>NC_056002.1:3707473-4442080 GCF_018446385.1 Zingiber officinale
AATTAAAAAAATAAAAATAAATGAAAAATAAATAAAATTAAAAAATAAAGAAGAGGGTAAAGGAGTCATTTGAAACAAGGAAAGATAGAGAGAGAGAGAGAGAGAGAGAGAGAGGAGAGGAGAGGAGAGGAGAGGGGGATGTTGTGGCTTTTTATTGTGAGGATTGTAAAATTGTAAATATAGTCATATGTTGGAAATATATGGAAAAGTCATCCCATTACTGTTCCCTAATTTCATCCTCATCCCCATCCCCACTTTTTTCGGGGTCGGGAATTGATCCTCACTTTTTTCGGATTCGGAGAATCCCCGAACCATCGAGGATCAATCCCTATCCTCGCCACCATCTCCACTTTAATCTCCAAATTAATTTTATATTATTATTATTTTACTATTAATATTAATATTAATTTTATTATTAATATTTTTTAAAAAATTAATATCAATATTATTATTAATATTTTTTAAATATAATAATAATTATTATTATTATTATTATTATTATTATTATTATTTTCAGACGCGGGTTCGGGGATGGAGACAATATTTTCATACCCACCCCATCCTCGAAATAAATCTCCGAACTCGTCCCCATCCCCGAATAAATCGGAGATTCTCGTCCCCATTTCGAGTTTTCCCCACGGAGACTGAATCCGCGGGGAAAATTGTCATCCCTACTTAAAGTGGATAATATTATATAATCTAGAGATATCTTAATTTTTTTTCCTAACAATTGTGCACGAGGATCTAGTGGGTCCCTGTCTAGATCAAGAGAATCAGACACTAGGTAAAAAAAATCCTAGTAAGTCGATTGGACCGAGGAGGCAGGAAGTCCTAGTTGCGGCTATGCAAGGAAGTCTTAGTAGGTCGGTTGAATCGAGGGACAGGAAATCCTAGTGGGCTCATGTCTGAATCAAGAGATCATCAGACACCAAACAAAAAAGCCTTAGTAGGTTTGTTGAACCGAGAGACAGGAAATTCTAGTAGGTCGGTTGGACCGAGAGGTAAGAAATCTTAGTTGCGATTAAGCAAAGAAGTCCTAGAAGGTTGATTGGATCGAGGGGCAGGAAGACCTGATGGGCCCATGCCTGGATTAAGAGGACCAAACATCAGGCAAAGAAGTCCTAGTAAGTTAGTTGGATGAGGGGTAAGAAGTCCAAGTTGTAGCTAGGCAAGGAAGTTCTAGTAGGTCGGTTGGACCGAGGGACAGGAAGACTTGGTGGGTCAAGAATCAATTGTCAAATGGACAGACTTTCCGCTTGAGAGGACCTCGTGATCCTTTATTTGAGAGAGAATTGTTAGTGTTGCAAGATTATAAACATAGTTTCACATTAAAAATACATGAAAAAGACCATGGATTTATAAAGAGAAAGATATCTCCATTAGTGTGAGACCTTTTGGATAGAGCATAAAAATATCATTGTGGATATATCTTAATTCTTCATCTACATCTTCTAATTATATCCAACTAAACGAGCTCGGATTGACATTGATATGGCGTATAAGTAAGGGCCCCGAAGGGACGTGGCAGTCAGAAGTCAAGGGTACGTGATAGTCAGAAGTCGAGGTAACGTGACAGTCAATAGTCAAGAGGACGTGGCAGTCAAAAGTCAACGACCAGGAGGAAGAGGTAGTTAGACCACCCTACGCCATTAGTCGCAGAATTCCCGATCGGTCACAGCCAGGGTAGGTTCCCAGACCAAGCACGTATAGCGAAGCTTAAACTAGTTCCCAACTTGCTCTAGACTAATCAACCCCCCCCCCCAGCTCGGGCTTTACAAAGGGTCTCGATACTTTCACTTATACAATTCTCGATCGGCCCTTCAAGGGTCAAACTACGAAAGATGAGTTTCTCGTCATAGTCTCAGATAGAGCTCGACCAACCCACTACAACTCATTCTCATCATCAAGGCCCAGTCCTAAAATACAGCTAAGCGGTCACCCCGAGCTGTATCTAGCTAAACCTGGGCAGGACTAAAAGTTCTAAGCGACAACAATGTCAAGGAATCATAACTTTCTATCAGATAATAGTTGTCATACATCAGGGAATATTCCAGTGGTCTACTATCACCTGCGAATAAATCTTCCTTCCACTAATAGGAGGTCACTGTACATCCTCTCTCACCCGACAGACCTTGACACCCGATGATCCTGCCCGAAAGCTGAATCAACGGACGCTGGGCACGTGGCGCTCTCTGAGTCGCTGACGTGGATCTCCGACCGATCGTACGGTCCTCCGGCGAACCTGAAAGGAAGTCGGGCCGGGAAGGGGTTCCCGGCGACGACCCTCCGACGCTCAAGTCAGGCAAAGCTCAACAAGAAAGTGGCTCCAAGAATCGTAGAATGCATACCTCCGGCGAAGGATGAGGGCCTTTATATAGGGCTCTAGAGAAGCGGGTGCACACATACCGAGGTGTACACATGTCCTCAGCCCATACCCCAGTAAGGGTCTGTCAGTGAGCTTACCTGACCACATACTGCCACAGTCCAAGCATGTCTTCGATGGGACAGCGGAACCCCCTGTCGTAAGATTTGGAGTATGGCCTAAACGTAGAACATGTCGTGTCAGAAAAAGATGTCCCTTATCCTTTTCCCCTTGCTCCCGGCCGGGCGTCCGGCCGGCCAGCCTCTACCTTACGTCCGGCCGGACACCTATAGTGGTCTACTTGGGAGATTCTCGATAATGTGCTTTGTGGAGACTGTTAGCAGTATGCTACCTCATGTACCATGAGCGCCGGGGCCCAGCTTCCTGCTGGGGCACCTTTTGCCATCAGTTAGACACCGGTCAGCCGGCCGGGCGTTCGACCCACCCATCTCCGGTCGGCCACCTGGCCCTTTGACTTCCACGTGGCTGACTCCCCAGAACAGGGGTCCCCTGTTCTTACCGCTGGATCACTTGCCGGACACCTATAGTGGTCTACTTGGGAGATTCTCGGTAATGTGCTTTGTGGAGACTGTTAGCAGTATGCTACCTCATGTCTTCGGCCGAGCGTGCCCTCCGCTCGGTCCTACGATCATGTACCATGAGCGCCGGGGCCCACCCCTTTCTCCAGTCGGCCTAGTTGGTCCGACCTTCTTCGATCAACCGCTCGGCTCTTTGAGTTCCACGTGGCGTTGACCGGGTCCCCTGTTCTTACCGCCGGATCACTTGCCTCCCCTTCAAGTCTAGTCGAAGGAGGCGATTAGTCCGACTGACTGGACTGCGAGTCTAGCCGGGCGGCGCCTTCATGCCATTATCCTCCGCTCGGCCAACCGCAGGGATGGGCTTAAGGTTAGTCAACAGCCACATTCCTTGGACCTCCTCGTAATCTGTGCCAATCTTCGACATTAAGGCTGAGCATGCGCTCATTAAATGCTTCGAATGGCTGAATGCCATGTGGCGCACTGTCGTCATCGTACGGCGGCGGCGGCGTGGTGCTTTGATGGGATCGAAGCGGTTCGAAATGAACGGTGCGATGCAAGCTTTAATTCCCGTGACCTGGAACCAACGGTGGAGGCCGCCCGGCCTCCACCCTATAAAATCTTCGTTTTCTCCTCCGTCGCCTCACTCCTTCTTTCGCGTGCCCACGGTTATCCTTCGCGTTCTAGAGCTCCGGCGATTGTGTTTTCCTGCTTTCGTCGATCCCCAGTGTTCTTCCTTCGATCCTCCTTTTTCTCGTAAGATTCTCCTCCTTTCTTCCTTGTTTCCGGTGCTTTCTTTACATTTATTTCCCCAGTTTTCGCTTCCAGAGTACTATTTTCGCTTGCTGTCGTCTTTTTTCTGCCTTTTTGCCTTTTCGATTTCTTTCGATCGGACCATGGCTAGTTCTTCTCATCCTGAAGACCAGTCCCTCGGCCCCTGGTACACTACCATGCAGTCACGATTCGATCAGCATGACTTTGATATTCTGACCGATAATTTTGAAATCCCCGATGATTTTGAACTTCATTTAGCCGGTCCCTCCGCTTGGCCACACAAGCCGTCGCGCGGAGCTTTCTGTGTCTTTCGCGACCAGTTTACTGCCGGTCTGCGTTTCCCTGTACATCCTTTCATTATAGATGTTTGTAACTTTTTCGGTGTTCCGCTCGGCAGTCTAGTACCCAACACCTTTCGCCTTCTCTCTGGGGTTGTTGTTTTATTCAAAATCCACAACATCCCCCTCTGACCGGACGTCTTTTTTTATTTCTATTACCCCAAGCAGTCCGAGCCGGGCACCTTCATGTTCCAAGCTCGGCCCGGCCTAGTCTTCTTCAACAAACTGCCTTCTTCTAATAAACATTGGAAGGAGTATTTTTTCTATATTCGTATGCCCGATCAGGCCAATTTCCGGACCAAGTGGCAGGTCGACTTACCCCCCACTCCTGAGCTGAAGAAGTTCAAGACCCGACCGGACTACCTCCATGCTGCAAATATGCTAGCCGGTCTGCGGCTCGACATCAATAAGCTTCTTCACGAAGGAGTGATGTACATCTTCGGTCTGAGTCCCATACGGACTCTGTTGGTGCAATTTCTAGTAGGTCAAGGTTGACCTAGTTGACCAAGAGTAAACCTTGGTCATGGTTTCGATGTTTGACAATACAGAAAGACATGTAGACATGGACAATGCAGGTGCAGTTGTCCATGCGGAGAGATATTGATCAGGGTCTGATTAGGTTGAATGAAGAAGAGTCAAGTAGGTCAAGGTTGACCGGATACTTGACTGGGAAGTCCTAACTGGGATGTTAGGCAGTTCGGAAAGTCCTGGTGAGTAAAGCCAGGCAGTCAGGAAGTCCTGGTGAGTGAAGCCAGACAAAGTGAAGCTGCGGTGAAAATCCTAGTGAGTGAAGCTAGGTGAAAGTGAAAGTCAGTGAGTGAAGCTGGCAATTGGAGAAAGTCCGTGAGTGAAGCAGCGGTGGGAAAGTCTGAGTGAACCGGTTGGAAAAGTCACTGGCTGGTTGAAAGTCCCGTGAGTGAAGCCGACAGTGGAAAAGTCGAGCCAGGCACTTGGGAAGTCCTGGTGAGTGAAGCCGGGCAAGGAAAAATCCAGATGGATCAAGGGTGATCGGACATCTGGTGTTGAGAAGGTCAAGTAGGTCAAGGGAGTGACCGGATACTTGACACGAAGAGAAAAGTTCAAGTGGGTCAAAGGGATTGACCAGACACTTGGTGGGGAGTCTTAGCAGGTCAAGGGAGTGACCAGATGCTAAGCATGATGTACCAATAGGTCAAGGTTGACCGGATATTGGTTTGGACTTGGTTTGGGCAAAAACCAAGACCTGGATCGGTTTAGTGACCGATCCAGTGATACTGTGGCTTCTTGATCGGTCTGGAGACCGATCAGAAAGCGATCAGTGCCTCTGTGAGCTTACTGATCGGTCTGGGGACCGATCAGCATGAAGCCTGATCGGTCCCCGGGACCGATCAGGGCACTCACAGAGAGTTGCGCAAACTCTCTGTAAAGTGTGCTGATCGGTCTGGGGACCGATCAGGAGTGTGACTGATCGGTCCAGGTCCTAGCCGTTGTGACACAACGGCTAGTCTTCTGTCTTCTGTTCTTCGCAGGTGCAGTGTAGGTTGAGTGCAGGATATAAAAGGAGTTCAAGGGCTTCTACAGTGGCCTCTCTCTTCTTCTTTCTTGCTTCTGCAAGTTCTTCCTGGTTCCTTCTGCGAGCGCTTTGCTGAGCTCTCACTGCCGAAGATTCGGGTGAGCTTCCTGCTGGTTTTCTAGCTGAGCTTAGATTCGAGAAGTTGCTGCTTCATCAGGATTCCAGTCGACAACGAGAAGGCAAGCAAAGGGGTTTTACATTTCGATTGTTCTTGTTTGCTTTCTCTACTGTTGTACTCCTTCTTGCTGTTGTAAGCTTTTGTGGCGAGGTTTCTCCACCCATAAGGAGTACTTATTAGCCGGTTTTTCGGGGACTCATCCACCGACGGATTGATAGGCTTCGTCCACCTTACGGACACGCCGAGGAGTAGGAGTATCATCTCCGAACCTCGTTACATCTTCGTGTTGAGGTTTGCTTCTCCTTTTTCGTTTCTATTTGTTATTTCCGCTGCGCTAACTTGATTTGTAGAAAGAAACGTGAATTTGGGGTCGGCTATTCACACCCCCCCTCTCTAGCCCAAATCATCGGTCCTAACAAGTGGTATCGGAGCGAGGTCGCTCTTCGTTGGATCAACACCCGGGAGAGCACAAGCTAGAGATGGATCAACTCGGAGAAGAAATCACCATTCCACCTTTCTATGACCGCGACGACTTCGCGTATTGGAAGGTAAGAATGAGGTATTTTCTTATGACTAACCTTGAAAATTGGAGTTGTGTTCAATTAGGTTTCAAGCCTCCAATGGATAAGGAAGGAAAACCACTCGAGAAGAAGAAGTGGACAAGGGAACAAATCCACCATTCCACAATCAACGATGAGGTAATGAAAGTATTTGAATTCTCATTACCTAATGACATTCTATGTAAGATAGGTGGATACAACAATGCCAAGGAGTTGTGGAACAACTTGGCTAAGTTCCATGAGGGGAACTCCACTTCAAGCCATGAAGAGGAGTCAAGTGAGCCAAGGAGCTCATTTCATGGAGGAATGGATTTAGAAGTTGAGAGCCACTCAACATCTAAAGAAGAAGAGGAGGAGAGTTCTTCTTCAAGATCGGAGCAAGAAGAAGAAGCTTCTATCTCCGGAAGGGATGAAGAAGAGAGCTCACATCCATCCTCAACCCTAGGTAACTCAAGCCATTTAATTTCAAATAAATTACACATAATGTGCTTTGAGTGTAGGGAGTATGGACATTACAAGAGTAAGTGTCCAAGGAGGATTAGGAAGACTCCACCGGTACCAAAAGTCAAGGAAGCCGGAGTCCCGATATGCAAGAGCAAGGAGCACGTGGTGTGCTTCCAATGCAAGCGAAGGGGACATTATCGGAGCCAATGTCTGAGGGGGAGGCAACCTCACAAGGACAAGAGGACGAGCACATCGATAGGGGGAGCTAAGGCAAACCCTAAGGTAATCTCTAAGGCACATTATTGCAATAATAATAAGACACATGCTAGTAGCCTTATTGCTATTGTTAATAATGGTAAGCATGATAACATTAGAAATCGATACACATGCTTAGGTGCCAAACATGTGAGCCTAGATAAGGATAACACTTGGAAAGCCAACCCTAGAATTAACCCATCTAAGGCTAAGGAAAACCTAGGTAGGAATCCCAAATCAACTAGACACATGCCTAGGAATACCTCAAAGAAAAATGAAAAATTAAAAATTGAGGTATTAGAGAAGGAGAATCAAGTCTTGAGGTCAAGACTTGATACTTTGGAAAAGGCTCTTAAGAACTTGGAGAAGTCATCTCTAGGGTTTAAGGGTCAAAAATCAATGTCCAAGGACAAGAAAGGTTTGGGTCACAAACCTAAGTGCCAAATGGTCAAGCCCACTTATCACAATGTTCCATTCGATTATGGAACAAAATCTAGGGCTAGAAAGACCATCACCAAGGTCACAAGGGGAGTCACCCCTAGAGTTGATCTTGATGAGTCCCAAATGACCAAGGCTTTAAAGCCTAGGAGGGTCATTAGAAGGGTTGCTAGGGAAGTCATCCCTAGTGAATACTTAGTAAACCCAGTGAGCTCCAATAGGTATTGGGTACCTAGGAGCGTGATTCCATCACGCTAGGTGGTTTAGGGTGTGCCAACCTTACTTGAATAGGTAGTTAACCTAATCATGGCAAAAGGTGGCACTTTAGGAATTTTCAAGGTGCAATCAAGCCTTGAAAATAAAATTGAAAATTATTCCTAAGGTGATTAGGATGTGCCAATCACATTTGAGGAGTTCTCTTAGGTCAATTTAATTGGCACATAGTGATCTAAACATCCTTGGTATGTGATTTTAGGTCTATTACACTTAGGAATATAGAACTTATGGCAAAATGATCAAAACTATCAAAAATGGCAACTAAGGCTAGAATTAGGTATTTTCTATACCTTTATGTGCTATTTGCCATATATTGTTCGTCATATGCCATGTCATGACATCATATTTATTTTATGATCATTTAAAATGTCATGATAATGCTTAGGTTAGTTAAATGTCATGTTTTATTTAAGTTTCATACTTTATGCCATGACATCATGACATTGGCACATGTTTCACTTATGATATCATTATATGCCATGTCATCATCTTTTGCATTTATAATCAATTAATTTGATTTAAGGATAAAAACACAATTTGATATGGAGATCAAATTGTTGTTTAGAAAATGCATGAGAACTTAGCCTAAGATGACCTAAACTCATATCTCACATCAAAATTGACTTGGATGTGTTTGATACACCTTAGATGTGCGTGAGATATTAGGATTGTGAGTTAGGATCAAGGTACATAGTTCTTGTACCTAGATGAGCCTAATTCTAATTGGGGATCATAGGGAAAGCTTATGTACAAGTCATGTACATTTAGCCCTAGGATTATGATCCTAAATTGAAGGGTTTAAAATCATTTCAAAATTGATTTGAAAAACCTTGATGAAGTTTTTCTAGTGATAGCATTCATCATTGAACAAGTTGATACAAAGATAAGTAACTTTGAGCTATTTCAAAGACTTTTGAACTTTGTATCAAGATTTAAAAATGGAACTTATTTTCATAGAAAACTATTTTTCCATGATAGTATATGTTATGAGGAGTGTATCCTCAAAATTTTACAATTTTTAGAATTTTCTGTGATTTTCTAGAGGTTTCTGAATTTCGGGAGAAGAAATCAGAAGAGGGGATTCTGATCGGTCCAGGGGTGCTTGGATCGGTCACCGTGACCGATCCAGGGAATCCCTGATCGGTCTGGTGACCGATCAGGGCGTGCCAACCTGCTGAATTTCGACTGTTTGTCTGAAATTGAAGCTCGGGAAGTGGTGTTTTAGGTTTCTAAAGGTTTGAAACTCACCAAGACATTGTTAGTGCAATGGTCAAGGGGGAGTTGACCTTTAGGGGGAGCTTTACCCATTAGTCAAGGAGGAGTTGACTTTTAGGGGGAGTTTTTACTCGTTGAAATTTTTGAGGATGAGTGATATGGGATTATCACTAAGTTAATTGTTGACCTTAGTATCAAGGGGGAAATTAAGGGTTTCAATGAAAGGTATGGGACTTTCATTAGGAAGAAACTCTTGACCTTGATTCACTCCTTTTGATGTGTGTCAAAAAGGGGAAGAATGTCTAGAGAATGTTCAAGGAAGAACATTGGAGTTAGTGGGAGAGTTTGTTGATCACGACGAGTGAAGTTGTGAACAACGATAACTTACTCTTCAGGGGGAGAGTTTGTTGATGTGTGCTAATAGGGGGAGAATGAAGGGTTTAAGTTAGGCCTTCATTATCTAAGAAGGAGGTAGCCTTCTTAGAAGGAGAATGTAAGGTTGTAACTTATGTTTCATTACCTAGTGGTATGAAGAAAGTTGAGGCTATTGGATTAGCCTAACTTAAAGGTATTGTCAAACATCAAAAAGGGGGAGATTGTTGGTGCAATTTCCAGTAGGTCAAGGTTGACCTAGTTGACCAAGCGTAAACCTTGGTCATGGTTTCGATGTTTGACAATACAGAAAGACATGTAGACATGGACAATGCATGTGCAGTTGTCCATGCGGAGAGATATTGATCAGGGTCTGATTAGGTTGAATGAAGAAGAGTCAAGTAGGTCAAGGTTGACCGGATACTTGACTGGGAAGTCCTAACTGGGATGTTAGGCAGTTCGGAAAGTCCTGGTGAGTAAAGCCAGGCAGTCAGGAAGTCCTGGTGAGTGAAGCCAGGCAGTCAGGAAATCCTGGTGAGTGAAGCCAGGTGAAAATCCTAGTGAGTGAAGCTAGGTGAAAGTGAAAGTCCTGGTGAGTGAAGCCAGGCAGTTGGAGAAAGTCCTGGTGAGTGAAGCCAGGCAGTGGGAAAGTCCTGGTGAGTGAACCCAGGCAGTTGGAAAAGTCCTGGTAAGTGAAGCCAGGCAGTTCGGAAAGTCCTGGTGAGTGAAGCCAGGCAGTTGGAAAAGTCCTGGTGAGTGAAGCCAGGCAGTTGGGAAGTCCTGGTGAGTGAAGCCGGGCAAGGAAAAATCCAGATGGATCAAGGGTGATCGGACATCTGGTGTTGAGAAGGTCAAGTAGGTCAAGGGAGTGACCGGATACTTGACACGAAGAGAAAAGTCCAAGTGGGTCAAAGGGATTGACCGGACACTTGGTGGGGAGTCTTAGCAGGTCAAGGGAGTGACCGGATGCTAAGCATGATGTACCAATAGGTCAAGGTTGACCGGATATTGGTTTGGACTTGGTTTGGGCAAAAACCAAGACCTGGATCGGTCTGGTGACCGATCCAGTGATACTGTGGTTTCTTGATCGGTCTGGAGACCGATCAGAAAGCGATCAGTGCCTCTGTGAGCTTACTGATCGGTCTGGGGACCGATCAGCATGAAGCCTGATCGGTCCCCGGGACCGATCAGGGCACGCACAGAGAGTTGCGCAAACTCTCTGTGAAGTGTGCTGATCGGTCTGGGGACCGATCAGCATAGGTCCTGATCGGTCCCCAAGACCGATCAGAGAAGGTCTGGACCGATCAGGAGTGTGCCTGATCGGTCCAGGTCCTAGCCGTTGTGACACAACGGCTAGTCTTCTGTCTTCTGTTCTTCGCAGGTGCAGTGCAGGTTGAGTGCAGGATATAAAAGGAGTTCAAGGGCTTCTACAGTGGACACTCTCTTCTTCCTTCTTGCTTCTGCAAGTTCTTCCTGGTTCCTTCTGCGAGCGCTTTGCTGAGCTCTCACTGCCGAAGCTTCGGGTGAGCTTCCTGCTGGTTTTCTAGCTGAGCTTGGATCCGAGAAGTTGCTGCTTCATCAGGATTCCAGTCGACAACGAGAAGGCAAGCAAAGGGGTTTTACATTTCGATTGTTCTTGTTTGCTTTCTCTACTGTTGTACTCCTTCTTGCTGTTGTAAGCTTTTGTGGCAAGGTTTCTCCACCCATAAGGAGTACTTATTAGCCGGTTTTCCGGGGACTCATCCACCGACGGATTGATAGGCTTCGTCCACCTTACGGACACGCCGAGGAGTAGGAGTATCATCTCCGAACCTCGTTACATCTTCGTGTTGAGGTTTGCTTCTCCTTTTTTGTTTATATTTGTTATTTCCACTGCGCTAACTTGATTTGTAGAAAGAAACGCGAATTTGGGGTCGGCTATTCACACCCCCCCTCTCTAGCTGAGATCATCGGTCCTAACAGACTCCTCTTCCGAGCGGCTTCGGTAAGAATTTTACTTGGGCGTTTGCTTTGATTGCTAACTGATTTTTCTCCTTTCCTTTGCAGCGGACATCGTCATGGAGTCGGTAATGACCGGCATTCTGAAGAGAAAGACGGCGGCGCTCGAAGCCGCGGCAGCCAAAGAAATGGAAGCGCTCGGCATCCAGCCGATCGGCTCGCATGAAGAAGAGAGCGGGACACATGCCGAGGAGTCGGCCGCTCAGGCTTCTCTCCCAGAGCCAACGGCTGGGGCAACCATCAGCCAAGAGCCCTCCGCTCGGGGTGACGGCTCAGCTCCGGAAGAAGAGCAGCCTCACCCGAAAAGGCGCTGAGTGGAGACTCCTGTCCGCTCAGCCACGTCTGCTGTTCAACCCTCCGCCCGAGCCACTGCAAGTGCTCGCGGAAAGACTCAGGAGGTCGAAGCCATTTCGTCCGATCGGACTCCTTCGGAATGGGACGAGCCGGCGGCCCCTATTGAAGCCGTTCCAGTCAGCTCCCTTCTGCCCGCTCCTCAACCAGCCCAGCGTTCGACCATTCGATCTCAGTTTTCAGCGCCGGCTTTTGATCCTCTTTCGACCGCCGGTCGGACGACCCCAGGTCATGGCCACACGATACGAGTCACTCTTCATCTTCCGACTGAAGAGCTGCTACCAGAGGCCGACCAACCGACAGCGCCCGAGCATACCATCACTCTGAAGGGTCCATTAGCTGAGATGTGGGCCGACGCTCGGGCACGCATCGCTCTGATCCCCCTCCGAAATTTGGCCAATAGCCATATGCAGCAGGCCACGGGGGTAAGTTTATTTTCTCCCAAGCTTTGTATGCATTCCTTCCGATCGGCCAATAACAACCTCTTATTTCTTTTGTCAGAGATGGGTGGAGGAGATTGCTGTTTTCAACCGCCTGGCCTTGGTAGATGATGAACTGAGGCAACTGAAGGCGGTAGTCGGTCCATCCGGCACTCAAGGCCCTTCATATGCCGAGCTGCAAAAGGAGCTGAAGAAAGCTCAAGATCTTTTGGCGGCCGAGCAGAAGAAGACGGCCGATCAGGCCCACGCCTTGGCCGAGTCCGAGCGACAGGTCAAGTCGCTCGACACAAAAATAACCCTGGCCACCACTCGAAAAAACACGGCCATCTCCGATCTGGAGAAAAAGAATGTGGAGGCTCGGGGCCTAGAGCAGAAGGTAAAGGGGCTGATGGATCAGCTCGATGGCGAGAAAGCAGGCCGCTCGGCTGACGCACTGAAGCATATAGACGAGCTGAAAACTCTTCAGGAGTCCCTCGAAGCGTCTCAATTGGCCTAAGACAAAGCTACATCCGCTCGCCCGAATTCTCGGAGAAAGTCTGCGAGCGGATGTACACGGCCTTCGACCTGGCTATGACCGCCACCACTACGTATCTGAAGTCTAAGGGTCTTCTTCCGGACTCTACTACTATTCCGGCCGACGATCAAGTGGCACTCCTGAACAACATTCCCAAGGACCTTTACGATTATATTGAGTAGGCGTTTTTATATGTAATTAGGCCGCTCGGCCAAAAATGATCCTTTTTTGTACTTAAGCTGCTCGGCTTAAAGTTTTATTTTTAATGCAATGCTTTCCTTTCGCGTACTTCACCCCTTTGGCTAGCTAATATATGTGTTGTCCGCCCATCTATTATCACACCTCTAGCATCCGAAAGGGATTTTTACGAAGTATTTGGCGTGACCCTTCCGCTCGGCTAAATATGTAATATTCCGCTTTGATAGCAGAGATTGCTCGCTATATGCCGATGAAGTACTTTTGGGTTCTGAGCCGAGCGGAACGTAGAGACGGTCGAATGATATTGACGGCGAGTTTCTTAGACACTTGCAGTCCTTTTTATTGGCCTTATCCGCTCGGAGGGTTTATAGACGACGGCTCGTCTCTCGATTTTTAACGTCGGAGCTCGACGGTCTTCCGCTCGGAGGGTTTATAGATGCCAGCTCGTCTCTCGATTTTTAACATCGGAGCTCGACGGTCTTCCGCTCGGAGGGTTTATAGACGCCGGCTCGTCTCTCGATTTTTAACGTCGGAGCTCGACGGTCTTCCACTCGGAGAGTTTATAGACGCCGGCTCGTCTCTCGATTTTTAACGTCGCAGCTCGACGGTCTTCCGCTCGGAGGGTTTATAGACGCCGACTCGTCTCTCGATATTTAACGTCGGAGCTCGACGGTCTTCCGCTCGGAGGGTTTATAGACGCCGACTCGTCTCTCGATATTTAACGTCGGAGCTCGACGGTCTTCCGCTCGGAGGGTTTATAGACGCCGACTCGTCTCTCGATATTTAACGTCGGAGCTCGACGGTTTATAGACGCCGGCTCGTCTCTCGATATTTAACGTCGGAGCTCGACGGTCTTCCGCTCGGAGGGTTTATAGACGCCGGCTCGTCTCTCGATATTTAACGTCGAAGCTCGACGGTCTTCCGCTCGAAGGGTTTATAGACGCCGGCTCATCTCTCGATATTTAACGTCGGAGCTCGACGGTCTTCCGCTCGGAGGGTTTATAGACGCCGGCTCGTCTCTTGATTTTTAACGTTGGAGCTCGACGGTCTTCCGCTCGGAGGGTTTATAGACGCCGGCTCGTCCCTCGATATTTAAAGTCGGAGTTCGACGGTCTTCCGCACGGAGGGTTTATAGACGTCAGCTCGTCTCTCGATATTTAACGTCGGAGCTCGACGGTCTTCCGCTCGGAGGGTTTATAGACGGCGGCTCGTCTCGATTTTTCGCAGCTCGACGGTCTTCCCTCGGAGGGTTTATAGGCGCCGGTTGTCTCTCGATTTTTAACGCCGGAGCTCGACGGTCTTCCTTCGGAGGGTTTATAGACGCCTATCTCTCTTTTTAACGTCGGAGCTCGGCGGTCTTCCGCTCGGAGGGTTTATAGATGCCGGCTCGTCTCGATATTTAACGCCGGAGCTCGGCGGTCTTCCGCTCGGAGGGTTTATAGACGCCGCTCTCTCGATTTTTAACGCCGGAGCTCGACGGTCTTCCGCTCGGAGGGTTTATAGACGCCGGCTCGTCTCTCGATTTTTAACGTCGGAGCTCGACGGTCTTCCGCTCGGAGGGTTTATAGACGTCGGCTCGTCTCTCGATATTTAACGTCGGAGCTCGACGGTCTTCCGCACGGAGGGTTTATAGACGCCGGCTCGTCTCTCGATATTTAACGTCGGAGCTCGACGGTCTTCCGCTCGGAGGGTTTATAGACTCCGGCTCGTCTCTCGATATTTAACGTCGGAGCTCGACGGTCTTCCGCTCGGAGGGTTTATAGACGTCGGCTCGCCTCTCAATTTTTAACGTCGGAGCTCGACGGTCTTCCGCTCGGAGGGTTTATAGACGTCGGCTCGTCTCTCGATATTTAACGTCGAAGTTCGATGGTCTTCCACTCGGGCGATGCGTCCGCTCGGGGGGCTTTACCTTTTTTGTTGTCTCGTCTTGGCATTTCATCCGAAGAAGATCCCCGATCTCGATTAGTTGTTGCGGCTTCAGGAGTGCGGAATAGGGCCCGATGGAATGCAACGGTGGCCTGAGGTGCTTCCGTTCGGCCTCCTGATGCTGATGTTGCTTGCTGCTCTGCCCGCTCAGCTTGTGACTTTTGTCTCTGTTCCATAAGCTTGGCGGCTCTTGTCTCGATCAGAGCGTCGAGTTCCTCCGTGGAGAGCATCATCGAGTGCTGTCGTCCAGCTTCGTCCATTGCTTCCGATCAGATGCAGGAGCGTTCCCACAGACGGCGCCAAATTGATCATGTCCGAAAGCTGAATCAACGGACGCTAGGCACGTGGCGCTCTCCGAGTCACTGACGTGGATCTCCGACCGATCGTACGGTCCTCCGGCGAACCTGCAAGGAAGTCGGGCCAGGAAGGGATTCCCGGCGACTACCCTCCGACGCTCAAGTCAGGCAAAGCTCAACAAGAAAGTGGCTCCAAGAATCGTAGAATGCGTACCTCCGGCGAAGGATGAGGGCCTTTATATAGGGCTCTGGAGAAGCGGGTGCACACATACCGAGGTGTACATGTGTCCTCAGCCCATACCCCAGTAAGGGTCTGTCAGTGAGCTTACCTGACCTCATACTGCCACAGTCCCAGCACGTCTTCGATGGGGCAGCGGAACCCCCTGTCGTAAGATTTGGAGTATGGCCTAAACGTAGAACATGCCGCTATGAGAAAAAGATGTCCCTTGTCCTTTTCCCCTTGCTCCCGGCAGGGCGTCCGGCCGGCCAGCCTCTGCCTTACGTCCGGCCGGACACCTATAGTGGTCTACTTGGGAGATTCTCGGTAATGTGCTTTGTGGAAACTGTTAGCAGTATGCTACCTCATGTCTTCGGCCGAGCATGCCCTCCGCTCGGTCCTACGATCATGTACCATGAGCGTCGGGGCCCAGATTCCTGCTGGGGCGCCTTTTGCCATCAGTTAGACACCGGTCAGCCGGCCGGGCGTTCGACCCACCCATTTCTGGTCGGCCACCTGGCCCTTTGACTTCCACGTGACGTTGACTCCCCAGAACGGGGGTCCCCTGTTCTTACCGCTGGATCACTTGCCGGACACCTATAGTGGTCTACTTGGGAGATTCTCGGTAATGTGCTTTGTGGAGATTGTTAGCAGTATGCTACCTCATGTCTTCGGCCGAGCGTGCCCTCCGCTTGGTCCTACGATCATGTACCATGAGCGCCGGGGCCCAGCTTCCTGCTGGGGCGCCTTTTGCCATCAGTTAGACACCGGTCAACCGGCCGGGCGTTCGACCCACCCATCTCCGGTCGGCCACCTGGCCCTTTGACTTCCACGTGGCGTTGACTCCCCAGAATGGGGGTCCCCTGTTCTTACCGCCGGATCACCCGACATTCTCTGACAACATGCAGGCTCCGCAAGTATGTAGCGTCATATAAAAAGGGAGGTCTTCCTCCTTAGCAAGATATACGCACATTTACATTCGTCTTCTACATTTCTTTTTCCCTTCATACACTGTTATTCTGAGGAAAAAATGTCCGACTTAAGTATCGGGGGCTTATGCCGGAGACTTTTTTCCCTGGTTTATGGTCTCTAACGTTCTGGATGCTTGTCTAAGTGTCCATAGAGCCTAAGTACTACTGATTTTGTCACCACTGTCCTTGAGCTCCCCGTGGGTTCTATCTTTCCGGTGCACATACGCCATGTGTGCCAAAGTCATCTCTCCGTCAACACCAGCACCTTCTCAGCTGACCTTCGTCTGACTCAAATTTCAGACAAGATCATACATGAAACTAGATTTTATGTATTTAATTAATTCATCTTATTATATCAATATTTTCAAATATCAATTTCATGTTCTCCTGTATCAATTTTACTTAATGTATCTTAACAACAATTGAATTTAATTTATAAAAAAATATTTTAAAATAAAAAAAATAATTTAAAATTCTTATAGCAATAGCTATTTAATATCTACTATAATATTTTAAAGTGATTTTTATCATATTTTAGTCATTTTAAGTAATTTTTATCAAAGTATTGTATGTGTAATAATTTTGTATCCTATTAAACTAATTAATATATGAGTGCAGATCCTGGTCCGTAATAATCTTTTTATCTCCTTCTAATCTTTTCCATAATTTTTCATAATTTACACGTCAACTGAAATCTAATTAAAAATTAGTTATGATATTTCCTTGTAACACGGTGTATATATATAAAAGGATATTTTACGTACTATCATTTTAATTTATTTATTTTTAAATATGAAAATAATAATTAGGTCTTCTTTGTGATTTCAGCAATAATATTAACAAACAGAAGGCGTTAATCAATTGTCGGCCGATTCGTCTCTAATTGTATGGTTTGTTGTACCTGCTGCCGATGGATTTGGTTGTTTAAGCTCAGCTGCTCAGCTACTTCACAAACACCGTCATTAGAGCAACTATCACTGTAACTCTTTGTTTAATACAACCATTTATGACATAATTAATCACACATTCTTCAATACACAGCAATCGTCTATCGATCGATCGATCGTGTTCATAATTCACTGGGAAAATCTTGCAATTAATGTCGAATTAATCGTATCTAAAGCGGCACGCTTTGGAGCACGACGGTTTCGATGCTGATGCCGGGGCCGAAGCCGAAGAGCACGCCCCACCGGAGCCCGTCGCCGGTGGTCGCCCGGTTCTCCGCCGCCGACCGTTTCCTGAGCTCGTCCATCACGAAGTAGACGGTGGCGCTCTGCATGTTGCCGAACTCGGAGAAGACGTGGCGTGCGGTGGCCAGCTTGCTCTGTTCCAGCCCCAGCTTGGTCTCGATGGCGTTCATGATGGCCCAGTTGCCAGGGTGCGCCACCCAGAAGATGTCGTTCCAGTCCTTGATCCCGATCGGTTCGAACGCCTCCGCCAGGCTGCTCCCCACGTTGTCAGCGATGATCGCCGGGAGTTGGTTGAAAGAGTGGAAGGTCAGCCCCACCTCGCGGAGGTGCCCCCCCACCGCCTTCTCGCTCTCCGGCACCGTCGTCTGAGTCGCCGACATGATGTGGTAGAGCGGCCGCTCGACGCCGGGGACGGGGTCGGCGCCGACGACCACCGCGGCGGCGCCGTCTCCGAAGCCGGCCTGGCCGGCGAGCGCCTGGAAGTCGCGCTCGTCCGGGCCGCGGAAGCTGAGCACGGTGATCTCGCAGGCGACGACGAGGACGCGCGCGGAGCGGTTGTTCTCGGCGATGTCCTTGGCGATGCGCAGCATGGCGGCGCCCATGTGGCAGGCCTGGCTGTAGAGCATCAGGCGATTGACGGTGAGCGGGAGCCCGAGAAGCTTAGCGAGGCGGTAGTCTGCGCCGGGCATGTCGATGCCGCTGATGGAGCAGAAGACGAGGTGGGTGATGGCCGACTTCTCGCCGCCCCACTCCTTGATAGCCTTCTCCGCTGCCTCCGCGGCCAGTTTCGGAATCTCCTCCACCACGATGTCCTGCCGGTCGTCGAACGACGGCTCCATGTACGAGCACAGCTTCGGCCGCTCCTTGAGGATCTCCGGCGTCAAGTAAAGATAGCGCCTCTTCACCATCGTCTTCTCGCCTGCAATCAAATTAACCAAATCAATCATCCCAATTCCGGCCACCTCGATCGATCCTCCTCTGCTTTCGCCATTAAAAATTCACTTTTTTGAAAACCAAAAAAGGATCAATCGAAGAACTTACACATGCGACGGAACTTGCTCTTGAGCTCCTGCTTGTCCTCCGAGTTGGTGACGCGAAAGTAGTAGTCGGGATACGTGGTCTGCTCGTAGAGATTGGGCGGGTTGGCGGTGCCGACGGACAAGATGGTGGCCGGACCTTGAGCTCTCTGTGCCTTGCGCATCGCCTGCAAGCTGATCATCGCCATCTGGATTGACTGATTGGCGAGAAGGTGAGGAAAGCAATCAGAGCATGAGAGAAGAGACTCCTGTTATGCCAATTTATATATGCCAAGACTGCAGCTTCACCACAACACTTTCACCAACCCACCTCCAATTTTTTTGTTTAAAAAATACAAACGGGGGTTGGTGGATTAGCTTTATCATGTTTATATGACCAAAACCAAAATTATGCAGCTATAAATGAAATAAATCACCTTATTTGTTTGATTGAAATGGTTGACTTTTTGGCGTGATCATATCCATGACTGGCAAGCTCTGCATTTCACTGATGGACGGCCAATCCATTTCAACCGTCCTTCCTTTACAAGGAACCAAACAATGTGTCTGTAGTCAGCACTGCAGTGTTTGTGTCTGTATAGTTTTTTTCTTTCTTCAAATGTGGTTTAGATCGATGGGGATTTGTGCCCCGCTCTCCCTCCGACCGCAGCACGGTCTTCACCAACCAACGCGGCGTTCCCACTCCGCTGCTCGCTCGTTGACTGCCTCCCATCTTTGACTTGAGCAGAAGAATCCGTTTCCCCTTGGAGTTCGTCTGATTTACCGATTTGCCCTTGGTCCGTACTGGGAAGTGGTTCGATCTGCCTGCTCCAAGGAACAAGTGGGGGCATCATCATTAATTTCCAATCATCATGCGACGTAGTGGCGTTTGTGAAAGTTGACCGAGCCAATCTGGGTGACTGACTAACTGGGTTTGGCCTTAGTAATTGTAATTAAGTTAAGATAAAAATATCTTTATAATAATTATAATAAATTAGAATAAGAATATTTTCGTATAATATAATAATTGTCTTAAGCATGAGTAATTTTGTTTGTATTGTATAAATTTTAATTTTTTTTATACGGTAAGAAGAAAATAAGGGTGTCTTTTTCATTTTGTCCAATTGATTGATTACGTGGCCAGATCTGGGTGGACGCTCACCTATCCCAACTACAAATGTCAAACTGACAGATGCAAGAATTCAATCTCGCAGATTTAATTTCGTAATGCTTTTTATAAATATATTTTATTTTACGAAATTAAAATCGCTATCGAAGCGACTGGGTCGAAGGCGTCGAATAAGAGTAAATTGTCTTAAAAATTTTAATTACAAAATATAAATATATTTCAATTTTTTCATATAAATATCATTATTTAATTATCCATTATATTTTAAAATAAGTATAATTCTTTTTAAATTTATTAATTTAAATTAAAAGTATCCCTCATATTTTTTAGATAAACAAATTTAAAAATAAGTATAATTTCAATTAAATTCAACACTTTAAAATAAAACTGAGTATATTTTTTATTTTTTTCTGTTTAATATAATTCCTCCTAAATATAACATAATTTTAAAAAAAAAATCTAGTATAATGCATATTCAATTGAGCATCATTTAAAGAGAATCCAATATATTTTTTTTTATCAAATTGAGCTTCATTTAAAGATAATCTATTATATTTTATCTCTAATTGAGATGTAAAAAAAGTCAATAAAAAATATATATTAGATTTAAGTTTAAGAGAAATTATATTCATTTTTAGTTTTTTTAAATAAAAATAATTAAGTAAATTGATGTCAATTATATTTAATTAGAAAGTAAAAAATAAAATATTTTACATATGAAACTGTATGCAAAATTTACCAACTGCCATCGCATGTAGTTTCTATTGATAAACAAAACTTTGCATGAGACCTCATTGATAAAAATCTTTGTTTCGATTCTCTAGTGAAATATATTTACCTAATTGCCCTTGATATTTTTAGGTATAAAAAGTCTAAAAATTAATATAATTTTTCTTAAATTTAGTACATTAAATTAGAATTTAGTATATTTTCTATCAAATTCAGTATGATTCTTTTCCCACATGAAAAATATACTAGATTTTATTTAAATGGTACTCAATTGGATAAAAAATATACTAGATTTTATTTAAATGATGTGGAATTTAGGATGAATTATATTAAACATGAAAAAATATTGCTCAATTTAATAAAAAATATACACGATTCTAGTTTAAAGTGCTGAATTTAACAGAAAGTATACTCGTTTTTAAACTATTTGTACCTAAAAAATATGAGTAGTTAATAGAAAATATACTCGATTCTAGTATAAAGTGTCTACGTTATGAGAAATTATATTCATTTTAGTATATTTTTTATCCAATTGAGTACGATTTTTTTTCCACTTCAATTGGATGAAAAATATACTAAATTTTCATGCTCAATTGAATAAAATATATTAGATTTTCTTTAAATGATACTAAATTTAAGAGAAATTATATTAAAGAAAAATGTCCTGCTTAATTTAATATAAAATATATTAGATTATAGTGTAAAGTGCTAAATTTAATAGGAATTATACTCGTTTTTAGACTTTTTGTATCTAAAAAATACAAGGGATAATTTTGATAGAAAATATACTCGACTCTACTATAAAATGTCGACTTTAAGAGAAATTATACTCATTTTTGAACCTTTGTATTTAAAAGATCTTAGGAGTAATTATATAACAATATTTACATGAAACAATTTAAGAAAATAAAATTTTACAATTAGAGAGTGGAAATATTATTATTTTTTTTTATCGAGGACTCCATATAATATAAAGTTAAAATTATAATTGAGATTTTTTTTTCTAATTTATCATTAATTTATACTATCGAATTAATCGTAATGCTAGCTAAAAAAACATCAACCCATTCGAATTACGTTCAAAACAGGAACGATTGGTTTTTATTTTATTTTATTTTATCTCTCTTTATTTACGCTAATAATGTCGCAGCTAGCCAGCTACGTCCCGTTGAGAAAATGAAAGGTTGACTACATCATGGATTCAACCTGGACGTGTTTGGTGGGGATAGCGACGCTAGAAATTATATATTTTACAGATAAATTAATATACAATTCGAATTAATATATAAATATTTAGATTAATGCACTGTATGCACAAATTATATATATATATATATCTATATATATATATATATATATTAAAAATTAAAGATGAAAAATCAATTCAACTCTCTGACTAATTTATATAAGTAATTAATATTTAAAAATAATTTGTCTTTTTAAATGGAATAATAAATGGTGCATAAAATATATATAATATCTTTTAAATAATAATTGCATACATACATATAGTGAAAAAAAGGCTATTGTTATTTAACATAATATATATTGTGTTTAACATGTCTCTTAAATATAGATTAATTCGCGCATTAAAAATAATATATTTGGAATAAATCTCACACTTATATATTAAGAATTTTTTTATTAAGACGTCTTTTAGATGTAAAATATCACGGGCAAACTTCATTGTTAATTACAATCCAATTTAAAATAAGGTATCCTTAGAAGTAAACTAGCTTACTAAATATTAACTCGGTTTAAAGATTAAAAAAAATCTAACTTTACGTAAAAAGAATATCATGAGGGGAGTTTCTTTAAATTTTTTCCTTTCATATTTTTTTTTGATGGAAAGAGATAATAATTGTTTTTTAAAATCATTAGTGCTTAATGAATCATCTACTAAGACTTTACCGAAGATCTAATGACTCTATTTAGATATCCTTCAGAAAAAACTCTTTTTCATCCTCTATAAGTGGTTATCAACTAATTCAGTGATTTACATGTTTTCACATAACTAAGAACGAACTATGAAGAACCTGAGCTAAACATAATCATTTTTTTTATTACAATGACTCTATTTAGGCTCTTAATTAGGACAAATAAATATCCTATATCAACCTAACTTATTTTTGAACTGTTTAAACACTTAAATAATAAGTATGCCTAATATTTAGTTGACGTAGTTTAGTTAGGTCAACTGCTACAAAGTTAAGTCGATTCCATATATATAAAATCTAATATGTATATCTCTATAATATCATTTTTAATCAATTAACATAGGGTTTAGACTACCCAAATCTTGACTTTCTAGGTTAACTAAATAAGATCTTTAGGTAGCATTATCGAGAAGTTAAATCAGATAATTACAATTAATTCTATTGAAACAAGGGTTTTTTTTATAGGTACCTGAGATAATTTTGATGTGATCAATCGAGTTAAGTTAGGTTTTGTGTATATTTGATGTCTTGTATCTAAGTGTCTAGGAACTTAGGAGTACAGGTGCTCCGGCAGTAAGGACGGGGGACCCCCTTTAAAGGAAGTTAACGTCACGTGGAGGTCAAAAGTCAAACGACCGACTGGAAAAGGGGGGGCCGACCGGCCGAACGAGGACTAAGCGGAAGCAAAGAACCCGACGGGGAGTCGGGTCTCCGACGCTCATGGTGAACAGGGTCGTCGGGTCGAGCGGGTAGCCCGCTCGGCCGAGACATAAAGCAGTAATGCTGTGAACAGTTTCATCTGAGCACACGACTTGGAATCTCTCGAGCGGATCAGTACCTACGTCCGGTTGGACGTGATGGGACTGCCGAGTGGCCAGACGCTCGGCGCGGGAACAGAAGAGACAAAAGGACAAGGGAAACATCGGGGGACATCTTCTGACAACAAGCGTGTTCGACGACTAACCCATACGCAGAAGCCTATGACGGAAGGTTCTGTTGTCACATCAGAGAGGTGCTCGGACTGTAGCAGTATGGTGTCAGGCAAGCTCCTCTGACAAGCTCATACTGAGGTATGGTTAGAGGACACGTATTCGCCTCGGTATGTGTCCATGAGCCTCTTCACAGCTCTATATAAGGGTCCTCACACTTTGTCGGAGGTACGCAATCACGCATTCTCGCATCTTCGGAGCCACTTCATAATTTCCTCTTGCCTGACTTGAGCGTCGGAGGGTCGTCGCCGAGAACCCCTTCCCGGCCCGACTTCCTTGCAGGTTCACCGGAGATCCCTACGACCGGCCGGAGATCCACGTTATTAGTTCGGAGAGCGCCATGTGCCCAGCGTCCGTTGATTCAGCATTCGGACAGGATCAACAGGAATTCGAGAAAGATACGGCTAGCGAGAAGGATGACACGGGAGAGAGTCGACGGGTTCGATGCGTCCAAAGGACTAGGTGTTGTGAAAAAATACGTGTTAAAGTAAGTGCCCTGCAAAGTCAACTATTGGGCTTTATTAACTTTTATAAATAAACAATCTTTATTTTAATATAATTCAATTAATTTTAGCATTTACTTTATCTTTATACCTATGTTATGCATAGATAAAGTCTTTGAACATACTATATTAAGATGTGATGAGTATATATAATGTTAATTGTGAAATACATCAATATTCACTATATATTATAAATTTGCTCCTAGATAATTGGGTCACTTAATAAATAAGGATAAAAGGTTGCTCGAGCTAGAAACTAGCATTTGTGATGTAGTATACCATATTTCATCGGTGAGGACATAGAGATGTTCAAACATACAGATGAGTGATCATACGATGAATTCATCGAATATCACTCACACAAACTTTCTAAGTAGTTATCATTTATCGAGTGAATAAGTCTTTGGTTGTGGTTGTACACTAGTAGTCCTTATGACATAGGACAATACTGAGACTCTATATATTGAGGTTGCACTTTAACTTATTTATCGACTCTATTAGAGTCATCAGGTAGTGAGATTAGGTGTAGTAACGAAACATCTAGGAGTTAGTATATTGTAGTCGGGGATTCACCGCATATCCATATGTGTGGATATCCTATGTAATATATTGTTTCATAGTGTATGAAGTCTCTGATCAGAGCTGTAAGATGTACTGTAGGAAAAGAGTTTCCTAGTTACACATGCAATATTACTATAAGATATATCACATGGTTGTTGAATCAATATACAATTCTCAATGTACCAGTGATTGTAGATTTGACCGGGATATATAACAGGAAGGGATCGGTCTATACATTAACCATAATCGACTGATTCTTGCAGGCATTATTCAGTGATACGTAGGGAATCATGGGGAGGTGCTGCTAGACGCTCTTATCATAATTCGTTGGGTATTAATCAGAATTAGTTCTAACATTTTATAATTAAGGAGTTGATCATAGGATGAGGTTATTAAGGATATGCCTGAATAAAAGACAAATATAGTCCTGAATCATAAAGAGTTTTGAGCTCACGGCTAACTGTATCCCTGAACCATTAAGGGTCACATAAGTATTGGTTTCTTTATTTCCCGTTGAGAAAATTAAATTCAAGTAGTTAAATTTGATGAATAAAGTTTGATGTGATTAAACAATGTATTGATAAAGTTTGATATGATCAAATATTAGATTGATATCTAATCAATGGAAACAAAGAGCGTGGAAGAGTTCCACACAAAGTCTATAATTTAAATTAATATAGCGAGCAAGTGTGTTTGCCGTATCAATGATATTAAATCGTTGATATGATTACAATGAATATATATTATTAGATTTTAGAAAAGTTATAAAAATCTAATAGATAAAGATGGAAGAGATAATGAGCTTTGAAAGTTTGCCCCATGAGGAAATGTAATATGAATATATTATGAAAAATAAAAATGTGGGATTTTGGTTGAACATGTAATGGAAAGAAAAGGGATTTTTTTTTTTTTTTTGCTTTTTTCCTTTTTTCCATCATCTCCACGTTCTCCATTTTCCCACTCTCTTCACTCGTCCACATAGGCCACTCAATCCACCTCTTTTTTGGTTGGCTTGCTCTTAAGATATTAAGGTAAAGGCTCTCTTCTTCTATGATGAAGAATACTTACGACAGCCACCTCTTTTGAGTTTTGCTGAATTCTGACACGAGATGTTCTGTAGCCATGTTTTTTTCTTTTCCTTGCAAAATCTTCGGTGGCCACCTCCATGCATCTTTTGAGATAATTCGAATAGTGATTTTTCTCGTTGAAGGATTCGTACAACAAGTTCTTCATATTCTCACTGAAGAAATTCGGCAGTCCCTTTTAAAACAAGAAGATTGAGATTTTTTTTTTCTCTTCCATTGAAAAGTCATATTTCTTTACTGTTTCTCCTCTTCAAGAAGTATTGTTGTTGTCCATCTTCTTGCATAATTTTGAAAAGCTTAGTCCTTTGTTGAGGGCTATTAGACATTCTCTTGTGAAGAGGTAATTGGATAACCCTTTCCTCATCTTCAAGGAAAACGTTTTGACCGTCTCGACGAAAAATGACACTTGATCTCTAGTACAGTCAGGTGTTGGAAAGAGGACTCTGATCATGAATCAAATTAGAGGAAGGAAATACGAGCTCATGATAATCAACGAAGAATTGTTTCACTATAATCAGAATAGTTAGAGTCAAACCCAATTACAGGTTGTTTAAAAAATATGTTTATGCTTGTACTATATTCATATGTGTATTGATGTATGTGTTAATAGTTTTATTTAGGTTATGCTTAAATGATCTAATATATTTATTTTAGATAGTTTAACATGTCTAAATAAAATGATTAAATTAACATTATATGAATCAATATAATTTTTCTGTGGACGTCTCGAAAATCTCTTTCATGTAGTTTGGCAAGGAAATTTTGAGTCATGGATACAAGACCCTTTACATGTAAGACCCATTGCTCATGCAATTTGGGATTCTCATTTTGGTCAACCGACTGTGGAAGCTTTTACTCGAGGAGGTGCTACTGGTCTCGTGAATATCACTTATTCCGGTGTTTATCAGTGGTGGTATACAATCAGATTACGTACTAATGAAGATCTTTATACTAGAGATCTTTTTCTATTATTTCTTTCTGCTATATCTTTAATAGCAGGTTGGTTACACCTACAACCGAAATGGAAACCAAGTGTTTCGTGGTTCAAAATACAGAATCTCGATAGTTTATCTTTGTTATGTTTATAGGATCTTACTTAAATGGTTAGATTATAATGCATGCTTAGATAAAGATCATACTTATGTTTGTTTATTGGCCTTGGGACGGGCTGGCAGGGCGCTGGGGGCGAGCGTATTCGCCTTTTGCCACAATGCTTATGTTTGTTTAAAAATTTATACGAACACTCCTTTGATTTAATTGTTAAATCATAAATAAAATTTTAAATTTCTGTTATACATAAGAGTATAGAAACACGATATCTGAATTTCGAATTCGGTTTCAACAATATGCTAGCGAACGAGAAGGAAGCGCACGATGTTTCTGAGGGACAAGAAGCCGAAACGGAAGCTTGCTCGAGGAGAAGGCCGGAAAATGAGTTCGGGTAAATCGTACTCTAGATAACCGAAATCACTTAAGCGAATGGAGCCAAAACGAAGGAGAATTCGGACAGTCAACCTGCTGTTGACTGTTTGGGCGCTTGGACCAAGTCCAGGCACCCGGACCCCCCGGGGGGCAGCCTAAGGCTGGTCAACACAGTTTGAGGGCCTAAAACTATTCCAAGTGTCCGGACTAGATAAATTTTATCCTATTGAACTGTTACGAATAAGTAGATAACTACTAATTTACTGTTGGTGAAGCGGAGACCGGCAAGAGGGGGGTGAATTGCTGTAAACAAAAATGAAACTACCCTCCTCGGATTTCAACTCAGAATAAATGCAGTAGTAAAATAATAAAGACAGAAAATAAAAGCAGAAACAGAAGTTTAACCTGGTTACAACCAAGAGGGTTGTTAATCCAGGGCAGTGAAAAGCGCACTAAGAAAATTCTCCTTCTCTGAAGGCCGAGAAGCCTTTTACACTCTAATTGCTTAGAACTACTGCTAGGAATTGCTTATGGATTGATTGCTTGAGTTGTTGTTGAATTTCTAACTTCAGGGGCCTTTTTATAGCTCCTGGAAAGTCTATTCCGAGGGTCCAAGGCGCCTCCAACAAGGTTCAAGGCGCCTCCAGCTCGGTCAGCGGATAAAACTTGCCTTCAACAGGGTTGAAGGCGCCTTCAAGGGCGCCTCCAAGCTGGTAGCCTAATTTCCAGCTTGGTTTCTTCAGCTTCCGACGCTCCGTTCTTTTGGGTGATTGCGGCCAACCGGAATAGGGCTCACATGAACCCAATTCCCGGCCTTCTCCTCGAGCAGCCTTTCGTCCTGGCTTAACATCCCTCGAACGCCGCGCACGCTCTTCACGCCCACCGGAGTACTCTTCCACAGCTCTCTCGTCCTTCGGACGCACCGAGCCCGCTGGCTCCCTTCCCGTGTCGTCCTTCTCGCTAGCTGCGTCTTCCGCTCGACTTCCTGTGTTCCTAAGCTTCTACACACTCAGATATAGGGATCAAACACAGCAGGACCTAACCAACTTGGTTGATCACATTAAAACTACCACGGGGTCCAACAATCTCTCCCTTTTTGATGTGCATCAACCCAAGTTCAAGTTAGGGTAAAAAATAGACATAAACAGTAATTTTAAAGAAATTACTAAACTAACAAGTTAAGCATAATTTTTGAAATTAAAAAAACTTAAGTTTTTTCTAACTCTTTCTAACTCCCCCTAAACTTGTACTTTTATCTCTCCCCCTTTGATCACAGCAAAAATGGGGTAAAAAAAAAAATTCAAGTAAGATTGAAGTTTTTGAAAAATTTCTAAGTTAAAAATGAATTTTTGAAAAAAAATTTGCTAAGTTAAATTTTCCAAAAAAAATTTCTAAAAAAAAATCCTAAGTAAATGTTCAAGTGTTCCCAAAAAAAATTTCTAAGTCAAGTGAATGAACTTTTAGAATTTTCCAAAAAAAAAATTCTAACCCAAAAAAAATTAAGTTAGAATTTTTTTTTAAAAAAAAATCTAAGGAATTTTTGTTTATTTTAACAAATATTTGATAAACTTTCAAAACATTATTTAATTCTTGTTTAATGTTTTTTCAGAAAGTTAATTAAATATTTTCTTTCAATATTTTAGCTTCCAGGTCGTAGCGAGGCACTAGGCCTTCTTGGTTATTGGAGCAACAACCACTTCCTTAGACAAAGCTTCCATAAAGAATTTCAATGTTTAATTTTCTCACTGTAAACTTTAAATTTTTGAACAATTAATTAAGTACATATTTTAGAACCCAATAGAGGTTCCTTTCTACTGGATTATTCAAAAATCTATGGGGTACATAGTTTCTTGGTATTTTCCTAAGTTGACCTTGATGCTTCCTTATATACCAATTTAATTTACCATAAATTCTTAATTTTGAATTTGGAAATTGATTTAAGCATGCAGCAGATTTCAATTTTTCAATTTCTAATTTTAATTTATCATTTTCTGATTTTACACTATCATACATTTCAAGTGGACATGCTTTTGCTAATTTCATTTTTAATTCTTTATTTTCTTTTTCTACTTCGAATAAGTCTTTAGAAAGAGATTTAATAAATCGAAATGACTGAGACGGGCAATACCTTACTTACCTGATCTGGTGACGCTCCCCCTTCACTGCTGCTTTCTTCTTCTGATGTTCCTCCCCATTTCATCTCTGAGCTTGAGTCTTCTTCCGGTTGATGGTTCGCCAATAGCGCTAACCCTGATAATTCTTCAATGTCTGACTCAAAGGTTGATGAATCTGACCAAGTAGCCTTCAGATTCTTGTGCTTGGAGGTTTCTGGTTTCTTGTATTTTGGCTTTTCATTTTCTTTCTCCTTTCTCTTCAATTTTGGGCAATCCTCCTTGATGTGCCCTTCTTCATTGCAGTTGTAGCAACGAACCGTCCTCTTCTTTCGATGATGCCTCTGCGATTTAAATTTATTAGAACTGAAAAACTTATTGAAGCGTCTTACCAGTAGTGCCGCTTCGAATTCGTCGACTGAGGCTTCGGAGTCAGAACCGTTTACTTTTGCCTTTAGAGCTATGTTCTGACTGGTCTTCTCTACTCCATTTGGCTCTGAAACTCGAGATTCGTGAAGTTCAAACGTCGAAAATAATTGTTCTAACGTACTTACCTCGAGGTCCTTAGAGATGTAGTACGCATCTACTAAGGAGGTCCACTCTGGAGTTCTCGGGAAGGCATTGAGCACGTATCGGATAGAATCCCAGTTGGTTACCTCTTCTCCAAGGTTCGTTAGTTGCGTTATCGGTTCCTTGATTCTCGCTTGGAGTTGCGCTACCTTCTCGCCTTGGTTCATCCGGAGGTTCGTTAACTGGTTCCGGAGGAAGTCGCGCTTCGCTAGCTTCGCTTCGGAAGTACCTTCGTGAAGCTCCAGGAATTTTTCCCAGAGATCTTTCGCTGAGTCGTAGCTTCTGATTCGATTTACCTCCTGCGGCGGTAGAACGCTGAGTCGGTGGAACTCAGCCTTTCCGTTGGCGACGAAATCTGCTTGCTCCTTGTTCGTCCAGGTATTTTCCTCCTTATCTTTTGGAACTGCATAACCATATTTCATTATTAACAGAATGTCAAATTCAGTTTTAAAAAATACCTCCATTTTGCGTTTCCATGTGGCGAAGTCTCCGTCGAACTTCGGGGGATAGATGTTCGCTCTGGCCATCGTCTTGATCGTAATGCTTCAGTTGGCGGTTAGTCCTTCTGAGGCGATCAGGCTCTGATACCACTTGTTGGTGCAGTGGAGATTGGCAAGAGGAGGGTGAATTGCTGTAAACAAAAATGAAACTACCCTCCTCGGATTTCAACTCAGAATAAATGCAGTAGTAAAATAATAAAGACAGAAAATAAAAGCAGAAACAGAATTTTAACCTGGTTATAACCAAGAGGGTTGTTAATCCAGGGTAGTGAAAAACGCACTAAGAAAATTCTCCTTCTCTGAAGGTGGAGAAGCCTTTTACACTCTAATTGCTCAGAACTACTGCTAGGAATTGCTTATGGATTGATTGCTTGAGTTGTTGTTGAATTCCTAGCTTCAGTGGCCTTTTTATAGCTCCTGGAAAGTCTATCCCGAGGGTCCAAGGCGCCTCCAACAAGGTTCAAGGCGCCTCCAGCTCGGTCAGCGGATAAAACTTTATCCGCACGCAAACGGTCAAAACTGACCTGTTGAGGGCGCCTCTAAGCTGGTAGCCTAATTTTCAGCTTAGTTTCTTCAGCTTCCGACGCTCCGTTCTTTTGGGTGATTGCGGCCAACCGGAATAGGGCTCACTCGAACCCAATTCCCGGCCTTCTCCTCGAGCAGCCTTCCGTCCCGGCTTAACGTCCCTCGAACGCCGCGCACGCTCTTCACGTCCACCGGCGTACTCTTCCGCAGCTCTCTCGTCCTTCGGACGCACCGAGCCCATCGGCTCCCTTCCCGTGCCGTCCTTCTCGCTAGCTGCGTCTTCCGCTCGACTTCCTGTGTTCTTAAGCTCCTGCACACTCAGACATATGGATCAAACACAGCAGGACCTAACCAACTTGGTTGATCACATCAAAACTACCACGGGGTTCAACATTTACACCAATATATTTTTGAATATTGAACTATCATTATTATTATATAATTTATATTTTAAAAATATTATGATTGCATAAACACTTTTTAAAAAAAAAAGTATCTAAAAGTTTAATCCATTGTATTCTCTGTTATAATCAATATTTTTTACTAATTAATAAATAAACATAAAAATAAAAAATAGTTATTTTCATATCTTGCAAGCGAAAAATGTTTGATTCTATGCGATCTTTTTTTTTTAATATATATATATAAAATCAACACTTAATAAAAATTCCTATAACAAAACTTAAGCGAAGCCCGGTCTATCGGACCATTTTCTAATTCATATCGGACCATTTTCTAATTCCGGTCCGGCCCAAATAAACAATGAATTTACTCGACGCTGATTTATTTACTTCCGTTCGGACACAGAGACACTCCACTGACGGTACCAATCCAAATGGCGACGACAGCAACAGCAGCAGCGGCCATCACCGGCAGCGCATCTCTCAGGTCCGACGGCACCGCCCTCTCCTTGTGTTCCTATGATTCCTCCGGGGGACTTTCCAGGCAGGCGTTTGATCTTCGGCTCCATCCCTCGATCTGGGCTGCTTCCCGGCTCCGCGGCCGCATCTCATGCTCCGCGCTCTCACAATCCACCGTTTCTGCCTCCAAATCAAGCGAGCGTAATATTTCTATCTCGTTTATAGATTTATCATTTTTGTTGACCAGTGATTCAGCTACCGCACTGCCGTGTGCGATGGGATCGATTGCTGAATTTGGGATTTTAGGTTTATTTGAGATGGACGACCCTAGGGATTTCTTTTCCCGGGAAATATGATGCATACTGATTTGTATGTGCGCTGCGTATTATATGTTTCTTGAAAGCCATTGTGTTGATTATGCTTTTCGCTAGGATATTTTCCCCGCTCATTTATTTGATTAGATAAACGCTAAGCTTTCAGTTACAAAACATTTTTATCTTTTTTTTTAGCGCTTCATGTTTGTTAATGAATCTTGACTAAATTCACCATCTCTCAATCCTGTGAGTATCATTGGAGTCTTTGATTGAACCGATATTTCTCCAACTGTTTTACTATGATAATGTCCCACCATATAGGAAAGAATGTTAAAATTTTATATGATAATCTTCTCTTTCACTTGCTGCCTTTATGTTGACTGTAAATTTCTTAGTGATGGATATAGAAATATCAGGTTGAATGTGAGATACACATTGAGCACTTGCCTCCATTGTTTCCTATCTTCAATGTGAAATTACGTATTCCCTTCCCTCCTATTCTCTCCCTCACTCCCTATCCACTACGGTTATCTGATAAAGAAAAAGTTAGAATAGTATTAACTGAGAACCGTTGGGCATTTAGCAACTCAGTTCATGTAAATTAGTCAACAGAACTCACTGATGTTGAAATGGTAATCAGATAAAAGAATCTCTAATGCCATTCTTTGCTATTTAAGAAAAAACATACAAGAAGCCTTCAAGTTCAATGACTTCTGAAGTTGTGTTTTGCATGCAGTGAAATCTGGCCCCAAGGATTTTCTCCACATCAGTGACTTTGACAAAGAAACTATCCTCAAGATCATCAATCGAGCAGCTGAGGTCAAAGCAGTGTTAAAATCAGGAGACAGATCTTTCCTCCCTTTCAAAGGAAGGACTATGGCCATGATTTTTGCCAAGCCATCTATGAGGACCCGTGTTTCATTTGAGACAGGATTCTTCTTGCTTGGCGGACATGCCATTTACCTGGGCCCTGATGATATCCAAATGGGCAAGCGTGAGGAAACTCGAGATGTTGCTAGAGTACTTTCACGCTACAATGACATTCTCATGGCACGTGTGTTTTCTCATCAGGTAACGTAGTTGGTTGCTTGTCATGCTACAATGGCATCGTCATGGCACTTCTGTTTTGTCATGCACAACCATCGAATTGTATTATTGGGAAACCACATGCATGTTAGGGAATGCTCAAACCCGCTCGTTTACTTCTACACTTTCGAGCCGTTCATAATTATTATGCCAGTACTATTCTATTTTAGCTTTAGCATATAACTTTTGTGACTTTGTGTTATTAACTTTATTTCTGTTAGGAGGTATGTGTCTGTGATATTATTATCTTTATCAATTTAAGCTAGGAACTAAATATTAGGATTTTTAATTCTTATCAGATTGATACAATAATGTGCAACTATTTCTATGTTTGCTTCTGAGTCCCTCTCTTGTACAAAGTTAAGTATACATTCTTCACAATTACACTTCTAGTACACTATGCTACACATTATCATAGGCATCATGGAGCTTTTATATACACGTTTTAAGCGTCTTAAGCTGTAGAAATGATGATTAATTTGTGTATGTGTATTTATGCATTATTTTTTTGCCCCTCTGATCAAGCATGACATTACATGTTAGTTTTACTGATCATGATGTTATATAATTTTACTTACATTTATCCGATAAGGCCTTGTGGAACATATGTACAGGTTATAGATGATTTATACCTTCGTCTTCCTGCTGGATACCCAAAATGTCATATCAATCAGACACTTTCACAAGTGTAAGCTAAAATGCAATAGTTTGATATTCGAGATTTAAAGGCTAAGTTATAAAGTAACTTTTTTCTTATTATTATTGCTCCAACATATTGTGATGGGTATCTTATTGTCTATATACATTTTCTCAAAAATCTGCTGTTACTAATATTAAAACTCAAACAGTTTTTTCATTTTTGAAAGCATAGGGAGCAGAGTGCACATAAATGTACTGAATATTATGTACCTTTGCAGTCTAAAATTAATGCTCTGCAACAATGTGTTTAGATTTAGCCAACTCAAACTGGAAATGCTTCACTTGACCATGCTTATTTTTCTGAGTTATAGCAGCTTCCAACCTTGTCCTATGTAGATGTCTAATTTTTGTGTTAGATTTTAAACACACAAGGGAGGATGTTCTTGTTCAAATCTATCTGTGAAGTTCCCCTGATACTTCACATAGCCAAAGTGGGTTATTTATAGGAGTTCAAAAGAAAAAAAGTGAGTCCTAAGTGGGCATAGGCTTTTTGCCAAACTAGGTTTGAGCTAAAGTTGAAAACACTAACCTTTAATACAACCTGGCCTCATCATATGCATGGGACAATTCCATGTTGCATCAGCTAGTTAATTCAACATCATCCCTAGCCATCTGTTTTGTGTTACTATAATGCTATCTAGTAATTTTTTGCTGTTGGCATTGTTAGTTTCAACAAGTGTGGCTGCTAAAGAAGATGCTTGATATAACAGAGAGGTTCCAAAGAGCAACATCTTTGCGACTAACTTCTTGTGCAAATTTACACATATCATGATCCTTTATTATTTTCACAGGATATTTTGGACCTTGCTGCATTTTCTTCTGTGCCTGTTATAAATGGTCTAACTGACTACAACCATCCATGCCAAATCATGGCTGATGCACTTACAATTATAGAACACATCGGTCAATTGGAGGGAATCAAGGTATCCAATACTTAGGTGGACTTTAGTTGGAGATATACAGAATTGAAATTGAACTGTTCAAACATATTTTAAATTGTGATTCTTAATAGGTTGTGTATGTGGGAGACGGGAACAATATTGTACACTCATGGCTTCTGTTGGCATCTATAGTTCCTTTCCATTTTGTATGTGCTTGCCCAAAAGGATTTGAACCAGATGAGAAGACCGTTGAAAAGGCTAAGAGTGCTGGAATTAGTAAGATTGAAATTACTAATGACCCAAAGGAAGCAGTCAAGGGGGCAGATGTTGTGTATTCAGATGTTTGGGCTAGCATGGGGCAAAAAGAGGAGGCTTCATATAGAAAGCAGAAATTCCAAGGGTTTCAGGTACATCATTCTTCCATTTTATTTTTCAGAAACTAAACTTAATACAGGTTTTTGGACATCAATTTTAATTCTTAAATAAAAACATCATCCATGTTTAGTTGCTATAGTGTGCTTGAAAAATTGACTCTATAGTCAAACTGAGCTGAGATCGACCATGCTCAAGATTGTTTTTAAATAAGCATCTTGAGCTTTAGCTGTTATGTGATTCGAAACCAAGCTAAAAGTTCTTGTTTGTGGAACTCAAGCTAAGCTGAACTCCTTACCTACTCGAACTAGTACTCACAGAAATCTCAAGCCAACAAATGAGACTAAGATACGGGAACATTACAAACAATTCTTAACATGGATAATATCTTTTTCCTCAGTTTTTTTTGGTAATTTTTTCATTTTTCATCATTATTATTTTTTAATGAGTTCTGTTGATATGTACTAATGCTACAATGGTTCACCAACATGACAAAGATTTATTTTCCACAATACTTATAAAGAAATGTATTAATCATATATGTATTCATATACTGTCCAATTCTGTCTCATTTCTGGAGTATAAGCTAATATTTTTTTGATGCACCTTCAAATTTCAGTTGAATATTTAAACGTAATTTGATATAATAACAGACTGAAAGGATTGCCTAATCTTTACGTAACTTCATAGGCCTCTACTAAATGAATGTGCTTGCAGATAGACGAAGCTCTGATGGAGATTGCCGGTCCAAAAGCTTACTTCATGCATTGCTTACCCGCAGAGAGAGGCGTAGAGGTTACTAACGGTGTCATCGAAGCTCCTAGCTCGATCGTTTTTCCACAGGCCGAGAACCGAATGCATGCTCAGAATGCCATCATGCTTCACCTCTTGGGTCTCTAGGATCAATATGGAATAACCAAGTTGGACCATCAAATTGGATCTTGTGAAACAGTTCATGAGGTTCCAGTAGAAGTATCTTTACATTTGTGAAACAGTTCATGAGGTTCAAAACATGCCGGTGAATGGACTCGTATGCTTTATCGCCGTGGAATAAATTATTCGTAAGCAATTTTCTGGCGATTTGAGTTCTGAATTCTCTGATTGCCAGAGGCGACTTTGTTCCTTCGTATCTTTCGGTTTGTTCTAAATGATTCAAATCATCAACAATCCCTATTAAAGTTAAACGCACAGTAGTGTGAAGAAGTGATGAGAGTTTTTGTTATCGATTTGATTTATTTATATTCTCGTTGTTTCTCTTTATTAAAATAGCAGAAGCGCACATCTTAAGAAGAAATTAAAGAAAAGGATTCAAGTGATTTTAGAAATTTCGTATAGGCTTAATGGGCCGGCCCACATAAGATACGGGCCTTCTCTGCCTTGGAGAAGAAGCAAGTAGAAGCCGATCTAATTAATATACCTACTTAGTACTTACGACGGTCAGCAGAAGGGAGGAGGAAGAAGAGAGTAGCGAGATGTTCAGGAACCAGTACGACACTGATGTCACTACCTGGAGCCCGGCGGGACGGCTGTTCCAGGTTGAGTACGCCATGGAGGCCGTCAAGCAGGGCGCTGCCGCGGTCGGCCTCCGCTCCACCTCGCACGTCGTCCTAGCCACCGTCAACAAGGCCACCTCCGACCTCTCCTCCTACCAGAAAAAGGTATTCAAGGTTGACGATCACATCGGCGTTGCTATCTCGGGGCTCACTGCCGATGGTCGCGTTCTTTCCCGCTACCTTCGCAACGAATGCATCAACCACGCATTTGTCTACGAGTCTCCTCTGCCTGTCTCCCGCCTCGTCGTACGCCTCGCTGACAAGGCGCAGGTTCCCCGATCCCCTTTTTTCTTTTCTCTTCATTAGCTGTTTGAAATTCTGAAGATAGAATCATATAGTTACCCATCTATATATCTGTCATATATCTACAGTGAGCATCTTGAGAAGTTTTTTTTTTTGAAATAATTAGTGGGCATTATCGAATTTTACTTTTTTTTTCTTAAATCCTGAATTTTGCTCTATTTTTCTCCGTGCTTGTGTTTATTTGTGTTTAGATAGTCTCGTTCAGTTGTAACTACCCAACATTTGAAAGATTGTTCAACTGTTTGAAGCCTTAGTTTTTGCTAGAGCTATGGATCTTCTAGCATTGCCCCATACCTATTGTTGTTACATATACGTTGGAAAAAGGGTGAGGAAGTAAGGAAATTTGGTGGAGTGACATCTTGCATGGGAATCCTAGTTATAGTAGAAAAGAAGAGGGATTTAGGCGTTTGAGAACATCCTTTTGTGTTATGGTAGGTGCTTCTAAGCTATGATGAGCTGCAAAACATGCTAAGGCTAGATGTTTATCTTAACTTTCTTATTTGCATGATTTTCAAGTAAATTTTTAGTTTCTTTAGCAAAAATTAATACCAACTGGCCATGACATCTTTGATCAAGTTAAATATTTATCTTCTCCCTTTTCTCCATTTTGCTTCCCCCCTCTTTTTCTCGATTCTTAATTATCTGTTCCTTGTGAAATAAAAAGCAAGTCAATCATAGAAATAATCTAAACAAGCAAGAGTTATCTTGAATATAACTAAAATGGGACAAAGATAAATTCCATTTGTTTGCTAATCCATATTACACCTTTGGTTGAATCGCTTTGCAACAACTTGTTTTACTTACTCTCATGTTTGACTTGTTTGTTCTAGGATTAGATGATTTAAATATAATAATGACTTATGTGTGAATATTCTAGGTATATAGTTTTGCAAATAAGCTGATTCTATCTAGGTTTGTTAAACGGGATCTGGTTTAGACTTGACTAACTCAACTTTGCTGTAAAAAAATGAAACTAGTCAAATTAGGTCAATACCATTTCTTAAAATTGGGTAATAGTAATTTGCAATTTACCATTCCTTTTATTGATTCTAAGCCATTCCGTTTCAATCCTTCCAATACAGGAATGGTAAATTGCAAAACAGTGTTGAATGAGGATTCAAATAATTTATAGTCATCTCTCAATGTTTTCCCCTCCATATCTCCATTGTAGATGTTATGCTTCTTCTATGCATCATCTTAATCATGAGAAGTCTAGTGCTTTCTCATACTCTCCCTAGTTCCCTTTAGTTTAGATAATATCTCTGGTACTAGTGGGATATAGATTTTGGATACAAAGTACTATTACTCGTCCACTGTCATAGACAAAAATCAAAACACCCCCCCCCCCCCCCCCCCAGCTCTGACAATCAACAACATATATGGTAGTTCTTGCCAATGTTATCAAACTCGCGAGTTGACTCATAAACTCGTACAAAATCGCGAGTTTACTTATGAAAATCGAGTCAAATCATGTATTAAAGTAAAATCGGATCAAAATCTTAAAATCACATTTAAACTCGTAAAAACATGATTTTTGAGATAATTTTATCGATTTTGTGTCGTTAATAAAAGGGGACCATTTTGGACAAAATGATATCATTTTGGGACGATTTTAGATTTGCACTTGTCTATTAATGATTTATATTAATTTGTTATCTTGTATTTTATTTATCTTTGGACTTAAGTTTTAGACTTGGATTTATGTTTATCTTGTGTTTTCATGGCAAGTATTTGGTTGTTTAAAAGTTTAAAATTATGAGTAGTTTATGATTATATGAATTAAAATGTTCTATATGTAGATTTATGTTATAATTTGGATTAAAATATTTAATGATCAATTAAAAAGAATATATTAGGTTTCTTTTAAAATTGATTTAAAGTATGATGTAAAATCTTACGATTTTACGATTCGATTTTACGATCCGATTTTATGACTGCTCTAATGATTTTACCTAAACTCTCGATTTTGACAACATTGGTTCTTGTTGTGTTACCTAGACCCTTTGGTTACCCCAATATTTGTTTTTGTACAACAAACCCCATGATCCTTTTTAAAATCAGTGGAGATGACGCACTAGGTAGGTGGCTCTGGTGTTGACTATGCGAAGACTCCAAGCTAGAAAAGATGACTTTATACGATCTTGCATGTTCAAAGGAGCGTTAGTAACCGGGCTAGGGAGGGGGTCTTCAGCGCAGACATTTCGACGCTCAAGTCAGTGATCCAGTTGAAAGCAATGAACAGTAAATATGTAGGTCCCCAGACGGCCGACAAGAGGAGGATAAATTGCCTGAAATTAAAAGAATACCCTTTCTCGATCTTTGGACTAAGTTAGACAAACACTTGTCAAAAAAAACAGATAGTTAAATGCATAAAAGTAAAGAAAGATACAAAAATATTTATTTGATTTGCAATCAAAAGATTGCTAATCCAAGACAAATGTAACTCACTAAAAACTCCTTCTCCCAAAGGCGGAGTAGCCTCTTACAGCGTTGAAAGCTTAGAAAAGTAAATAACAGAATTAGAAGTTGAAGTACATAATTGGTTTACAAGTGTTGTTCTTAACTACTGAGGGCTCTATTTATAGTCTACTGGTCTAATCTGACCGTTTGCTGACGTGGCAGTTCCGGGCGCCTGGGCGTGGCTAAAACTTTATCCACATTGTAATGGTTCGCACAGGATAAATCTTATTTGGTCCAGGTGCTTGGACTGCTCCGGGACCATGCTGACGCGGCTTCGAACAGTGCGCGTCGAGGAGGTGCCCCTGGGTTGCCCTGGGGTCTGGGCGCTTGGACTTGGTCCAGGTGCTCGGACAGTCAACAACAGGCTAACTGTCCAGATTCTCCTCCGTTCCGGCTTCATTCGCTTGGGTGATTTCGGCCATTCAGAATATGGCTCACTCGAATCCATTTTTTGACCTTCTCCTTGAGCAAGCTTCCCTCCGGCTGCTCGTCCTCCGAAAACGCCGCGCGCTCCTTCTCGTCTGTCAGCGTACTCTTCTGCAACATCTCTTTCCTCGGACGCATCGAGCCCGTCGACTCTTTCTCGTGTCGTCCTTCTCACTATCTGCGTCTTTCGCTCTACTTCCTATGCTCCTATGTTTCTACACACTTAGACACAAGACATTAAACATATACAGGACCTAACTTGACTTGGTTGATCAAATCAAAATCACTACGGGGTACTTACAATTTTCCCTTTTTTGATGTGGATCAATCCGGTTAAGTTGGGGTAAAACAAAACAGTAAAGTAAATGAATATGCAACTTAAAATGTATCTCCCCTAGACTTAATCTATAATTCTTCCTCTTTGATCACATTAAAAATAAGAGTTAAAAAAATTAAGGGTAACACAATTAGTGACTAACACTTAGAAAAAATTTGGAAAGTATGTTTTGAAAACTGTTTTTTTTTGTGATTTAAAAATTAGGTTTTAAACGACATAATTTTAAAATTAGTTTTAATCGTTAAAAAATTCTAAAATTTTTTGTATCAATTAAACATATTTCTCCACACTAGAGATAAAATTTTCAGATAAAACAACAATAATTAGAGCAGTAATTAATTATTCTATATAGAAAGGTATATTTGCAAAGACAAATTCTTAAAAATAGTTTCTTAGCTCGAAAAATCTTTAAAAAGTTTATGAAAATGTAAAATAGCAAGTATTTTTGCAGAATAAATTTTTGAGAATAGAATGCTCCAAGAATTTTTAATATTAAAAAAATAGCATTTAGATAAATAATCCATAGAAACTCAAATAACGGTTGAAATTTTTTGACAAAATTTCCTTTGACAGAGAACATGATGTCTTATCAAAATAAAATTTTTCATAAATAACTCTGTGAAATAATTTAAAGATATGAATTTTGTTTAAAAATTCATAAAAAATAATATATCGGTCAAAAAATTTCAAAATTTTTCTTACAGATAGATAATAACATCCTTTTCCACGAGAAAAAAAAATTAAAATTAATTTCAAATAGAACTCATACAAACCAATTTATTTTAAAAATTCGACAAATTCAAACATACAAAAAATATTAAAGCAAATTAAAATTAGAAACATGCATAAAGAATTTAATCTAAAAATGATTTTGGAACCAATATAGTTCTTTCCTACTAGATTGATCAAGTACTTTCTAGGAATATACCTTTTTGTTATTTTTCTGATTTGACCCTTGTGGAATCTATAATACCAGTTTAGTTCTTGATAATTTCTAAAATTTGAAGTAGCAAAATTTGAACATACAAAAAATTTTAAAATTTCTATTTGTTCTTTCGAATTAGTATTTTTTATTTTTAATTTATCAAAATCCTCTATTAAATATGATTTTACTAAGACTATTATTATTTCTAAATTCTCTTTTTTCAAATTTTCATTTTTGGTTTTCAATTTACACATTAATTTAGACATGAATTTTATACTAAAATACAATTGATCAGGAGGTAAGAGATATACCTCACTTATCATGTCGGATCTGAAGCTAGATTCTCCCCTTACATCGCTGCATTCATCTGATGTCGTTCCCCCTTCATCGATGCTAGCTTTTGAGTTGCTTTGTTTTTCGTGACAAGCCATCAGTGCTAGTTCAGCATATACTTCTATTTCGGACTCGGATGATGAACTTTCATCCCAAGTGGTCTTGAGATTTTGATGTTTGTTTCGCTATGACCTTTTTTCTTTCTCCTTTTTGAGATCCGGACAGTCTTCCTTTATATGTTCTTTTGGCAATGGTAGCATCGAATTTTTTTCTTATTTCATGGATTTTTTTTGGTCTTCATTTCTTTAAATTTGTTAGATTTAAAAAACTTTTTAAATTTCCTTACCATATAAGCTTTTTAGTTTGGATCAATACTGAATCTGACTTGGGTTCGTCCTTCTTGGTGGTTGTTACTGCAAGGTTCTGGCTTGACTCTTTACTTGTCCCTGCACATCTGGATTTATGCAATTCTAAAGTCGAAAAAAGTTCTTCTAAGGTACTTACCTCCAAGCCGATAAAGATATAGTGGCATCTATGATCGAAGTCCATTCTGGGATTCTAGGAAAGACGTTGAGCGCGTAGCGTACCAAGTCTCGGTTGGTTACCGTTTCGCCGAGGTTGACCAGTCCGGTGATCAACTCTTTGATCTTCGCATGTAGTTCGGCTACCTTCTCACCTTTTTCTAGACGGATGTTTGTTAGTTGGTTTCGAAGAATGTCTCGTCATGCGAGCTTCGCTTCGGATGTGCCTTTATGGAGCTCCAGGAAATTTTCCCCGAGTTCTTTGGATGAGAAGTAACTTCCGATGCGGTTGACTTCTTGAAGCGGTAATACATTTAACAAGTGGTATTCCGCTCTTTGTTATGAAATCACTTTATTCCTTGTTTGTCCATTGATTTTCTTTTTTCTCTTCTCCTCGTTGATCCTTAAGAAATACAAAACCATATTTTATTACTAAAAGAATTTCGAAATCAGTTCGTAGGAATGCCTCAATTCGGCGTTTCCAAACTCCCCCTCGAACTTTGGCGGGTTGAGCCTTGGTTCGACTATTGATTTCTTTGCTTCGGTCGACGGTTAGTCCTTCTGAAGTATCCTCGCTTTGATATCAATTGTAGGTTCCCGGACGACCGACAAGAGGAGGGTGAATTGCCTGAAATCAAAAGAATACCCTTTCTCGATCTTTGGACTAAGTTAGGCAAACACTTGTTAAAAAAAAATAGAAAGTTAAATGCATAAAAGTAAAGAAAGAGGCAAGAATATTTACTTGGTTTGCAATTAGAAAATTGCTAATCCAAGGCAAATGTAACTCACTAAAATCTTCTTCTCTTAAAGGCGGAGTAGCCTCTTATAATGCTGAAAGCTTAAAAAAGTAAAGAACAGAACTAGAAGTTGAAGTACTGAATTCGTTTACAAGTGTTGTTCTTAACTACTGAGATCAGAGCTCTATTTATAGCCTGCTGGTCTAATATGACCGTTTGCTGACGTGGCAGCTCCGGGCGCCTGGAATGGCTTCGGGCACCTGGGCGTGGATAAAACTTTATTCACGTCGCAACGGTTCGCACATGATAAATCTTATCGGGTCCGGGCGCTTGGACCGCTCCAGGCGCCCGTACCGTGTTGATGCGGCTTCGAATATTACACGTCGAGGAGGGCTCACCGGGGTTGTCCCGAGGTCCGGGCGCTCGAACAATCAACAATAGGTTGACTATTTGGATTCTCCTTCGTTCCAGTTTCGTTCGCTTCGGTGATTTCGGCCATCCAGAATAGGGCTCACCCGAAACCATTTTTGAGCGTTCTCCTCGAGCAACCTGCCGCTTCGACTTCTCGTCCCCTCAGAAACGCCGCGTGCTTCCTTCTCGTGTGCCAGTGTACTCTTCTGCAACACCTCATCCCTAAGACACACCGAATCCGTCGACTTTCTCCCGTATCGTCCTTCTCGCTAGCTGTGCCTTTTGCTCAACTTTCTGTGCTCCTAAGTTCCTGTACACTTGTACACAAGACATCAAACATACACAAGAATTAACTTGATTTGTTTGATCACATTAAAACCACCACGAGGTACTTACAAAATGAACAGTGGCTATGAGTATGTAAAGTTGTATAGCGTCACATACCTGCGTCTGTAAATGGAGACCCTCTTTTATAGTGTTACTGTTTGTTTGTGCACGAATCTCAAAGCGTTTTTAAAAAAGGACAGACCATATGCTCTAACACCTTTCCCAAAATGGATCCACAATCCTTACGTTTGGCGGGGTGAAAGATTCTAATGTACAACTTGCATATAGAATATTTTCTTACGTAGCACAAAATGCTAAAATGGAATATGAGGCCGTTGGGTTGAGGGGTCCTCAATATGTATAACTGGCCAACCGACCGAGCCTCTCATGTAGTCTGATCGGCTGTTGCTCACAAGAGCGATCCGGTCGGATTTGAGGAATGTTGCCAGGGACTCGTTCTTCGCTCAGCCTCTCCGTTTGTCACCTGAGTTTGATCGGACTAAGTGTCTAGTTTGTCTGATCGAATCATAGGTCCGATCGGCTAGATCACTCGGTTAAAATAGTTAACCGTGCTAGTTTCGAGTGATGAAGTGGACCTTGCTCTGGATGATGTTGACTCAGCTTAGAGTTTTTTTTATCAATACTGAAGGGCTCAGCATCCGGCCAACCCAAGGGTTTGGTTGGATGAATGGCTCGGCATCCGGCCAACCCCAGGGTCCTGTCGAATATCCTCTCGGTCGGGACAATCGTCTGCCCTGAGTGTTGATCTTTCCTTGACTTTGAACACTACGTCAGCCAGCCTCCTGGACTTTGACTCGACTCGGGGGCCCCACCTTATTCACCTCATCACCCCAGTAAGAGTATAACATATTCATATAGATAACTAGATCCTTTCCTTAATAATGAGATGTACTAACAAGTATATCTATTCTCATATATGATACCGTTATAATTACTTGGTGCATTCTCTTCTTTGATAATGAGATGAGATCCTGTCTGAAATCGATGAAGGTGGTGAGCTGGGGACGTAGCTCTGCTGCTGACTCGATGAAGACTCCACATTGTCTTACAACACAGGGAGCATTAGTGCCAGGTCAGGGAAGGTGTCCCTGTGTTGCCTTTCGATGCGCAAGTTAGTGATCGGTTTAAGAGAAGAAAGTAGTAGCAACGAACTGTAGTAAAGAGCATGTACAAATAAGAAGCATCACATACCTTCGCCTGTAGATGGAGATCCCTTTTATAGTGTCATCTCAAAGCATTAATACATTTTCCAAAGCGTTCTTAAGAAAGGACAGGACATAAAGTGCTCTAACACCTTTCCTTAAACGGGCGTGCAAATCTTTGTGATTTGACAGGTTGGAAATTTTCAAAGGACAATTTGTCGGCGGGATATTCTCTGTCTTTTTCGGCATAAACTTCAAAAAGAGTATGATATGACAGGTGTCTATGCCTCGCTGTAGGTCGCTCGGCCGGGAGATCGCCAGCTCGGCCTTACAAAATGCAGTCAATAACTCATTCTTCACTTGATCCTTCATTTTGTAGGTGCAATATATTCGATCGGATAGGATGGCGGGCCGGGTACATAGCTTCAAACCTTGTCTGCAAGTTGTGAAGGACGACCATTCTGGAGGTCCGGTCAGCACTTCATGTCCGACCGGCGATGCGTGGTCCGCTCCGCCAACATAGCCTGGTTAGCGATTCTAGGTCCGTCTGACCATGCGACTTTGACCGCTTGACTTTGACCTCTACGTCAGCTGATTCTCCTTACCCACTTTTTGGGGGTCCCATCTTTATCATCGTATCAAAATGTATTGACTACTAAATCCATTTTCATATGTGATACTTGTTCTCAGCTCTCAATATATGGTGACTTTGCCCGGTTATCTTGTCTTCTCATGAAATAAGCAATCGACGACTTTAACAATAAACTCAATATTTAATTACCGCATAAGATTTTCAGCCATTTTCAAATGGTGTGGTGCTTGACCATTGTTAATCATGAATCACTCTCTAAAAAGAGGGATGGATCTGACATTCAAAATTCTGTTTCTAAGTGTTATGAAAAGTACATATATCATACACTTTGCTAATATATAGGACAAACTTCGCGTATATGTTAATTTTCTTCAATTACAGTTTCCTCATATTGAAACTCTTTCTTGTCCTTATTTCCTCTGTTTGGTATACATATTACAAGATTCTACTGTAAAATTTTCAATCCAGAATTGAGTCATTTGACTGAGGCGCATGACTTTAATAAAGTTGGATTATTATCACACTGGACAAATATACTTTACAACTTTTATGTTTTACGGTTGGATTATTATCATTTGAACTTGGGGCATGCCTGTTAGTTCAATGATTTTACCAATGTTTGTAGTTTGGATTAGGAGATGGCATATCATTAGTACTTGTGTTTTCCTATGCCAACTCGAGCTTATAGATCAGTTTAGATGGAAAACTTGTTTGTATTGTCAACTCATACTAGTTGTTTTATGAAAATTAACCTGAGAGTTCATATCTGGCCTCACTGTATTGGCTATTGACGTCAACTACAGGTGTGCACACAGCGATCCTGGAAAAGGCCATATGGAGTTGGTCTGCTTGTTGCTGGATTAGATGAAACCGGAGCTCACCTCTACTACAACTGCCCCAGTGGAAACTACTTCGAGTACCAGGCATTCGCAATTGGTTCCCGCTCACAAGCTGCCAAAACTTTCTTGGAACGCAGGTTCGAATCTTTCAACAACTATTCTCGTGATGAACTGATCAAAGATGCAGTTTTTGCCATCAAGGAGACATTACAAGGAGAGAAGCTGACCAGCGCCATCTGCACAGTAGCCATTTTGGGAAAAGATGAGGCCTTTCATTTGATTGATCAGAAGATAATCCAAGAAATAATTGATTCAATTGAGATCAAAGAAGATGCTCCTGCTGAACAGGCTCCTGAGCAAGACGAGGCAGGAAGCTCCGGTGCCGCTCCAATGGATATCTAATGAGAGAGATTTGGATGGAACGCTCACAGAGGTGTCTGCAACTAGCATTCAATTTTCTTCTTTTGATCAACATGATGTTATGGCCTAATTTTAAACCGAATCATGGGTTGATGTTAAAATTGGTTGTACGACGATGTTGCTATGTATTAACCGCAAATTGGCATTTCAAACTTGTTGAATGAATTCTGAGAGAAAAGTGGGATACACACTTCAGTTGCATATAGATTAGACTGCTGGATAAAAACAATGGAACTGCTGCATCTTGTCACTTCGCTATAGCATCTTGATTCCACCCACCAAAAGGCACAAAAGAAGCTGTTCCTACTAAATCCATTAAGCTCATTGCACGGTGCACTGATACCTTTACAGTTGTACATGGCACGGATTTTGATTGGAACCAACCACTAAATCATATGATTCCTATTTGATTTATAACGTTCCATATAAAGTTTGGATTCCAATCCAAAGCATCACTGTTCCAAAAAGGAATCGATGTAGACAGGGAAGGCGTACTGTGAAGCCAACAAAAACATTAACAACTTCAATCATGCAAAACTAATTCTTGTCCCCATTCATTGCATCCAAGCTCCACTTTGAGCTATAATATAGAATTATAACTAGACGTGTGTAACTCTGAGTTGTGAACATATTTTGTTTTGTTTACAAGTTGCCTACAAGTATTATTTATTAACGAGGGGGAAAAGGAATTAAAAAGACCCACAAGAATGAGAATAAAGATGGAAAAAACAATAGATTAAATTAAGATGTAATGGGGGAGGAGAGTGGATGGAAGCTAGTAGCAAGGGTGGTGGGTTACAGGATGGCCTCAATGTCCGCAGCGATAGGAGACAAAATCACATGAAGGAGAGAGGAGTAAAGATCTCCCAACAATCGCCATACTGCCTTTCGTCTCCTTTACTTTTTTTTTTTTTTATCAAGTCTAATCCCCGGATTCTCTATCCATTTCAGATTAAATAATACTTTGATCACGATTCACCATTGATGGAACTCTATAACATTCTCTTTATCCGCATTAATAGATAAGGCTTTGAGGCAACTAGCTTTTGCTAGACATTCTTGGCTTCTTTCTCCACATGCTCAGCCTTGTTTAAGCTGTTACTAATGAACCAAATTATGTGCATATATATATATATATATATATATATATATATATATATATATATATATATATATATATATATATATATATATATATAACAAGGAGGTCGAGACCTCTAATAATTATGATCACGAGCTGTGTCCTCTGAAGAAACTTCAAACTCATTATCATCATCTTGTCGCAAAGAAGATAAGTAGATTAGTTTAAACTCTTTACTCACTGTAAATCTGAAAACAGAAGATGAGTAGATTAATTTATACACGCATTTTAGCTTGTACACTAAATTATATTGTACGTATTATTGAATTAAACTGTATTATACTGTGGAAAGGATTTTAAAGCTTCTTGACAATTTTTTTTTAAATAAAAAAGGTGGAATTTTTTTGCAAGAAACTTTTTTTAACTGCAAAATTGAAACGAGCAGCAGCAGTAGCCGTAGCCGTACGGGGAAAAGCTAGCGGAACGGTTGGTCGTGGGGTTGCCTGCCATGTGGGCGGTAGGACCCTGCTGAACACGCCCACGTGTCGATCATGTCAGACCGGGCCCCTACCTTATCGAGGGTGGAGCAGAGGGCTCGCTCGCATTCTTATCCTCGATCGCATTCTTATCGAGGGTGGAGCAGAGGGTGGAATCACCGGATCGATCTTTGATCTTTCACCTTTGTTCACTCCTCCCCATTTGATCCACAGCTGCCCTTCTCCATCAGCTATATACGCACGCACAAGGCTGGGACAGACAGAGTCGTTTCGGAGAATTGCGATTCCTTCCTGCTGGCTCATACTTGCTTATCGTCGCCATGCAGTGCCTACAGACTCCAGTTCCTCATCGATTCTCCTCCAAATGGCAGCAACAGGAGCAGCCCAGCCACCATTCTTATAGTGCTGATGATCTCTGCGTGCAAGGCTTCAATTCCTTCGATTGCTTCAGCAATGGCTTGTCCGATCTTCCTGATCATCAGTATCCCGGCTTTGAGGAAATTACAAGCGAGGCAGTGAGCGATAGCACCTTAAGAAAGAGGAAGGCAGAGACTTCTCCCAAGTCAAAGGTAGTTGAACTCTGCTCCAAGGTGAATTTTCACAATCAAACTACTTAAAACATTTCTCCTTGCGATCTATCAGCAAGACTGCAAGATCAGAGTGAAACAAGAAACGGGAGGAGCGAAAACAGAGTGCAAGCAGCAGAACAGTAGCAAGGAGGCATCAGGAGACGGCTCAAAGACTGATTACATTCACGTTCGAGCTCGCCGCGGCCAAGCCACTGACAGCCATAGCTTAGCTGAAAGAGTATGTGAAGCCCGATTCGATTCAACTCAATTCAATAAAAACTCTCTTCAATCTTTCTCCATCTGGATTCACAGGTGAGGAGGGAAAGGATCAGTCAAAGGATGAAGTGCCTCCAGGAGCTGGTGCCGGGATGCAGTAAGATCACCGGAAAAGCAGGCATGCTAGATGAGATCATCAACTATGTTCAGTCTCTCCAGAGACAAGTCGAGGTACTTAATTAAACTTCATCGTTAATCTACATATATTTTGCTGGACATCAACAAAACCTCAATTAGCAGCTTGTCGAGCAGTTCCTGTCGATGAAACTTGCTGCCGTGAATCCAGTGGCGGACATCGACTTCTTGAGCAGAGAGGCGATGAGTACTCAACTGGTGCAGATAAATCCACCTGAGCTAATGGACCAGCCATTCCTTCACTTCAACTCCTTACAGCTCGATCCCTGCTTAGGGCTGGACATGTACATGGATTCTTCGGATCTTGTGGCTGATGGATCCCCCTTTGGCTCATCTCTGAATGTAAATATCTCTCGTCCAATAATTAAGTTACCGCTGTGGACATTTCAGATTAATGAGTCGACTATCTTTAATTTCAGAGCTTGCATAGGGTAGAATTCCTTCAATCATTGCAAGGTAAAGATTCTTATCCTATTTGCTCGAGTGGCATGGATTGTGATGCATGGTTTTACGTACCCAACAAACAAAAAAACAAGATAGAACCATTCCTGTTGCATGGTGATATCATCTGGTCCCCAAGAGGAAGAGTAACTGGTTGGTGGCGTATTTTAACTCGAGTTTGCTAACTTACGTCTACCATTCTCGCAGGGAATCTTTTGCCTAACAATCTCAAGATGGAGATATAATTTGTCGATCTGAACTAGTGGAGAAGAGATGGAGATGTATTTCATTTGCTCATGTGTAACATATCGATATATAATGCCATGCATCTTGTTGCCTTCAAATAGAATTAGTTCTTTCATTTGATTGTTGTTTTGCTTTTTTCATATTCTCCTTTAATAAAACCTCTCTCTTTATTTTCTCAATCTTTTCTGCAAAATATCTGTAAACAATGGATCTACGAGTTAATAACGATATTAAAATTACCATCAAAATTTAAAATTTAAGGATAAAATAGCGGAGGACCAACAGGAATTTGGAGTGAATATTTCCCTATATTTAATTAATCAGTATGAATGAACATATATGTCCTATAAATTGCTTTCTCGGCCCCCTCTGACACCACACCCTCCCCCTTCTCTCTCTCTCTCTCTCTCTTCTCTCTCTCTCTCATATCGTTTCTATTGCTCCCACAGGCTGGATCAGTTGGTTAGATGTCTATAGCTTATCATTGAAGTTATGGGGTCGAAAGTTGTCAGTTACACTCGGGGATAAAATCTTGGTCTGTTGTGCCAAAAATTCCTTCGACCCCTAATCATCTATCCTGCCCAGTATTAACCGTGATTTACTCTCTCTGAAATCTTATGGGGATGGGGCTAGGGGGCCGCTAAGGTGACGGTTCCACCTTTTTTGCCACTCAAATATCATTCCTATCCCCCTTTTTTTTTTACTTTGTTTTTTTTGTTTTTTCAATTTTATTTATTTTATTTTTAATTTAATTTTATTTATTATTTTTTCATCCATACTTATATATTTTTAATTTTATTTAGTTTTATTTTTTAATTAATTTTATATATTATTTTTAAATTTTCTTTAGTTTTATTTTTTAAATTAATTTTCTTTATTATTTTTTTCATCAATACTTATATATTTTTTAATTTTTTTTAAAATTTTATAAATTTCTTTTTCCACCTCCTCTAACACAGTCCTCCTCTCTTTTTAAATTTTGTCTCTCATATAAATAATTTTTATACTGCTAACTTCTTTACTTATAATTTTTTAAAAAAAATATTTAATTTTTATTTAGTTTTATTTTTTTAATCAATTTTATTTATTATTTTCCATCAATTTTTTTATTTTATACTCCTATTTTTTTCTAATTTTATTTAGTTTTATTTTTTAATCAATTTTGTTTATTATTTTTTATCAATTTTTTTTATTTTTTATTTTATAAAATTTTAACATAGTCGGAATCTCTCCGTTCCTTTAAATTATTTTCCTAATTCGATAATTAAATTATCTCTATCCAACTTTTAATACATATCAGAACTTCCCTTCTATTAAAATTACTTCCCTTGACACATGACATATGTCAGAACTTCTCACTATCTTTAAATTATCAACCCTTCACATATATTAGAACCTCCTCTTCTTTTAAATTACTGTGCATTTTTATTCATTTTTTATATTTTTGTGTATTTTTTATGTATTATTATATGTACTCTTCATTTGAAAAAAAAATTATTCATAAACTATAAATGTGTTTACTATTAATTATTAATTTTTTTATCTTTTTCATGTATATAATTTTTATTTTGATCCATATTATTACACGTCGTTAGTTTCTAAGAATCGAAACCTGACAATTATGTCAGAGATATTATAAGTCCAACGTCTATGCTACGTCATTTTTAAATTATTTATAATTTTAATTTTTTTATAAATAATAATTCTTAAAATCTACAACTAAATAATAAATAAAAGATTATAAACATATAATAAAAAATAAATTATTCAAAAAAATAAAATTGATAAAAAAAAATAGATAAAAAAACTGATTAAAAAATAAAATTAATAAAAATAAAAGAAATAAAATTGAAAAAAAAACGTGAATGTGAGAATAAGGAAAGAATATAAAGATAAAAAATTAAAGGGGACCGGAAGACAAGATATTAGGAGAGATCTAAAAAGCAGCACTTATTGTCCTACTTGGACGGCGTGCACGGAGTGATCAGTAGCTTTCCATGCAGTGCGGAGATGTCCACACTCCACAGCCTTTGCATCAGGTTTCTGCAATTGGGTCAACTTCTATATCTCATGAGTGGAGAGAGACAGTGAGAGGGGCATCCAAACTATGGACAGAAATAAAATTATGCTTAGTCCTTGCTTTTATAGTTTTCGTATTTTGGGGAATTGAAATGAAGATGAAATTCATAAATATTTAAGATTGTACTGGCTTCGTCTGATCCTACCATCTTTTGAGGGGACAATGAGGAGCATGGATTCTTTATCCATAAATGATAGGTCAGAGGATAATTTATTTATAAATTGATTTATTTTAATAAATCTCATTATATTACGAATCCATTAATTACAAATAGTGGATCATTCTCTCATTCATAAATTAGGATCTCACCTAGACAACGAGAGCTAGGTCAGTCCACCTATATCTATAATTGAGATAATGATTAATTAATAGGTATATAGCTAGGGCATATTAGTTCAATTATGGAGAGACAAGGCAGGTAGTAGTTTGGATGGGGGTCGATTGGAGCTCCGGGTCGCATACTCAAAAGGATCCGGATTCGTCATCTTTTAAATTATTTGGTTTACGGAATTGAATATCTAGATTATTAAAAATAAAAAAGAAAAAAGAAAATGGCCCGACAAGAGAACAGAAAAATAATGTCCTTAAAAATCCATCAAAACTAGAGAGAATTAGTATATCTATTTTCTGTCAGATCGGACTCTCCTCTTCCACTTAATATCTAAGTTTCATAATTTTAAATACTCTAGGTTATCTATAAATTTCAGATAAAACCAATTGATGGCCTTAGATATGCAGTTTTGATGGGATCTAATTCAACTCCTGTAGATGTTATAGTGCTCCTCAGTCACACCATACCATGCACAGCCTGTATATATTCCAATATTCAATCATTGAGTCAATTGGCGCGCACGCGCGCACACAAAACCTTATATAGGAGATTCAGAATTAAGGTTGCACACTGTATGTATTTTTTTTTTACATGTCCAAGTTTTAAAATTCTAAATCTAGGTCCAATAAATTTCGTGTAAAATCCATTGATTGATGACTTTAAACATCTATGATAGAATTCAATTCAAGTCCTGTAGGTCAATTCGAGTCCTGTAGGTTTATGTGGAGCTCTTCAGTCTCATTGTTTCATAAATTTTCAGATTCAATGTTTTTATAGTCGTGCGTGTTTTTAAAACTTTATGTAGATGTTGATACTTTTAACGAAATTAATACTAATGTGATGATGTTTTGATGAAATAACATTAAGGTGGTGATATTTTTGTTGTTGCAATTTGTACTAATGATCTAATTCGGGTTTTGATGAATGATAAATGGATTAAAGTTAGAGTATTTTATGATATGATTACTTCACCCAATGTGCAGGAGTTGACGGATTTGAATGACTCGAGACCAGGCTAAAATCCAACTAGGTCCGCAGGATTAGATAGTTGGTGGAAACTCCAGATAGGTCCACGAGACTTGATATCTAGCGGAAAGTCCGGTTAGGTCCGCGGGACTTGACAACCGGTCGAAATCCAGTTGGGTCTGTGGATCTGACAACTTACGGGAAGACTTGGTGGGTCAAAGGTAAGTTAAGCGACTGCAGTTGATAAGTGGAGGTAAATAACTAGAGGAAAAATCCAGTAAGGACGCGTTCCCCATTGAGAGAACTGTAGACGCGGGTCCAACTTAAGTCCATTGGGGAAACTTATGCTGAGATCTTGACTAGATCCTGATCTCGGAGAGACGTGATCTAATTACTACTCCTATTTTTGTTATGCTAATTCTATTTTGTAGGATAAATAATATATTTTTCTATTGCCTTGACTAACTTTTTATTGCATGGAAGAAAAGAGACAAAAAGTAGTCTGGACACACGGAAGGGATTCGGGTGCTTGGACTCTGGGCTCCTGGAGCTAGTTTGGGTGCTGGGACCAGTGTCGCCCGGGCGGTTGCCACAGACACTCGGGCGGTCCAGGCGCTCAAAATTGGTCCTGGCGTCCAAATTAGAAAAGTTATCCTAAAGCTGAGTTGGAGAGTGATGACTGACTGAACCCACGTCAGCGATGCAAGCACCTGGAGGGGGTCCAGGCGCCTGGAAATGGATAAACTTTGTGGATGAAGTTTCAACGAGAGATCGTCACGTCAGCAACGATCCAAGCGCCCTAAATGGGCCTATATAATGACATTCGACTAGCAGCTTCAGAAAAACATTGACTACAACTTTCATATTCAAGTGTTACTCCGAAAAGGCTTCGACGACACCGAAAGATTGCTCTAAAGTTCGAAGAACAAGAGCCTTAATTTTCCTTTTTGTTTGTTGATAACAAATTTTATTTTTAGTTCTTGTACTCAATCATTGTAATCCTTTTACAAACTGATAGTGATTGTTTAATGAAAGCGATCAACGATCACGGGCCTTAGAGTAGGAGTCGTCACAGAATCTGAACCAAGTAAAATCATCTGTGTTAGCATTATTTTCTATTTTCTTTATTCCACTGTGTAACTGATTTTAATTCGTAATTTTTGACGATCACTATTTACCCCTTAACGACTTTACGATCCTACCATTTTAACCAAACACAACAACAACCTATTTTTTAATTTAATTTAATTTTTTCTCTTTTAATTAGTTAAAAAAATATTAACGTTCCTTTATTTTTAATTTTTTTATTAATCTTATTTTGTATTTTATTTTATTGTTTTATTACAAATTTAAAATTTTAAAAAAATTAATAAATTTTAGAGAAGAGTTTATGAGTTCAATGAAGTGATTTTTTTTTTCAAAAATTTATGCTTTCTAGATGACTTTGGTACCATGAAGAAAATCAATAATTTAGGTATAAAATACACGAGGGTATTATGAAAACAAATGCACTCTATATTTATAACAAATTTTGATATGAAGAATTCCACAGTTTTGAATGTCTTTTTATATAACTTTTTTAGTTTATATATATATATATATATATATATATATATATATATATATATATATATATATATATATATATATATATACTGCCCGATATTTCTTGTGTCAACATGGACGATTTGACACGATCAAAACTCAATTTTTTTTAATCTCTATCATCTGTATGTAATAACTTTTCTCTCTCCCCTTTTAAATCAAAATGAAATTTTATCTTCTCTCTTCTATTATTGTATACAATAATTATTGTGGTAGTAATAATACAACGTTGTAGCAGCTACTATAGTAGCTGCTACAACGATGCAATAATTACTGCAATAGTGTAGTAACTGCTACAACTGTACAGTAACTCCTATAATTATACAGTAGTTGCTACAACAGTAAAGTTGCTGCTATAAAGGTGCAGTAGCTGCTATAACTGTGCAGTAACTGATACAACAGTATAGTAGCTGTTACAATCCAACATTAGCTGTTACAATAATAGCTACACAATAATTGTTACACATTGTAGCAGCTACTATACAAAAAATATTATAACAGTGCAATAGCTACTATAACTGTATAGTAGCTGCTACAACAATATAATAGCTGCTACAATTTAACATTAGCTGCTACAACAATAGCTATACAATAACTGTTACACATTGTAACAGCTACTATAAAAAAATATTATAACAGTGCAGTAGCTACTATAACTGTACACTAACTGCTACAATGGTACAGTAACTACTACAACTATATAATAGTTGGTACAATTGTACAGTAGCTGTTACAATAGTGTAGTAGCTGCTACAACGATACAATAACTGCACAATAACTGTCATACGTTGTAGCAGCTAATATACAGAAACTGCTACAATATGTAGCAACTATTGTAGCAATTAATATGCAGTAGCTGCTACAACTTTGTAGCAGCTACACCATCTTTAAAAATTAGCAACATAATGATGGTTGCCTGCTACAACTTTGTAGCAGCTACACCATCTTTAAAAATTAGCGACATAATGATTGTTGCATACAATCATATGAGAGAGAAACGAAAATTTTATTTTAATTTAAGACAAGTTGTTGCATACAGATAAGAGATAAAAGTTATTGCATGTAAATTAGTGAGAGATAGAGCCGCCAATTTGGGTTGGGCCTGTCGTGTTGACCCGCCCCGTCAAACAATTTAAGTGGGTTGGGTTGTAATTTTATCAATCCAAGCACACCATCTTTAAAAATTAGCGACATAATGATTGTTGCATACAATCATATGAGAAAGAAACGAGAATTTTATTTTAATTTAAGACAAGTTGTTGCATACAGATAAGAGATAAAAGTTATTGCATGTAAATTAGTGAGAGATAGAGCCGCCAATTTGGGTTGGGCCTGTCGTGTTGACCCGCCCCGTCAAACAATTTAAGTGGGATGGGTTGTAATTTTATCAATCCAAGCCCGCCTAAGGCCGACCCGCTTAGGCTCGCGACCCGCGCAGGTCAACCTGCGACGGGCTTGGGTTGACCCGCGGGTTGAGAAACACATGTAAGCTAAGTTTTATACTAATTTATTATCACTTGTTTTTTTATAATTTTGAAATGAAAATAATATTTTTCATCCAATATAAGTAGTTGTTTGTCTATTTATATTTAAAATACATGTTTATCAATAAATTTGATTGATAAAATTTTTCCGAAGTAAAATAATGAAGATATACAATATTTTTTAAATTTTATTTAAAAAATTTGACGGGCCCGCAGGTTGGTGGTTGGTCCGTCAAACCTGCAATCTGCCTTGTATTGGGTTGGGTTGGAAATTTCTCAATCCATCAAGTTGACGGATCGACTCACCTTACCCTGTCGAATGGTTGGCCTGCTCCGTTCCGTCATAGGTTGGCTCGTCTCACCCCATCATGGATCGACCCGTCTGATCGTTCTAGTGAAAGATTAAAAAAATTAAATTTCGACATAGTCCACAGATTTCGCACACCACGATTTCACCATTCTTTTGGCTGAATAAATCATCTTCTCTAATTCATTACGTCACCTTGGTCGAACCCTAATCGGGAGATCAAGCATTCCAAGCTTAGCAGTTGGGGGAAATTCGAAAACTCGCGGGTGGGATGGAATCGGACGGTAAAATACTACTTTCTGTTCATAGAAAACGCTAACTGATTGTCCCTGTTTCTTTTCGCTTCATTTGGGCTCTGAATTCATCATTTTATTCGATCTTTGATGTCCATCTTACAATGAAAATGGATTTTGTTAGGGCAAAGGACATCCTCGAACCCGTCGGCCATGCTTACAGCGCTCATGAGCAGGAGGGAAAGTCTCCGGGACGAGCTCCGGGCAATTGAGAGACAAGTATGTCCTTCTCTCTCTCTATCACTCTCTCCCCCCTTCTCTCTGGCTTATCCCGTGTTTAGGGTTCTATGTATAAAAAGTTCTGATCTTTTACTCATTTGTCAAGTTATACTTAGGTTAGTGTAGAATTTGTCCCGAATGTAAACTTCAGGTGTTTTATCGATTAACATGTATGCTTAGTAGAAATTGTATGTATTTATTAACTTGCCACCGTTTATTATTTGTCTGCAATATTTATCCGATCTGGAGTCTTACTACTTTTGAATGGAAAGCCAAAAATGTCATTCACGTACCATATGGAAATGCTGCAATGCTGTCCTAAGCTGAAAGGGAGCTGCACCTTATATTCCACAAAATTGAAGCTCTTGTTATATTTTCCATTTGCGACAGTTGTATTTTCTTTTTTAGTCTAAAAATGAATTACATTTTTTTAGAAATTGTTTTGTTTAAATGAAAGAAGTTTCTCAGCTAATATCATGGTTTATGTGGATGTTCAAGTTACTATTTGGCCGGTGACTAAGTTTCAGGAGAAATAACTTACAGAGAGTGAGTGAGCATATTCTCTCATTCTTTTAATTAGGCATCTCATGATAATGATACCTCAAACCTCATATCTACAATGGTTTAAGCTTTTTTATTCAGCTTTTTTGATTTTAAAAACCTCCCACAAACCTTGCATTGGAGATGCTCTTAGTCTTGTTCTTTATCTTCTTTTGTGTATTTGGAAAACTGTTCTTGCTTTGTCTGCACAGTTTGCTCAATCTTATTCTATTTGAATATGTTTTGCAATATATCCCCTTAATTTAACCAGCAGTGATCTGAGCATAGACTTCAATTGTGTTGTTTGCACTAGCAGAATTATGGAACACAAGTCTATGTTTACCAATAACCTGGTCACTGTCATCATCTATTGAACATAATGGTGGCAATATCGGCAAATATTTGTCATTTATAAGTTTTAGCTGAAGTGTAATTTAAGCCATTGGCATATTCAGGTTGCTTGACTTGGTGTTCCTACCAGTATGCCATCACCATATGATGTGTAAGCCGTTGGCAAATGAATTTGCTTTTTTTTTTTTGCAAATTTTTGTTTACTGTTTATTTTCTAACGTGTATAATTTGAACTGGTGCTGATTAGATTATGTTTTCTATTTGGAATATGGCAACATGTAGTTGAATTTTTTGCATGCATGTGAGCTATCACATCATCCAATTATTTGCTCTTGGTATTTGTTTATATACTAGTTTATTGGATGAATATATACTCTCAGGTTCCAACTGGAAGTTATATTTTTTCCATGCTGCCATGTTGTGTATTTGCAATTGACATTTTTTTTTTCCTTTTTAATGAATATAAACTATTTATTGATTCTTCACATTCTTCTTCTGCAAATTTTAAGGTCTATGACTTGGAAACTACCTACTTACAAGATTCAAACCAGAATGGAAGTGTGTTGAAAGGATTTGAAGGATTCCTGTCATCATCAAAGAGTACTGCAAAGTAAGCTTCGCTAGTATGCTTATTAATTCTTTTCTTATGGGCTTTTTATTTGATGATTTCTTTTTATGTCATGCCGCACTGAATTTTCTATTAATCTGGATAAATGAACATTCTCTATGATGCGCTCCAGATCTATTTTTTATCTAGTTCAGATTTTTGCTTCTAATTAGATGAGGATCTGTGAATGGCCTTAGATATGTCTAAAGAATTAGGTTTATAGTGGCACTTTGCGCAGATCCAAAGCTTTAAATAAATAACAATAATCATATCAAAATTGTATCTTTCTATTGTTCTTGATTTTTTTTTTTTTACAGAAAAATAGTATACACTCTTCTGTCTGGTGGCGTTACAAAAATATTTTTGTTATTTGCCTTATCCAACTTTCTCTCTCTATAGATTTCAGATGTCATGAATAGATTAGCATATTATAGTCTTTTTTTTGGAATTTCAGAGATGGAATTTGTAACTTTGTCTTTTTTGGATGGATAGGAGCAACAGAATGAGAAATTGTCCATGGAGATCTCTCAGTTTGACTTTTTTTTCTAAAACCTTTTTAGTTACGTTTTTATTTAATGGATAAACATCTATTAGCATATTATTTGGACAACATGCCTTGGATTAACTCAAACAATTGATCATATTAAACATTTAGCATTTTAACTGTCGTAGCATGATAAATAACACAAGTTATTAGTTGCAAGATAATATGAATATATTCTATAATGGCTTTTAATGCTTCTTGTATCTATCTGCAAGTTACGGCATGCAAATATAGTCTAATATTATGCTAGCTGATTGTGATAAAAACACCACATGTAATTGTGTTTTCAGCCTAAAGCGCTCCAGAAAGTTTCAGCCCGAAGATAGGCTATTCTCCTTATCATCAATTACTTCGCCAGCGGTATGTACCAGCTGAAACTTTCTAGTAGCACATTTCTGGTGCTGTAGTTACAACAGGTTAAAGACACTTTAATCCAAGAAACTAATAAAAGGAGAAATTCTTTGAACTCTCTTTGTGATAAACCCAGTTAGCATCATTGGGGTGACTAGTTCGGTCCCACGAATTTTTCCACTGGCCACCAGGGTTAATCGGGAAGCGCGCACGGCGGGCAACCCAGAAACCTAACATCCTTTGGTTACGCGTCCCATTTGAAGGAAAAATTTATACAAATACGGTTTGAAATTCTATTAATCTAGTTGTATATTACCTAGTCTATTTTTATTCCCAGTGGTAATAGGTCTCTTTGATCTTTGAATACATAAATCATAACACCTTTTGATATATATACAAAAAAATTACAGCTTTCCTCTCAACTCACCATAATTCACAATTGCATGCATCCATATTCAAGCTTATTGCTTTAATTTGAGATTTTCCTAAAGGTATTGTCTAACTAGCGTGTGAACTATCATGTATGATAAAAGTAAAACTGACCTTTCCCTCTGTTTTGTGTTTCAGGCTGAAGAAAATGTAGCTGGTCGGGATGGTGAGTTTCTGTGGGTAGATCATAGATATCTGAATGACTTGGTAGAAAGCTCTGTTTATGTAACTGATTTACTTGGCAATATATAGAAGGAAGATCCGAATATGGACCAGGTCGATTCAAGGGTGGAGGTACCCCTGCCAACGGACAGTAAGTACATTGACCACACTCCCAGTGAACCATAGATGGATGTGATTGGATGTCTCGCGCCTCATGTTTTGCAGAGGAAAACCAAAGAAGGGAGGAAGAGTTGCTATAAGAGAAACTAAACGGCTTCGGCCATCAAGTGAGCAAGACATGGATGACGATGAAGATCCTGACATGAGTTTGAGATGATTGTTTACAGCAGCACTAAGCACTTAATTATTGATTTTGCTAGGGCTGCTCACTTCACTCACAGCTAATCTCTACTTGGATGACTTTCATCATGTCCCTTTGATGCATCGAGATACTTGGCTACACATTTTGTTAGAACTGACTAGTTTCTGTATGTAACATAAAATAAGTTGGACTGGGATTCCTATTTATCGAGAGACATTTGAAAGGCATGCACTGCCTAAATGTTAAAAAGAAAAGAAGAAAAAGAGGAATAGTACGTTGAGTTTGATTTTATTAATGGTGCATTTGGTATGGAGCAGAAGGTGTTAAATGAATTGCCCCTGGGACTTGGTGTGGTGGCAAGTGGTAGGATGTATTCTCAAGCAAATAGGGTTCAATTTCCACGCAGGGTACATCTCGATCTTTATGGTATTTGATGTAATGAGGAAGCAGGAAGGGACCGTTTGGAGGATGTAGCTGCTGAGAAAGCCTGGTGTCTCGCCATACAACCGCCGCCGGGTGAAATTGTGAGCTTCTTGTCGATAGTTTCTCTGTTCCTTTCTTACTCGGCAGCATACTTCCAAGAGTTAGATCCTTTTCTTACAAATAGTCTGATGCACACCGTGTAAGTTTTTCTTACCGATGTACATTATCAGCCGTGTTGCGGGCTTGCAAAATCCGACAAGATTTCATAGAAATCAAGTTTATGTGATTTAGGGCATGAAGAAAAATAAATGTGTCCTCGGGGTTATGGTGCCGTGGTAGGATATTCAAGTTATCTTCCAGGCACCCGCGGTTCGAACCCCAGCTATGACGTATTTGCAGGAATTTTTCCTCTAAATGGGGGACGTAATCAAAGGATGCTGGACTTCTGGGTTGGCCGCCGCGTGCGCTTCCCGATTTACCCTGGTGACCGGTGGAAAACTTTCGTGGGACTGGGCCGGTCACCCCCAAAGATAGTCAATGAGGCTAACTGGGATTATCATATAAAGAAAAATAAATGTGATTTTACTTCGATATGAAAGTGCAGGTGACTAACTAGTTTATGCATATTTTGATTGTTCACTAACGTTGGAGATGAAAATTAATCATTCACGTTACTGCATGATCGCTGCCTAGACATATATCATGCCCTCCACTTGATTTATCCTGGTGGTCGGTGGGAAACTTTCGTGGGACCGGATCGGTCACCCCAGAGATAGTCAATGAGGTTAACAGGGATTATAATATGAAGAAAAATAAATGTGATTTTACTTCGAGATGAAAGTGCAGGTGACTAACCTAGTTTATGCAAATTTTGATTATTTACTAACGTTGGAGATGAAAATTAATCATTCACGTTACTGCATGATCGCTGCCTAGACCTATATCATGCCCTCCACTCGTTGGTTCATATCAAGTGACGGATTAGCGGGGACACTAGAGATGGACGTATTCATCTTTTACCACTATATCAAGTGATACTCTCGCTTGCTAGATCTTTGGTGAAGCCCAGGAAGAAGACAGATGGAGGACTAGATCAATCGGATTCTTTCCATCCAGTTTTACCTATATCAATATTAATTTGTAGTCCCGGATAATTGTCTAGCGATAGAGCACCTTAATAATTGAACATGGAAGAGATAAAATACGAGTGACTATTAACTATTAATTTTTTAGATATTTAAAAATTGAGTATATAAATTAATAATTGAACTTGGAAAAGATAAATTACAAATGACTATTAATTATTAACTATTAATGTTTTAGATATTTAAGAATTGAGTATATAAATTAATAATTAAACATGGAAAAGATAAATTACAAATGACTATTAATTATTAATGTAAATGTTCAAGGTATAAAAAAATTATGCTCGAATGTATTTCGATCGTGACAATATTTTATAACTCAACTACCACTATGACTCCGAAGGGATGATGATTTGTGGGTTATGAACTTACAACAAAGTTTCATCAGATGATTGATGGGGCCAACAAGTCAAAGAAAGGGTAGTTGGTCTTTATTGATGAGGCGGATGCTTTTTATGCGAGTAAATTATACTCTTACATTTTCCCTTATTCCGTTGACAAATGTAACTGGTTTCAGCACTTGTACAAAAGAGCTTCAACAAATTAAAGGAAAACATCACTGTTATTGATATTCACCCTTTAGGTCAACACCTCAATGAGCAGACGGAACACTATATCTATGAGTGTGATCTAAATCTATCATCCAATATCAACTCAACTACACCGCTGCACCCGTGGGGACAACAACATACCCATGAGTGATCTTTACAATCGGTGATCAATCAAAGGACATAGTACTAAGGTGCGCACTTGCTTTTGTAGATTTTCTAAAATTTTTTTGTCCAACCTTTTTCATCCAGTCGGTGAAAATGATTCTAAATGCTTAATTAGAAGTGATTCAACCCGATAATATGTGATTCTAATCGATTGATCATCATTTGGCATGAATCTAAGACCTTTAATACTATCAAATACTTTTCACACTCTAAATTTGAAAAAATAAATACGAATAAACTTAAGGGAATCCAAGAGCATAATAATGCTAATTTGGCATAATTCGAGGCCAAACACTTTTTGGCTAAAAGCATACGATCTCCATTCAATTGGAATCATTAGTAATCCATCAAACATCATTATTTAGCAAAAACTGTAAATATTATTGAGAGCTCAAAATACTAACTTAGGAGAACTCTAGAAGTGCAATGGTGTTTGCTCTAGGACCATCAAATATTTTTGTCCAAAGTGTTTATTGATCATTTAGCAGTCAATTTAATGATCATGTAAGTTTCCCTTTGCATCTGTCGTAGAACATTTTTGCAATTGCTCGATCCTTTTGATTCCAGCTTCATTAAAGAACGGCATGCCTCAGCAGTATGTCACACAGCGACTCGTTCGATCGTTCCTAGTACATAAAAGTCAAGAACTACGAAATTAATGCTACAACATGATCGTAAATCGAAGTAATTGAAAGTAGACTTCTCAGTCCACTGGCATTTATTGGTGGCGGTGGTGGTGGATCGGCTGGTTCTGGTGTTCTTCTTCCTCTTCGTCATCTTCCAGAAGCTGCTGCTGCTGCTGCGGTTGCTGTTGCTGGTGGTTTTGCTTCTTCAGTGAGCTTTTGTTATTGTGCATCCACACCTTGAACACATGTCTTCTCACGCCGACTTCGCCGCAGAAGTGGTCCACCGCCCCCTCGTCCCCGCCCTGCATCCGCCACCCCACCTTCTCCGCGAACGCCAGCATCTTCTCCTTCTGCTCCGTCGTGAACTTGGTCCGGAACCTCTTCCTCGACACCACGAACGGCCGCTGCGCCGCCAGATCCTCGCTCGACGACTCCGTTCCCGCCGCCGCCGCCGCCGCTCCGGCGCAGCTATTCCCAGCCAGCACCATCAGGCCGGACGCGGCGCCGAAAGCCTTCGGGTGCCCGTGGGCCGCCGGCGGCGGAAGCAAGAGCGGCGTCGCGGCGCCGTTCCGGAGCTCGCACATCTCGCCGTCGCTCTTCCGGTGGAAGCTCCGGTGGCAGCCGCAGGCGGCGCACCGGAGCGCCTCGCCGGCGCTCGGCATGAACTCGCAGCAGCCGTCGAGCACGTGGCCGCCGACGCTGGCCGCGTGGTTCCGCAGGCACTCCCGGTATCTCGGCTCCGTTTCCGGCCTCATCCCGTCGGCGGCAGGGGGGGCTACGGAAATGTAACTGGGCTTCTGGGCCAGGGACGACGAGCCCATAGCCTCGCCTCCTCTGGCAAAGAATAGCGCAGACGAGGACGAAGGAGGAGAAGGGAGAGCCCTGGCGAAGGCAGACTGCTGCAGAGGAGCCGGGCTGTAGACCTCCTCCGTCAGCTCCACCTTCCTAAATTCCATTTACTAAACTCGTTAATTAATTTAAGACGGAGTAAGAAACAGTGGCGAGGAAGAAGAGTAGGAGAGGGGAGAATCCATAACCACCGACAAGGTCATGTTTCACCCCTCCCACGCCCTGCGACTCGCCCCACCGCCATTACAACTCTCTCTCGGTGTCTTCTCTTCTCCTCTGCAGCTGATAGCTAGCTCGGTAGGTGAGGTTGGGGATCATTTATTGCTCAGGAGCTCCTGGGATGCAACTTCAGGAAGAAAAAACAAGCTCTCTCCTAATTGTGTCAGCTGAGGCTCAGCCCTTCCCCTTCTCCTCCCCTCCGTGCATGCGTTGCTTTCTGTCATGCTCAGACGCGCTCGGTCGGGTCGAGCCATGCGGCAGGGATGGCGCAGAGCAAAAGAGGGAGTCGGGGGAGGGCAATCATGGGCCCCTCCACGAAGCCTGCAGAGCTTGTGGGAGTGTCAGGTCTCATTACTAAAAGGAAGACAGCACACTTCTCCGTCTTCGCCCTCTCTCTCTCTCGCTAATCGCCTAGCTCTAGCTATTCGATCCCTAGGTCGTACGCTACGTTTACAACGGAGAGAGAGTCGAGAAAGGGAGGAGAAGATAAACAACAGGCACAATGTTTGACTTACTCCAAGGCCATGATCGTTACTTGGAAGAAGAATTCACATCAACCACAATGTATCCTAGTTCTCTTTGTTTCAAATTCATATCGAGAGGTCTCATTAACGTCAACTTAGCTTGCTCTCTCATAGATGCATGCTGAGATTTACTCGATTTTATTCCATTCCTCGTGGCCCACATGGAATTGCCCTCCGGGTGGAAGCACATGAAGCTTTCACATCCCGTGACCAGTAAGACTGCCACTTAATGGCTGTCCACAGGTTGGGGATCAATCGAAAGAGAAGGGGACTAATATCTTTGTGGTTATCTTCTTTATGTTTCTTAAGCAATCGGTGCATGCACGTTTAATTTCCCTTCGTTGAAAATGATGATTAGTGATTAGTTAAGATAACGACACGGAGTGGTTGTTTATTTAATTAAGCTGGTCTCGGACGGTGCACGTGGCGGATGCCTGGACGGCGGGGTTTGTTACAGCGACGACGTGCGATTGAGTGCGGCGGATGCACGCGGGAGGACGGCGCTGAGTCTGAGGTAGGTTGTGTGGTTTAATTAATCGATGGATTACGGAGCATTGGCGTCGGATTGGTAGGGGCGTAACTAACTCATCACGTGTAACAACAAATCAATGCCGCTAGGAGGTTGAAATAAATATATCATTATAACACTCACGGTTTCATAAACATATGAAGTTATAATTATAACAACATATTTTTTTTATTATATTTTTTCTAATATTAACACTCATTATTTATAGATTTTATCATTCACTTAATCTTGAGTTAATTGTTCATCCAGTGTTAAGGCTTTTAGGTCTTGCCCAATCAAATTGCAAACCGTCGAGAGAAGGTCGGCCGATTTTTACGCCGGTTGAACATAAGGAGTTTAGTATTTTACTCTTAAACTGAAAGGATAACATGATCGATCGGATCTAAAGACGGTCGTGCTTATAGACTAGTTGGAATGTCTAACCCATCTTGTAATCGATTAGCCTTGGGTCTAGTCAGAATATGATTGGTCTCTCCAATTCTTATAAATTTCTCTATACATATCTGGCTAGATAAAGACTGGCCGGTCCTAAGGCACGTAGACTTATAAATCTCTCTATGTATGCTAGGCTAATAAAGGTCAGTTGGGCTTAAGGCACTTGGCTTCATATTGATTCTCGAACAGAGTTCCAACACGACCAATGTATTATATTATTTGTCGGACGGATAGCTAATACTGTGCATAACGTAATTGAGCAGCTTAATGCAAGGACAAACATAAAGACGATCGGCTTTATGAGTTGGCCAGGATATACTCAGCCGATAACATGAGCAGAGATTATGCGGAACATAACTGAACAGCTTAACGTAAGGACAGACATAAAGGCAGCCGACCTTATGGGTCAATCGGGACATCCTTAGCCGACAACATGAGTAGAGAATCCTAACAACTTATCAGAATAACAACCATATGTCAAAGAATATTCTGTTAGAACCTTCTTCAAGGATTATTGGGTGTCTCATCAGCCGACTACTTATAACAGCATATTTCTTCAATGACCTCAATAACGACATAAGCTATAAATAATAAAAGAGGTATACATATGGGTAAACAAAAGATTCCTCAGACAATTATTACACATTACTTAGGTTATACACTTCCATTACCCAACAACCTCTGACATTCGTAACCTCTTCATGATTGCGAAGGTTATAAGATGTGGTATATAAAGGGGGTACTCTTCATTTATAGGTACGTTCTCTGAACATCTAAAGTTTACTTTCGCGTGCATATTCTCTACTATTCTTCTTTCACCCGTCTGGAACTATACTAACTTTAGCGTTAGAGGACTTCACCAGGGACTCCCTTGGTTTCTAGCCGCTGATATTTTGTTGTCTTTTCTCCGTGTGAGCAGGATTGAAAGGAAGTTTCTCTGTGGAGTAAAAAATCTCCTCTCAATCAACCACCGATCCATCGTGCCCAGCGTGTCATTTCTGTAGTTTTCAGATAGGATCATCTGTGATATCAAATATGATGTCCATCTATCTCTTATCTTGTCCCAAAATGAGCGGGTAATAATGCAATCAAAGAAAATATAAGCGTTGAACTCCTTAGTTTGGTGACATAAGGCATAAAGCTTGTAAGGCCGTCTATCCACTGCCATTATCTTCCCGTGCGCAAGCCGCCAAGAAGTAAATTGATGTTTGGGCAGTGTGTAGGCTTCCGTACCACCAAATCCCAAAGGACTTTGGGTCTTTTAGGACAGAAATGTAGGATCAAGATGCGCTAGAGGCGGGATGAATACCGCTCGTGACTTGCATCTTCATTTTAAAACAATCGGAGAGAGAGTAAAGGCAACAAAATAAAGAAAGACAAAAGAACAATACTAATTCGACCAAGATTTACTTGGTTCGGAGCCTGTAGCGGCTTTTACTCCAAGGCCCGCACATGAGAGTACTTTCGTTGGTCAAATACTAATCAATCGGAAAGTTACAATAGATTATTACAATTTGAACACAAGTAACTTGAATAAAAACAATACCGACGATTTGGAGGATTAGATCTTCAACGCATTCGTCGTCAAAACAGCTTTCTGGTGTCGAGGAGGCTTTTTCTGAGCAGCACAAAGAAGCAAAAGTTGTTCGGAATGTTGTTGTTGAGCCACTAGTCAAAGACTCAAAGTCTTCTTTTATAGCCCATTCCGGGTGCCTGGATTCCCACCCGAGTGCTTGGACCGTGTTGACATGGCGTGTTCTTATCAAAAGTTGATCGACAAAGGTTATCCACCTCCGGGCGCTCGAATCGTAACATAGGTCCGACCAACCCTTACACTCCAGCTCAGTGAACATATCACATTTGATCGTCCAGGCGCCTGGAACAGCTTCGGGCACTCGGACCACCAGGGCGCCTGGCTAGGCGCCTCGCCCGGGCTGTTAGCCATTCAAGGCAGTCCGAGTGCTGGGACTAGCTCCGGGCACCCGGACCACCATTTTGTCAAGTTTATTTTCTACAAAATAAGATTAGTTTAAACAAATAATATGTAAAGAATGACAAGATTTGATAGCGTTTAGACTGTTCAATCCTGACTTTTAGTTTTACAGAAATTCTAGGTCAAACCGACGTCTACTGTTCCCTTTTCGGAAAACGCGTCCTCATCTACTTCTCTTAGGAGAAATTATATCTTTTGTTAAACTGGTCCTCTAGATTGTCTAGACTTTTTCTCAACGTCCAAGACTTTAGTACTTCATGCTAGACGTCTGCTCCACGACCCATCCAGTCTTTTACCTGGTGTCGGCGACCCCCAGAATTTCAGCTAGAGTCTTCGACTCTAGGATTTTTCCCAAAGTCCTTGACCCGCCAAGACTTTGCCCAGTTTCTTAGGCTAAGACTTCGTTGTCTAACCGCATCTAGGACTTTCCATCTACCTAAAATCTACTAGGACTTTTACCTAAGACAACTTAGGACTTTTATGCAAGCTCAATCACACTTATTAGATAACAAGACAACTTAACTTTAAACCCTTTGTCATTATCAAAATGCAGGTTTGATCGTCTGGTGCTCCCTGCACAAACAAGAAAAACTCATAAGCCAACACAACACCATTGCTTTCACTCACAAAACATTCAATAAATCATGTTCGTTGCACCTATCAAACTTGTACGTTCCAAGAGTTCATCGTGAATCTGTAATAAATGTTTAATAAGAGGGGAATCTTAGTGCTTACTCTTCCAATGCCAAAAATTCACATATTGAAGGTAAATGGTGATAAACTCACCACATCCAAAGAGAATTCATTCGATTTTGAATATTCTATAAAGTTCGACATAGGAGAGTGGTATTCCATGCTTGCAATTCTCTAAACCCATATCATCCCTCTTCCTTTGGTAAAGATATGGTTGCCCAAGAGATTGACAAATGCTTTGTAGACCAAACGAAAGAGCGACAAATACCATAAATCTTGTCAATCATGCCACTAGGCATATGAAGTATAGATAGCCAATAACATTCAACACCTTGAAGGATTGATCTCACCAATTCCAACCGGGCAGCATGTGAAAGAGTATGCTTCAACCAAGATGTCACCTTCTTTGTTACTGCTTTAAGAAGTTCCCCATAATTCACAATGTGTAACTTCTACATAGCTAATAGAATGCCAAGATATCGAAAAGGAAAATACCCTTGTTGAAATCGATAATGTGAAGAAGCTACTCACGGATATGGTCATCAACTTCGGCCATATATACGTTAGATTTTAGCAGGTTAGCTCTAAGGTCAGCTATGTCTCCAAAATCCTTCAAACAACACATAATGAGGTTCAATGCATGTGTCGAAATATCTGCTCTTGCAAACAATAGAAGGTCATCGTTATATGCCAGATGAGTGAGCTGGACACCTGTACACATCGGATGATAATGAAAAGCAAGTTGTTCTGAGATTTCTTTTAATGAATAGGAGAAAACCTCCAGACATAGTCAAACAACAAAGGAGAGAGGGGATCATCTTATCTTAATCCTTTTCTTCCATAAAATAAATCATGTAATCCACTATTGAGACTCATCGAATAGGAGAAGGTAGTGAAGTATTCATGTATCCATCCACAAAATTATTGGGGAAAACCATAATCAACAAGTGAGGACATAAGAAATCCCTAATCTGCCATATCAAAAGTCTTTCGTAAATCTACTTTAATTATGTATCTTGGTGGAATTCTCTTACGAGCATATTTCCTCAATATTTCTGAGCAAGATGGATGATATCACCAATGGACCAATCTCAAATAAAAGCCACTTGCGTTGGATCTAACAAACTTCCTATAACATTGGGCAAGATGGATGATTTTGGAGATAACTTTGAAGAAAATTGTACAACATGAGATTGACCAATAATCAAAAATATGTGGAGAATAATTATATTTGGGAATTAGCGCAATCAAAATATGGTTCCATTATTTAAGGAGTCACCTGTACTTAAAAAACTCCTTCACTGCTGCAATAAAATTTGGTCCTATCTTATCCCAAGCCGAGGTATAAAATGTCATAATATATCTATCCAGGTCGGGGGCTTTATCAACTCCGATATCAAAAAGAGCATTCCATATTTCATCCATATCAATTGAAGCAATAGTAAAATCCCCCACTTGAGTTTGAGATAGTCGGTGTCGAGAAAAGTTGTTGTTGTCCAAAAGAATGCTATGTTTAGTTTTGTCCAATACGTCTTGAAAAAATCCCACAAACTCTTCTGCGATCTCATCCAAACTAGTTGTTTGTTCCCCAGATTACTTGGTGAATGTGATGATTACATTCTTTTTATTGTTTCACTTTACTAGATCATGGAAGAATTTTATACATCTATAACTATTCTTTAGGTATGTACCTTTTACTCTTTGTTGGTAAAACAACTACTTCACCTCCACCAACATGGTGGCTCTTTTCCTCATTGCCCCATAATTACTTGGTGGGTACCCCTGGATAGAAGGCTCCTTTGGGAATCCTCTAGCACTGATTTGCTCTGGTAGCTTGCTCCAAGATGGGTTGGAAATGTAACTGATCAAGACTTCGCAGCTTGACATTTAACTGAGTGAGTTTCACCTTGAGTATGAATTGAGCATTCCCGAAGATGGGTTCATCCCCAAAAGTTACTACCAAGTCTTTAAAACCATCATGTAATGCCCACATATTAAAAACTTTGAAAGGCCTATTACTTCTCTTATCCCTTGCAAGTGTATACACTATAGCACAAGAATGATTTGAAAAGCATCTAGGCAGAGTGAATTCCACATAACTATTAATATCCGCTATAAGCTAATGTGAATTTACCAATGCTCAATCAAGTTTTGAATATACCTATCCATTAGTCCAGGTTAAACGACATCCAATAGAGGGAAGGTCCACCAATCCACTTGTATGCACAAAACACTCTAAATCACTTAGCTCATAGTTAGTAACAGGTTGTCCACCTTCCTTATCTGTGAACAATAATAGGGAGTTGAAATCACTCATGATGAGCCAAGGTTCAATTATGGTTTCCCCAAAATGGGAGAGAGCAGTCCATAAAGGCCTCTATGTCACAATATAATAAAGTCTATAGACAAAAGTTACCAAGAAAACCCTGTCTGTTAGAGAACATCTTAACTAACAATGTAAATATTGGTCCGATGCCAGAGTACATCTAAAGAAACCTATTGCATATTCCATAAGAGCAAAATGTGTCATCGATTAGAAAATGTGAAATTATTAGCTATTCCCATACCCAAAAATTTCCATTGCATGATGATATCTAAAGCATCCTCATTGAGCTTAGTTTTAAGAAACGCCATCATTTGAATATCTTTTTGTTTGAGGAGATGTTGTACCCCCTACGTTTGAGGACTTTATGAAAGACCTAATATTGTATTAGGCTATCTTCATTGATCATGAGATGTACAGACTGTTTGGACCCTTAATTGGTGACCACTTTGTTGTACACTTTGACAACCATCTCCATGTGGTTGAGTAGGAGCGGAAATACCCTCAGAGCTACTTTTTTGACTTCCAGAATTTGTCAATACCAAAATCAAGCTATCCTTACTTGTATCAGCTATATCTTGCGTACCTATAGAGACTGTAAGGGACAAACTTTGATCAGATTGCTCTTGGATCATGACAACTATCTTAGGTCTTGTTTGTTGTGAGCTGGAAAAGTTTTAATTGACTTCTTCTATATTCTGTCCAATTTCTAGTGTGCCAGCTACAAGGGTTTGTTTGTTTGGCCTTGGATCCATTGGTGTTGCATCCATGATCAACGAAACTACCCTCTCAATAATCACCAAAATTGGTGCCTCATCTGGTACTGTTGGCATGTTCAAAACCTCTTCCATTACATGTTGTGATTCTTGTTCCTTCCTTTGATAAACCGAAGGTTGTCTCCCCCTTTTGATGATCGCCTCCCTCTTGTGGATAAAGACTAATGGGAAGGCCCTCCCTCTTGATTAATGGTCTCTCTATGATTTATACATGTATCCTTATGGTGTCCAAGTCTTCAACAATCAACACAAAAATCGAGTATGATTTCATATATTATCTTCAAATCAAGTTGAGCACCGGTGGGTAATGTTACTAGAACCTCTGTGATGTTCTCCTCAAGAACTGAAATCTCCACTAAGAGACAAGCATAAGTCAACCTTTCTCAAGTACGCGCCAACTTGTCGGTGTACAGTAGTTTACCAACTTCAGAACTTATCATGCTAAGTGTTGGATCCGAAAAGTAGCTAGAGGAGGGGGGGTGTTGGCGTTGCTTGTTTCTTCAAAGATGTGCAGCGGAAATATACAAGAAACAAACGCTCACAATGCTAACAAGTAGATTTACTTGGTATCCACCTCCAAAGGAGGTGACTAGTCCAAGGATCCACGCACACACACACACACACCTCCACTAATAAACACTCCTTTTCAATAACTACCGAAGGCGGAGAAGCCTACAAGACTCTTAATACAGAAAGAAAAGAAAAGGGAATAAAAATATAAGCAAAGCTTACAATGAATACAAGAACCCTAACCATAGCTTTCTTCTTCTTGCGTTTGATCCGCCTCTTGACTTGGAAGAGCATCCAAGAACCTTCAAGAACTGGTGATCTGGAGCTTAGAGAGAGCTGTGGAGTTGGTGTCGAGGATCTGAAATGAATCGGTGAAGGTCTGCTGAAGGAAACGCTCGCCTGCAGCTAAATACGACGCCAACGGTCGGATCCCGATCGATTGGATTGCTCCCAATCGATCGGGGAGGCTTTGGATCGATCAACCGATCGATCCAGAGCACCTCTGTGCTCTCTGGAATAGCCTGGATCGATCGGCTGATCGATCCAAGGCTTATCACGCACAAACAACAGCTCCCAATCGATCTACTGATCGATTGGGACCTCTGGATTGATCCAAAGGGGTACTGTTCACGGGGACTCACCCGATCGATCAGCTGGATTGATCGGTTGATCAATCCAGATCTGTTGGATTGATCGGCTGATCAATCCAGATCTTGGTTTTTGCCCAAAACAAAGTCCAAAGCCCCCTAAACCAACATCCAGTCAACCATGACTTGTTGGCACATAAAACCTAGCATCCGGTCACCCTTGACCAGCTAGGACTCTCTCACCAAGTGTCTGGTAAAACCCTTTGACTCACTTGGACTTTTCTCCTCTTGCCAAGTATCCGGTCAATCCCTTTGACTTACTTGGACTTTTCTCCCTCATGCCAAGTATCCGGTCAATCTCTTTGACCTACTTGAACTTTTCTTCCTCGTGCCAAGTATCCGGTCAATCCCTTTGACCTACTTAGACTTTCACCAGATGTCTGGTTAACCTTGACCCATCTGGATTTCCCCGTGCCTGACTTCACTCACCAGGACTTTCACCTGGCTTCACTCACCAGGATTTTCTTCTGCCTGACTTCACTCACCAGGACTTTCACACTGCCTATCTTCACTCACTAGGTCTTTCAAACTGCCTAACTTCACTCACTAGGTCTTTCACCTGCCTTCACTCACCAGGATTTTCCTCCTGCCTAACATCCCAGTTAGGACTTCCCAATCAAGTATCTGGTCGACCTTGACCTACTTGACTCTTCTTCAACCAACCTGATCAGAGGAGAATTGCACCAAACAATCTCCCCAAATGAACAACTGCCTTGTCAAACATCGAAACCCAAACCAAGACTCAAGCTTGGTCAACCAGGTCAGCCTTGACCTGAGGGATATTGCACCAACACTAAGTACCTTCGTCGTCCAACAATCCAGAGGGAGCCCATGTAGCTATATCCATGTCGGAATAAACCTCCCATCCTCCTCAAAGATAAAACAACTATGCATGTGTTTCAAAAATAATGAGATTTCGAAGGAGAAATAAGGTTCTCCATGGAGCACATTTTTCCTATCCATGGTCGTATCAAATTTGTAAATTACCTATCCGCTTTTGTGCATGGAAAATATATTAGGAATTCTCCATTTACAAGCCACTACTTATACTTCGTGTAGGATCAATGCACATGAGAGTGAGGTCTAAATCATGTGTATTTTATTTTTTTTTCATTTTAAAAAGACTTGTCAAAAATCAGTGCATAGTAGAAGAAAACAGAATAAGAAAAAGACAAAAGAACCAGTACACAGTCAGTTACTTGGTTTATAGCTCAATGACTACTACTCCAAAACCACACCCCCTTGGGACGTATCCAACGGGCAATATACTAAAAATCAAACCTCGAATACAAATGAAGATCAAAGTGTAACAAGCTATACTTTTTTTATGCAAGAACAATAGTAAATAACTTTTAAAATATTGTCGACACTTGTAGTAGTTGAAGCTCATAGCTTGAGGTTAGTGTCGTTCTAACTGCATCAATTGAGCGTAGTAAAGTTTCAGGAGCACCTCCAAACGGCTGAGGGCACCTCCAATGCCTCAACCTGAGACACCTCTATTAACCCAAGGTGCCTTCAACGCTGAAGTTTTATTTTTGACTCTTATCTACTTGGGGGCTCCTCCACACACTCAAGGTGCCTCCAAGCTTTCAATCAAGACACCCTCCATCACTTGAGACACCTTAGGTACTATTCATTCTAGCTTTATTTTTTTTATTCTAAGCTCCTGCAAAATATAATAGTCTAAATAACAAAATTACCTATAAAATAGAGTTAGTACAACTGCATAAATTAATTTATGAATTAGATTCTATCTAACACAATTAGGATCTAGTCTTAATCTCAACTTAGATTTTCAAAATGGATTTAAGTTAGACTATCATTTATAGTCCCTCTGGGACTTGTTCTCACTGGATCTTTCTACTATATTTGCTTACCTAACTTACCATTTTTCAAAATCACTTGACTCGACGTCTGACCCACCAAGTTTTCCTACCAAATGCCTCATCTAGACTTAGTTAGTTGTCATGTCCTGCTGACCTAACTGGACTTCCAGTTTTGGAGGTGTTAACTAATTTGGAGTCTCTCCCTGAATTATTGAATATTTATTTTATTAGGTTTATTTAAATATTTAGGTTAAGTATTTTAATTAAGTTAAATCTAGATTTTATGAATTTTAATTTATGTTTCTGATTTAGATTCAGTTTGTTATTATATTTATTGATTAATTTCATAATCAAGAAATACTTGATTATATCTTGGGTTTTTATTTAAATTTGGCTTAGACTTGTAATCAAGTCTAGATTTAATAATTTGGTAATTATCTTTTCTTGTTTATGAATTTTGTTTTTCAAAAAATTGATTTGTTTTTCTAATTTCTTGAACCTCGAATATGAAAATTTAAAGATTAAAGAATTATTTTTAAATTATTATTTAGATTTTTATTAGTTAACTTATTTGGTTGAGCATGCATATCTAATTGTTGAGGTAAATCCAAACTAGAGCAATGATGATTATCTAATTTACTAACATGCATAGAAAAAATTGGATTGTCATGTATTGTAAACTTACTAACTTTTGCTTCCCCTGGATTCTTGGGTCTTCTTTCTAGGTATTGAGGTTTGAAGTGACCCATCTTTTTGCAATTGAAGCATTGGATATGCTCCTTCCCTTTTTGAACTTTAGGTGTCGACTTCTCCTTTACTTCTGGTTGTGTGGTTCGAGTCTTATAGGTGGGACACTTACTTCTGTAGTGCCCTCTTTCACTGCATTCAAAACATATTATATGATATTTGAATTTTGAATTGACGATTTTACCTTTGGAATCTTCGTTTGGATTCTCCTCCTAATCCATCGTTGTCTCAAATTCGAATTTTGTCTTTTGTTCTGATTCAGATCCTCTTACCTCCTCTTGTGCCATTAAAGCCATAAAGGTGGTTTGGTCTGATTCTAAGGATGACTCTGGAGATTCAGACTCTGATCTAAGCTCGAGTTCAACTTGTTCCTCTAGCTCCATCGGTTCCTTGTGAAGCTTGGTCAGACGAGTCCAGAACTCATAGGCATCTTGATGTTCTCCAATTTTGCATGTGATTTCATTAGGTAATAAATATGAAACTAACTTTATTACCTTGTGGTTTGCTTCCGAGTTCTAGGTTGATCGTCTCAGTGTCATGCCGCCATCGAAGTCAGAATTATTTTTAATCACAAACGATATATAATTTATCTTTTAAAAAGGACCCCCTTTACCTAATTGGTGGTTGCACTAATTCAGAACGGTACCTGCTCTGATACCACTTGTTGGATCGTAAAGTTCGCTAGAAGGGGGATGAATAACGATTGTTGAAACTTAATCGAGTAAGTAACGGAAACAGAAAACTAAGAAAAATGCTAACACACCAAGTTTTTACTTAGTTCGGAGCCTTCGTCGACTCCTACTCCAAGGTCCGCACTCGTCGAGTGCTTTCGTTGGACAATCCACTAATAGTTCGTGAAAAAGAGTTACAAGATTAGGATAAGAATTATAAAACTAAATTACCGATAACAAGGAAATTAAAACTGAGTCGCAGTTTGTCGGAGGTGCTTTGCAGCATCACGGAAGCGTCTTTGGAGCAGTGCGCAATAGAGCAATCGTGGTAGAAAGTTGTGTTTGACTCTTGGTGGAAGACTGCTTATATAAGCAGTTCTGCGCCTGGATCCTTTCCGGGCGCCTGGACCATGACGTCGGCCAACCAATCAGTGTGTTCCACGCTGGCGACGAGATAAGCTTCGGGCATTCTTAGCGCCCGGACCCCCTTTTCCAACATTCCTTTTTCCTACAAGAAAAGGTTAGTCCGAGGTAAATAAAAATTATACTACCTTGCAAACTAAAGTTAGCACAATATGATAAATAGAGTAGTAATTAGATTTTGTCTTCTCGAGCCCAAAATCTATTTAAGATCTTAACTTAGATTTCCAAAATGGATGTAAGTTGGATTGACACTTACTGTTCCCTCAAACGGGGAATGCGTCCTCACAAAGTCACTCTCCTCCAGTACTTACCTTAACTTATCGTCTTGCCAGACAGCCGGTCAGCCCGTCGACCTGTCTACACTTCATGCCAACCATCCGATCGGCCCGTTGACCTAGCTAGACTTCCCTGCAACACTGAGTTAGCACAATAGATAACACAGTAAAGTAAGATAGTGTTTAACAGATTTCAAGATTCGCTAGTCCGGTCGATCGCGCGCGGTCGACCGAAAACCAGTCGGTCACATATAACCTAGGGTTACCTCCTCTAGAGCTGTCCAGCTTCACTCACTAGGACTTCTATTGCATGACTTCATTCACCAGGACTTCCACCACCTAGCTTCACTCACTAGGACTTCCACTACCTATCTTCACTCACCAGGACTTCCACCACCTAGCTTCACTCATTAGAGTTTGGCTTCACTCTCCAGGACCTTCACCACCTAGCTTTACTCACTAGGGCCTGACTTCACTCACCAGGACTTCCACTTTGCCTAACCTCCAGTTAGGACTACTCACTTAGTAGACTTCTCACTTGTCTATCCTTTGGATATGACTTACCTTTGCTAGTCATCTAGTCCTGACTAGACTTCTCTCCTCTAAACATCAAGTTCTATTTGGATAAACCCTTGGTCAAATTGACCAAACTTAGGTATATTGTCAAGCATCGAAACCCTAGAGGTCGATTGCACCAACAATTTTTACTTGGTTCGGAGCTTTCGACGACTCCTAGTCCAAAGCTCACATTCATTGAGTGCTCTCATTGGGCAATCACTATAAGTTCGAAAATGAATTACAGAATTTGAGTACATGAACTGTAAATGAAAGATTATTGACAAAAAGAAAGTATGAAGAGAATTCCTTCAACGTAGGTTGTCAGGCCAGCTATTTAGGATCGTCGAAGCTTTCTCATAGCGCGTAAGAGCGAAAGTTGTAGCAAATGTTGTGTTGAAGTTACTGGTTGAAGTCTCCTTTTATAGCCTTGTTTGGGCGCCTAGACCCCTTCTCTGGCGCTTGGACTATGCTGACATGGCAAGCTCTCGTTGAAACTTCATCCTCGAAATTTATTCACCTCCGGACGTCCAGACACCCTTTGGGCGACTAGACCGCTGGTGTGGGCCGACCAATCGTTATGCTCTACCACACCGCGAAGATCAACTTTCACTGGTCTGGGTGCTCAGACTGCCCAGGTGCCTGGCCAGACATCTGACCGGGGTTGCTGCCTTTGCGAACATTGCCTGGGGGCCTGGAGTAACTCTGGGCACCCGGACCACTTTTTGCCTTTCTCTTTTCTGTAACAAAAAGTTAGTCCAGATATAAAACAGAGTTCGCACATTTAAAAATATGATCAAATTATGACTTAGATCTCGTCTTCTCAAAATTAGGATCTAGTCATGATCTCAACTTAAACTTCCTAAATGGCTCTAAGCTGGACCGCACCTAAAGTCCCTACCGGGACTCGTCCGCACTAGATCTCTCTCCTGCAGTGACTTACCTCAGTTACCATTTGCAGACTTCTTTGATGTCATGTCCTTTGACCCACCAGGACTTCTTGTCAAATTTCAACCAATCTGGACTTCCTCCTACCAAATCTCAACTGATTCAGACTTCGTGCCAGCTATCAATCTAGCTGGATTTCTTTCTGCCATATCTCAACTAATCTAGACTTCGTGTCAACCATCAACCTAACTAGATTTCATTCTAGTGCTCCAGTCTTCTAGATCCATTAAGTCTTGCACATTTAGTACAAATATTAGATAAACATAATATCTAACTTTAATTCATTTGTCATTTATCAAAATTCAGATTTAATCATTATTGACAACTATACCAGTATATTCAAATTGGATCCTCGCTCCTGTGGCCTTATGTTGCTATAGGCGTGTTGTCATCTTTGTCTTACAATTATTATTGAAAAAATTAGCCCATGGCTTCCCTTGATGATGGCCACGAGTTGCATCATCATTCTCAAATGAAAGCCCCAAGTCCTCTTGAATGTTTCGGCTGGCAGAGTTTTAGCAGCCTCAATATTCATGTGCCGTCAGATTTCTTGCCTCTTATGTATCCACCTTAGCAGCATGTGGAGCCTTATCAGCCTCTTACGTGGCATTTACATCTGTCATAGGATGCTTGCTGCGTGCATTCCTGAGTCACATCAGCAACCACCTCTTCATTCAAGTCTTCCATCTTCCCGATCTCGTGGGTCATCCGAGATGACATGGGATGGAAGTTACTACAAGGAGGCCCTCGGATTGAAACTCAGTGGTAACGGAGGAATAAATCCTCTATCCCTGTATCCTACCCGGTCCGTCTCATATTAGCTCGGATGCTACGATTTACCTCCTTCACAATGACCGTGAATCCGATCGGTGGAGACTCGGGAGTGAGAATTTCGTCTTTTGCTGCAAGTCTTCCATATTCCCACACAAGTAATCCAATTGGCCGCTCGATTTACAATCTCCCTGTTGTCCAATGGCAACGGAAAAACAAGGCTTTTCCCTGTTGGTTGGGCCTTTTGATTGAATCATGGGGGAGTGATTAGATCATTTCCTCTTTTTTTACCTTGGGAATAAAGTAACAAGCAGATCCCAAGGGGGGAAATTGCTGCCCATCTCACCAAATCAAAATCTGTTTTGCTGGAATTTGAATTTGGAAACTAACCATTGGCTGATGTTAGATCTTCCTAATCTGTCAATAACCAGAGAGACTGCCGAAGTTGAGGAAGAAGACCGAAAAATAACCCTTGGTGAAAAACTCAACACTTCTAGCCGGGATACCAAAATACAAGAAGTCCTCTTTCACATAATGCAACATCAGTTTACTCGTCCATTTGTTTTTAGCTTTGGAATATAAACATGATGGTGGAGCGGCGAAAAGGACTTCACTCCTGTTGAGAGTCCTTTGATGGATCCCTTTCAAAAGTAAAGCGAGAATTGAAGCATCCATTTGTTTCTAGTTATGATTATAACTGTTATAATATAATGTTGATGTGTTGATTAAAGATAAAAGTGTTTGTCTAAATTGATTAGCGTCCATTAGAAATGAAAATATCTATATGCAACAACTATGAATTATAACTATGATAATATATTGTTACTAAAAATAAAGACTATACTTTACCTCTAGATGTCTGGTTGCTACACGCCTACACCTCAACTCATGACTCGGTATATTCTATTTCAGTCTCTAACAAAAAAGGACGTGGTTTTGACTTTTGTGGCGTGTTTACTTAGGCAAAGGAAATATGAGGGGAGAGAAAAAGTGGAAGTCCTTAGGTGCTAAATGGATGATTTATTGGACCACCTAAGTAAGCAAGGCAAGGCCCATGCTCGATTTGTCACCTTCGTGATTTCCTTTTTCGATTTTAAAATTTTTATTTGTAATAAAAAAAAATCATACTTATCCCATCTTTTTCGATATTGTTCTTCACTCTTTCCTGCGTCGTCGGTTCGCCGATCAAGAATTCGACGGATTGTGGCGAGGGCGAAGATGTTGGGCGCGGCGGCAAGGCGAATTCTTGGATTAGGGCTGGGGAAACGGGCGCCGGGGGCGATGACGGCGACGGCCTCGCGGGGATACCACGAGAGGGTGGTGGACCACTACGAGAACCCTCGGAACGTCGGATCCTTCGACAAGAGTGATCCTTCGGTGGGGACGGGTCTTGTCGGCGCGCCGGCGTGTGGCGACGTGATGAAGCTGCAGATCAAGGTCGACGATGATACTGGAAAGATCGTCGATGCCTGCTTCAAGACCTTCGGTTGCGGCTCGGCCATCGCGTCATCTTCTGTTGGTATGACCTTTAAAACCCTAATTCCCAATCTGTGCTGCACGATATTCCTTTTTTTTTTTTAATTGACTTTAATCGTGTCATATATTTTTTTTTTCCGGATTTTGTGCTTTGCGTCATTGAGATAATTTGACAACTATGACTGGGTAGTTTTGAAAGATGAGAATCCTTTCTGCTATTCTAATTATGTACTTATGTTGCAAATTAAGGAGGAAAACTTACCCGCGATGAATGCTGGAATCGTGAAAACAGTCGGACACATTGTTCGAAAGTTGTTCTTTACACATTTTAGCTAGGATTCAGACACAATAAAACACTAGAGAAAAGAAATTTATAGAAAACCACTGATGCTATCTGACAAACATTCTTTGATTCATGATCAACTCTGGAATTCAGTAGCTAATTTGGCTTTCGTGCTTGAACTTGAAGAATCAACAGAGAATGTGAAACGAGTTTCTCGCTTTATTAGCTATTAGAGAAAACAATGGCTGAAATATTATTGTGACTGGTGATGAAAACCTTTGAACTTCTATATAATTCACTGTTATTCTCTTTGAGTTTAAGGAATAACTATGAATTTATTACCATCAGTAATTCAGTGATATATTTCAAGATTTATATATTGATTTCTGATTTTGTAATTGTAGTTATCTTTCTCTCATTAATAGAATACTTTCTATTGGGGAAGAAGAAGTGTTGGCTCAAAAGAAGTTATTTTGTATTAAAATATTGCTTAACAATAAGGTTGCCCTTTTAATGGTTAAATATTCTTGTTTTATTCGATATTAGGAAACTATTGCTTTTGCATAATGCATCATATGGTATTCATCTATTATCAATTGCAGCAACGGAATGGGTGAAAGGAAAACATATGGAAGACGTGTTATCCATCAAAAATACGTAAGTTTGAATTTCCCATGACTTGCTATTACAATTAAATTGCTGAACCCTCAAGAAAACTCCACTAATATTTTTTAGCAGCATGACCGTATGGTACTATAGAAAAATTGAGACTTGCAATTGGACAGAGCTATCATTAGACAGGCTAAGTTAATTAAATTCAATTACTTTTTTAGCTGAATATTTTCTCTCGGTCTTCAACTAGGAAGTACCCTATGCAATAAACATTTATTTGCCTATCATATCTGAAGCAGTCGTGTGGTGAACAATTTATTTACTCTGTTTATTAGAACTGTATTATAAGAAGCAATCATGATTTTTGGTTTCTAAATTTATTTTGCTATGTGTATTTAGATTAACCCAAACACATCTGGATTACTTGGTCATGATTCAAGGCACCAGTTTTTCTTTCCAAGTCCAACATATAGACAGGATTATGAGTATTGTGTGGTAATTCTGTCAAAATAATTTATGAGCACCAGATAAGACTGAAATGATTCAGCTTAAAAAAAATGTGAATCCTGTCAGTCTGAACCATTACATGGAATTCTGGAATATAATGGAAACAACTGAATCATGCTTTTATTTTTATATACCATCATTATTATTTTTTCCCCATCTGTGCAACACCACTGATTATGCTTGAGTTGAACAATTCAATGACTTTATTTATTCAATTTGCTTGTATTAATAGTTAAGTTTCTACTAATATAAAGTAGGAGATACCTCTTAAGGTATAACATGTAGGTAGTTCTGAACTGGATGAGAGCTGAGACACTGAAAATAGAAAATAGTACAAAAGTTATTGAAGTATTGAGTTCCAAAAGCCTTTTGTTATTCTATTCTAATGATTCTAGTTAAATAGATGGTAATTGTGCCTTGAGAAAGACCTGTTCCAGACTAACATTTGTCTCTTAAGAAAGTTTAATGACTTTCATCAACAGGAAAGTCATCAGTTTCTTATTCTTGAACAACCTATGAGGATTCATTTGCTATAAGATTACCTGTCTTGTTGGGCAAATGAACATTGCCATTAATTAGTAGGCTTATTCAATATTAGGATGGGCCTTCATGTGCACTTTCCCATTTTACCCTAGCGACCGATGGGAAACTTCCATGGATTGGATCGGTTGGCCCAAGTTCGACGTTACCTACGTGGTTAATCATTTTTTTTAGTGAAGAAGTACACATTTCCTTCATACTCTTTCCTAGGAAATGGGAAGGGATTGATTGGCATTGACTATTTATGGATTTGTCCAAAAAATTTTCTCGCTTGTCAATCTTTGGCTTCTCCTTTTGTATAAACAGTACAATGGTTTCTTTTAACAAAGCATTCATGACAAAGCTGCCCTTCCTTCCCAGTGGTCTCTAGATTAAGGATCACAGCATTCCTTGCTGAATTATTTGGGCATCTACTGTAGTTTTATGAAGAACCATTTTTACCTCTACCTGATTAACAGTTCTAAATATGAATTCCTATTCTTATATCAGGAAAACTGATTCTGAATTTGACTTGCGTTGATATACTTATAGCCATCAGAATCAAATTTGTAGGTATTATTCTCAGGTCCTGATGTAAAAGTTATACTATATCGTGCACTGTCCTTCCGAATTTTTTATTATTAGGGCCTAAGCCTTTGTTACCCTGGTGATGATCTATTGTGTTGCTTGCGTTGGTGATTCCTTGTTTTGTCATCCTTTCTGGCTTTGGCATTTGCCCTACCTTTGGCCGAAAAGTCATTAGAAAATCGTACTCTTATCTGGTTTTAATTTTTTTCCTTCACTCTTAAGTGGTCGTGTTATTAATCACAACTATTTGCTTCTGATATGATGATATTATTTACTTGTGTTCTATAGAGAAATTGCCAAACACCTTTCACTTCCACCGGTGAAGCTTCACTGCAGCATGCTCGCTGAAGATGCAATCAAAGCTGCTGTGAAAGACTACAAAGCAAAAAATTCCAAGGCAACTGGAAAGGCTGAGACAGTGCAAACTGACAAAGTTGAGAATACCTAAAAATATGACCTACTTGGAAGAACATGCATACAATTATTTTACCGAGTTGTATAACTTGTGCCCAGTTTGCTATCACATGCCTATCGGTACAAACCCATTCTAGAAAGATTGATTTGATGCATACCTGTCCTGATACCTTCTTGGTTAGGATGCCATTTTCCACTGTGATCATGTTCTTCAAAAATAAGCTATGGTGATATGGACATGTTGAAGATGTTATATCTAGGATTTGTGATTGTTTGTGTGCTTATTTTAAGTTGCTACTGATGCAGCTACGTGCAGCATACTGTCGATCGGAAGTGGTGATTCCAGAAGTTCAAGGTGGAGGACTTGAGTTTAATCCTGCATGTGTCCATGTTATCGTTGGTTTATTTAGAGGTTGCTAGATCCGCACTTAGAACATCCAAGTCATTTTTCCTATCATTATATCATTTTTCTTATTATTATATTTAAAATTTAAGATAAATAATTTATTTTATTAAATTTAGGTAATTATTTTTTACTATCTAATACATTAATTATTTTAAAATTTCTATTATTTTTAATTTTTTTATTAATTTTTTCTCTTTCTTTTATGTTTTTATTATTATATCTTTTTGGAATGATTGGAAAAAGAGATTGAAAAGGATGAGTGAAATGAGATAGATTGAAAAAAATATTATTTTAATTTTAAGGTAGAGAGTTATTTTTTAAATTTAGAGAATTATTATTTATCTAATTTAATTTTAGGAAATAGATAGGATAGAGGATAGTTGATGTAATTTTCTATTTTAGAGTAAAATTTTTAAATAAGGTAGTTAATAAGGATGCTTAGGTTTTTTAAGGTCAATAAAATGCATCTTATCAATAAATTATGGGTGCAGTATATATATATATATATAGAGTAATGATATCCTATGATAGAGTAATGATATCCTATGAACGGTTTTATAGTGAACGGTCCACAATAATTTGTTCAAGGTGTCTAGAATTAATTTAGGCATTTTTTTTAGTTGAGGTGTTTGTCGCCTTGATTTTTTTTAAAATTTTAATTTTTAAAAAATAAAAAAAAATCATAAATCGTAAGCTTAAACCATCTTAAATACATAAATTATAATATGTGAGTATCTAAAATTTTTTATCTTGAACATTATAACCTAATAAGGAACTATAGAAAAATCTTATTAGTTTAAATTTATTATAACTCAACCCTTAAATTATAAAATCTTAAACCTTAACTACATATAATATATCATGTGAATATTTAAAATTTTTAATCTTAAACACTATAATCTAAAAACCTAAATGTTAGAAAAAAAAATTTAAATTTTAAAATTTTGAACTCTAAATTCATATAATATATCTTAAAATAAAATACTGAATGAGTTCAGACCCTTAGATTTATTCCAGACGCCTAGATGATGTCACCCACGGACGTTTAGATCAATTTTAGACACTTTGATGTCCGAGTGAATTGGCACACGAAGATCCGCATATATATATACTCATATGTTCGGATGCTAGTTCAAGCGTGTTCCTATTCATTTTTAAGAATTGAAGTATCTGGACATCAAGATATGCAAGGATCATCTAGGAATATGTAAGATAAATAAATTATATATATATATATTAGGGCACACTATATGCACATCTCGGAATTTTGTCGATTTAAAATTTTTAAAATAATGCTATAATCAATCATTAAATTTTAAAAGTCAGATGTTATTGACATAATCAGGAGTTTAAAACAAATAAAAAATTGAAACAACACTCTAAGCATGTCATAGACGCTGTCAACCTGTAGTGGGGCGCTATTTGTTACCGAAGATATACGGCTTACAAAATATATATATATAAAATTTTGTAAGCAGACGACCATAACTCTTTTTATATTCTTATAATTAATTGAGACCAATAGATCAGTGTCTCTCTATTAGACAAGTGGAACTTAAAAAAAAAAAAATATATATATATATATATATAACTATCATGTTAACGACCCCAGTGAAAACTCCACGGCAGGAGATCCATTTAGGAATAAGTGCGTTCGCTTAGATATATATATATATAACTATCATATTAACGACCCCAGTGAAAACTCCACGGCAGGAGATCCATTAGGAATAAGTGTGTTCGCTTAGCGGGACTAACATAGACGATTTATTTTCTATGAGTCGAACCTGCACGGACAACCTACCCTGAATTTTCATGTGTCAATCCTTGGCCAGGTGGCACTCCCCAAGTTAGTACCGCCCGTGTGTAGGTCCACGACTCCGTCTAGGCACGCGCGAGGGAACACGTCAAAAAGTAAATTGTTACAACAACGTAACCGCGTGCGTGATCATCTTTCTTTCCTTCCACGAAAGAGCCGGTCAAGGGCCCGCAATTCCCACACGAGCCGATACTGACCGACTTCGTTGAATCAAAAACACTGGCCAATCATCAGACGTCCATAACCGAATTCTCAATAGATCCAACGGCTACCGCGCACTGATGGAGACGTAGCCATCGCATTCCCTTCTCTCTTTATAACCGCCCGCCACCCTCCCTCTTCTTCCCCCAAATCACAAACCGATTCCATCGATGACGACGGATCACACATCCTTCTCGTTCTCCCTCCCGTCCGCCGTCGCAGATGAGGCCCCGGCGGCGGGAGATTACCTGACCGCGTCTTTCCGTATGGATTTACCGGAGGGGGCGGCGAAGGAAGGCGACGCCGTAGACGACGATTCCAGTGACGATTCCGACTTCGCTTTTGCTGTGGGGGACTCCGACGAGCTCTCCTCCGCCGACGCCGACGAGATCTTCTTCGGCGGCCGGATGCTCCCCGTCTACCCCATCTTCAATCGCGATCTCCTCCCCGATCCGACAACCGAGGAGGATGCGGAAGCGGCGGAGCAGATTCCGATCCGGCAGCTTCTTCTCCGGGATCCGGCGCCGCCGCTCACGTCCTCGACCAAGGCGCCGGAGGCCGCCGGCGAGTTCTGCGCTTGGACGCCGAACGACTGCAGGAAGAGCGCCTCCACCGGGTCGTCTCGCCGGTGGCGGCTCCGCGACTTGATGATGGGTCGGAGCCACAGCGACGGGAAGGAGAAGTTCGTTTTCCTCGAGGCGGAACCTCCGGCCCCAACGAGACCTGCAGCGAAGGAGAAGAAGGCGAGCGCCGGAGCCAGCCCGGCGAGGACGGAGCCGAGGAAGGCGGCGAAGAAGGTGATGAGGGTGGCGGAGATGGATATGGCCACCGCTCACCGACTCTTCTACGCGAAGGGAAGCGGAAGCGATCAGGCGGTGAAGGGACCGCAGCGGTCATTCTTACCGTACCGGCAGGAGCTTTTCGGGTTGTTCGCACCCATGAACACCCTCCAACGCACGCCGCGTCCCCCATTTTAATTTATTAAAATATTCTCCATATTATATGGAAGTCTTTTTTTTTTTAAAAAAAAGTATTTATTTAATTTTCTTTTCTTTACTTTCAAATCAAATCTGTATATTTTGTTTGATAAATAATTTTCACTGAATTTTGCCTACGGAAGTGCAGTGGTCGTTAGAATTTGTAATGACTATTTGTTTGATATTGTATAAAATACAATTATATATCCAGTCAATATATCTAAAGGCGGCAGCAGAATTGACGTTTATTCATCTCAAGGAGGAGAAGACTTGGCCTGGTGGTTGCTTTTGAATTTGCAGCAGCCTCTCCTTCCGAGAAGGTGCAGTGGGCCTTTCTGGTAAACATCTGTTCTGCGGATACACAATGCCGTTTCAACGCTCTTTGTTATATCGTTGGAGCAGATCACGTTCATCATTTATTTTATTAATTAGCATGGATATTTTATTTACATCAATTAATTTTAATAATTTTGACTAATTTGGTAGGAGTATTTTTGAGACACTAATATTCAGAGTTTATGATTGAAGAGTTTAAAATTTAGAAGGTTAAGATTTAAAATTTAACTATAATTATTTTTAAGTGGTTTGATTAATTTAAAATGAGGTTGATAAAGCTTAAATAATTTTGATTAAAATGGTAAAAGTATTTTAATTAATAGAGATTTGCATGTCGTAATTTTAATTAAAATGAAATAGTTACTTTTTCACAATAGCTATCAACTGTAAATATATTATAATAACTATTAATAGTTTCAACAGGTTTAAATCCTAAATTTTAAACTTTAAATATTATTATATTAAAATATATTTTTTTAATTTAGTTAAAATTATTTAAATTATATTAAATAATTTTAAAATAATTATAACATATTAATAAGGGTTAATAACTTTAAGCCCCCTGAACTTTATAGCAAGTTGTATTTTACCCCCTCTATTTTAAAAACTACACTCAACCCCCCTTTGACATGAAATAAAAAGGAAAAAAAATATAAATGATCAAAATAACCCTAACCTAAATCAGACTTCTAAAAGAAAAATAAAAAAAAAATGCCACAAAATCATAAAATTTAACCTTAACTCAACCTGATTTATATATAAGTCCTAAATCTTACTTGTTTCTAGAAAAAATATTCTCATAAAATTTATATATGTACTAGTATAAATAACAGGAAAACAGTAACTCTTAATTCTAAATTAATGAATTAAAATTAAATGAAGATAAAATAAAGTTTATCATTAAAAATCAAAATGAAGACCATTTAGGATTTTTAAAAAATCATCCTTTTAATTTTTGCCCAAAAATAAATTTTTATTTCAAAACAGCACCCTTTTGAAATGAAAAGTATTTTTAACTGCTTTGAGATGAAAATTTATTTTTGGACAAAAATTAAAAGGATGATTTTTTTTCTAAATCGTCAAAGGATCTTCATTTTAATTTTTAATGATAAATTTTGTTCCATCTTCATCTAATTTTGATTCATTAATTTAGAATTTTGATTTTTTTTTATTTGGTAAAATAAGTTTTTGACTTATTATCCCTTTCAGAGTTAGCTGTTTTCTGTTGTTTATACTGTGCATGTATGAATTTTGTGAGGATATTTTTTCTAGGAACAAGTGAAATTATGAGTGTATATATAAATCAAATTTAGTTAAAGTTAGGATTATTTTGATCATTTATTTTTTTTTCTTTTTATTTCATAATAAAAGAGGGTTAAGTATAATTTTTTAAATAGAGGAGAATAAAATATAATTTGTTATGAAATTCAGAGGCTTAAAGTTATTAACCCTACTAATAATTACCTAGTAACTTTTATCAATAGCTGCTACTGGTGGTAACTGTTATTGAAAGATTTCTCACGTGGGTGATACTTCTTAAAAGAAATAATAGTCATTTTCAAATGATGATGTGCCTGTGGTCACAATCGAGGCCTTGCTCGATCACTTTCCAGATAAATATCAACTAAATTAAATTTTATCCATTGCCTAGTAGCTTATGCCATCATCAAGGAAATCACCGTGGGAATTTTTGGGATAAAAAATATTAATTTCGAAGAGATAACGACAATCCATTGTCACAGTCAAAATAGAAGACTACACTTGAGTGGATAATTATTGCCAACAAGAAGAGAACAAAAAAAGAGTCGTTCAAATCCTCTAGAAACGCCCTGCTATGTACGTAGTCTATCTATATAATATACTTTGAACTTTGAAACAGTCATACGATCGAAGAAGTCCTCCAACTCTGCAACTTGCAGGAATATAATGTTTGGTCGTTCAAGCACGTTATTTAATGTCAACATTAGAAAACATGAAAGTCTAGCAAGCCAAAAAAAAATTGCCTCGTGGATTGTTCGAGAAGGTGCTGCGCAGTGCAATTCTTGCACCGGAAGTTGATTACTGAGCAAGGAAAGCTCATCATTTCATAAAATTGCGTATGATGAGAAGTCAAGATCAAAATGGTTTCACAGTAAAGCAAATAAGACTAAGGAGTAATGCTCTAAACTTCATGTACGATGACATAAAAAGCGAAGCTGGAAAATCAGCATCAGAGAATACTTTTAAAGGACAATCATTTTAGCTCAATTCTCACGAACAGCAGCTCATAATCAAATGGTTTTGGTAAACAATTGAAAGAAAAATGGTAGAATAATCATTTACAACGGATCCAATATCGCAATCACACAGCCCTTATGTCCCCATAAGTGTAAGAATTTGGTATGAAAAAATCAGTGCACAAAGCAATTAAGTTTCTAAATGTACATCATGCTTCATGATCGAGTTGCATCGTTCACAACAGTTTGTGGATTGGTGTCGAGGAGAGTTTTGAGCGACCTAATTTTTCTATTTCGGACTCTCCCAGCTTCCTTCAGCAACTCAGCCAACCTCCTTTTCTCATCGTCTACGTCAGGGTTGGCTGTTCCGAGCTTTTCCTCTCGAAGTCTGACTACATATTCCAAGATTTCAATGGCTTCGTCCAACCTGTGTTAAAATGGTATGCCAAGACAAAGACTGCATATCAGCATTTTGTCTTCAAGATATAAGCGATAATCTAAAACTTCTTAGTAGAGTTCATGGTAAATAGTTGAAGACAGACAAGATTGAAAAGTTAGCCTAATAAATAAAAATGCCAAGAGCAACTTAATGAACAACCAAACTAGCTCCCAAAAGGCCAAAACCATCATCTTTTATTATGCTTGGAAAATCAGTTCATTTTTACACACCATTTGTAATGCAAAAACACATTCCTCAACATTTTCAGAAAAAAATGCAAGAGCCATGTGGACTTATGGACAACTATGAGGATCAGAGAACTAGCATTTCAACGACTCACAGAGCATTAACTTCTTTTTTTCAGACTAATAACATTAGCGATCACAGAATATTTTTATTGGAAAATAAACCAAATTTAAGGAAAAAAGGAAAGAGATATCATTCTAGTAATTCGTGATTGTAATTTAAGAAGAAGACTTACTGAAACATGGGGAAACAACCAACAACTAGTCATTTTTTAGTTACGAATTCTCAGCTTCAAGAAGCATGAAGAAGCCATCATTGAAATTATTACATGATCTTATAGTTCTCAGATTTGGTTCCAGTATTTGGCTTGTCTCATTCATCAAATATATAATCCACCTAATTGATTGGCAATAAATCAATCCATAAATGTCTCCTTTTTCTTCACCTAATTTCATTCACTAAAAAAATGATTATACCATACTGATATTATCCTTTGTTTTCAAATAACCATATCAACATCATCTAGTAAAAACCATGTCATGGATCTCGAATATTTGGGGATGTTCACATTATAATTATTTATTCTAATAACTAAAGTCACTAACTTTAGTCAGGCAAGCTTCAATCAATTACATTTCCATCAGGAAATTGATGTTGAACAAGTGAGAACAAAGTATAACTTTCTATAAGTCTCACGTCTCTGATTCTTGGTTGCAACTTACATGGTCAGTTAATCTCTACTTAAACAGAATCAACTGGAAACTTGAAAAGAATCAGGTTCAATGTTCATCGACGCTAAGTGCAATAGCTATTAACCAAAAGATATAGGTGAAATGGCATAGACATCACAAAATTTCTCTCCTATAACTCATTATCTGAGCATCAAGGAGACCAACATAGAAACCATGATTCTCTAGATATAAAATTAACATGAAAAAACAGACAAACAAACAAACAAATGAAAGCATAACCATTGAAGGCAATACCTTCCCATTGCATCATAAGTTCCTGCAAGATTGCTGTACACTCCAAGTGTGTCTGGATGATACGGTCCACATTCTTGCTCCAGAATGCTTTTGGCTTCCTCAAATAATTCAGCTGCCTCATTTATAGCATACCTTTGTACACAAGCTAATCCCATCTGGTTCAAAGCAATTCCAAAGAAAGCTGATTTCTTTTCCCTGCAAGCTCGAAGCTTATCTATTGCATTCTTGAATGAAGAATAAGACTCGCCAAAATTTCCTCTTATGTAGTAGAGCACACCAATCTGTGCCTCAATACCTGCAATGGTGCTTTGCTGTCCAGCAGAATTATTATACATCTTCAAGGCCTTCTGGAGTAACTTGAGTGCCTGTTCATGCTCATTCATGGACACATATATTGCAGATACATCAGTCAGGCCCATGGCTATTTCCTCTGTAGAAGTCCCTGGAATAGGCTTGGTATAAATGCGGAGAGCATTTTCACAATATGACTTGGAATTCTTAAACTTCCCTGTTTTATTGTACAAGTCAGCGAGTCGTACAAAGACTGATGCAACAGTTGGGTGGTTGGCTCCTTTAGTAGTTTTGTAAAGATTGAGTGCTTTCTGATATGCGAACACAGCCTCATCATATCGCCCCAACGAGAGATAGATATCGCCAATGCTGCAGTCAACTGAAGCTACCTCGGTTTCCTGGCCATTGGCTACCATTGCCGAGCTTACTGAAACTAGATGTTGAAGAGCTGCTTCATGGTGACCCTTGGTGTCGCAAATGAGACCCATCAGTCTCCTATCAGCTGTTTCTTCTAAAGAGGATATCTCACCTTTCTCCCCATGGATGTCGAGAGCAATCTGGCACAGTCTTTCTGCCTCATCAAACTGCAATGCTTGAACATTAGCTTCAGCTAAATAGCGGCAAGTTTCACCAACCCGCGGATCCATATCACCTAGTGTCTGTTTCTGAATTTCAAGTCCCGTGGAGTAGCATTGGAGTGAACTATCTAACTGGCCCAACATGGCAAAAATATCACCCAACTGCATATAACCAGAAAATTTAGCAAGCGCATGGTCTTTGCCTTCTTCAAGCACTGGAATTTCAATAGATTTTTGAAGAACAGGTACAGCCTCCACAAACTTTCCTAATTTGCAATAGGTTGATGCTATGACATGCAGACTCATTACCAAATCCAAGCTTGGCTTCTGACCGGCACATTTCTCAAATGACTTGGCTGCTCGGAGTGCATATTTTAAAGCTCTAAGCGGATTCTCAGAAGCAATTAGATCTCTTGCATGCTTAAGATAGAAAGGCCCTAAATCAGGGTTTTCTAAACCAGATTCAGATGAATCCAATGTTCCATTGAGTAACTTCACCTCACTCCTTGCTGAACTCTTTTTTTTTGTACGACTGACTCTCACATTAGATGCTGCTCCATTTTGGTCATCTTTCTCAGGAGTGTTTTTGTTGCTCATGCTGCTCTTTATGGGTACGTTGGATTCTGACTGAGCCTGCAAGTGCAAAGGCATTCTTGGCTTTTTGGATGATCCAGAAGACACATTTGGAGATTGAACCTTAGTGATATTGTCTTGTCTCTTATCTTCAGAACCATTTTCTACTTCTGTCACATTATTGTCTTCCTCCTCTTCTATTACTCTAATGGCATCCATCTCTGCACCTACTAGATGGCGCAGCTCTGAGTCAATCCTAGATTCTTCACCATCAGAACCAAAGCTATGATGAGACTGTGACCCATCGCTCGAGCTTCCTAACTCCCGTACATTATCAAACAACTGCTCGATTGTGGGTTCTTTGTAACTCTCAACTGGAAGATTCTCCGCATTGCTTGGAGCTTCCCTCTCGTTCGGAGGAGCACACAATTTACTAGGTGAGGATGAGTTTTCTTTGATGTTAGAAGAATTCACCTCAGTTGAAGCCTCGTTTGTAGTGACTCCATCCATCAGAATGCCTGGCATCACCACCACGGGAAGGGATTGACCAGACCACAGGAAGAAGTGACTAAAAACCACCACAATCTAAATTTTCAAGCACAGAAAAGTGAAGATTTAATCTTCTTTAGGTAACTACCGGAAGAGAACAAATGACAAAAGGGGGGAAAAATCTTTCAACCACAAAGAGAGAAAAAAAACACGATTTTTTTTTCTAATAAGAAAAAGAAAAAATTTCAGCCTCTACAAAAATCACTATCTTTATGGAAGAACGATCAAGTAGGAATTGCAACAGACACAAATTCAACAGGGAGAAAAACACAGGAATCCAAAACGACAACCATCGTTGACATATACAAATACAGAAATCACAAAAAAAAAAAAAAAATAGATCTCTTATCTCAACAACATAATTGATGAGCTCAAGTAGGATAAATTATATATGATTCACAAACAAATGGAACAGAGCAAACCTCTTTGCCATAAATCAACAGACGAAAGGAGCATCGAAATGGAGACAAAATCTCCAGATCAATCCAATAGAAAAAAATCCAGCGCAAAAACCAATCACCGGAGGCCAAATTAGCTTCAGATCCCGCAGTATCAATCTCTACGAAGCCCCTCAAATCCAACAAAAGAAAAAAAAAAAAAAAGAGAAGAAAAAATCCACAAATCCCAAATGAAAAATACGCTAGCTCGCAGCCAAACTAAAACAAAACATATTCCACAAATTCATTTCCGGACCGATACATCAACAAATTCAAGCATAAAAGATCCAAAATGAAATAGAAGAGTTAAAAAAAAACAATACAAAACCAAACAAGCTCAGCAAAGGAATACACCCAGTTGATGCGCACTTACCCTAGTCGTCGCCCATGACCATGAGAGGCACGCTGGAAAGCAACCTCCTCAACGGAGATCGTTGGCCAAAGCAGAAGAATCAGAGCTCCGTGACTGGAGCCGGAGCCATTACACAAAAATAAACAAAAAATAAATTATATATAACAAAGTGAGTGGACTTCGGAGCCGCGAGTGGACAAGACAGGGATTTATGATATCCTGGAGGGTAGAACCGGGACTTTAAATATAATATAGTATTCTGAACGCAAAAACCTTGCTATTAATAAAAGAATAAAAAGAGAAAATTTTATGAAATGACGATATTGCCCCTACCCCTACTTAATATAAAGTGATACATTTTATTAAACACAGAAAATGGTAATAGGTCATCTTCAAATTTGTTGAGCAATCATTGTAATTAAACTACAAAATTAACCACATACTTGAATTTTTAAATACTTAAATCCTACTTTTTAAAAAAAAATATATATCCTTCAGCCCTAATTCGCCTAACTGAACTAAAGAGATATTTGGAAAAATATTGTGTGATTTACATATTTAGTAGAGTGGCCTAAAATTATTTTTTTTAAAAAAATATATATTATATAAATTCAAATTTGTAAAATATTATTTATGTGATTAATTAATCGAGACTTAATTCCGAGCGCGGTTGTAGAACAGGCTGGCGTTTCGAGGTCAGCACGTGGCGTGCGATTCTATTTTAAGTAATTTGAACTATTTAATTGTTTATATTTATTTTCCTTTTTATCTATTAAAAACATGTCTTTTATTTTCATCAATTTTGTGTTATTGTAAACCTTCTCACAATTATTATTCTTAATCAATTTAGTTAAAATTATTTAACATAATTAAATTCATTCATCAAAATCACTGCAAATATTATTGTACCAAAAAATATATAGTATAGTAGTTACCTTAACAACTACATGGATAAAAACTTAATTAATAATAACAAAAATATAATAAATTTAGTAAAGGATTGAAGCTAATAATGATGTAGAAAAATATATTTAATGGGATAAATAATTTATTATTGTTGTTTAATATATATATTAGTAGCCTTGGATTCTCATTTCTCCCGTATATATATAAAAATAAATAAATAAATCAATAAAGTTTGTGAAGATTGAAGTAAGGTGGACCTTGTGAAAGGACGGCAGTGTTCCATGAATTATTAGGTGTGCGTGGAGTTGGTGTCGTTAGCTGGGTAGGATTTAGAAGGCGTAGTCGAGTTGGTAGTAGAAAGAAGAAGAGTAGTTTAACAAAGTTAAAAAGGGAAAAGGAGAGAATGATGTCGTTGACAAGGAGAAGAGTTTGTCGATTAAGTTTAGGGGTGGGTGGCGGTGCGCTTGCAATGGCCCCTCCACGGGAATCACATCTAATGAAGATGATATATATGTACACACACTGTATATTTATGGATGATCCTCTGTAATCCGGGAATATTTTCGGACATCCGGATTTGTGAGAGTCACAAGAGTGTGTATGATAAGGGTTATCGGATATTTTGAATAAATGAAAAAGGCTCAAAAGAAAAGTCACAACTTTAAAAAAAAGTCAATCATTCTTACGTGCTTGGTTGTCTATAAAAAGGGGCTAAGTTAGATGGAAAATAAACACACATTCTTACTCTCATTTCCCTTATTTTTTGAATTATCTCACTCAGTGCAAAGTTTGGTCTTTGTGCTGCATAATTTATAGACCAAATACAACCCTTAAGGATGGTTTTTGAAACATGATTTGGAATTCAATACATTTGTTTTTTCCTTTGGAAAGCTTTCAAGATTGATCTTGTTCTTGAGCACTAGTCTCGTACTATACCAACAAGGGTGTGCAAAGTATCATTTCTCTCTCTCACACACACACACACACTCTTTCTCTCTCTCTCTCTCTCTCTCTCTCTCTCTATATATATATATATATATATATATATATATAAGTTTTTTACCCTAGGCGTCACGTTGGCCGACCAACATGGGCAACCCTCACGCACGGAGGCGCCTCCGATGATCGAAGGTGCCTCCCATGTGAGAGACGTCCATATTGGTGTTAGTGCAGGTTGCACTAACAATCTGATTTTGATGTATGACAAATAGGTTAAAATTATATGTGTTGTTTGTCTAACAGTTCTACCAAGTGTACAGGGGTTGACTGGTCTGAAGGACCTGACACTAGGCTGAAATCCAACTAGGTCCGCAGGACCCAATAGCTGGTGGGAAATCTAACTAGGTCCGCAGGGTCCGATAGCTGGTGAGAAGTCCAGATAGGTCCGTGGGGCCCGATATCTGACGGGAAGTCCGATTGGGTCTGCGTACCTGACAACCTATCAAAGTCCAGTTGGGTCTGCGGACCTGACAACTAGCAGGAAAACCTAGTGGGCCAAAGGCCAATCACGTAACTGCAAGTGGTAAGTGAAGGTAAGCAACTAGAAGAGAGATCCAGTAAGGACGTGTTCCCCGTTGAGGGAACTATAAATGCCGATTCAACTTAGGTCCATTTGGGAACCCTAAGTTAAGATTATGACTAGGTCATGGTCTCGTGGAGAAAAGATCTAATTAATACTCACATTTTATCATGTTGTGCTAACTCTGTTTTGCAGAGTAAAATATATTTTTGATTGTCTAGACTAACCTTTTCTTCCAGGTGGAAGATGCTCAAGAAAAGGGTTTGGGCGCCTGAAAGGAGTCCGGGTGCCCGGAGTAGGCTCGCCCAGCGGGTGCTGAGGGCGACCAGGCGATCCAGGTGCACAGACTTGGTCCAGGCGCCCGAAATCGGAGAATTATCCACAAGATGACGTGTAGCGCGTTGATTGACCGAGCCACGTGGTCTAGGCATCCGGAGAGGTTCCAGGTGCCTGGAATGGACCTATTTAAAGGCCTTCGACCCAGAGCTTCAAAAGAACAATTACAACAAGTTTCCTTCTTGCTCGGTGCTCCTAAAAAGCTCTTGTGACATTGTGAAGCTCCTCCGACAACCGATGACTCAGATTTTCATATCTTCCTTGTTGTCGGTAACCTTTTTTTTTGTTCCTGTACTTATCTTTTAATACATTTTGCGAACTATTAGTGGATTGCCCAACGAAAGCACTCGATGAGTGCGAGCCTTGGAGTAGGAGTCGTCAAAGGCTCCGAACAAAGTAAAACTAACTTGTGTTAGCGTTGTTTGTTTCTTCCGTTTTCCACTGCGTAACTTCGTTTTAATTCAAATTTTTTGACGATCGCTATTCACCTCCCCCCCCCCTCTTCTAGCGTTCTTTCTGATCTTACAGTTGGTTGCCCAACATGATGTGTTGGAGAATATCCGATGTGATGTGTTAAAATAGGTTTCAGAGGAATGCACAACGTAAATAAAATATAATAATTCCTAATTATTACATCACACACATCACACACATACAAGGATAAAACACAGCTAGATATGATCGCATAATTAAAATTTTACTAAAAGTAAATTTACGCTCAGCGTACCTTGAAAGTTTGTTAACGAACCTTATAGAGAATGTTTGCTAGCCTCATAAGATAAGCCTCCTTCGGAATCAACGAGCAAGCAGCCTATCGATGAGGAGTGGAATTAGAATCAACCAAGCGACACTTGAAAGTCTCACCTATATCCATATCAACACTGAGCTTTTGTCAAGACGACTTCAAATTCCATCTTTACGAAAGGTATTAGCCTTGTGTAGGAAGATGGAGCGATTTGAGAGAATGATCTACGACATGATTCGTGTCTGGTGGGCGTAGCAATATGTTTTAAACGGCACCGAAATTGTCGACACCAAATTCATCAACACCGAATTCATCGGCACTGAAGTCGTAGACACCGAATTCTGGTGGCTAAAGATGGCCGACAGTAACTCTTGGGCAGCGGCTAGAGAGAGGGAGAGGAAGAAGTGGATGAGAAGAAGTTCTAATTAAATTAGAATTTTCCCTTAAGTAATTTATACGAGTCATTAATTTTCCTTTCGTGTAGTTCATCTATTATTCATATCATTTACAAGATGGGGAATCATAAAAATAATTTTAAAACAATAATTAGTACTACTCTACCATCTCAGTGGTTAATGATATATGTAAGTTGACCATGAATTTGTTGTCATGTGTATGCTTTGCTCAAGTATTGCAGGAATCTGTGCATACTAATTATTCAACGTCCAGATAGTTGCATATTCCTGTGACCAAGATATTTTTATTTATTATTATTTCTTCTCAATCTGTCCCTCTGAAGCATGATGCCTAGCCTTATTCAATCCTTGTTCATTTTCAATCAAATCTCTCTGATATGAAATGTATCGAATGAGTGAATGCACATGTGTTCAAACTACTGTTTTATGTTTTCTGTTTTGATTACGTGGATTTCTCTTTAGGTTGATCAAAAGATATCAACACTGGGATTGATAATAGGACTGACTAGGGCAATTCGGAGAAAGAGAGCTTCATCACTGATTATATTATCTCCTAAAAGAGGGCCTAGAGATTACTACAAGGGAAAGAACTGCAAGCCCATATAGACATCGGTTTTCTACCGATGTCTATTACATTTTCGACCGATGTCTATGAAAGTGATGTAAAAGGTCTGTCATTTTAGACATCGGATTAAAATCTGTGTAGTATCACTTAACGACATCGGATGTAAAATTGATGTAATATTATATGTTAATAAAATCAGTTTTGGCAGCGGTATACAACCGATGTAACATTAGTTAATGACACCAGTTTTACAGCGGTGGAAAATCGATGTAATATCAGTATTGTTTAACGACACAAATTCGATTTTTGAAACAGTGAAAAATCGACAGTATCCAAGAAAATACACAAATATTCACAAATTACACAAATATTCTTCTTCCAACAGTATCCATAAAATACACAAATATTCACAAATTACATAAATATTCTTCTTACAACAGTATCCATAAAATACATAAATATTCTTTTTACATCAAAAGCTAATAGAAATTGTACACATCAAGGTATAACATCGATTAAGTTGCACAAACTACAAGCTCAAATACAAGCTCATTCGATTAACACTAATAGATATCGTTTCGAATAAGATGAGCCTGTATTGGCAGAGGTTGGACCATGACTAGAAACTGTATTTTACCAAACTACAAGCTCATTCCTAGATAGATGATTTGATGTCCGTTCCTCTTCTTGATGTTCATAAAACATAGGCTGCTTACCCTTTCCATCTGCAAAATTAAAAAAATATATATAAATACATGAAAACAATAAAATGATTTGGAAATCTGTGTTTTTTTCCTGCAACAGGTGTATAGCAAGAAAAGAATTAGAACTTACAGCACAAAATTTTTGGACATCAACCAGAGAACAAAAGAAGCATTACTTGAAGTTGAAACACGAACCACTTCATTTGCATCTTGTAGAGCGAATGATGATTCGTGAGAAGTGACAATTAAGGGTAGAATTTCTACAAAAATAGATTCCGCTGCAGCATCAATATCATTAGGATGCTCAAGAGCGACAACCTTGAATATTCGCAGATCAATCTATAAGGACATTAACAAAAGCGACGAAATCTTATGCTAGTGTAAGAACACTAACTAACATTTTAAACCAAATTTCAAAATATAAATTGCTCAAAGTTATTGAAGATTAGAGGCAATAAATAAATTTAAAATACAATCACGTTCAAAATAATTTAACTAATTACAAAAATAAACTCATTCCAGCTTCAAGTGCAAAACATATCTGTAAAATATTTTTCAACAAGTACAAGCATGACATTTGTTATACATTTATACACCAGGTGGAGGCATATGAAGGGTTGTGGGTTCAATTGACCTCACAGAAACTTCAATTTCAATATATTTTACCAAGTAAATTATTTTTTGAACTTACACAAATTACCTTGAAATCATTCATTAGTTATTTAGAAAATATTCTCCCTCAGCAACTTTCTTCATAGCATTATCAAATTAGCCGTTAACTTAATGATGAAATCCAAAAATTTAAAGCATGATAAGATCAATTGGGTTCAATATACACAACCACATCAGCTTAATGAAAATTAAATAAAAAAAGACTAATACAATCTAAAATTTCATCTTGATATTGTACACATCAAGAAGACTGGCATAAGATGTTGCACTTGCCTGAACTTAAGGATCGATTGAATAGGACTTAAGATCTCATCTTGTGCTATTTTCATTTCATCCTATAAATTTCAAATATCACAACTGTCATCACAAATGCAGATTGAGAGTTTACCAAACCTTTATAGATTTAAGGACTAAGTCATACTTGTACATCAGAGAAGATGGTCAGCTGAATGTAATAACCTTTGTTTCCAATTCGATCTCCACCTGTTACTAGCGTAGCACCACTGTTGATTCCCGATTTGATGTAACACAAGATCTTGCTAAACTGCTCCTCATCAAAACTGTTATTGTCTTATCAGAAAATGGGATAATATGAAAGAGTACCAAAGAATTAACAAAAGATTAATAAAAGTGAACTGATAAGAGTTAAGACTACTAATTTACGAAGGCAGACATACTCATACAGAGGATCCAAATGCAGAAAAATAGGAATAAACATTACAATAGAATTCTTACAAACACAAGCAAATAGGAACAATAATTAAAATTGAATTGTTAATCACGTCAAAAGGTCCAAACCAATTCAAGTTTATCCAGTACTGCATATAATACGAATAATCATTTAAGTAATCTTCATCATGAAATCTTTGTAAACATGAATTGCTAAAATTCAATAATCACCTAAATAAAACCAATAGGGGGGAGCTTTAAAAAAAAGGCAAATCTACCAAAACAAAGGAAAATATCTTTGTTTATGTAAAGTAGATACTTTTAATTCCACATTTCTTGCATGCTTGGTTGCTTTCATCTACTGGAAATTTTTCCAGTGACAAAGCGGAATCAATCAAATGAGAAGATAAGTAGAAAATATTTTGTAGCAAATAGTTGCTTACATGATCAAGAAGTGGAGATATTGCACAAGCATTCACTGGATGTTCTGTCACATACGTCTGCAGAGACAATGAAGACAAGAGGGTGATTTTCAGTCCAGGGAGGTGAGAGTATTTATGTAATTAGCATAGCACACTATAAACAGACAAGACACGCTACGGTGTAATTTCTTATTTCACTTTTTTTTATGAAGTTATAGCCGAAACACATGAACTTATGTTCAATATTCTTAAAAGCATAGCAAAAAATCTACTCCCGGACAAAGAACCCTAATTGTCCCTCCAAAAAAAATGAGGTAGATGCAAAACCAATCAAAGATTTGTACCTCTGACCTGAGAAGCGAAGTCAAAACCAAGAATAAAAGTAAATACTAAAAAATATTAATAGATCTACACCATCACCTTAATTTAACAAGATTTAAACCCCTCAAAAGAAAGTCTAGCCATCAAAACAACCAGTGCGAAGAAATTCCAACAAGGAACTCAAAAATCCCAACAGATCTAGCCCCGAGCTGACCGATTTCCTCTAAGAAAACACTAAGAAACAAGCTAAGCATACAAGGATCAACGAGAGATCACCTCCACATTTGACGAGAGCCGCCATGAGTGTAGACGACGAAGGAGCAGCCCCGAGGAGCCAAATCCGAGCACCAGCAGCGAAAACAGCAACGGAATCAAGACGATTTCCGGGGAAAAGGCCATCGACGAATCAACGAAGAAACCAGAAAGCATGAGGAGAAGAAACCCTAAGAGATGGAGCAACCCGTGAGAGGGCAAAGACGGAAGGGAGAGGAGAAGAGAAGGGGAAAGAGGATATGGATGTGGCTGTTTGGGAAAGCGGGGCATTCCGCAGACCGCAGACCTCACAAGGGAGTCGTGTGTTGATCCTGATCGGGAGAGGAAGGGGCGTCGATCTAGGAAGGGGAAGGACGGCGCGATATAGGTTTAGGTTTGGAGGAAAGAGTGAAGTGTTGCAAATTTTGGTTAAGTATTGGTGGGAAAATTAAATTATTTTATTTATCATAGACATCGGGTTTTAAAAATTACTGTAAAAATTGGTGTCTATTAACGAAAAAAACGCTCATAGACATTGGCTAAAAAAACCGATGTCTATGAGCGAAAATCTGCGCTCATAGACATCGATTTTTGGAAAAATCGGTGTAAAATATACAAAGACATCGATTTTTGCTTAAAACTGTTGTTCCACCGATGTCTATGAGGATTTTTTTTTGTAGTGCATGGTTTTCACACTCGCAAAGGTTAATGTCTTCATAACTTCAATAGCTCTTCTTAATCATAAAACCCTTACTAGGATCTGCATTTGCACTTACTTGAAGTTTTAATAATCTTTTGTTCCCAATTCAGATTGAGTCATCTGAGCTAAGGGTATTCTATCGGTCTATATCGTTGGTTAAATTATAATAATTCTTCAGTTTATACTTTGACTGATATTACCATTGCTCTAGTTATCCCATGGAAATTGAGCAGTGTATTCAATAGCGGCGAATAGCGCGCTATCGCGCGCTACAACCAGCGAACGCTGCAGAGCGTTCGCTGAATCGCAATTGTCCCGAATAGCCCACGCTATTCGGGACAAAAGCGTCGATAGCGCACATAGCGTGCGCTATCATGCCCTAGCGCCCCATAGCGGGCGCTAAAATTACAAATTGCTTACCAATAGCTAGGGCAAAGGTGAGTCGAATCGTGACTGTGGCAGAGGCGAAGGTAGGGTAGACTGCAGAGGCGACAGGCGGCGATCGGCGAGTAGCGAGCGGCGAGCGGTGACCTGTGAGTGGTGGCGAGGGACAGCGATTGGAGGTAAGCTTTTCTCCTTCCTTTCGTTTTCTTCGTTTAGGTTTTCCTTCTCGTTTTTTTTCTCAAAGGAGCAAAAACGATTTCACGATTTCCAGAAGTCGGGCATCTGGATCGATCCAGCGATCGATCCAGGGTCAAACAGAAAGGATCTGGATCGGTCGCTGGATCGATCCAGACCCTGGATCGGTCGCTGGATCGATCCAGACCCTGGATCGATCGCTGGATCCATCCAGATCCTTTCTGTTCGACCCTGGAAGGATCTGGATCGATCCAGCGACCGATCCAGGGTCTGGATCGATCCAGCGACCGATCCAAATCCTTTCTGTTCGACCCTGGATCGATCGCTGGATCGATCCAATTCCTTGGATCGATGCAATGATCGATCCAGATGCCCTGGATTGATTTTTTTTTTTACTGATTTGTTTCTAATTAATTAATTATTTATTCTGATTTTTTTTTTCTTTTGTTTTTCTAGGATTTTGATTGTCTAGTTAGAATTTGCAATGTCTACGAATTTATCAAAAAAAGATAAAAAAGATATTGGTTGGAAGTATTGTTATCAAAATGAAGGGGAAAAAGCTGTTCGGTGCAAATTTTGTCATCATATATCGAATGGAGGGATTACTCGCTTGAAGGAACATTTAGCTCAAACTCAAGGGGTTGGTTCACCTTGTGTTAGTGTTCCGGATGATATTAAGAAAGAAATTAGAGAATCACTTGACAAAATTAGAGCATCTAAAAGTAAACAAACTGAATTGTTACGAGAGATCGGTGAAGGTCCCCAAAGTATGAGTACGCAATCATCAAAAGTTGGAAGTGTAGGGGGAAATTCAATTGGATGTTCTGGTAGTGGTGAATCAAAAGGTAAAGGTACTCTTCATGAGTTTGTTAGTTCCGAACCTCGACAAACAACCCTAAATTCGACATACAAAAAAAATTTGTTGGTTGATGTGAAGCGTAGAATTGGCCGTTTTATTTACTCTGCCGCACTTCCGTTTAATGTTGTGAATGATCCTTATTGGCTGCCTATGGTTGAGGGCATTGCGGAATATGGAAGAGGGTTCAAGCCTCCTTCAATGCATGAGTTAAGAACTTGGATACTTAAAGCTGAGGTTGATGGCATCAACCTAATATATGAGGAGCATAAAAAGGCATGGAAAAAATATGGATGCACTATTATGTCCGGTGGTTGGACGGATGGAAAGAATAGAAGTTTGATCAATTTTTTAGTAAATAGTCCCGCCGGCACTTTCTTTTTGAAATCTATTGATGCATCAGATTCTATTAAAAATGGGGAATTGATCTTTAAATATCTTAATGATGTTGTTGATGAGGTGGGAGAGGAAAATGTAATTCAAATTATCACGGATAATGCTTTGAATTGCATTAAGGCGGGGAAAAAAATTATGGAGACTAGACATAAAATTTGGTGGACACCTTGTGCGGCGCATTGCATTGATCTAATGTTGGAGGATATTGCAAAGTTGAAGATTTTTTCTGACACAATTGAGCATGCTAAGATGGTTGTGAAGTTCCTTTATGGTCATGGGACTATACTTTCTTTGATGAGAAAGTATACAAACGGTAAAGAAATTCTCCGTCCCGCTGTTACTCGCTTTGCTACTTCATTTCTCACTCTTCAGAGTATGTATAAGGTTAAAAGGCCACTTGAACAAATGTTTGCTTCCGAAGATTGGGTTAGTTCACCACTATCTCAAACAACTCAGGGGAAGGTCGTGAAGAGAATTGTTATTAATGATCCCAACTTTTGGCCACATGTTGCATTTTGTGTTAAGAGTGTTGTTCCTCTTGTAAGTGTGTTAAGGGAAGTTGATTCGGAGGAGAGATCGGCCATGGGATATATTTATGAACTTATGGATAAGGCAAAAGAGACAATAAAATTTAATTGTGGGGGAGTTGACAGAAAATACAAACCCATTTGGAAAAAAATTGATTCACGATGGACTCCACAACTTCATCATCCTCTACACGCGGCCGGGTACTATTTGAATCCGCAATTGCGTTATGAAGAAAGATTTTCTTATTGTGATGAAGTTAGAGATGGATTGTATACTTGCATGGATAGGATGTTGTCTTCTGATGATCGTCTTAAAGCAGACATCCAATTGGACTTATATAATAAAGCTGAAGGAGAATTTGGAACTCCAATAGCAAAACGAACAAGAATGTTGCGAACTCCGGGTAAAATTTTCTTCTTATTGTTGGTTGCTACTCGGAAAACCTAGAGGTTCCACTGTACAAAAATTTTGTACAAAGGTCTGAACTTTTTCCTAGCTACCATGTGTTCTTTTAAATTAAATTTTGGATCGCCTGCGGAACTTAACACGTTTGATCCAAAACTTAATCTATTTGTTCTTTTAGGTTTTGACTTGGGTCTCCTGCGGAACTTAACACGTTCGACCCAAATCGCCTTAAGTTATTAATTCCATTAAATATTAATTTCCATAATTGGTTCCCAGTACTGACGTGGCGAGTCACATGACCTTCTTGGATATGGGAGCAACCACCACCGACTAGACAAAACCTTTTATAGAAAGCTAATATTTAATTTCCTAAAATAACTTTAGGTTAACCGAAAAGAACAATCAAATCACAAGGATAAATAAAACAAAAGAACACAACATCGAAAAACATATTCGAAATACTAGAACGTAAGCCTCTTGTATTTGGTATTATTTTCATAAATAACTAGTATGATGCGGAAAATGAAAAACTACTAGTTATACCTTCTAGAAAGACCTCTTGATCTTCTATCGTATTCCTCTTCTAACCTCGGACGTTGTGTGGGCAACGATCTTCCGAGATGAGAAACCACCAACCACCTTCTTCTCCTCCTAGCTAGGTTCGGCCACAAAGAAAGAAGCTTCACCAAGGAAGAAAATCAAAACACTAACCAAGCTCCAAGAGATGCTCGCTTCCTCTCCTTCTTCTTCTTCTTCTCCAAGTAGTATCCGGCCACCACAAGAGCTCCAAGGAAAGAGAGGGGTTCGGCCACCACAAGAAGAAGAGAGGGAAAGGATGGCCGGCCACACCAAGGAACAAAAGAGGGAGAGAAATAAAAGAGGTTGTCTCATGAAGGCACCCTTACCCCTTCTTTTATATTCCTTGGCCTAGGCAAATTAGGAAATTTAATTACAATAAAATTTCCTTAATTTCCTTGACATGATTTAATTGAGAAAAATAAAATAAAATTTCCCCAATTAAATTCAAGTGGCTGGCCACATCATGAAGAACAAATTGTACAAGTTTCAATCAACAATTAAAACTTCCTAATTTGTTTCCGGAAATTTTAAAATTAAAATTTCTCTTCAAAAATCTCTTCATGGTTGATAAAAAAAAAATTCATAATTTTAATTTTACAACATGTGAATAATTTTTAAAGAGAAAAAAAAATATCTCACCAATCTACAAATAAGGAAAGAGATCTAATCTCTTTCTTTAATCTATTGTAGATCTTTTACAAGAGAGATATTTTAATTTTAATTCTCTTTAATAAATTATATCTTCCACATAATAAAAATTAAAATTAAATTTCTTTTTTAATTTAATTTGGCCGGCCCCCACTAGCTTGGGTTCAAGCTAGGGCCGGCCACCCAATCTTAGCTTGATCCTCATGCTAGCTTGGCTGGCCCCTATCGTGGGTATAAAAGGTGGGTATAGGTGGGTATAGTACTCTATAAATAAGAGGCTACGATAGGGACCGAGAGGAGAAATTGGTTTTGGTCTCCCGATAAAATTAAGCATCCCGTGTTCGCCCCGAACACATAACTTGATTTTATCAATAATAATTCATTCCACTAGAGAACTATTATTGAACTACCGCACCAATCCCAAATTACATTTTTGGGCTCCTTCTTATTATGAGTGTGTTAGTCTCCCTGTGTTTAAGATATCGAATGTCCACTAATTAAGTGAGTTACTGACAACTCATTTAATTAATATCTAAGTCCAAGAGTAGTACCACTCAACCTTATTGTCATGTCGGACTAGGTCCACCTGCAGGGTTTAACATGACAATCCTTATGAGCTCCTCTTGAGGACATTATCAACCTAGTATCTCTAGGACACAGTTTCCTTCTATAATCAACAACACACACTATAAGTGATACCATTTCCCAACTTATCGGGCTTATTGATTCATCGAACTAAATCTCACCCATTGATAAATTAAAGAAATAAATATCAAATATATGTGCTTGTTATTATATTAGGATTAAGAGCACACACTTCCATAATAACCGAGGTCTTTGTTTCTTTATAAAGTCAGTATAAAAGAAACGACCTCAAATGGTCCTACTCAATACACTCTGAGTGTACTAGTGTAATTATACAGTCAAGATAAACTGATACCTAATTACACTACGACCTTCTAATGGTTTGTTCCTTTCCATTTTGGTCACGAGCTACTGTTTATAATTTATAAGGTACTGATAACATTATCTTCTGCATGTGACACCACATACTATGTTATCTACAATATAAATTAATTGAACAACTACAACTAAATGTAGACAATTTGACCAAATGTGATTCTTTATTCATAATGAATGTTTACAAAGCTTAGGCTTTCAGTATACACTCCAACAATCTCCCACTTATACTAATGACTAAGCTGTCATATCTTCTACCATACATCTGATTCCCATTCCCTCCACATGCCGATCAAAAGCTAAGGGCCTTAGTGAAAGGATCTGCCAGGTTATCTGCTGATGCAATCTTGGCGATGACAACTTCTCCTCGCTTCACGATATCTCGTATCAGGTGGTACTTGCGCTCTATATATTTACTTGCCTTCTGAGCTCGTGGTTCCTTCGAGTTTGCAACTGCACCGCTATCATCACAATAAATTGTGATAATTTTGGGCAAACCAGGAATCACATCTAAGTCCATTAGAAAGTTCCTGAGCCATACTGCTTCTTTAGCTGCCTCAGCGGCTGTTACATACTCAACTTCCATGGTTGAGTCCGATACGTATTTCTGCTTAACACTCCTCCATGAAATGGCTCCACCTCCTAAAGTAAACACATAGCCTGATGTAGACTTACTATTGTCCCTATCTGATTGAAAATCTGAATCCGTATAACCCACAGGGAGCAAATCGTCTGCTTGGTAAATTAGCATATAATCTCTAGTCCTTCTCAGGTACTTTAATATATGCTTTACCGCAGTCCAATGTCCTTGTCCAGGGTTACTCTAATATCTGTTGACCATGCCCACGGCAAAACAAATATCAGGTCTCGTACATAGCATTGCATACATAAGGCTTCCTACAGCCGAGGCATAAGAAACTGCTTTCATATCTTCTATCTCCTTTGATGTCTTAGGAGACATCTCTTTAGATATAGCTATTCCATGCCTAAAAGGTAAGAAACCTTTCTTGGAATCCTGCATACTAAAACGAGCAAGGATTGTATCTATATATGAAGCTTGGGACAGACACAACATTCTTTTCTTGCGATCCCTTATCACTTTGATCCCAAGAATGTGTGCACACTCTCCTAAGTCCTTCATATCAAATTATTTGGACAACCATACCCTTACGTCTGATAATACCTTGACATTATTGCCAATTAACAAAATATCATCTACGTATAGTACAAGAAATACCACCACGTTTCCGTTACACTTCTTGTATACACAAGACTCATTCGGACACTGAATAAATCCATACGACTAGATTACTTCATTAAACCGGATGTTCCAAGACCTTGAAGCTTGCTTCAGTCCATAAATGGACCGATTGAGCTTGCAAACTAGATGCTCTTTGCCTTTTTCAATGAACCCTTCTGGTTGCTTCATATGGATGTTCTCTTCAAGACTTCCATTAAGGAAAGCTGTCTTGACATCCATTTGCCAAATCTCATAATCCATATGAGCAGCAATGGATAAGAGTATCCGGATAAACTTAAGCATGACTACCGGTGAAAAGGTTTCCTCATAATCGATTCCCTCTTTCTGAGTGTACCCTTTCGCAACAAGCCTAGCTTTGAAGGTTTCTACCTTCCCGTCTGTCCCTCTTTTCCTTTTGTAGATCCACTTGCATCCAACGGCTTTTACACCATCAGGTGGTTCTACAAGCTCCCAGACCTTATTAGAGTACATAGACTCTATTTCAGAATTCATTGCCTTTTGCCAAGATGCTGCATCTATATCTTGGACCCGGGATCAAATCCGAAGACTCTCCCAAAAACATGAATCTTTCAGGCTGCCTTACAACCCTCCCACTACGACGAGGCACTGTCTGTGGTTGTGTATCATGTGTGACACGTGTTGCAGTCTCTTGTGGTACTTCATCTTGTACTGTTGGTACTGAAGTAGACGTGTCCTCTCTAAGTTCTTCTAAAACAACTTTGCTACTGGGCTTGTGATCCATTATATAGTCTTCTTCTAAAAACTGGGCATTGGTGCTAACAATGACCTTCTGGTCTTTAGGACTATAAAATAAACCACCTTTCGTTCCTTTTGGATATCCTACAAACACGCGATTTCATGCGGATTCTAACTTATCGACATCTGGTTTCAGCACATGTGCCGGACTACCCCAAATCTGAATATGTCTTAGGCTGGTTTTCGCCATTCCACAATTCTATGGGAGTAGAAGAAACGATTTAGAAGGTACTAAGTTCGGAACATAGCTGTTTCCCGAGCATATCCCCAAAACGAATTTGTAATTCAATAACTCATCATCGATCTAACCATCTCCATAAGAGTCCTGCTCCTTCGTTCGCTACACCATTCGGGTGTTCCAGTGTGGACAATTGGGATTAAATCCGGCCTCGATAAGTAATTCCTAAACTCTCCTAAGAGGTATTCGCCACCACGATCAGATCGTAGTGTCTTGATACTTTTACCTAGTCGTTTCTCCACATCAGCCTTGTATTCTTTGAACTTATCAAAGCACTCGGACTTGCGGCGCATTAGGTAAATGTATCCGTATCTTGAATAATCGTCTATAAAAGAGACAAAATATTTAAAACCACCTCTTGCCTGGACAGACATAGGACCACACAAATCAGAATGAACCAATTCTAACACTTCTTTGGCTCTATACCGCTTGGCCTTGAACGGTCTCTTGGTCATTTTACCTTCTAAGCAAGATTCACAAGTTGGAAAATTTTCCAACTCTAATGAACTCAAAAGTCCATCGGCTATAAGCCTCTGAATCCTACTTAAGTTAATATGACCAAGCCTTAGATGCCAAAGATATGCTTGGTTTATTTCCGAAGGTTCTTTTCTCTTATTAGAGTTAGAAGATGAGTTATAAATTTCCATGTTTTGCTTTGTGGAAGAAATTGGATTTAAAGTATACAAATTGTCAACTAATGCACCAGAACAGATAATCACTTTATTTCTTTTAATAACTACATCGTTACTGAAAGAAACTGAATATCCATCTAAAAACAGTTTAGAAACTGAAATTAAATTCTTTTTAAAACTGGGTACATAAAGATAATTTCTTAAAACCAAATTCCTACTTCTACTAAAAGATAAGTAGACGTCTCCCACTACAACAGCTGCCACCTTAGTAGCATTGCCCATGTAGACGGTAATTTCTCCTTCAGATAGTCGTCGGGTTTCCTGGAACCCCTGCAAGGAATTGCAGACATGATCAGTGGCTCCCGTATCTACACACCAGGTGCTGGTAGATAACACCGCTAAACATGTTTCAACAACTAGAGCATGAGATATACCTTTGTTTTGATTTCTACGAGGACAATCCGCCTTCCAATGTCCTGCCTGCTTGCAGATGAAGCACTTGCCCTTCGGCTTCTTCACTCCAGCTTTAAATCTTGTACTCTGAGACTTATTCACTTTCTTTGCTGAACTAGCTTGTTTCTTCTTCTTATTTCCTCTCGGTTTAGAAGTAGAACCATTTTCAGCATAGTGAATTTGAGCATTGTGACAAAATAATCCTTCTGCTGCCTGAAGTTCTGTCAGTAGTTCCGCCAATGAATATACCCTTTTGTTCATATTGTAATTCAGGCGGAATTGCTCAAAACTTCTAGGTAGTGTTTGGAGGATCATATCGATCTGGGTTTCCCCATCAATTTCTCCTCCAAGGATCTGTATCTCGTTCAGATAAGTCATCATCTTTAGGATATGATCCCTCACAGGAGTACCCTCTTGCATGGTGGTTGTCATTATCTTTCTCATGGCTTCTTGCCTAGAAGCCCTATCCTGATGACCAAAGAGTTCCTTGAGATTGTTCATAATATCATAGGCTGTTGATATGATGTCGATGTTGCAATACATTTGACATTGAAGCCAAAATGTAACACCGCGCCATCTCATCTGCTTTTACCCATTTCCTATGATATTCAATCTCCTCTTGGGTAGATTCACCAGTAGGTGCTTCAGGGCAAGGCTCAGTCAGTACAAATTTATAGCTTTCAGCAGTAAGAACAATGTCCAGGTTCCTTTTCCAATCTATGTAATTAGGTCCAGTAAGTCTATTTTGTTGAAGTATGATGGACAGTGGGTTGAAAGTCATCCTAAGAATCACAAATAACTTTTGGTCAGAACTCTAAACTTAGAATAATATTGATTCCTCAAACAATACTATTTTAAATTAACCAACACCTCAAAGCACCGTGAATTTTGTATGCCACGTTAGTGTGGACGTATACAAATTCAACATTTGTAAAAGGAGGGTTTTATCCCATTAATTTTATTATCTTGTCAACCTAACTTTTTGACAAATAAAATTAATAGTTGGTGTCTTTTGGTCACACAAATAATAGCAGTGACTCCGATGGGGAGGATACTATTAGATGTGTCTAAGTGTATACCATTACTTGACACTAAGTCCATTAATAAGATTATGCCCCTTCCGTTGGGGAAGATCACACGCTCTTAATTAACTTCCTATAGTCATCCAAAAATGGAAGTCTATTCTAGTGATCCACAAACAAGCTCATCCGTTATGGAGGAAGGCACTCAGAGCCAACGCGCAAGCTTGTTTGCATCACTTATAAACCAGTAATGGAGACCTTGAGATTTATTTAAAAATTCCTCTCCCACTTAGTTATTTATAAATGAGGAATTTTAACTATGCTAGCCTACTAAGCATGTAAACTAACACATACACACAGCACAATATAAAAGCGATAAATAGAAAATCTAATTTTCAACTATTATGGCTTTTATCTCTAGTTGTCCTCCGTGTGTTGTCATCCCAAGCTGCTGCCATATTTGGCCAACGCCACCGGGTCTAGCTGTCACATCCATCTTGCTCCTAGTTCCGCTGCGCCTCTGGTCCTTAGAAGGTTCCACGCTTTGCAAGATTCGATCCGCGACATAAATAGAATTTTACATTTTTGATCCTATATTCCATAAAAGGAATGTACATGTATCTAGATCAAATATAAAATCCTAATAAAACTAAATACAGCTCCTGCTGTATTTTAATACAATCATGCACACACAGATAAATGCCCTTGACATGTCCAAGGGTCCAATCACACACATAATAACTAAAAGTCATAATAGTTGGATCCACAAAGTTAGCACATCCTACTATTAACCTGCCTAAATTATGTATGACATGTGCATAATTAAACTAATACCAAATACACAGAGGCAAAATCCTAGCTCTGATACCAATTGTTGGTTGCTACTCGGAAAACCTAGAGGTTCCACTGTACAAAAATTTTGTACAAAGGTCTGAACCTTTTCCTAGCTACCATGTGTTCTTTTAAATTAAATTTTGGATCGCCTGCGGAACTTAACACGTTTGATCCAAAACTTAATCTATTTGTTCTTTTAGGTTTTGACTTGGGTCTCCTGCGGAACTTAACACGTTCGACCCAAATCGCCTTAAGTTATTAATTCCATTAAATATTAATTTCCATAATTGGTTCCCAGTACTGACGTGGCGAGGCACATGGCCTTCTTGGATATGGGAGCAACCACCACCGACTAAACAAAACCTTTTATAGAAAGCTAATATTTAATTTCCTAAAATAACTTTAGGTTAACCGAAAAGAACAATCAAATCACAAGGATAAATAAAACAAAAGAACACAACATCGAAAAACATATTCGAAATACTAGAACGTAAGCCTCTTGTATTTGGTATTATTTCCATAAATAACTAGTATGATGCGGAAAAGAAAAAACTACTAGTTATACCTTCTAGAAAGACCTCTTGATCTTCTATCGTATTCCTCTTCTAACCTCGGACGTTGTGTGGCAACGATCTTCCGAGATGAGAAACCACCAACCACCTTCTTCTCCTCCTAGCTAGGTTCGGCCACAAAGAAAGAAGCTTCACCAAGGAAGAAAATCAAAACACTAACCAAGCTCCAAGAGATGCTCGCTTCCTCTCCTTCTTCTTCTTCTTCTCCAAGTAGTATCCGGCCACCACAAGAGCTCCAAGGAAAGAGAAGGGTTCGGCCACCACAAGAAGAAGAGAGGGAAAGGATGGCCGGCCACACCAAGGAACAAAAGAGGGAGAGAAATAAAAGAGGTTGTCTCATGAAGGCACCCTTACCCCTTCTTTTATATTCCTTGGCCTAGGCAAATTAGGAAATTTAATTACAATAAAATTTCCTTAATTTCCTTGACATGATTTAATTGAGAAAAATAAAATAAAATTTCCCCAATTAAATTCAAGTGGTCGGCCACATCATGAAGAACAAATTGGACAAGTTTCAATCAACAATTAAAACTTCCTAATTTGTTTCCGGAAATTTTAAAATTAAAATTTCTCTTCAAAAATCTCTTCATGGTTGATAAAAAAAAATTCCATAATTTTAATTTTACAACATGTGAATAATTTTTAAAGAGAAAATAAAATATCTCACCAATCTACAAATAAGGAAAGAGATCTAATCATATCTTCCACATAATAAAAATTAAAATTAAATTTCTTTTTTAATTTAATTTGGCCGGCCCCACTAGCTTGGGTTCAAGCTAGGGCCGGCCACCCAATCTTATACCTAGGCCGGCCCTAGCTTGGTTCTCATGCTAGCTTGGCCGGCCCCCTATTGGTGGGTATAGAAGGTGGGTATAGGTGGGTATAGTACTCTATAAATAAGAGGCTACGATAGGGACCGAGAGGAGAAATTGGTTTTGGTCTTCTGATAAAATTAAGTATCCCGTGTTCGCCCCGAACACACAACTTAATTTTATCAATAATAATTCACTCCACTAGAGAACTATTATTGAACTACCGCACCAATCCCAAATTACATTTTTGGGCTCCTTATTATGAGTGTGTTAGTCTCCCTGTGTTTAAGATATCGAATGTCCACTAATTAAGTGAGTTACTGACAACTCATTTAATTAATATCTAAGTCCAAGAGTAGTACCACTCAACCTTATTGTCATGTCGGACTAGGTCCACCTGCAGGGTTTAACATGACAATCCTTATGAGCTCCTCTTGAGGACATTATCAACCTAGTATCTTTAGGACACAATTTCCTTCTATAATCAACAACACACACTATAAGTGATACCATTTCCCAACTTATCGGGCTTATTGATTCATCGAACTAAATCTCACCCATTGATAAATTAAAGAAATAAATATCAAATATATGTGCTTGTTATTATATTAGGATTAAGAGCACACACTTCCATAATAACCGAGGTCTTTGTTTCTTTATAAAGTCAGTATAAAAGAAACGACATCAAATGGTCCTACTCAATACACTCTGAGTGTACTAGTGTAATTATACAGTCAAGATAAACTGATACCTAATTACATTACGACCTTCTAATGGTTTGTTCCTTTCCATTTTGGTCGCGAGCTACTGTTTATAATTTATAAGGTACTGATAACATTATCTTCTGCATGTGACACCACATACTATGTTATCTACAATATAAATTAATTGAACAACTATAACTAAATGTAGACAATTTGACCAAATGTGATTCTTTATTCATAATGAATGTTTACAAAGCTTAGGCTTTCAGTATACACTCCAACACTTGTAACCGTTCTTGTAAAATTATACTAGCATTCATATTTTAAAATTATATACATTCTTGTAATTTTTTTTAATGTTATTACTTATTAGTCTCGTGGTGGGAACGTTTTGGAAGTAAGACACCCGAGCTTACTACATTTGCAATTCGAGTGCTTGGTCTCACGTATAGTGCTTCGGGATGTGAAAGAAATTGGAGCACTTTTGAATCGGTGAGTATTCTAAGTTTCTAACTCTACTTGAATTTTAATTGTTTTATAATTTTCATATCATTGTTTATTTTTATATATATATGTTTTCTTTTTTGTAATATTAGATTCATACAAAAAAGAGAAATAGGCTTGAACATGCAAAGTTGAATGCGTTGGTGTTTGTGAAATATAACTTCAAGCTTAGGGAGAGAAGTATTAGGAGGAGAGACAAGATTGATCCCATTGTAGTTGATGAAATTAATTCAGATGATGAATGGATAACTGAGAAAGAAGGTCCAGTTCTCCCCGTAACTACTAAATGGCTTGAAGATGATGAATTATTTGAAAGTGATCCTATTGTGAGTGTGCCATCTGCTACCTTTGAAAGTCTTTTCGACTCAGATAAGCGAGTCGAAGATGTTGAGGATATAGTTGAAGTTCCTCCTACGAATTCAAAAAAAAGAGTTGCTGAAAATTCAAATAAGCACTAAGATTTATATCTACTTCATCTATAATTGATTGTTAAATGTTGTATCTCTTATATAATAGGTGGAAGAAAAGACAAACAAGCAAGGTTGAGTCTTGTTGATGTGGAAGATAATCATCTTGATGCTGAAAATTATGGAGTAATTCCAACTTTTGATAGTGGAAATTTTCCAACCATAGACACTATTGATGATGATAGTGATATAGGGTTGGATGATACTGATTATTTTTAAGTTATGTTGTTTTAATTATAAGACTTTTTAAATTGTTGGCATGAGATATTTTGACATGTAATGAATTATTATGATTAATTTTAGGTTATGTTATTTTTATTTTACTTATATAAGTATATTTTATTTTTTTAAATTTAAACATTGACGTGCACGAAAAGCTTGCGCTATACGCTACACTATTTACGCTACGCAATGACAAGACAAAAACGCTATGAACCAACGCTACGCGATTTAAAACACTGAAATTGAGCATAAAAAATTGTGGACTTACATTATAATTTCACCTTGCTAGTCTCCATAGCACAAGTCATCTTAATGCTTCAGTGATTTAAAAGGGAAAAGACTAAGCTTAAATTAACGGAAAACAAGTTCAAAAATGTATTTACTATTGTTGACTATCTTACAGTAAGTTCAGAATCTGAAATTAAATTTAGTCAGATTTTACTAATTATAAAGCCAAATCCTTAATGCCTTTACAGGTGGTTAGGCATTTGTGACTGCTCATCGCATTTGTTTGCTTTTGTATCATCCAAGACCTATTTTTATTTGCCATCAACAAAGACTACTGGTGATGGAATTAGGTATGCTTCAATGTGTCAATTTTATACGGAACAATCAATTCAGTTAATAATTTTCAGTTATGCCAGTTTGGAATTATATACATGATTGGTATCCCACCATGCAGTTAAGTACATTGTTGATTATTCTTCCATCAGTAGAAGTTATAGGCATCCCAAGGCATGAACTTAGATTTTATTCTCTATATGATTAACATACAAAGGTAGCATTTGCCTATCCGATGAATGTATTGAATTGATTATAAGAAACTGATTACAATGTCTATACATTAAATCAAAATGGCCCATAAGGGCAAAGAATCAAGATTTGCACCTCTTAACTCACTCATAGAACTAAGTCACAAAATGTTATGCCTTCGACCTAAATCCTGTAAGAACATCAATTTATCTTTGCAGGAATCTCTTCAGTCCCTCAAGCTTATATACACATTTCCGGAGAGTGAATTCTGGAGCTCCAACTTGGAATCATTCACATATAAATGCAATGAATTGAGAATACGACTGTTCAATGAGCATCCAACTCAGACAAGAGACCACAAATCACGGTGAGTTAACAACATGGTGGATTCTCCTCGACGACGACGACTGATTGATCTTCGCATCGACCCTAGGTGACACTCCAACAGTCTGATTGATCTTCGCATCGACCCTAGCTGACACTCCAACAGTTGTGGGTCTCACTGACCTTTGGCGCACAATATGGCAGTACTCGAGGTCTTCTGCCTGACCGTCATGTCGAATCCACTGAATCATGTTATGGTACATTGGGAAAAATCGCATTTGAATAGCCGAGTAGGTGAAGTAAGGTATGAGAGTGGCAATGGTGACAAAGAGTGTTGTGATCCAATACGATGGAGCTGGAGCCAATACCTCAACAAAGACCCGGTAAGCATTCGTAGAGTATGCGGGTGGGATGGCACCATAGACGAGAAGGAATAGGTACCATACTGCAATGCTACCCCAGATAACAATGTGTTGTATCGCAGTGAAGTACCTGATGGACAGTGCCATATGACAATTCACAATCCATACCACACATGTGTACATTGTGCCCCCAAGAACATCGTAGCTTACGACCTGACCACCTTTGCGGAAGGCTTGGTGCTGTAGCGCCGTTATGCAGAAGAAGAATACTAAGATACCATTGCAAACTCCAGTGAGCATCCAACCAAGTATTCGACGCCAGCTGAAAAGCATATTCTGAACGCCTTCTTGGTAGAGCAATGGAAACTGTTTCAATAAACAGGCAAGAAAATTAGAAATGAGATGTAAAAGGTGCAAGAGTATATCAACAGTGAATATAACTTGGAGAACCTTGGATCACTTCTATTCTTTTTCTTTTCAATGGAACAGTTACTATGATATTTGTTTAAGAAAGCAGATGTACAGGTTGAACTTGCAGAAGCTTAATCAATATTTTGGCATTTGGTGTCTACTAGCAATCCATGAAGTGCCAAAAGTGTAAAATTGAATTTCTTGAAATAAGGATCCTACCAAGCTCAGAAATTTTATCGCGCTAAATTACTCTATCAAGTGAGATGGTTATACCATTACTAGATACACAATGAATGTTTAGTTATGTATGAAAAGCACATGGTGAATTCTTAGTTATGTATGATAATCACATGTTTATCAGACATTAAAGATGTAACTTTCGCTTCACAAGAGCGCAATTAAGCAAACAAGATCAATGATTATGAATATACCTTCAGGCATAGCCGGGCAGAAACATCCTGATCAAAGACTCCCAATGCAATCACAGGAAGAGAAGTGAAGAATACATTGTACAATGACATATACCAATCATTATACGCTGCTTGTCCAGAGAATGTTGTATATGCCTCATACAAGAAGATAGTGGTTCCAAATGTTAAGTTCTTGTAGAAGAAGTAACATATCTGCAGTTCAAAGTAATAATGCATTAAAAACTATGATGCAAAAGAAGTCGAATCAAGACCAAGGGAGAGACTTTACCATTGTTGATATCCTACGGTAGCACCAATGCCCATGCACAAGTAATAGACGTTCCAAAAAACGAAACTGGGATATTGCAACATCACTTGCCATGACAGCCTGCAAAATTTCAGAATCAAGATATTCAATGAATCAAAGACCAGAAAACTGTGGGTAGAAAGGAACATATGGTAAAATATCGACTATGATTTTGCTATTGGATTTTGTTTCTGTGTTATTTTCTACCAGATGCATAGGTTCTGTTACAATAGCACTAACCTGCATGCCCTCTGCGCCACTGATACCAATTCCTATATCTGCTTCTTGAAGCATTCCCACATCATTTGCCCCATCACCAATTGCTAAGGTCACTTTACCAGTGCCCTCTTTAACAAGCCTTGTGACCTATAATATTCAATGATTATCTTCTAGTTTCAGAGCAGACGAAACTTTCTAAAGTAACAGATAGACACTTCAGTTGTGTGTTCAGCAAATTTATACTCACAAGAGCTTTTTGTTTAGGGGAGGAACGACAGCATATGACTGATGCACACCCAACAGCCAATTGTAAGAACAAGTTCTTAACATCATCTTCCAATGCATATGCAAGAGATTTTCCATCGATGATCAAGGCAAATGATTCTGAAGTTGATGAACAAACAAGTTGCCTTCCTTGATTAATTTGATAAATAACATTTTCCTTGGATGCCTGAAATATTAGAAATTCATTAGAAAGGAATAAAAACAAAAAACTGAATTCATTAAATTTAAGTTGAGGATATCTAATATGAGTTGTTACAAATCTAAGTAGAAAGTCTGTTGTATCTTTGAAGGTTTTATGGCATAGAATGTTATTTAGGTAGGATTATTTTGTTGATTCTTGAAAAGACCAGACATGTGAAGTGTGCATGTTCTTCAATTTTGGGTCAAAAGATACTGTTGAACCACCCATCTTCAGTTTCTATTCACAGATCATCTAGCTAGAATTGAAGTGTTTATCTATGTCTAGTGCTGGTATAATGTAATGATGTAAACAGTTTTAAAGTTATACTAAACTAATTACCTTGGCAATGGCCCTTTTGTCCCCTTCTTTCTCCAGCTGAATTATATCTTGTCCTTCTAAAGTGATTACTATTTTCTTCATTCCCTGCCTCAGAAGACTACAAGCAAAGCTGCAAGAAAGGATAATATTTAGAACAACATATGAGAAGTTAGAACCAAACTTCTCTTCAAATATCAAAAATAGGATATATATACCCTATATTAACGGCTGTTTCCATCTTGTCACCAGTCAATACCCAGAGTTTTATCCCAGCTTGTGCAAGTTTATCAATGCATTCAGGCACCTGATCACCAATTTCACAATATTAAATTAATAAGAAAAAATTTTACATAATAGGAATTACATGGATTAATCGAGAACTTTCAACCTACCCCACTTTGCAGCTTGTCTTCAACAGCCGTAGCACCAAGAAGAATCAGATTCCTCTCTATAGAATCCGCAGCTGCCTCCATCTTTTCCTCTCTATCAACACTCACTGAATTCTTAGCTTCCGTGAATGCTTCATTGAAATTTTTGTATTCAGCTTCACCAATCTCACAGTATCCAAGAACTAAGGTTCTTAAACCAGCATCAGCATATTCATGCATCTGCTCTTTAGTTTTATCTTCAAATTTCCTTCCATTGTTAGCAAGCCTTTCAAACATTACACTGCATATATAAACAAAAAATTCTATCATAAACATCAGGTGCCTAATCAAAAATGTAACACGTTTGAAGTTTGCATGTAATTAGTACTTATGTGCCTAAAAGACTTAGACTTGCATACCTATCAGCCCCTTTGCTGAGGAGCAACAACTTTCCTTCATCATCTTGAACTATCACAGACATCCGTTTTCTAGTGCTATTAAACTCTATGACATTCAACAGCGTATATGACCTGAAAAAGAAAAGGTTATGAAACCCCAATTAAGACCATAAGACACCAAACAATATATTTACTTAATAAAAAAGTAGATATTTATATTTCTCCCTTACCTTTCCACATGTTTGCCTGAAGATGGATCTAGTTCGCGTATAGAGATGCTCGTCTGTGTCCTCTGATAAAACTCAAAGCCAAGTTCTCTTGCAGCAATAACAAAAGCAGCCTCATCAGGTGATTCAGCTTCATATGATATTTTTCCTGTTGCATCATCTACTTCAGGTATGGCAGTATGGCAGATAGCCAGCAGTCTCAAGAACATCCTGATGACATCAGCATGAGGTTCTTTAACCCATTGTCCATTCATAAGACGTGCATCGTCAAAATTAAATCCTTTAATTGCTGGTTTTGCATTATCATGATTTTCTTTTGATTCTTCGTCTTCTATCAAAGGGAATCCCTTCCTTCTAGCCATTGCTCTCTCAACCTCAGTAAATCCATGACCGTAAGCAATGCCAGCTATTGAGCATTTAATGAACTCCATTGAATTGCAAGTCAGAGTTCCAGTTTTATCAGAGAGGATAGTGTCAACTTGACCTAGCTCCTCATTTAAATTTGAAGTTCGTGCATAGGCAGGTTTATCTGATTCTTCATGATACATTTGGATGTCTTGGTTGATGAATATAGTCTGCAAAACCTTGACTATTTCTATAGACACATATAAAGAAATTGGGACAAAATAAGTATATAATATCATGGCAGTCAAAAAGTGCAATATTGCTGAAACAGCTGCTCTTCTTGGATCAAAATAGATTGTGGAGTCATCAGGTCTAAGATACCATCTCTTCATTTTCCCATCTTGTAGATCATCATGAGTTATTACTCCAAACACAACTGAACCAATAACCGAGATCAAGACTAAGGAAGCCATGAGAAAATAAATTAGCCTGCCCATTAATCTCTCAATTTTGCTCCTTTTTGATGGTGGATTTGTGGCATTCTGCATGACCTTTGTGTCATGGCCAGTGAAAACAACAACTCCATAAATGTAGTCAGTGTTTCGCAACTTTGAGTCCCTTAGAAGAAGTTGCTGAGGTGAAAGAGAGTACTGTTGATCTCCATATTCTATTGTCCCAACATAAGTGTAGAGGTTGGCATTAGGATCTTCACACTTGATGATTGCATTGAAATTCTGGTAACTGGAATCTGAATTTAAACCTGAGGTAACCTCAAGTGATTGCTTTAATTTCAAGTTTGTTTCCCCATCTAGATTCATGGTCTCAACGTAACAAAGGCCGTCGTCATAACTTGAAGAAAGCATAACAAGGTCAGCAGGAAAGAAGCTATCTTTCTCCACCTTGACAATATCACCAACTCTAAGATTCCTCCATTCTGTAGATCTGAATGCGCCGTCACCTTGATGTAATTTAACTTTTCTATTATTCACCTCAATATCCTGTGTGGGGAAATATTGCAATCGTAATTAAGCATTGTTGTCGAGAAAATAGAATGTTAGATTCATAATTTTACACGACTTCCAAAACAACATGATATAAAGAACACAACTTGTGGTTAAGAACATAACTTGTGGTTAGAAGGAAAAATACTTATAAGCATTATAACATATCCCATATTTATATGAATTTATTCCTAGAACAACCTTCACATCTACTTTAACTGAATCTATTCCTCCTATTTTGTTATTCTCTCAATGAGCAATATGAATTAAGGTCCATGGTACATGCATATGGCAAAAGATAAGATTGAGATACGAGCTAGATCTTCAATTATACAATTGAAGGGGAAAAAAAATATCTTTCTCTATGTTTCAAGACAGGGAAGAAGATGGATTGTAAGAAGCTACCTGCTGATACCTCCGCCAGTCTTCAATAGCCTCCTTTGCCATGGTTGCTCCAATCACCACAATTAAAGGGAGAATCGCACTCCCTGCAGAGTATGGAGCCAGGGGAGTAAAAGAAAGGCATCCAGTAAGTAGAAAGTATATGTTCGCAACTCTTCTGAACTGTTCAAACAGAGCCTTGGGGACGAATGAAGCCACTGTGTACTTGGTGGTGGAAACATAGTTGGCTCCGTAGTTAAGATTGGCAGCCTCCACGGAATTCGACTCATTTGCAAAGGCCACACGGGAGAAGCCCGGTCCTCCGACTTGTGAAACGTCGACTTGAAACGATGATGCACCACATGCAAAGGCGTGCAATCTACTCAAAAGAAGCTTTCTTCTCCTTCCTCGAGCCATTTCTTGCACACGATGGTTGCGCCACGGATTGTTGAACAAAATGTATAGAGAAATCACACAGATTGAACCTTTTTTAGCTCCGGAAACTCCCTCTGAAGTCTGAAAGAAAAATTCTTCTCCGAGACTGCCCCTTACCAGAAAACGAATATATCTTCGTCTCTTTTTTCTCGAACAAAACAAGCTCTAGGAAGCGAGAAGAATCTCAATTCGAAAGACACCAAAAAAGGGAGTAAAAGAAAAAAAAGAAGAATCACGGTTCCCTCCGAGAGCAAGAGAAAGACGGCTCCTTTATCCCCGAACCCACCCGAGAAATCCAAGCATGATCAGAGCTCGCCGGTCTCTATAACGGACAAGTCTGGGCGGATTTCAAACCATCTACTTTGAAACCTTCGCCGTCGGTCGCGGTTGGGGGGCGGCAACATCGCGTTGAACCTTCAAACTTCGCACCTAGTCCCAGCTTTGACTTGCCTCCCAAGTCAGGCAGAACCAGACCCCAGATTCCCAGAAAAAAATGGGGGACGCGCGTTGACTCGGCAAGTATATTGCGGATCAAATCCTTAAATAAATTCTCTCTCGAGAAAAAAAAAAGGAGAAAGAAATAAATACTGTCATCTGGAAGGCCGATTGAATTCTAGAGAGGAGTCACAGACGTTGAATTGATCGGAGAGTGCATGGTCCGTCATCTTACCGTAATCCAAACATCCAACAATCCATTTTTTAAATCTACTTTTCACATCGTCGCCGTCGCTCGTCGCGCTCTGTCTCCCCCTTCCACGAAGCTTAGCGCTTCTGATGGAGGGAGAGGAGAGAGAGAATTGAAAAAGATTGAGTATTAATTTGGCGACGACAAAGAGACCTGGGATTAGTTTAGGCTAGTTAAAGTAAGTGACGCCACGTGGGAATCACGGTAGACTCAATTTTATTTGAGATTTGCCGTAATTAGATTTACCTTCCGAGAGGAATGTTTTCATCTTCCATTTATAGAATATTTAGAATATATAAGACTTGACTTTATTTGAGATATGCCGAAATTAGAAGCATTGAATTTACCTTCCAAATTTCATCTTTTATATATATATATATATATATATATATAGATAACAATTCTCTGAATCCTCTAGAATGAATTCATTATCTAGAAGTTGTGACATTTAAGATATATCCAAAATTTTCTCAATCGTCTCATTGGATTTTTTTTCTTTTATTTTCTAAAACTTAACTTTATATATATATATATATATATATATATATATATATATAGATAACAATTCTCTGAATCCTCTAGAATGAATTCATTATCTAGAAGTTGTGACATTTAAGATATATCCAAAATTTTCTCAATCGTCTCATTGGATTTTTTTTTTTTTATTTTCTAAAACTTAACTTTTCCTCTCCTTCGCAGCTGATTTTTTTTTTCTTTTATTTTCTAAAACTTAACTTTTCCTCTCCTTCGCAGCTGATTGACTCATCATCATGACATCATCCCTACCGCCGTCCCTCCCCGTGAGATTCCTCCTTATTTTTTACTATTTGCATTTTAAATTTCCCTTCCTGAATTAACCGCTAGCCACTTTGTTGAAGTAATCCAAACGAAGAGCAAAGCGAAAGCTAGAGATTTCCATCACCTCTGTCACTTCTATTCTATCTTCGTCTATCACTCACCATATTCTCATCTAATATGAATAAACTATATGTGATTAACAAAGTATTCTCATCACTCACCGTTTTTCTTCCGATTTACCTTGAGAGTGATGTCCCTTCATTACTAGGTAATCTGACCAAACCCAAATAGTGGATAAGTAGAAATTATGGCCATGAAAATATGATTTTATTGTTCTAATTTATGATTAATTTGAATGATGCAAGAAATATGTTGAACAAAGACTTCTTTAGCATCAATAAATAAGACCTCCTAGACAACACATGATCATGGTTGCAAACTATATGTGATGAAATTATACTTGAGTGTCCTTTTATAATTTTGAGAATTGAAAAATTATTAAAGAATAAATAGCACACCATTATACTACTATGACATTTAGATCAAAGACCAACAGACTATCTTAATTCATTCTCTAATCTAGTAAGTATAAATACTAATGTCCCTACACCAATGTACATAAAATGAGATATCCTTTTATTGGATATATTATGCATGCAAGTCTATCATATTTAAAGGTGTTAAATTGGCCGAAAATATTTAGGATTTTGGCATAACAGTAAAAAATTTCATGGTTATCATCTCTATGCATGTGACCTTTTTTAATTGACTTATGTTAATCCATGGACTATTTAGACATCTATAAACAAATATAAAAATACTATAAATAATATTATTTAAAAAATATTTAATTGTAGAAAACAAGCTACTATATTATATCATAATATGATTTATAGGGCATCCTAGTATTTCCCATATGTAGCATAAAAGAACAAATTAAATGTTGCTAGTTGTGGATGAGTATTAGATTTATTTTTTAAACATTTTTTTCTTTATCTTTCAAAAGATATTGTGTTAAAAATGGATTACCAGTAACAAAAGATGGTCAGGATAAGGATGACACGGTTGGGGTGGTATATATTGTTTCGCTTACAAATAATTGAGATAGAAAAAATTAATTAGTTGTGGAAAATAATCATCACCAATAGTGAATCTTATTGGTGTTATGCTCAAGGAATTTAGATTTTCCATGTTTATCAGTATGTGAAATTTTATTTGTAATTTTACAACCTCAATTATTGTTAGGGCTCCTATTAACATTGCTTCACAAAGTGTCAACTATATATATATGGAGCTACTTTTCTTGGAAAAATAGTCTCTCTAATCATGTAACTATATTTGCATTTTGCCAGACTCATATAAAATAATAGAGAGCCTTTTTTTTTCCAATATGAATGGCTCTTATTGTGGTATAAATTAGACGGTTTGAATTGGGAAAAGGATTGCTTTCAATTGCAATTGCGTCAGACTATTATTCCTCCTGCTTTATTTGAGATTTGCCGAAATTAGAAGCATGGAATTTACCTTCCAAGAGAAAAGTTTTCATCTTATTTTATATATATAAAAGGATTGCTTTCAATAACAATTGCGTCAAACTATTATTCCTCCTGCTCTAACCAAAAATGTAGTATTATTTAATTTTTTACGATAATAAATTAATAGTGGTTAAGGGGTGCCTTTCCTAGTCCCTTCTAGATTGTATAAACGAATATAAATTATTAAATCACGTCATGGGAGAAGTTTTTTTTTTTTTTTTTTTAAGAAGGTAATAATTAAACTAAAGGTAAATTAGAAAAAAATTTTTATTATAATGTTAACTTTGCATGTAATTTTTATATTAAAAAATTTTATTTCCATTCCCTGCATTAAAGTTTTATTTATTTTAACTCACTAATACAAATATCATTACCTAATTACCCCTCAAATTTTCTAGGTACACAAAGTTTAAAAATAAGTATAATTCCTCTTAAATTCAGCACTTTAAAGTAGAATCGAGTATATTTTCTATTAAAATTACTCCTTATATTTTTTTAGGTACAAAAAATTTAAAAATATGTATAATTCCTGTTAAATTCAACACTTTAAATTAGAATCGAATATATTTTCTATCAAATTGAGCACGATTTTCTAATTATACCTAAGATTTTTTAGGCACAGAAAATCAAAAAATGAGTATAATTACTCTTAAATTCAATACTTTAAATTAGAATCGAGTATATTTTATATCAAAATTGCCCCTCATATTTTTTAAGTACAAAAGTCTAAAAATGAGTATAATTTCTTTTAAATTCAACACTTTAAACTAGAATCGAGTATATTTTCTATCAAATTTAGCACGATTTTTTTCCTACTTAATATAATTTTTCCTAAATTCAATATTATTTTTAAAAATCTAGTATATTTTTCATCCAATTGAGCACTATTTAAAGAAAATCTAATATAGTCGTGCTCAATTTGATAGAAAATATACTAGATTCTAATTTAATGCGTTGAATTTAAGAAAAATTATATTTATTGTTAGATTTTTTATATCTAAAAATATCAAGAGTAATTAAGTAAATTAATATCTATTATATTTAACTCTTAATCCATTATATTTAACTAGGTGTGAAAATAAACATTTTTATCAATAGGATTACATATAAAATTTTATTTATGATTAAGGACTTATTAGGGACTATATGTAAATTTTACCAACTAACTAATAACTAATAGCTGTTGCTGACAAGTGGTCGATTAACGTACAGCTGAAGATGAACGCTCATTTATTTAATAACTGTTCGTTGTTTTTAACAACCAAAAAAAAGGGCAATTAATTAAAAAAATGTCCAATGGAATTTTGTTTGATTTAAAACAAAATGGTGAAGGTTGTTTAACATTAAGCGTGTCGCTTGTCGCTGTCCACGATGCCGTTTCGATCCGTTCGCGTACCATTTGATTTGGCAACCGCACTGGGTCCTCCGCGCGCGACGCGCCGCGACGCGACCCGCAAACTTTTATGGGTAATTTTACATGCACTCTCTATTGGTAAACAAAATTTTGCATGCAGTCTCTAGTGGTGAAAAACTTTATTTCCACTCCCTAGTCAAATATATTTACCTAATTACCCATCATACTTTTGGGTATAACAAGTCTAAAAATCAGTATCATTTCTCTTAAATTCAGTACATTAAAATTAGAATCCAGTATATTTTCTATCAAATTGAGTACGATTCTTTTTTAATTTCAATTAAATGAAAATTATACTAGATTTTCTTTAAATAACTCAATTGGATGAAAAATTTACTAGATTTTCTTTAAATGGTAAATAATGCTGAATTTTTGAGTAATTATATTAAGCAAGAAAAATGTCGTACTCAATTTAATAGAAAATATACTCAATTCTAGTTTAATGTGCTGAATTTAATAGGAATTATACTCATTTTTAGAGTATTTGTACCGAAAAATATGAGAATTAATTTTGATAGAAAATATTCTCAATTTTAGTATAAAGTATTGAATTCTAGTTATAAAGTACTAAATTTAATCAGAATTATACTCATTTTAAAATTTTTTATACCTAAAACATCTGAGGGTAATTTGGTCATGATATTTACATGAGGGGAGTTGAAGCAAAGAAAATTTTGCATGTAGGGAGTGGAAATAAAATTTTTTAGATAGGGGGACTGCATGCAAAATTAAGAATGAGATTGGAGATTTTTCTCCACTTTACCGAACTTTTATGTGACGATGGAGCAGTTGAGATTTTTCTTTTTTGTTTTTATAACCAGAAGTGCTATTCTTATTATCCAATTCATCCTAAAGAAGCTCGATCCACCGAAGTTTTATATCCTTCCTCAAGATAAATGGATAATGGATCTTACCGTCTAACGTTAATCGGTACTTCACTAATCTAAATGTTTTCATTAAATTAAACAACACATAACATTGAACTTTGACACATTTTTTAAACTTTTTGAGGAAGGTGGAGAGGAGAGAACTAGCGCGAGAGAAGACTCTCTGTACAGGAATCAATCTCCTTTTGCGTTACGTTGTTGTTGCCTTTGTGAACAATTGATTGCCTTGTTTTTGTTGTTTATTTAGCAGTGTCAGTCGGTGTCGCCATGTGGTTTTCACTTTTCTTGATGGAACACAAAGCAAGCGTGTGATGAAACACATATCATTTGCGGTAGCTGGTGGAGCCCTTTAGAGTTTCTTCACGAAAAGTCCTATACGGAGATATGCACATGGACCGGGTCCAGCAGGAATGGAAGTGCCTATCACCTACTGAATAATTTTGGATACAAATTTTAAAAAAGTATTCCTTTTTTCATGTGAAATATTTTCACATGAATTTTGATATTTCTCTATAATACTATGGATAACCTCCTATAAATTATGTTATAGTATTGAAATATATTGATTTTTATCATGTATTTATTTTCTACTTAAAAATTCATGTCATCGTATTTTATCATCTTACTATTTTATTAAAAATCTTCCCTCTTTGCTAACTAACTTTGGTGAAGCCTAAAATGTATTTACGTTAATATCCTTTTTTTTTCTATTTACACTAAAAATAATTCCAAGGTTTATTAGTAATTCCACAAGTGAAACATATTATTATGAATTTTCCTCTTTATTAATTTTCTCTGATTATTTTATATAAAAAAATATAATTCTCTTTAATCCCACATCTTAGAATTGACAATACTATGATCAAAGAAGCTTTTATAAATATTGTAGATCGACGATGTTAAAAAATATATTTTTCTAAGTTTTTTTTACTAAGACAAGTATAATATTAAAATAAAATAATTTTTTGCATATGGAAGCTCGTTACAGTAATTTGTTGTTAGGATTCTCCAACGTCACTATTGTATGGGTCTGACGAATCTTACTCAAATAATTAATTCTTGGTTTATAAGGGTAACACTAGAAAATCCAAACAATTTGAATTTTCAAAAACTTAAATAATTTATATATTATTATATTACACACGCGTTACAATTTGAATTTTCAAAAACTCAAATAATTTATATATTATTATATTACACACGTAACGCGTGTGCACGATCACACTAGTTATAATAATATTTAGATTACCATGTTCAATTTATCATCTATTTATTTTTTATCATGTTCAATTTTATCATCTATTTAATAATTAAAATTCTATTAATATCATAATCTCTTCGATAAAATCATAAAACCAACATACTTTATTCATTAACAAATAAGTGATTTTATACTAATCTAAAAGAGTGAAATGGTTAACTTTTTAATAACACTGGATTTAGAATTGTATAACAAATTATTAAAAGAATCTTACTTGTTATTTCTATTTTAAATAAAAAATAGTCTCAATTATGAAAATATATATTTAAATTTTAGAGTAAGATCATTTTAGGAGGAGGAAAAAAATTAAAATAAAAAAATATATATGATTATTAGATAAACCAATTATAATACATGATAAATTGGATTGTGTGAAGGTGTCCCGGTTCAGCTCTGGACAACATTTGGGCCGGGCCAATTTCCTATTGGACCGAGTTTTGGTTCGGTTGTCTTCTCACCCGGTTACGCCACTGCGGACCGCACTAGCGACGACACTGTCACCAGGCATGGCGTTCGCGATCTCGTTCCGCCGGACTTCCAAAACCTTCGCCGTCCGTTCCCTCACCTTTCGGGCTCTCTCCCTTCGTCGCTCCTGTCTTCTCAGCTCACTGGCGTCATAGCATCCTCCTCGGGCAACGTAACTGCGCCGCCCTTCGCCAGATCTTAAGCACCGGCTGCTTCTTCCGGTACGTCCCCGTATTTCTCTCCCGTATATCCTCACGCGTTCCCATGTACTGTGGTTTCTCCGGTAGTTCCCTTGTGGTGAGGGGAAAACCCTCCTTTTATCATCCTCGCCGTGTCTCGCTGCTCGACGATGGAGGCGGTGTCGAATTTTCGCTCCAAGGGCTCTCCTTAAATCCTAGATTTCTGCTCTATGGCTACTACTTGAGGCGGTCCAGCCTGATCTATTGGTCGCCTCTGAGAACCTTCCTCACTGGGCATGGTGAGCATATTTATTCCAGTACGAGCCCTTGCAATGGAGAGCCGCGCTATGCAAGGCTTTTACTTAAGGAAGGAGGTTGTAAGGGTTGTCGTTGTTGCTGTCGGACTTCCCAGCAAAGCTTTCGGGAGTACTACAGAGAAGACTCCGATGATATGATTTGGGAGGACGAAGCGGATTATGCTGAATTCGATCGTGGGAGGCGGTATGCCAAGAGAGGAGCTCATATCAAATCAATTGGTGACAAAAAGGCGCGATCTTTAAGGGCGAGGACTACTGGATCGAGCTCAGTCTGCCCCTCGTGTGGGCACGATGGCGAGGAGAATAGGGAGCAAAAGTTTGGCTGTGAATCACAGCATAGCTCGCAAAGTAAGAAGGCATGTGGTGGCAAGAAAGTCAATGCTATGCGAAGAGAGGTTTATCAAGTACGGAAAATGGAGGATGATGTTAGTCATGACTCAAGCAATGAATCAGATTATGTAGAGAGAAATTACAATGTGGGGATCCGCAGTAGAAAGGCAAGGACTAAGTTAATAGCTTCAGCTCATCGAGAAGAAGATGATCATTGTGTCAGTGAAGAAGTCTATGCCACGGCAGCAAATTCACAGAGAAAACGTGGAGATTATGCAAGACTCTCCATGCCAAATGAGGATACTAATGTAGCTATAATTTCAAAGAATGCAGTTAATTTGAGAAGGGCGGACAATGAGAAGCATTCAACTTCGTTGATGAAGAAGCATGGTGAAGTGTATCAGAGACTAGTTGAACAAAATGACCAGGAACTTGACAAAGCAGTGCAAAAAGGTTCTTCACTGAGTGTTTCATCTCAAAGAAGACGCGAAGATCAGCATACAAGACAAAAAGTTGTGGGGCTGGAGTCCAGGAAAGGATCACGAGAACTTCAAACTGTATCTGGTACACATGAGTATGGCACAATGATGGCTAGATCCAAGAAATCTGTTGATGAAAGTAAGTTTGACATGGCAGAAAGTTCAGCATCTGCACTGAAGCAGCATCACCAAGTAGACAAAAGAGTAGTTGGACAAGCTGAACTGAGAACTGATGTCAGTAATGAATATTTTCATAATCAGGATCATGTTTCTAGGAGAAACAGGTCTAGCAAAGGATCTCAAAGTTTTTTGAGAATGTCCGAGATATGTGAGGACAATGTTAATACAATCTCACATAACATGCTTGATTCAAGGAAGGAGAGCAAGGACATTTCTATATCAACCTTGAAAAAACATATTGACTTAGAGCACAAAGCAGTTGGAAGCGATCAAAGAACAGAACATGCACAGAATCTTAGGCGCATAGAGGAAATCCAAAGTAGCAACATCTTGACAGCCTCAAATGAAGAGAGGCAACATGAGCAAGTGATGGTAAAGAAGACAGATGATAAATTAATTTCAGTTCACATAGCAAGAGATAAAAGAGATCAAGTTGACCAACAGATTATTGACTATAAGGAACTTGATGCACGGTACAAAAATGATTTTTCTGGGCAAAAGTTAAGTGGAAACAAGATTAACAGTTCAGAAGTTATTGCTCAATCAAGGATAGATGATCAGGCAGACTATTCTACTTCAACTGTGAATCTAGTTTATCAAGCTGGGAGGCACCAAAACCAATCAAGAGGAGGCTATGAGCAATCCGTTTCACAAAGTGAAACTGGAACAAAATCTAGTCATTCTGAGTTGTCAACAAAAGATAGTGGAAGGATGCCAACCGCTCAAATCCAACATAATTCAGTTAAAAAAAATGATCTCTACATTGGTCAAAGCTTTTCAAGAAGAGAATCTCTGAAGGATACTGGAATACCTCAGCACTCAGTGACGGCCCCTCAGCGACAAGCTAATTCACAATTGATTTGTAATACGAGAATTGTTGACCACAAAGAGAATTCCTCATTGTCACTGGTGCAGGATGAGAAAATGAAAGCGAACATTTTAACTGGAGAGAATTCACAATCTAAAAGTCAAGGAATCTCTTTCCATGAAACTCCAGAGGGTGGCTCCAGCTCTGATTGCACACATATCCAACAATTTGATAAACAAACTAGTAAAGATGAGATATACCTAGTCAAAGGTGATATACTGGGTTCTGCTAGTAGATTGGAGAGTTCTTCTGCAATGTATGTTGATGATTTTGTGGATAAGATAAGGCAGGAGACGTCAAGTTTTAAAATATCTTCTGAAACTTCGACAGCAGAAACACATAGTAAAAGCCATCAAGAAACTATGTCCATGCAGTTAGGTGGACTTGGTGTCATGTCACAAGACAAAGATGACAAATACATAAAGGAAAGTCCAAGGAGATCTACATCTGGATCTGGAATAAAAGGTCCATCAGATGAGGTGTGGGAAGTTAGAAACACAATTTCTCAAGAAGATAATAGGAAAGAGCTGGGGGGAGATGGTTTATCTGCTGGAATAGTAGATTCTACAATTACATCAATTGCAGAAAATATTAATGCTAATTCAACAATTACTTCAACTGCAGAAAATACTAATGCTAGAAGAACCTCTAGGTCCTTGTGGACACACATATCAGATATTATTCGGATGGGTTGGATCCGTCGTGCTGAATCTCACACTTCAACTCATAAATCAGGCAAGAAGAGCTCCTCTGAAGGCAGTGAGGCTTGGTTTTCTGGTCAAGATGCAAGCGATAATGATAATGAGATCAATGGACAAAGCAGTGATTTGACACAGTTATTGCCAGTTGGAGCCCCTATTGAACAAGGCCATGAAGCATATTCAAATATTACTGGGGGAAATTTGGAAGCACCAGGTGTTGTAGTCATGCAGTCGGGAATCACTGAATCCACCTCAATGGGAGTTTCAGGGGGTTATGTATCAGTAGGTGCCTCCATTGATTCAAGGCCGACAGAGATAGAATTGGCTGATAATGAAAAGGGATCAGAAGATATTACTTCTAGTACAATTCCATCTTACCAAGTACCACCACTAATTGGTTCTGCACCTTCAGTTTCCATGGATGAAGGAATATCTTATACAGGAAATCTTACCATACCCAATTCTGGCTCTGGCTACATCAAAGTGGAAGAAAATCTGATAACAGATAAAATATCTGAAGTTGATAAAAATGAGACGAAAAATGGGGATATAAATAGGAGAAAACTTCAAAGGAATAAGCAAGTACTGAAAGAAACATTTGAAGATTGGGAAGAAGCATACAGGCTCGAGAGTGAGCAGAGAAAAATTGATGAGTTTTTTATGAGGGAAGCTCTGGTAGAAGCACAGAAAGCTGCAGACATCTGGGAGGTACCCGTTGGGGCTGTGCTGGTGCATCAAGGGAAGATAATTGCTCGTGGATTCAATCTGTAAGCATAAATCCTTTATTTCTTTTATCTATTTTATTAAACAACTTATTTGTCACTTTCTATTTAGAGTGGAAGAAAGGAGAGACTCGACTGCCCATGCTGAAATGAATTGTATACGTGAAGCCTCTAATGTTCTTCAGACTTGGCGCCTTGCTGTAATATTCCTTTGCCTTGTGAATTTTGTTGTCTTTTTCTTTGTTAGTATAGCCTTTTCTGTTCTTACTACAAACTACAATTATCTTACTATATTATATGTGAAATCTAGAAAAAAATTTATTAAGGAAACTTGATAGTTTAGGTGCATTGTCTTATAGATACATCAAGAACCTGTGTTTTAGTAGTTTATTATTTGGCCAATCAGTATACATTTCCCATCATTTTGCTTTTACATAACATGACCAACTCCTTGTAATTTCAACTTGGGCAGACTTCCGTGTTCTACATTTATTTTAGAATGGATTTAGTACAGGATTGTAAGGTGTAAGGTGCAAGGTTTTGTTCGTGATTTGATGCTGAATCGTTAATCTGGACTCTGGAGCATGCTCTTCATATGCTAGCCGCAACAGGAGAAATACACGTGTTTTTTACACCCAGAATTTGTTTGTAAAAGGAAATTTCTGATACAGTCATCCAGGGATAAATGCAAATATCTATGCTTTTATAGCATGAAGGTTTACTAAATTCTTAATTAGCCAGTCATAGAAACTATATAATGCACAATCATGACATACTTGGTGCATCAATATTGCATCACAGAGCAGTTTCTCTACTTATATTTACTAAAAGTACTGGAAATGGAAAATATCTGAGTACTTCGGAGCTCATAGATTTGTGAGAAATTGGACAACTAGAATTTTCAAATTGTTTTTGAAAAAAGAAAAAAAAATAAAAAATGTTGGTTTGTTAGAAAAAATAAATATCTGTCCTCATTATTTGGTACTACCACATAGGTGTTGATAGTAAGAAGATGCATGCCATGAACAGCCATGATTTCTATCTTTGAAGTATGAAATGAGGGAGTTATGCACACCTACATTTTACACTCGCTAGCCTCTAATGACCAAGTTTATCAACAAGTGACCTGGCATATTCTTTTCTAATAATTTGATTTGATAATGTAATATACACATGCCTTCTCTTTGAGCAAGAAAATAGATCCATTCTTTGCTCGCAAATTATTGATTCTTGTCAACGTTCTGCAGGAAACAACACTTTATGTGACACTTGAACCCTGCCCAATGTGTGCTGGGGCGATCCTCCAGGCTAGAATTGAAACCGTGGTGTGGGGAGCTCCCAACAAACTATTAGGAGCTGATGGCAGCTGGATCAGGTACTCTTTTGAGGTCTTAACTTATTTCCAACATGAAAAAAATTATCAGATTTAATGTGGAAACTGTTTCATAATTATCATGATTGATTCTGCAACATATGCAGGTTGTTTCCTGGTGATGGAGGAAGCAATAGCTCAGATGGATCAAGCCAATTAGCGGGTCCTGTCCATCCGTTCCACCCAAACATAAAATTAAGACGTGGAGTCCTTGCAACTGAATGCTCAGACGTACTACAACAATTTTTCCAACTCAGAAGGAAGAAGATAAAGAAGAAGCAAAAGTCATCACCCGAGTCAGACTTGCCAGTACCAAATCACCCAATAAAATTGTTCTCAAGGATGCACAACCTGTTCTCTGTATTTTGCTTATAGACTCGAGTATATTAGCTCAGGTGTAACTTTATAGTCCATGCCTATCTACAAGTCGGTTATCCCTTACAATGTGCACTTGCCCTATGTTGTATTGATCCCCTCAGAGCTTTCCCTTGATCAATCTCGACATCTAGTGATGACTTTGTAGATTTTCAGTGTATCTCATGCCTACATTTGCAGAAGAAGTGCCATTATTCCACGATTGTAATTTGGGCAATTGCATTGGTTAATTGCACGCACTTGAGAATGAAAGTAATAATTGTGCTGAAATGCAAGGGTAGTTCTCATAAGGGAGGTTTTAATCCCAATACTTTTTTTCTTTGTAATTAGAGCGGTAAATAAATCAAACATTCGCGAACAAGTTTTGGTGTTCAATTTGGTAAGAGTTTATTTATGTTCGTTCAATATACATAAGATTAATTAAACATACAAACTTGAACAACTCGTTAAGTTAAACAAACAAGTTTGAACACATATGCGTTCAGTTCGTTAACATTCGTGAACAATGTTTGTGAACAACGTTTATGAACAATGTTCATGAATCATATTCATTAATAAAATTCTTTTTAATATGCTAAATAAACAATAAAATCAAATCAAATAAATAAATAAATTTAAATTATCAAGCTTAATAACCAATCAAACAATTAAAAATTTTAAATAATCAAACAAACTTGAATTGAGAGATTGATAACATCTAAACGAACCAAGCTCGAGTCAAGCTCAAGTTAAGCTTGAATTGAGAGATTGATAACATCTAAACGAACCAAGCTCGAGCCAAGCTCAAGTTAAGCTTGAATTGAGAGTTTGATAACATCTAAACGAACCAAACTTAAGTCAAGCTTCAAACAAGCACAAGCTCATAAAAAATAAACCAAGTCAAGCTTGAACGCTCATTTTAAAAGCTTGGTTCATTTTAAGCTCGGCTTGATTACCTTATCAAACAAACTTAAACATCCCGAAACTCTGCTCGACTCGATTTGTTTACAACCCTATTTGTAATAACACTCCTCTTGTTCTGAATTCTTATTAAGGTCCCAACAAATAGTATCATGTAAGGCCTGCCTTGAAATATTATACCGTCAATTTTATATAATATAGTAAATTGAAGAGTGCTCATGGATGTCTATTTAAGCGGCTAGCGTATTTAGAATTATCATCTTAGAGAGTGTGACATAGTTAGGATTCGATTTTTAAATATTTGATTAAGGTCTAAGAGTTGTGCCATTGTGCCGGGGCGTTAAAAAAAATTAAACTAGCCGTGTTATATATGGTAAAAGACCATTAGCTTGTCTCAGTATCCTGTTAATCTGTTCTTAGTCAATACACTAGCTGTATTATAAAAACTAATGTTAAGCGTATTTTTCTCGGTACAACAATTTATAATTTTATTTTCTCCAAAGCCGCATGCCATTATTTATAAGTAAATTATTTTTATTATTTTATGGCTTGCATTAATTGCACTTGCTTTGCTTCTGGTTCCTACACTCTTGGACATTTTTCTTCTCTTTTTATTTTTTGGATATTTTGAATGAAGGATCCATTGATATTTTAATTTGGTTGAACTTAGTAGTGCTCACGATCACATTAGAATTAAGCCAATTTAAGATGGAGTCCAATCCTATGCCGAGTTTAAGTCGACTTCATTTGACATGTTGCATGCTCCTAATTAATTAGTCCATTTTCACAACTTACATGTCACGTCCTTGCATGTCAAAGTCTCTACCTTGATAATATTCAACATCTACTTCAACCTCATACATGCCAATTATTCTGAATTAGTCACACATATATATCACATTAAGTTGTATTTAAGTTTATGGAATTTCATCACTTTATTTTTGGATTTACCAAATAGACCGCATTCAAATAGTTAGTCGATTAAAAGTCATTTTAGTTAATTAATTGTTTTAAAACATTTTTATTAAAAGTGTTTAATGATCATAAAGACATTAAATTTATGTCAAATTAATATTCTTGTACTCTTAGGATTCTCTTGACTTTGTTCATGATATATATATTTTTTTATTTTAAATTTTCTATGACTTTAAAGACAGTAAGTACCAAATGAGCATCCTTATACTTTTAAATTTCCTCAAAATCAATCCATATTTATTTTTCAAAATTTAAACCCTCTATGACTACCAATCACCTTTTACTAAAAGTTGTTTTTACTATCAAATCCATGCCAAATCTTGCATGAGAATTTATTGCTGTTCATTTTTTTAGATTTTATATTATCATCAACAACTTTGGTTAAAAGATCATCATAAAACCAAAAGAGTTTTGATACACTTAAGAAAAAATCTCAAGGAAAAATTTTAAGGATAGACACATAAATAATGTGACCCATCATTTTACTTTTTGTTGGTCCATCATTTATGTGTCTATCCTTAAAAGTTTTTCTTAAAATTTTTCCTTAATAATATCATTTCTCAAACCAAAAATCACACCAAATCCTAATCAATCAATATAACTATCCCTTTGACATAGCCTTTAATTGGTTAGTTAATTAATGGTTAAATAGTACTAGATCCAAAAATATATTAAAAATTCTAAAAAAATAAATTTGGCTTTTAATAAAAATAAAAAGTACGTCCTATTCTTTAATTTTATATGTAGTTTTTTTTTGCTAAAAATACTTAAATTTATATGTACTATATATGACTCCAAGTTTATCATCAAAACAAAGTGTACCTTAATTGCAATATAAAGTTTGAAGTACCAAAATTTTGTCCTTCAACAAATATACTAATAATTCTCGATAACAAACATATTTCACTTGTTTATTGCACGATCCATAGACATTAAATGCTGCTTTAATTACGCATTAATATCAATTATCCTCTCTGATCATAAACCTTCACGCCACTCAAGAGACAGCTTCAAAAACTGCCACAAGTTACAAGTACAATCTCACATGAACATTAGACTTCGTGAGCCAGGTAGAAGGAGTGCGGATCCTCTGTCGGTCGTTCTTCATCATTGGTAGAGAGTGATGATCCCTATTTATTTTACACGTGGGGTCATCACTCTCCATCCATGATGAAGAGTAACTCATCCTTTTATTTGTATTTTACGGATCAAAGAATCTGAGCTAATATACAAGGAGACTATTTTCACTGCAACAGTTGTGTTCCATCCTACTTAAATGATGAGCATGTTAATAAGATAGATAGATATTTTAAATAAGATATATATTTTTTTACAATCTCTCACTAAGAATAAATTAGGAGTATGTTAATAAAAAAGAGATATTAATATAATATGTACGTGACATATTATTTGAAAATATAACATATATTAATGTTTAAACTATAATGTGGATGTCAAGAAGGTTAATATATGTCATCTTTGCAAATAGTACTTCATTATATTAACACGTCATTTTTATTAACACGCTCATATTTATTTTAATTATTTGTGGACATCACTCTATCTATCTATTTATTTATTTTTATTTTTTATATCTAAAATTTAATTTCTTAATTTTTTACAGTTTTTATATAAAATCCATTGGTTAATTTAAAGAATATGTTGTTAATGTGTAAGATATTATAATACTCATTTACATTAGTTTATTATTTAGATGTTAACACATATTAATCTATCGTTAATATAAAATCTTGCATGCTTACACCATATGCTTGATCTCCGGGCTCGGGGACTCGCAGACAGCAGCCTGCACACTCATGACTAATCATTCCTTTAGGTGTTAACTATTGATTCTTTTAGTTAACTAGCTAAAGCATCTGCATCACAACAACTAAAGTGAAAATTGTTAACTGACTCCTCTATTTGTCAAATTAATCAAGGATATTAGTGTCCCTGGGCTTGACAGTTAATCATCACATAGTAAAATTGTGTAAAAATCGATTCCCGATAAAACCAATAGAAATATCCTCACGTATTATGACCTGTTTAGTTTTCTAATTTATCTCTCTATAAATGATTATGAGTCGGCCGTGTGGGGACGCCCGGATTAATGTACAATCTTTTTGCCAAATTAATTAAGAATATTAATGATTTATTTATCTATATTTTACTATAAATCCGATGATGCCGAACAATTTAAGGTGAGCGATATCACATTCCCCTTAATCAAGGATATTAAGCATGATCAAGCAACAAACTTAACAAGCAACATCTTTTAGTCAGTGAACTGAAGAAGTAAAAACGACAATGGACCAAAAGGGCGCAGTTAAAATTGTTGAATTTTTAAAAGACTTATCTAACTTTCAAATTTCAACGACATATCAAATTTCCCAATTTCTAAAGCATCCGAAGTATAGTATTCTAAAATCTAGAACCACCATGTAGGATCGAAAAATACTGTGATAAGGGAGGGGGAAACTCAAAGTAATAAAAATAGCGGAATGATAAAAAGATAATTTTGACATTGTTAGTTTTACTTAGTTCAGAACGTATGACAACTCCACTCCAATATTTGCAATCAACAATCATTTTCATTGAATAATTCACTAGCAATTTAATAAGTACAAAGGAACGATTATAATTTTGCGTAAAATAAATTATACCGACAATATAAAAATCTGGTGTAGAGCTCAGTTGTCGGAGTAGTGTCACAATGTAGTAGCGTCAAAAATTGGAGTAGCGCGGCAAGCTTTTGAGCGTTCATTGTAGAAGTGTGTATTAGGCTTTGCTAGAACCCTCCTTATAAAGGAGTATCCAGGCACTTCAATTGGATCTGATCTGATCCTAAGTTATCGCAGCTTATCCACGTCTAGGCGCCTTAATCCCTTTGAGGTGCCTGATTGTTGTTGTGGCAAGTGTTGAGTGGAGTTCCTCCTGGTCGTCTCTATCAAGCATTTTAATCCCTTTGAGGCGCATGGATTTGACGTATGTCGACTTATCAGAAGTTGTCACCTCATCTTGCTGCGCGTCGAGGTGATAGAGGCGCCTGAATAAATATTTCTTGGTTTACCTTTTTCTGCAAAATATGATTAGCACGGAAAACATATAATATGAAATTGAATATTATTTGACAGTTTTCGACTGTCTAATCCTAACTTTTAAGTTTCACATGAAACCCTAAGTCGGACCGACGATTACTATTCCCTCGAAGGAGAACACATCTTCACCTACTCTTCTTATGAGAATTTCCCTTTTGTCAAATACTTGTTTGGACTTTTACTCAACTTCCAATCTTGACCTCTGGGACTTCCGCTAAACGTCTGATCCTCGAATCGCCTAGACTTTTGCCTGGTGTACGCGACCCCATGACTTCTACCCGATGTCCTCAATTTACCAAGTTTTTTGCCCAATCCACTTGACCAGGATTTCGTTTCCTAGCCTCAACTAGGTCTTGCCTGCACACTCAAGTAAGCTTGTTAGATCACAACACAATTTAACTTTGAACCCTTTGTCATCATCAAAATCAAGTTCGATTAGCTGGTATTTTTCTAGAACTAATAATCTCCCCCTTTTTAATTTATATAAACATAGTTCAAAATAAAGTATACACATAATACTTAAAGACATTTAACATAAAAGAAAGTGTTTTTAAAGAAGCTTTTAAAGTTTTAAAGTGATGGTTTTTTAAACTTTGCTCTCCTTTAATTTGACATTCTCCTTTAATTTGACATTCTCCCCTTGGAGATTTTGAAAGATAGTGTACTTCGAAAAATATTAGCTTAACTTTTAGCTTTTTTATCCCTTTGATATATATCAAAAATAAATTTTAAAAGAGAGAATGCTTTTGCCAAATAATTTTGAAGTTTTGAAACACTTGGTTTAAAAAAAAAAAAGTGACTTGGATTTTTTTTTAAGAAATACTATCCATTTTCAGTTTTGAAAATTAATATTTTTATTATATTTTCAAGGAGGGAAATATTTTTAAAAAACGGCTTAAGTAATTTTTGCAATGTACTAAGGTAATTTATGAAATTTACTTAAGAAAGAGAGTAGATAAACAACATTTAAATATTAATTCACTTATTGTCTAAGTATGTAAAAATTAAAGTAATTTTTATTAAAAAATATTTAAAAGTAATCATCTACTTTTCTTAAAAGAAATATCTAACCTTTAGCTACTAGTTATCTACTAGAAGATAGTAAACTAGATCAATGTTAATTGGTATTTTTCGTCTAGATTTTATGTTAATGTGCTGATATAAGCATTTAAAAATTCAGGTAATCCCTTAAGCATCTCATACCATTCTAAGTATTTTTAATACACAAATAAAATATTCCTAATATGCTTATGAGATGTTGGCTACCTAAATCTATAGGATCATGATTTCTATGAGAAAATCTGGGCTAAATCTAATTTTTGAAAACCACTAAAAAAAATGAGATTTTTATTAAATAATAAAAAATTTAGTTTTCAACCTAGAAATAAGAAAACATAAATTTTGAAAGACAACTTAAATTTTTGGAAGAGAATGATGAGATAAATTTGTTGGGCACTACTCGAAATTTCATTCTGTTTCTCTTGTACAAAAATTTGTACAAGTACAGAACTTTTCCTAGCAACCCATGTGTTCTTCAAAAGTTAAACTTAGATTGTAAACGAAACTTAACATTATTAATCCAAGTTCGACTCATGTGTTCTTCAGAAGTTAAACCATATTATAGAAGTTGATTAAATATCTATTTCAAAGATTGATTTCCAGGTCGTTGGCGAGACACTCGGCCTTCTTGGTTATGGAATCATCCACCACTTCCTAGACAAAGCCTTTCAAAGAAATTGAATATTTAAACTCCTTACAATAAACCCTAGGTTTAACTACAGAGAACTCAATTGAAGCACAAAATTGATAGTCTCTCGTGTTGGTATTTCAGGATCCATACAAAGAAAAACTAAACTAGTTTCACTACGGAATAAAGAAACTAGTTGTACCTTTCTTCGTAGACAAAGATCTCTTGATCTTCTGCTGTATTCCTCTCCTCCTCTTAGATATCGTGTGAGCGATGATCTACCAAGATAAAGCACCCGAACCTTTTCTTCTTCTCCTCCAAGCACCGCCGACCATAAAGATTGAAGCAAGGTGCCGCCGACATCAAGAGAAAGAAAACAATAGAAGAGGGCCGACCACACAAGAGAATAAAAGAGAGAGAGCTTAGGTTATGTTGTTAGGGAGCACCTCCTCCTCTTTTATAATCTTTGCTAGCGGCTAAAAAGGAAAGTTTTAAATAAAATTTTCCTTTTATTTGCTATTGTGGATGGTTACAAAAAAGGAAAGATTAAAATCTCTCTTTTAAACCACGGTAAATAGCTATAAAAGAAAATATTATAATAAAACTTTGTTTTAAACAAAATCTTCTTTTTATTCCTATAATGGTTGGTTACAAAACAGGAAAGATTTTAACAAAATTAAAATCTTTCTTTTAAACCATTGTAGATATCTATAAAAAGGAAAGATTTTAACAAAATTAAAATATCTCTTTTAATCCTTTGTAGAAAACTATAAAAAAAAGATTTTAACAAAATTTTGTTTTAAATAAAAACTTCCTTTTCTCTTCTATTATGGTCGGCCCCATGCTTGGGCACCAAGCATGGCTTGGCTGGCCCACATCTTGAGCACTAAGCAAGGCTTGGCCGACCCCTTGCTTGGGCACCAAGCAAGGATGTGGCCGGCCCCTCACTTGGGTAGGAAGGAAAATCAAAACGGGTGAATATGAGGCTTTATAGAGGCTACAGCAGAGACCGAGAGGAGGAATTGGTTTTGGCCTCCTGATGAGCTTGAGCTTCCTGTGTTCAACCCGAACACTCAACTCAAGTTCATCAATAATAACTCATACCACTAAAGAGTTATTATTGAACTACCGCACCAATCTCATATTACATTATGGGCTCCTTATCATGTGTGTGTTAATCTCCCTATGTTTAAGATATCGAATGTTCATTAATTAAATGAGTTACTGACAACTCACTTAATTAACATCTAGCTCCAAGAGTAGTACCACTCAACTTCATTATCATGTCGGACTAAGTCCACCTGCAGGGTTTACATGACAATCCTTATGAGCTCCTCAAGGGGACATTATCAACCTAGATAACTAGGACACAATTTCCTTCTATAATCAACAACACACCATATAAATAACATCATTTCCCAACTTATTGGGCCTATTGATTTAACAAATAAATCTCACCCTTTGATAAATTAAAAAAATAAATACTAAGTACATGTGCTTGTTATTATATCGGGATTAAGAGTATGCACATCCATAATAACAGAGGTTCTGTTCTTTTATGCAGTCAGTATAAAAGGAACAACCTCAAATGGTCCTGCTCAATACACACATAGTATACTAGTGTAATTTTATAGTCAAGATAAATTAATATCAAATTACACTAAAACCATTCCAATGGTTTGTCCCAATCCATCTTAGTTGTTAGCTACTATTTATAATTTATAAGAAACTGATAACATGATCTTCTATGTGACACCACACACTATGTTATCTACAATATAAATTACATGGACAACTGCATTTAACTAAATGCAGACATTTGACCAATGTGATTCTTATTTCAAAATAAATGTTTATAAAAAAACTAGACTTTTAGTATATATTCTAACAAAATTAAATTGAATTTTGAGAATATTTAGGTTCTATTCTAAGTTAAATTTAGATTCAAGTTATAATAATACCATGAAAAATCAACTGCTAGTAAAAGTCAACTACAGTCAATATCAAGTCATATCCCAAAAATATACAATAATGTGAAGTTACAAAATCAAATAGTCTACTGGGGCTGTGATGAAGTGGATATCCTGTGCTCAAAGATCTAAGTAAATCTATGATCTCAATGAGTTGGGTCTATGTCTGCTATCAAAAACTAGTAAATGACCTCTCTAGTCAGGTAACAATCCCTCAATCTTGATGACCCTATCTTTCAGGGTAGGGTTGTAAACGAACCGAGACTCCAAGCTTGAGCCAGCCTAGGCTCGAGCCCGGCTTGACTCGATTTATACTAGTTCGACTCGAGCTCGAGCTCACTCGAGCTTGTAGAGTTGAGCTCGATATTTAATTATGGGCTCGAGCTTAACCTCAAATTTTTTTTAATTATTTTTTAAAATAAATAAATATATATATATATATATATTATATATTATATATTATAAATATATATATTATTATTGGCTCATTTGGCTCAATGATGTTAAGGTCGAAATGTGCTAGAGGGGGAGGGGGTGAATAGCTCATCGCACTCGTTGATGTGTTTCTTCGATGATGTGTAGTGGAATAAACAACAAGAAACATACTCTACAATGCTAACACAAGGATTTACTTGGTATCCACCTCAAGAAGAGGTGACTAATCCAAGGATTCACACACGCGAGCACTCTTCACTATGAAAACACTCCTTTATGGTAACTACCGAAGGCGGAGAAACCTTACAACACTCTCAATACAAGAAGAAAGAAAGGGAAGCAAATACAAGTAAAATCTTACAAAATTTACACCAAGAAATCCTAACCCTAGCTTCTTCTTCTTGTTGTAGAAACGTCTCTTGACCTTGGAAGTGTAGCAACACTTTGCTCCAAGAAAGCTTCAAGAACTGGCGTCGACAATCGAGAGCAGTGAAGAGGATCGCGTGAAGAGGAATCAAAGAACTGCGGAGGAAAACGCTCGTCAATGGCTATAACCTGCGTAACGGTCGGATCCCAATCGATTGAATGGCTCTCAATCGATTGGGGAGGCTTTGAATCAATTGGTCGATCGATTCAGAGCACATCTATGCTCTCTGAAAATCACCTGAATCGATCGACCGATTGATTCAGCTCAATCTTGCTATTTCCAGTTCCCCAATCGATCGGTTGATCGATTGGAGGTGCCCAGTTGATCGGCTGATCGATTGGGAGAGGTTTTGTGCGTGTGATTTAAGCTCCCAATCAATCGATCGATCGATTGGGACATCTGCTTGTTGCGGCGCACATCCAATCAATCAACTGATCGATTAGACTTCAGTTCAATCGATCGATTGATCGATCGACCCACCTTTGACTTGCCTAAACTCAAGTCCAAGGTCTCCAATTCCAACATCCGATCAACCGTGGCCTGTTAGAACATCATGCCTAGCATCCGGTCAACCTTGACCTGCTAAGACTTCTTCACTAAGTGTCCGGTCAATCCCTTTTACCCACTTGGGTTTTTCTTCTCGTGCCAAATATTCGGTCAACCTTGACTCATTTGGCCTTCCTTCCACCAAATGTCCGGTCATCCTTGACCCAGCTGGATTTCTTTGTGTCAAGTATTCAGTCAACCCTTTGACCTACTTGGAATTACCACACTAGGTGTCTGGTCAACCTTGACCCATATGGATTTCTTTGTGTCTGGCTTCACTCACCATGTCTTTCCACTGCCCGACTTCACTCATCGAGACTTTCACCTGGCTTCACTCACCAGGATTTCCCTTCTATCTAGCTTCACTCACCAAAACTTTCACCTATTTTCACTCACTAGGACTTTCCAACTGTATGGCTTCACTCACCAGAACTTTCAACTACCTAACCTCCAGTTAAGACTTTCCTAGTCAAGTATCTGGTCAATCCTTTGACCTACTTGACTCTTCTTCACATCAATCTAGTCAAACCCTGACCAGAGGAGAATTGCACCAGTAATCTCCCCAATCGAACGATTACACCTGCAATCTCCACATATTATCAAACATCAAAACCCAAACATCTAGACTCAGGTTTGAGCCAACTAAAACCTAGTCAACCTGATCAACTTGACCGAGGGGATATTGCACCAACAGATGAGTCACTGAGCCAATAATAATTATGCTCGAGCTTGGCTCAATTTCTAATCAAACCGGCTGGAACTCGGTTTGAGCTCGATTAACTTCGAGATCAAGTAGAGTTTTGACCGAGCCGCTTGCGAGCAACTCACGAGGATCCAACCTTAGGAGTCTTTCCCTTAATCCTATAATTATTAAATAATTTAAGTCTAACTATTTAAAACAAGAAAAAAAATTAATTTAGGGGTATTTCGGATGTTTCCTTGACATATTGAAAATTTTATAAAGAAAAATGACAACCTAGGTTGATTGAACTTGGACCGGGATAAAAAAACGACATGAAAACGGAACGAGAACTTGAATTGAGGCGTCTCTAATCAGAGATCTCGACCTCCTTATATAAGGTCATCCAACCTATATTTATCCAAGCATCTAGACACATCGTAGTATTGAGGTGCCTGGAGTGGTTCCAGATGACTCAATAGTGAAAATCATGGGTGTCGTGGTCAAAAATCGTGGGTGCCTCAAAAAATGGTTTAGGATGCTAGAATTAAATTCAGGCGCCTTTGTTGAGGCGATGATACCCAGGTGTTTAAGTTTTAAAAAAAAATTAATTAACTTTACGTTAAATTAGGTTTAGATTAATGAAATTAAATTAAGTTTAATTAAATTTTAAATTAAAGGTTCATTAAATTTTAAATTATATAAATTTAGTTAAAGTGAAATTTAATTAAGTTAAGGTTCTAAATTTTAATTAGTAAGGGTTAATATGTGTTTAATTAATTAGTATTAATTTGGGTTTTAATTGGATTAAGATTATATAATATTAGGTTAATTTGATTAGGTTATTAGATTTATTAAATAGGTAGTTTAATTAAGTGAATTTGGTCAATTAAGTTAGGATTAATTTAAGTTTTGATAATTTGAAAAATTAATTTAAGTTTCAAAAATTAATTAGGTTTTGAAAAATTAATTGAGTTTTGAAAAAGTAATTAAAGTTTTGAAAAATAATTTAGGTTTTGAATATAATTTAAGTTTAAAAAAATTAATTTATTTTTTAAAAAAATAATTTAGGTTTTGAAAAATAATTTAGATTTTGAAAAATTAATTTGAAATTTGAAATTTGAAATTAAAAAAATAATTTAAGTTTTGAAAAATAATTTAGGATTTGAAAAATTAATTTAAGTTTTGAAAGATTAATTAAAGTTTTGAAAAATAATTTAGGTTTTGAAAAATTAATTTAAGTTGATTAGATTAATTAAAATTAAGTTAACTTAGTTTTTGATTAACATATTAATTATGCTGGTCTAATCAAACTAATTCTAACTTTAGTATTTCATCCATTTCTAAATTTTTAAATAGGAAATTTTATAGGTATTGTGAGATGATTATTAATTTTATATTTTTTAATTTAATTTGAAATCTAAAGATTGATTGACATTTGAATTAAATTCAGGTTTAAACCATCGGTTAATTAAATACACATTACGAAAATTAGCTTTCAAGCTATAGCGAGGCACATGAGCATCTTTGGTATCAAAACAACCATCACTTTTAGACAAAATCTTTTTAAGAAATTGTGTATTTAATTTTTCTATTGAAAATCTTGGTCTAACTAGTCTAGAATGTGGCAAGGTAGCTACGGTTAGTTCTGTTGGTCCCGTTGAGGTCGGCTAGAAAGGGTGAATAACCTGTAAGTTAGAATTAAAACTAATCTTTTGCTTCCTTCTTTAGCAAAGACAACACACATTAGTTAGTCAAAAATAATAGCATAAAAAGAAAGTAAAAGACTCAAGATTTACTTGGTTTGCAACTGGGGAGGTTGCTAGTCCAAGACAATACAAGCTCCTTTCAAAGATCTCCCTTTTGACGAAGGTGGAGTAGACTCTTAACAGCGTTGAAAGCAACAGAAACTAAAGACAAAATTTGTAAATGAAATATATAGTGTGTTGTATTAAATGAAAAAGACCAGAGTTCTATTTATGGCTCACTGGTCGAAATATAGTCGACCATGGCGTGGCAGGTTCCGGGCTCTTGGACCATGTCTGGCCCCTGGATTTGGTCCAGATCTACGGACAAATCAACTTTGTGTTGACTTGTCTGGCTGCTGCTTCGATCGCTTGGTAATTCTTCGGTCATCCAGAGTTGAGCTTACTCGAACCCAACTCCAGCTTTCTCCTTGAGCAGACTTCCTTCCCGGCTTCTAATCCCTTGGAAGCGCCACACACGTCCTTCTTGTCCGCTAGTGTACTCTTCCACATCTTTTCTTCCCTCGGATGCACTAAGCTCGTCAATTCACTTCCTGTGTCATCATTCTCGCTAGCTGTATTTTCCGCTCGACTTACTGTATTCCTAAGTTCTTGTACACTTAGACATAAGACATCAAATACGCAGAGTCTAACTTAACATGGTTGATTACATCAAAATTAACTCGAGGTACTTATAATCTTCCCTTTTTTATGTGCATCAACCTAAGTTAAGTTAGGGATAAACTAAAATAGAATAATTTAAACAAGTAAATTGCAATAAATTAAAGGAAAGATAAAATATTTTATACCACCCCCTTAACTTAAGCTTTCTAACTTTCTTCCCGTTTGATTACATAAAAAATAATGTTATAGAAAATATGAAAGATAGTTAGAAAATTTTGAAAATTCTTTTAGGGGTACAAAACAGAATTTTTAGTTATTTATTTATCTTTTTACAGAAAGTAATTTTGAAAGAGATAATTTTTATTTAATTAATCAATAGTTTTTGTAAAAATAATTTTAAAATTATTTTAAAGTGTAAAAAAAATCTTGAAAAGTTTTGTCAATAATAATCATAATAATTTGAAAACATGATTAAAATTTCAAGTATAGAATATTTTTATTTTAACCGTAGAAAATATTTTAAACCGATAGAGTTATTTTTAAAAATAAATAATTACAAAAATAGAGATTGTCATAAAAAAAATCTTGCTAATTTTTCTATATATTTATAATGCAACAGTAGTTTTCATAAAAAAACAGAATCTTCAAAATTAATCTTCAAAATATTTTAAATTTTAAAAAAATCTATCAAAAATTTATAAAAGAATTAACTACTAGTTGAAAAATTCTGAATTTTTTTTACTCTAATAGAAAACATAACTCATAATCACAAAAGAATTATGTTTTCAAAAAATAAATTTTCTAAACATTTTCAATCGTCAAAACTTATTTTTCGAAAGAAGAATTTTAATAATAAATATAGTGATAAGAAACTTTCAAAAATATTTTTATGAGTAGATAATATCTTTATTTTGCATAGAAAAAATTTTTAACACAAAACATTAACAAAAGACATACGAATTAATTAATTTGATAAACAAAGTTAAAAACTAAGTAAATTAAATTTAAAGTATGCATAAAAAATTAATCCAATTAGTTTAAGCATGATTTAGAAATCTAGAATAAGTTCTTTGCTATTAGATTTATCAAAAAAAAATATAGAATAAATTTTCTATCTACTTTTATAATTTGGCTCTTAAGATTCCTAATATACTAGTTAAGCCCTTTATAATTTCTTAAATTTAGAATATCATAATTTGAACATGCAGAATTTTTAAAAATTTCTATTTATTCTTTCACTTTTGCATTTTGTGTTTAATTTTATCGAATTATTCTAGTAGACATGCTTTAGCTAAATTTATCTTTAACTCCTTGTTTTTTTATTTTTAAATCCATACATTTATTTTGCAGTTTACAAAATTTCTAGATAGCATTTAAATAGCATCGTAAAGTTGGTTGAGAGGTAAGAGTCGTACCCCTCTTACCGTGTTGGACTCATCGTTCGAAGCTCTCCTTCATCGATGCCCTCGATGCTTATCTAGAATGAAGTCGTGTCATCTTCTTCATCTTGGTGACTTGCCATTGTTGGGGTTCAATCAAAGTCCCACATTTGAAAATTTTCATAAAGATCATGAGTTTAAAAGGATGTAGGATATCTTCATTGGTACGAGACCTTCTGGGGAGAGCCCAAGAGCAAAGCCATGAGAGCCTAGGTCCAAAGTGAACAATATCATGCTATTGTGGAGATATTGGGACATCCTTTGGGCATAACAAATAGTAACAGAGTCATTGTCCAGACCTGATGCAATGTGGGGTGGCCTTAAACAAAATCAAGGGGAGACTCAGAGTAGGTCAGGGTGACTGGATATTATAGGTCAAAGTGACCAAATGCTTACAGGGAGACTTGAAACAGGTCAGGGTGATTAGATGCTCACGGATAGGCCCGAAGCAAGTCAAGTTTGATCGGATCCAACTGCTTGCGGGGAGACTCGTAACAGGTCAAGGTGACTGAATACTCACGGGGAGGGGAGGGGGGGGGGGGGGGGGCAGAGCATGAGAGTAATGGTGGTCCTTCGCTTGAGGGGAGGATTATTAGGGTTCAATCAAAGTCCCACATTGGAATGATTTGGTAAAAATCATGATTTTAAAAGGATGTAGGATATCTCCATTGGCATGAGGCCTTCTGAAGAGAGTCCAAGAGCAAAGTCATGAGGGCCTAGGTCCAAAGTGGACAATACCATGCTATTGTGGAGATACATGGACATCCTTTTAGGTAGAACAACCATTAGTGCAAGTTTGGTGTCTTTCTTCATCTCACATTCGGATGACATCTCGTCCCAAGTCGCCTTTAGATTTTTATACTTTGTCCGTCTTAGCCCTTTGTTTTTGTCTTTTTCCTTAGTTTTTAATTTTGGATAGTTGTCTTTAATGTGTCATTCTCATTGACAATTATAGCACCAAATCTTTCATTTGCTTCATAGAAGTTTCATAGCCTGCGACTTGTTAAACTTGTTAGACTTAAAGAAATTACTAAAAACTTCCACCATAAAGGTTGCTTCATCTTCATCGAGTGATGTGTCAGAATCTGGTTTGTCTTTCTAGTTAGATTTCAGTGTTATCTTTTGACTTGGCTCCCTTTCCCTTTTTAGACCTGCGCATCTCAACTCGTATAATTCGAAAGTGAAAAATAAATTTTTTAATGTACTTAGCTCAAGTTCTTTGGAGATGTAGAAAGAGTCTACTATAGACGTCCACTCGAGTGTTCTTGGAAAAACATTTAATGCATAACTTAGTGAATCTCAATTTGCTGTCATTTCTCCGAGATTCGTGAGTCTGGTGATCAGCTCCTTGATTTTTGTGTGTAGATGAGCGATTGTTTCTTCTTTTTCCATCCGGAGGTTGCTGAGTTGATTCCGGAGCAGGTCTCGTCTTGCAAGTTTGGCCTCCGAGGTCCCTTTGTGCAACTCCAGGAACTTCTCCCAAAGTTCTTTGGCTAACTCATAGACTCCAATCTGGTTGATTTCTTATGGCCATAGAACGCTTAGTAGATGGAACTCTACTTTGTCGTTTGCCACGAAGTCGGCTTGTTCCTTCTTGCTCCGCAAGTACTCTCCTTTTTCAACTCCATGTTGATCGCTGAGTGCTACAAAATCATATTTAATCATGAGCAAAATATCAAAATTCGTTTTAAAGAATACCTCCATTTTCTTTTTCTAATTTTTGAAATCTCCCTCGAACTTTGGCGGGTGAATGCTTGCTCTGGCCATCTCCTTATTTCTTCAGTTTACGGATAGTCCTTCTGAGGTGTCCGGACTCTGATATCAATTGTTAGTCCCATTGAGGTCGGCTAAAGGGGAGTAAACAACCTGCAAGTTAGAATTAAAACCAAGATTTTGCTTCCTTCTTTAGAAAAGACAACACACATTAGTTAGTCAAAAATAATAATATAAAAAGAAAGTAAGAGACTCAAGTTTTACTTGGTTTGCAACCAGAGAGGTTGCTAGTCCAAGGTAATGCAAGCTCCACTCAAAGATTTTCTTTTTGACGAAGGCAGAGTAGCCTCGTACAAGAGTTGCAAGCATATAAACTAAAGAAAAAGTTTGTAATCGAATTACAAAGTGTGTTATACTAAATGAAGAGGACCAGAGCTTTATTTATAACTCACTAGTCGAAATATAGCCGTTGATGATGTGGCGAGTTTTGGGCACCTGGACCAGGTCTGGGCGCCTCCACTGTGGTGCCTTATCCGCTCTGCAACGGCTCCACAACGACTTCATGATAAGTCTCTTATCCATGCTCGGGCACTTGGACCGGTCCAGGCGCTTGGAATGTTGCTGACATGGATCCAAATTCTATCCTTGCCGTAACGTCTCCGAAAGGGTGTGTGTGCTAGCCTAAGCTAGTTAGGGGGGTCCGGACTGATCTGAGTGTCGGGATTTCGGGTGCTTGGACAAGTGAACTTTGTGTTAACTTGTCCGACTTCTGCTCTAATCGCTTGGGTGATTCACTGGCCATCCAGAGTTGAGCTCACCCTAACCCAACTCCAACCTTCTCCTCCAACAAGCTTCCTTCCCGACTTCTCATCCCTCGAAAACGTCACACGCATCCTTCTCATCGGTCGATGTACTCTTCACCTGCTCTTCATCCCTCGGATGCACTAAGTCCGTTAAATCGCTTCCCATGTCTTCATTATCACTTACTGTATCTTTCGTTCGACTTCCTATGAGTCCTTGTACACTTAGACACAAGACATCAAATACGCAGAGTCTAACTTAACATGTTTGATCATATCAAAACCAATCTGAGGTACTTACAAGTTCCACTTAGCTAAGTAGACCAAGTGGGGTACGCCTTACCTTATTTGACTCCTAGACCAAGTTTTTCTAATGTACTATCATCCCGTTCCACCCTAATACTAGGTTGAGCAAGTCGCAATTAAGCATAAGTCCTTATCTAACTAAATTTAAGAATAAAAATAAGCAAATAAATAATGCGGTAAATCACCCAAACATACAAGTTTATTTAATAACAAAAATAGTTTTTCTATTAGCTCCCACTAGATCATAGCTTTGATATGGTCTATCTAAATAATGAATTTGATCCTTGGGGATCCAATATTGATTTGGTCCAATTTGATTAATTAAGTTTGATTTAGAGACTCATTCTTAGACTTGGTTTCTAATGTTTCGATTACAAGTAAGATTTAAATATTGTTTTAGCATTGTATTCAAGTCCGGATCAATTGTATATGATACTCTATTTTCCAAGAATCATATTAAGATTCTTAAAACTCAAGATAAACTGTTCCCATAAACTCTTAAGTTCTTCGACTTGACTTTTCAAAGTGAAATTTTCTTCCTCAAGTTGTTGGATTTGAGTTGAAGTTCCATTTTGAACTTGATCAGTTAAAGGACTTAGGCTTGTCACTTCCTTAAGGGTTGTTACCTTATTTTAGAGTGACTTGACATGAACATTAAACTTAGCTAATTTGTATATCAAACAATTTATTAAATTATACAACTTATCTACTAGAGGAGAACTTATAATATTGTTTGATCATTCAGAAATAGATACAGATCTGTGACTTCTTTCAGACTCGTCTTCTGACTCAAACTTAACTTCGATTTCACTCTAGGACTTAGAGTCGATTACTTGTTGTCGTGCTACACTACAAAAATTACAGCGAATACCGACTTAATTTTTTGTCACAATTCCGTTAGTAATTTGGATTACCGACGGAATTTATGACATCGGAAATTATTGCATCGAAAACGTAATTTACCAACGGAAATGATATTCAATCGGTATTCTCCGACGAAATATAAATTTCCATCGGTAAAGTTTAAAGACAGAAAACTGTCCCATCGATATATAGGAGACGGAAGATAAAGGAATTTACCGACTAAATCTAGATTTCCATCGGTAAATTACCGACTGAATTTACTATTCAGTCAGCAATTACCAATTAAAATCATGATTCAGTTGGTAATTACCGACTAAATCATGATTTTTCAATCAGGAATTTATCGATAAATCACTGTACAGATTCAATATTTTTCCGACGAAATTGTGCTTTCCGTTGAAAACTACCGACGGAAATCATAATTCCATCGGTAAATTTTAATAAAAATTCAGCAGCCTCTCCTTTGTTTAGATACTATCCTATATACAATTTTCATATCAATAAAAATCATCACAAATGATGGCAACACAAACACAAACCACACATAAATCACAATTCCTACAACACACTCACAACATACAAACAATCAAAATATCCAAAATTCAATATGAAACACAATCATAACCGTCTAAATCTCTAAAATTTAGTACAAAACACAAGCATAAGTATCCAAATACAAAATGCTCACAATCATAATTATCCAAAGTGAATGACAAGTAAAAGGCAAATACAAAATATTCAAAATACTTACCATGATACATCTCCTACATATGTCCAAATATAATTGTGTGAAAGTCAAATACAAGAGATTATGATTAGAACGAATCGATCCAAATATAATATATAACTTAAAAATTATAATATATAACTAATTTTACATGTAACAAAAATACCTAGATTATATTTTGGATATGCAATGATGGTGATGGTGAATGTATCAATACGGACTCCTGAAAAAACATAATACAATTTAAGATAAATATCTAATAATATCTAAATAGAACAAATGTATTTTACTTAATGTATGAAAAAAAATCAAGTTATAGTTGAATATACCTCAGAAATCTAATCATCAGCAGTGTCTGATGGATTTTAAGTCTGCTGTGACTCAATATCATGCTGTGACTGGTCCCATCTAACAATGGCTGCTCGCATCTTAGCCAATTCCTACTCCTAAGCAACCCACCTCTCCTCCCACCTTTGATCCATTGTAGTCATTTAAGTCTTCAATTCTTGATTTTCTTTTCTTAATGACTCTACCTCAGAAGAAGAGGAAAAAGAAGAAGAACTAGCATGACCCCTAGGAGTCCTCAAGCGATCAAATACCACCTTAGCCTGGAAGTCAAGGCCGTAGAGGGAGGAGTTCTTTGTCCTTCCACCCACAACTTAATAAATATCATTTATTTGCTAGGTGGATAGATCCTGTGACTCCCCCCCCCCCCCCTCTACTGGTGGCTGAGATGTCTGAACCATCCTACTTGTCATTTCCTCTTGTGTAGAAAAAAAATATACGATTTATATCTTGTACATAATTACTAAAGCTAATTAATCATTATTAACAATTAAATATAATAAAGTTAATAATTCAAACTCCAATGCTCTTGGATCGAACATCAACATATGTGTCATCATTTCTTTGGTGAGTCTTGAGAAAGATCTCTAAGCAAGTGAGTTGTCTCTGTAAAGAACGCTCCTGCATACACAAATAAGTAGAGCCAAAATTATACAAGTTTGTTAATAAATAAAATTTGATTTATATAACTTTAAATTAAACCCACTAGATCCATAGCATGCTCAATAATGAATTGAGATCCTGATGTATGCCGAGCGGATCCGGTACTCGGGCCACCTGGTTCTGTATTCGTATTCTCTTGAACTTTTAGAGTCTTTGCATGCCATCTCTCTGTAGACCAAGTGTCGTCCATGCACCCCAGATCTCGTCGGATAGATAAGCTGGTCTTGTGTCATTCTTTCTCATATAATATAAGAGGTCCTTGTACAATTTGACACAATAAATATTCCAAGTCGTTGCAAATTTTGCCTCATGCCCATCCTCCCACGTATATTTTTTCTACAATTAAAAATTAAAATTTTAGTATATTAAAGGATAAATATATTGTACATATTCAATTTACTTACCACAAATTCATTATAATAAAAATATTTTGTCTCCTGGTCTACATGTCTCTATGTAATACCAGAAATGCAGACTCTTTCTTTAAATTTTCTGCTAATATATATCGCTACTCAATGACTATTAGGAGTAAACCTGCATATAAATAATATTAATATATAAAATATATATTATAAATAAAGAACTTGAATTACTAATAATAAAAAAATACTTACGACTTTCCAATAACTCTAAGCACTGTAGATACATGGAGTGGTGTTGGATGATCTGTCATGATATATAATATATATAAAATAACATTACAACACAGAGTGGTGCTAGTAGTGTCAGAAAACTCACTTGGGCTTATTCCTCTTCTTCTTATTCATCTGATGACGATTCATCCCACATAATTTTCAGGATTTTCTTTCTCTTTTGTTTCTTTTCTCCTTTTAGATTTAGACATGCTGACTTGAAGTGTCTTTTTTTTGTTACAACCGTAGTAAATTACATATTATTTGTCTTATATACTTGTGTTCGGACTTGACTTCTTTATCTTTTGTTTGAATAACCTTTTTGATCTTGTGTTTGGTGAATCATTTCTTCGTTTTTGCATAATTTCCGAACTAGACTTACTTTCCAACGAAGTAAAAATGCATCCTTAATTCGATTTAGCATTTAGGGCCAATTGCCGAAGTAAAAATGATCCATAATATTTCTTATTTTCCAACGAAGTCAACAGAGCATGCTAAATTAAACCCTAAAGTTTATGCAAATCTCCTCAAAAACACATCCTATAAATTTCACGGATCTGGGGCGCCGGAAATTTTAATTGTCTTTAAGATAAGGGTATTGCTAAATGGTCAGTATCTGACCAGCTAGAATATATGCATGCATGCATATGCATGAGTATTTTAGTAATTTCATATGGACATATTAATTATATACATGTACATGCATGCATATAATTAGGAGAGATATTTCTAACTGGTCATATTCTAGTCAGCAAGATTTACTCTTAAGATAATAAGACGATATAATCTTCACGTGAAGCGGAGATAATATGCAAGCAGGAATCTTCGACGTGGGAGCAGTGCGACTCTTCCGGCGTTCCTTCAGAGAGTTTAATGCCAGCTAACAGAAATTTATATCGTACATCCACTTCTTCCGAGCTTCATTAAATTCTGATAACTCCCCACGTGGCTCTACGCGCATGTATATAACAGCAGTATAGCTTTAGCATGCAATCGACAAGAGATCGATTGCTCTCGTCGTATCTTGTCTCTATCTCTCTGTTTCCCATGTCTCTTGCGAAGGATCTACCTTTGGAACTTGGCTCGCAAGCTTGTCCCATGTTCGAGGACGGGGAGAGCTCCGATTCGATGGGGAGCTACTCAAGCAGCTTTCTTTCTTTCTTCTCCGGCCACCACTTCAGCGCCGGTGGGAACAGAGAATCGCTTTCTTTTGTCGACTACGGAGCGGTCTCTGTTCCGGGCCCTTCGGTGCTCAGCTTCGAGCACGAGGACAGGGACTGGGTCGACGCCATCGAGCAAAGTTGCAAACTTGAGATCAGTGGATGTAGGATGGCTCGTGAGCAGGACAGCTTTGGGTTCGCCTTCCCATCATCTCGCGGAAAGAGACAATGCGACCAGGTAATTAATTCGTGGTTTTTTTATTTTTAAGTTTTAGTTGAAGAGATCGACCGAGAGCCCTTTAATTTGATATTCTAGTTGCAGGATTCGCGCGAGATGCCGAGCCCCAAAAAGCAGTGCAGCAGGAAGGTGAAGGAGAAATCCATCAGTCTGCAGTCCAAGGACTCACAGAGTGTAGCAGCAAAGGTAGAATTTTTAAAGCTTTTTTTTTTTTTGAGAATAATTAATTTTCTATGGTTTTCAGTTGGATTACGCTCTTGTTGCACAGAATCGGAGGGAAAGAATTAGCGAGCGGCTCAAAATTCTACAAGATCTCGTCCCCAACGGCACAAAGGTTGATCTGGTGACCATGCTGGAGAAAGCAATCAGCTATGTGAAGTTCCTGCAGTTACAAGTGAAGGTGATGACTGATGAACTAGTGATTCTATCTGTTCTCTGTTAATCTTGATCAATATATGTAATGTATTGAGAGATTTCAGGTGTTGGCCACTGATGAGTTTTGGCCAGTGCAAGGGGGAAGAACAGCAGATGTAGGGCAAGTAAAGAAAGCAATTGACGATATCTTATCCTCTCAGAGAGACAGGAACTCCAGATGTAATAAACACTGAAAACTATGCAGGAGAAATCGATCCCATGTTTTTTCTTCTTCTTCTTTTCTCTCTATCGTTTCTGACATGTATTCAGATATAAGCTCAATAAACTAATTCTAGCAACTTAATTGCTGCAGAATGCTTGATACTCATATGCATGCATTATGCATATTAAGATACAAAGATGATCTTGTTTCTTAAAAACAAAGTGGAGAACTGGATTGAATGTGGAGTGATAAGTTATTATGAAGTGTTCCTGACCGACAAGGAGACAATTAATGTCTAATAGAAAAATAAACATCGAAGAGACATATGCCCTTTGACCTTTACCATTATTTAGCATATTTTTTTTTATCAATTACTTGTTTTCAACACAGACGTGAAAGCCTCTTCTCCTTTTATTATTTATCTACACCCAATTTGCACATGAAAGAATTTGGATTATTTATTAGTCGATTGTGAAACTGAAATATTTTCCATTGGTAATGACTGATAATGAACAACATCCACCACAATTATAGTGGCCTAAATTATATATATACATATACAAGAAGTGGAAGGGAATGAGGGTGCAACGCAAGCATGGCAGCTTCGCCACATTGACCAAACACGCATGCACGTGGCCATTAATTCCCAATCGCTCCTCCAATAAATAAATTAAGAAAGCAGAAAACTGTTTTTGTTTTAGTTAAATGATTGAAAACAAACCACGAGCGTTGCGGGATTCTATAGGGGGTTTGAGCGTTAAGGCAATAGCATTTAATTGAGCGTGTCTTCCTACAGTGTTTTTTTTTTATAGGAAATAATTCATTGCTGTGGCTTAATTTAATATGCAGGAACAAAAAGCGATTGAGGCCTACAAAGGCACGTGTTTCGATCGATTTTGTGAATAATTTTTTTTCTTTCTTTCTATTATTACGAAAAAAAACACAGAGTTTAGAGTAGTAAAGTATACTGAGGTGGATGGGGGTGAAGAAAAGGGGCCGGCTGGTTGGAGCGATTGGCAAAGGAAATAGCACCTTTGACAACATACCAAGAGAGTTTTTGCTAGGTAAATAAGAAAGGCGTTCTGTGTTTTTTCCAGATCATTAAAAACATATACCATTCGACTATTCAGCTATATATACAGTCACTCAACTTCCCCATGTTAATGTCCAGTATTATTTTATTATTATCTTTTGTTTAAGCATTGTAATAGTTACAAAACTGTAATTACTTTGTAGCAGCTATAATTTTATAATTGTATAATATAAATACTAGATAAATAGATCGAATTTGTATTATAACATCTACAGTTTTATAATTATTATAATGTGAATGTTAAATGAACAAGGTTGAATCCACATTGTAAGAACTACGGTTTAGTAGTTGCTATAATGTGATTTTTTTAACAAGTTAAGTATGCATTGTAACATTTATGAAATATAAGTTGTTCAACGCTCCCGATCGCCTTAGGATTTAGGTGGAAGAATTAAGTGGGAGATAATAATACAAATGATATTGCATAATGATGTGACCGTTCGTGGTGTCTAGGGGTCAACGTAGCAAGTGGTATGTCAATCAAAGTTAAGGTCAGTGAAGAAAGATGTATTGCTCGGGGAATGATCAAGTCGATTGGGAACAAGAACGGAAACTCACCCTCCTAACCCTCACAACTCCTAAGCTTTCTCAAACAAGTATAGTCACTGTTTGGGTAACCCTCCAAGATACTACTCGAGTACACTTTATAGCAAGCAACATCTCCACTTAAGTACATATATAACCGCTCAGGTGAGTGAGCCACCGAGATACCACTTGGGAGGAACACTTCATTTAAGCTTTCTGCCTTAATAAACACTCAGTATCACCCACATTAAATATCCATCATAGGTACATGCATGGGAAGTAGAAATTCTGTCCCCAGGGCGTAGCACAGATGGGGAGTGCATGGTTCTGTGGCTTAAAGGTCCAGGGGTCGATCCCCGGGGTGTCACTGCCTGGGGTTAACGTCTCCGCCATGCACTTTCCACCTGTGTACCTGCATTTACCTCCCTCCATATCCGTGGGACCGGCTCTAGGGGGCCGCTGATGTGGCGGTTCCACATTTTTTATGGGAAGTAGAAATTCTGAGAGAAATTTACTCCAATTAGGATGTTCTCATCAATAAAGCTAAATTAAAAGTTGGAGGAAGATAAAATGAAGATCCTTGTAATTAATATACTAATCATTAGTTCATTAATTCCATTATAATAAATATAGCTTCATTAAATGAGGAGGAAAATGAAAAGTCCAGAAATGTGTATAAAAGGATAGTAATAATAAGAGAGAGGGGAGATCTGAAAATTGGAATTCTAAGCTTACTTCTTGTGCTCTCTTTTTCTTCCTCTCCACCATTACTAATTCACACATCATTATAGTCTTGTCAACTTTCTTGCCAGTGCATCGGTGAAAGTCATCCTCAAGTTTCTCGGAGCAAGATCACATAGTACTACCGAAGGATAATTGAGTAATTATACACAGTCAGATAGTCAAACGGGTGTCCTTTTGATTAAAAAAAATTAATGTAGAGCCTCCTTGATGATTTGGGGGGAAAAAGACGCCATTTTGATTTTTGTCCAATAAGAAAAAGATAGTTCAATGCACGAAACTCTCATCAATGTTGGTTCCAGAAAGAGTATATTGTACACCGTCTTAGTCGTTTCTATTTTTTTGCTATGGAAACAAAAATGTGGAGGAAAAAACAAAGAACGAAAGGAAACCAAAGAGATGAGGAAAGGAGAATAGGAATGTTTGCGGCCACCATAACCATTCAGCAACACTTTTAACTTCACATTTGTGGGCATCGTTGCCCCTTTACGACCAGTTCGACCATTGAGTTTAATTAGTGGCAGATCTAAGAATTCAAGTATGAAAGGATAATTTTTACGTGAAACAAAAGATAATATCCTTTATCTCTATCAGTGAAATCTTCACCCGAGTTTAACAAGATGGAGACAAATGGTGGAGACGAGGCTTTGATGTCTTTGAGTGCAATGAACGCACATCTTTGAGTGCAATGATGGTCATATATATAAATTGATCTCAATTCTGAGTAATTAATAAATTTCTATTTATAATATTATTTTTTTTAACTTATCAAATAATGACACAGATGATATAGTGTCAATTATTTTTGATATATTGGAAATAAGGAATATTAATATACAAGACGAAATTTATTTATTCATAACGAAATCAGATGAACGTTCCCTTAGTGCTGATTTAAGATTTGAATAATAACAGCGCTCAATTTATGATTAGATTATAAATATATTATCCATTAAAAAAGCAATGAGACATAAAGAAAAAGATATAATTAAAGAGGTTAATAGAAATTATCTAGCTTTAGTTATGAACTGCTTACGAAGGATTAATTTTGTAGGATCAATGCACAATCACGTGTTTAAAAAAAACTTTGTTCTGTTTTTAGTTTTATAAAATAAATACGTAGCGGAAAATATGAAAATAGAGAAAAAAGCAAACATGAATATAAGTAATTTTACTTAGTTAGGAATTTTCGATGACTCCTATTTTAAAACTTAGGTCCCTCGGATTTATCGATGGGCAGTCCAATAAATCTTCTTCTGGAGCCGCCGGAAGAGTGATCGAATAGAAAGAAATAAATAGAAAAGTGTAACAATCCTACACTTTCCTTTTGCAAATATATAGAGTAAGCACAAATTTAAAACTAGTTACCAACGCGAAGATGTTGAAGTGAGAGCGTTCATGTGTCGATCACAGTTTATTTGCAGTAGTTGAGCATAGCAGTGTCATAGCAAAACAGCAGCATGAAATCAGAGTAGTTGAAACGTCGAACGATTGCGTAAAACATGATAGAAGAGGTGTCCTTGAAGAGTTGGTTGAACAAGCCTTTTAAAGAGGATTGGAGGCACCTCCAATGCCACCAGAGATGTCTTCAACCCTAAAACTTATCCCGAAAGAAGCAACTCTTATCGTCGATGAAGCCCTTTACCTTATCCAAGCAAAGACGCCTTCAGTGCCAAGTTTCAAGACGCCTCCATCCACATGGGAGGTGTCTCTGCGCCCTTCTGAGCGGGGACTTCAACCAAAGCCTCCAAGGCGCCTTCAGCAGCACAAGAGGTGCCTCAAATATTGTTCACCCGAATTTTCTTATTCATTTTTGTTCCTGTAAAACATGTAAGTTCAAAAAAAAAAAAAATATTGTTAGTGCAATTTGTATTAATGATCTAACTCAGGTTTTGATGAATGACAAGGGGTTTAAAGTTAGAGTGCTTTGTGGTTTAATTATTTTATCAAGTGTGCAGGAGTTGATTGGTCTGAAGGTCTGACACCAGGCTGAAATCCAGCTAGGTCCGCGGGACTCGATAGCTAGTGGAAAATCCAGCTGATAGGTCCGTGAGGCCCGATATTTGGTGGAAAGTCCGATTGGGTTCGTGGGACCTGACAACCGGCCGAAGTTCAGTTGGGTCTGCGGACCTAACAACCGGCAGAAAGACCTACTGGGTCAAAGGAAGTCAAGCGACTGCAAGTGGTAAGTGAAGGTAAGCAACTGGAGAAGAGATCCAGTGAGGATGTGTTCCCAGTTGAGGAAACTGTAGGCGTCAATCCAACTTAGGTCAATTTGGGAAATCTAAATTGAGACCTTGAATAAATCCTAGTCTCGGGGAGATAGTATCTAATTACTACTCTTATTTTATTATGTTGTGCTAATTTTGTTTTGCAGGGTAAATATATTTTATATTGCCCAGACTAACCCTTTTTGGAGGGAAAAAAATTATTGAAAAAAAGGGGAGTCCGAGCGCCCGGACCAGCTCGCTCGGCTAGGTGCTGCGGGCACCTGGGCGGTCCGGGCGCCCAGAGTCGGTCCAGACGCTCGGATTTGAAAACTCATCCAGAAGCTGAGGTGGAGCGCGTCGACTGGCCAAGCCATGTCGACTGGCGTGGTCCAGGTGGTCGGAGGAGTTCTAGGCGCTCGGAATGGGCTTATATAAAGGTCTTCGACCAGGGGCTTCAGAATGACAACTGCTACGACTTTCACTCTTGCGCAGTGCTCCAAAAAAGCTCCTACGACGCTGTGAAGCTCCTCCGACAACCGGTGATCAATATCTTCCTATTTTCTCTGTTGTTAGTAACATTGTTTTTAGTTCTTGCACTAAACTCTGTAATCATTCGAACTATTAGTGGATTGTCCAACGAAAGAACTCGACGAGTGCGGGTCTTGGAGTAGGAGTCGTTGAAGGCTCCGAACCATGTGAAAGTTGGTTTTATTAGCATTGTCTTTTATTCTTCCGCTGTGTACCTATTTTTAGTCGCAATTTTTGACGAACACTATTCACCCCCCCTCTAGCGTCTTTCTGATCCTACATATCTAATCTGTAAAACAAAGTTAGCATAATTATAAAATAGCGGTATTAATTAGATCATGTCTTTCCAAGACCATGATCTAGTCACGGTATCAATCTAGATTTCTAAAATGGACTTAAACTGGATCTGCGCCTAAAGTCCCTAATTGAGACTCATCCTCACTAGAACACTCTCCTCTAATGGCTTACCTTACTTACCATGTAAAATCGTTTGACTCTACTTTGATCTACCATGTCTTCTTGTCAATTGTCAGGCCCTCAAACCTAACTGGATTTCGGCTAACTGTTAGGTCCCGCTGATTCAACAGTACTTCTCGTCAAATATTGGATTATTCTTTGATCTATCTGGACTTTTACACTGGCTATCAGGTCCTTTATACCTACTTGAATTTTAGCCTAGTGTCAAACCAGTCAAGTCATACACAATTGGTAGAAAAGTTAGATCACAATACCAAAGGAAATGATAATAAACAATAATTTAAGAGAAATTAATTGATTTTGAAATTCTATTTTATTATCTTAATCATTTTGGAATTAATTTTTTCATGTTTTCTAGATTTACCTTAGTTTTTCTTACTTAAACTCTTATTCTACCCCATTTGACATTCATCAAAATATATACAACTAAGCAAGAGACAATATAAAACAGATAAATAGAGCAAGTAAGTATGTCAAATAAATTTTTTAAAAGTAAAGTTTTTAGGTTTATTTAGGGAGGGACTTAGAAATTTAAAGATCTTTACGGAAATTTTGCACAACATTTTTCTAAAGTGTTTTCAAGGAAATTTGTCAAAGTAAAATAATTTTAAAAACATTTGCAAAGTTAATTTTCAAGGTAATTTTTTTCAAAGCAAATTGTGAAAAAAAAAAATCAAACCAGTTTTTTCAAAACATATATGAAAAGTGTAAAAGTATTTTCAAACTATTTTCAAATTCTTAATAAAGTATTTCAAAGGACTTTCAAAATATTATTGCAAAGTAATTTTTAAAATAGATAGCTGAAATGTAAAAGAGTTTTTTTAAGGCAAGTTTTAAGTATGTTTAAGGACATTTTTTTAAAAATTTGCAAGTTATTTTCAAAACATAAAACTTTGTACGAATTTTGTAAAATATTTGTCAAACTATCTTAAAATTTGAACAAAGAAATTTTTCAAAGTAAAATTTATTTTCAAAGAAATTTTTCAAAATAAATTTCAGATCATCTCCCTTAACCTGATATTATTTTAAAAATAATATTTATCTAAAAATAATCCTTAAATGTCTAATCTTTAGCTACTAACTAGCTGCTAAAAGATAATAGCGTTCATTTGGTTAGTCAAGTTAAGTATGTTAATCTAGATAGTTATTTACTAAAATAAACCACTTAACTTAATCAATGTATCTTTGGTATTTAACACCCATCCTTATTTTGATACACTGATATAAACATATGAAGTCCAGACAAAGGCCTAAGCATCTCACATTATTCTATGTTTTTGAATACACAAGCAAGATAATTCTGGTGTACTTGTGAGATGTTGACTGCCTAAAACTATAGAATCATGATTTATAGGGGAAGTTCTAGGCTAAGTCCATAATAATTTTGAAATACTAGAAAAACGGGGGATTTTGAGAAAATAGAATTAATGAATTTTCCTAGAATTTAAAAATAGTTTAAGGAGAAACACATCCTATGCTTTAATTAGATTTTCAAAAAAGAATTTACTAGATTATCAAACTAATGTAAATAATAACTATCAGATATATAAACTGAATAAGTTAAGTAGATAAGCCAAGTAAATAATATATACAAGTGCACTGAATAAAGTATAATCATTATCAACAGGTGAAGGTTGAGGATGATCAGTTAAATGTAAAGCCTGAAGTATAGCCTATATCTACTGGTCTATTTGCCTAAATCCAGTGGTCATCTCGCCACGGAGAGACGTGAATCCCTCCGAGACTGAATGCCAAATTTGTGTGGTAGACTGCTCTAGTTGGGCAAGGCGCTCATCTATGTAGAGTGAGGTCGAAGGCTGGGTCATGATTGGAAGAGCTGCAAAGAACTCCTCAAATGTAAAGTCTGACATCTCTTCCTCTGTAGCCATGGTTGCCTCATCGACCTCGGCTGGGATAATCGGCAGGATTCCCTCATCTGCCTCGTCTAGAATGGCTAGTTGAAGATATGCTCTCCAAGGCAGTCCCCTTGAGCGGTAACCTCTATATGCACTAATGCAAGCTGATGCTAACCAATCTTATCATACTCGCTAAAAGGAGTGAGTGTACTCTGAGTCATGTCCACACCTATGGTCAAAAAGATGAATGTTAAAATGTGACAGTAGTGCATGTGAATTCGTCCCCTTGTGATAAGACTGGATACCTGAATGACATTCTAAAACATATGTAATGCAATGTCGATGTCTAATCGCTGGTATAGTGCATAAAGGAAGAAAGAATGTGATGATCACATCGTCGCAACATCGCGAGATGTGATTGGTAAAATACAGGTGGTAAGGACTCTATACAAGACATAATCCTGAACTCTGAGAGACAGAGATCTAAAGTCGGTCACAATGAGTACTCTCTCTTCAAAAAAAAAAAAATACATATGGATGGTATCCAATGTAATATGAGAGAAGGGTTCGCCAAATGGCAAGTCCCTACTAGGATAACATAAAAACGGGCATGCAGACTGCCTAAGTCCCAAACTATCATATAGTAGAGTAGGACAGAACCTAAAGTCCTTACCGACTACTCTGGTAGAATATGTCAAGTCAACTATCTTAATTAAGTTGTTATAAAATTGGGCATATAAATCTAGGTTGACTGAATGACTATAGTAAACCTATCTATCTAACTTGTAGTAGTCTATAAGTTCTATAATAGAGGTATAATAACGAGAAAAAGAAATTGTCCTATTGAGGTACCTAGACTTTAATGCAACATATGTACAGTTCAAAAAAATCTAGCCTAAGTCGCTTAGTAGGAAATCTGACATCAACAGAGGAGACACTACAAAAACTAGCATGGAATGGATTAACGCTCTGTCTCTTCTAAAAGTGATACATACATGTAAATATTCAAAGAAAGCATGCAAATATAAAGGAATAAATATTTAGATAGAGTAAGAGGATACTTAGGAGGCATATTTGTTGTTTAGGAGGTGAAAAGGTAGAAAAACGCATAGAAAGTCGGCTAAAGGCTCTTCCAAAGGTGTTTTCATTAATAGAGAAGTCCTCTGTTCGCTGTCAAAATAGGGATTGAAGGTGCCTTTAAGCAGATAGAAGATGGCTTCTGTGTCTTATAGAGGGTGCTTTTAAAGTTTATGAAGGTGCCTTCAACTGTTTGGGCTGGAGTTTTACTGCCTTACTGCAGGGCGCCTTCAACTTAACTAAATGTGCCTTTGGTTTTTTTGATTTTTTTAAGGTTAAGTATTAATTTATTTTAAGCAAGTTTAAATTAAATTGCATTAATTTTGATTTGTTAAATGAACTTAGAATTAAATTGATTTTAATTATAGTTAAGTTAAGATAAGGTTTATGTTTAATTAAGTCAGGGTTTTAATTATTTTGATTAAGTTCTCATTTAGGTGTGAATTTTAAGTGATTTTAATTTAGAGTTTTGCATTAAGTTAAACTTTAATTTTAATTTATGTATGTTTTAATTTTAATTTTAAATTTAAGTTTAATTTAAATGTTAAGTTTTAGTTTAATTTAAATTTAAATTTTAAATTTTAGTTTAATTTAAATTTTAAGTTTTAATTTTAATTTTAATCTTAAATTTTAAGTTTTAATTTTAATTTTAATCTTAAATTTTAAGTTTAATTTAAATTTTAGTTTTAATTTTAATCTTAAATTTTAAGTTTAATTTAAATTTAACTTGAATTTTTATTTTTTATTTTTAACTTTAAGTTTAATTTAAATTCGGTTAGATTTAGGTTTAAATTTGAATTCAATTGATCTAATCATCTCACCCAGTTTAAGTTTTCAGACAAAGGTATTCCTATAGTTTTGTGAAATGAATTAGCTGAATTTTTATTTGAAGATAGTTTGACTTTGTGTTAGATTTAGGTTTAACTGTTAGTTAATTAAATGCACATTTCAAAAATTTACTTTCAGGCTGTGGCAAAGTACAGGAACCTTCTTGGATATCGGAGCAACGACCACTTATAGACAAAGTCTTTTTAAGAAATTGGACATTTAATTTTTTTATTGATAAACTCTGGTTTAACTAGTCTAGGATTTGGCGAGGTGACTTCAGTTAGTTTCACTTAGCTAAGTAGACTAAGAAGGGTATGTTTTACCCTACTTGACTCCCTAGTCTAAGCTTCCCTAATGTACTATCATCTCGTCCCATCCTGGTACTAGGTTAGACAAAAGTCAAGTTCTTTTTTTGTCTAGTCCTAATTACCCAGCCAGGTAAACTATTATTTTAGAGGTGCCAACTAGTTTTGTGTCTCCCTTGAATTATTGAACTTGGGTTTATTTTAAGTTTTATGTTTATGTTGATTTATTTTATAGTTATAATAAACTTGATTATATCAAATTTGCAATTATTTGATTTAAATTTAGTTTTTTTTTATTTGAATTTAATTTATTTGTTTTAGATTTTAAGTTTGGATTTGAATTTATAGATTTAAATTTTGTTTTTAGGTTTGAATTTAAATTATTTCATTTTGTTTTTAGATTATGAATTTCAGTTTTTAGGTATATAATATTACAGCTTGATTTGAGTTTCCATTTTCGGTTCGATAATTAATTTGTCTGGGTGTCTGGAGCTCCTTTTTTTAGCTACATGATTTCTTACATCACAAGGTTAGCATAACAAACAAAACATAATTGAATTTGACAGTCTCGGGATTATCCGATTCTGACTTTCAAATTTTCGTAAAATCCTAAGTCGAATCGACATCTGCTGTTCCCTCTACAAGGAATGCGTTCTCACCTACTCCTCTTAGGAGAGTTTACATAATGTCAAACCAATCCTCGAGACCAGTTGAAATTTTGCTCAACATCCGAGACTTCAGGACTTTTCGCTAGATGTCCTATCCCCGACCTATCCAGACTCCCGCCTGGTGTCTGTGACCTTCAGGATTTTTGCCTACTATCCTCGACCCGTAAGATTTTTTGCCCGATGTCTTGGATATGCTAGGACTTCTGTCCAGTCCCTTAAACCAAGACTTCCTTGTCTAGCCATAACTAGGACTTTTCATCTACCTAGTATTCATTAAGACTTTTACATTGCCTAAACTCACTTAAAACTTTCCTGCACACGTAGTCAGACTTATTAGAACGACAATATCTTTAACTTTGACCCCTTTGTCATTATCAAAACTTAAGTTCGATCATCTGGGGCCAGCTGCGGCCAAACTCGCGGCTAATAGTCGACGACCACCCAAGCTACTGTCGGCTAAGTTGCCGACCGTGAGCTGGTGGTCGACCAAGCCACCAGCTGTGTTCTAGCGGTTGACCACGCAGCCAACTGTGGCCAAGTCACCAATCGCAGCCAACAACTGGCGATTGCCCAAGCTACGACCGATCAAGCCGCCAGCCACAAGTTGACAACCAGTTAAGCTGTATACCATATTTTGGCTGTTATAGTGGTGTGCTAGCGGCCAAAGCTGCATGTTGACAGCCGGCAAAGCCGCCAGCCACAAGTTGACAACCAGTTAAGCTGTATACCATATTTTGGCTGTTATAGTGGTGTGCTAGCGGCCAAAGCTGCATGTTGACAGCCGGCAAAGCCGCCAGCCACGTGGTAGCAGATTCGGGAAGAAGGAGAGACAATTTAGAGGAGAGAACTTACCAGTTGCTAAAGTCGCTAGAAGATGATTTGGGAAGAAGTTGTGCGCATTAGAAAAATCGAGGTTGTGCCCTAATTTTTCAATCCCATCTTACTGTCAAAATTGAGATTCCGTCGAAAATTTTCAATGGAATAACATTTCCGTTGGTAGCTTGGGCTAGGGCATTCCATCGGAATCACAAATTCTTTCAATAACTCAGGGTTGGATATTAGGATTTGGTAGTACATGCTATACCTTTTTTAATGGAATTTTATTTAGTTTTACCGACAAAATTTCAATTTTATCCATATTTTTGTTAATATTTTTGTAGTGGTTAGATTTGATTGATATATTTTTTTAATTTTTTATTGATTAAAATTTGATTCACCCGTTAAAGTTAAGTTTAACTAGTAAACTAATAATATTTATTAGTTATGCTTATTATTAATTGGTATTTTTTTTTTATAAAAAGTCTTTTAAAAGTATTAAAACACATTCAATATTATTTATCTCTAAATTTTAATTTTCTCCCTCTCTTCTAGTTAGGGTGCCCTTATTCCTCTAAGTTATTGTTTGTAGCCTCACTTTTCTTTACAATTTATTATTAATATAAAAAAATATTACCAACTAAATATTTTTTCTTGATCAATAAAAATTAAAATGTATATTAATCAGTATTATAATAATTAAATATTACTAATAAAATTAAATATTTTATATAAAAATTATTTTAAAAAATTAGTATTTATTTTTTTTAATCCCAACCCTAAATATTTTTTTTTCACCTAGGCCTTCAAAAGTCTTGAGATGGCCGTATATATATACACACGTTAATGGATGGAATTATGATATAAATCCATAATTAATGATAATTATTTTCTTAAAATAAAATAAGAGAAAAAGAAAGGTAAATTGTTTGATATAATTATCATACATATGAATTATATATCGACGGATTTTATCTTTATTACAGTGTATATATATATATATATATATAGTGATGCTATGCTGCGGACTGGAATTTGCGGATCGCTACGGACTGCCCTCGTGGCAAAGTCCACGTCTCACCGTTTTTAATTACTTCTCGCCACGAAACCCTGCACAAGCCCTCATCTTGCCTTTCGACGTTGTGCCCTAGCTCCTGCCCCAACTCGCCGCATCTTCTTCCTCCCGACGCTGCCCCAAATCACCACTCGCCGCATCTTCTTCCTCCCGACGCTGCCCCAAATCGTCTCTTCCTTTTTCTCCTGGCGCTGTGCCCCTACAGGCGCCTCTTCCTCCCGACGTTGTGTCCTAGCTCCTGCCCCAACTCGCCGCATCTTCTTCCTCCCGACGCTGTCCCAAATCGCCTCTTCCTTTTTCTCCTGGCGCTGTGCCCCTACAGACGTCTCTTCCTCCCGACCTGTGCCCTAGCTCCTGCCCCAACTCGCCGCATCTTCTGCCTCCCGAACCTGCTCCAAATCGCCTCTTCCTTTTTCTTCCGACGTTGCCCAGACTCGCCGAAGAGACCCCTCTCGCCGAGTCCCTGCAGAAGCCCTCTTCTTATGATCAAACCAACATCTAAATCATCACTTTGGCATCTTCTGTCGACTACACAACCTCTAAATCATCACTGAAATTGTTACTACCACTTGTAAGTTGCATGTTTATTTTTGTGTGCATTAAATTTGACACTTTGATTTTTTTTAATTTTTTTTTTTACAATTTAATGGAGGAACCTAATTTTGTTTATTTATTACACAGGCTAATCCTGCGCAGGCTCTTAATGTTCCTGTTGTCCCTTTAGGAGCTTTACTAGCAGCTGCCTATCCTTTATCATCTGGACCTCCATATGTTCTGTCATGGCTTAATGATCAAATATCAGCACAGGATATGATTTCAGCCTGAGTTGTTTACAAAGCTTATCTTGAATAATTTTTGTAAGTACAAATTTATTGAACCGTAGTCTTAATATAGCAGTTAACATGCTCATACTGTAGACACATTACATGCTGATATACTAGCCACCAATTTTCTGACTGGTTTTTGCTTTGATTCAAATCAACTTCTACTTTTCTTTTGTGGCAAGCCTATTTACCTTCATATTTATTTTTAATCCCTCTAGATTAGTGAACACTATAATTGGGGATAGTACATGCAAATAAGTGGCTTTGGCTTCTTTTTTTTCTTTGGCTCGGTGGATGAATGATTTAGTTTGTACAACTCTAAATCTAGCTTGGTCAACTTTATATAGTTTTGTGAAATTCTCTTTGAAAGATGTGGAGGATGTGATTAATATGTACAGAAAAGGCAAGTCTGAAAGGGTATGATTGTTTGTAACTTATGGGGTACTTTGATGTTTAGATATTTGTAGCTTGTGATCTTAAAACAGCTGATTCTTCAGAGTAAATGCTACAATTCAGTTTGTCAGTTTTTTTTTCAGAAATCATTTTTTTTCTCTCTATTTATGGTTTTTTTTCCTAAAACATTTTGTTTGTGTTCCCATAACACAAGGATGGAGTATAAATTTCTTTTATTTTACACAAGGATAAAACTCTATCTTAATTACTTTATATCCGTTTCAAATGTCACCATCTTACATTCTGAATCATGGTACTTCTTTCCTGAACCGATTGTCGGAGCTAGTAGTAAAAATTAACTTATGATCAAATTTGTTTATATTTCTGTTGCAAATTTCATCATATTGTTTACGATAGTATTTACAATCTGATTTATTTTTATTTATGTTGCAAGTGTTTCTGTTTCTGTTTTACAGTATCTACAATAAGTTGTATTTTTTATTTGTTTATCTAATTATTTATTGTCAATTATAATGTGAGGGTGTCCAGAAATGGAAGAAAATCGAGTTGATAATCAGGAATACATTCCCCAAGTTTCAGATGATCGAAAGCCAAAAATTGGAATGGAATTCTCATCACTAGATGAGGCATATTCATTCTATAATCAATATGCACGAGAAGCTAGGTTTAGTTCAAGGATGCACATGAGCAAGAAAAATAAGATCACAAATGAAGTAACGTGGAAACAAATTGTATGTTTTAAAGAAGGACATACAGATCTAATGCAGTGGAATAAACATACAAAAGTTGATCAACCGACAAAAGAAAGAGCACGTGGCGCAGTTAGAACGGGTTGTAAATCAAATATTACATTTGTGAAGAAACAAACTGGGCCTAATTGGGTTGTTGGTAACTTTATAGAAACTCATAATCATCCACTTTCTACTCCATCCAAGGTGCATTTGCTACGCTCACATTGTAATGTTTCGGCAGCAAAGAAAACATTGACGAAACAATTTTCAGAGGCCAATATACCTACTTGTCAACAAATGCGAATATTGAAGATAGAGTATGGAGGACCTGAGAGAGTAGGTTGTACAGAAAAAGATATTAGAAATTTTGAGAAAAATCTAAGAGATGAGCAAAAAGGTATTGATGCTGAAACACTAATCAAGTTTTTTTACATCCGAGCAAGAGAAGAATTCTGCTTTTTTCTTTAACTATGAGACTGATTCAGATAATAGATTTAGTAGATGTTTTTGAGCTGATCATATATCCAGGCGGGCATATAGTGTATTTGGTGATATAATTGTATTTGATACAACATATAACACCAACAAATATGGCTTGATTTTGACACCTTTTGTAGGAGTTAATCATCATCATCAGACAATTATATTTGGTTGCGGATTTCTAAGTGATGAGAAAACTGAATCTTTTGTTTGGTTGCTTAAAAAGTTCATAGAAGCCATGCCTAAAGGTCCACCAAGTGTTATCATCATTGATCAGGATCTTGCTATGACAAAAGCAATTGCACAAGTTTTCCCTCAAACAGTGCATCGATATTGTTTATGGCACATACTGAACAAATTTCCAGAAAAATTAAAACCTTTGACTTTTCAAAACCATTATCAAAGCTTAAAGAATATCATTGCAAATTCTACAACACCTGATGATTTTGAAAAATCATGGGAATAAGCTATCAAGTCTGCTAACTTAAAGAATAATAATTAGTTATCGTTGATATATGAATTACGACACAAATGAGTGCCAGTATATTTTAGACATTTATTTTGTGCTGTAATGTCAAGTAGTCAAAGATTTGAAGGCTCACATGCATTTTTCAAGAGATATGTCTCAAATAAGAATGATGGATTTTATCATCTGTTTTAATAGAGTACTGAGACATCAAAGACATAATGAGTTAGTTGCTGACCATATTGTAATGAATGAACATCCGAAAATTAAGACAAATTGACCAATGAAAACTCAAATGGTTAAGTTGTACACAAAAAAGAAATGGCTGGAGTTTCAAAGTGAAATGAGCGAGAGTCATGGTTATTATGTGCAGCAAGTATTTACAGAAGTTGACTAAGTGGTTTACCATGTGATGAAATTTCAAAGTTCTTCTTCCTCGAAATCAAGGGTACTTATGCATGACAAACAAAGAGATTACATATCGTGTAGTTGCACAAAATTTGAGTTTGAAGGCATTCCATGTAGACATATGCTAACTTTTTTCTATATTAATCAAGTGTTTCATTTGCCTGATACATATATACTCAAACGATGAACAAGTGTTTCTTCTCCTTTTACTCTTTTCCCAAATAAAAAAAAAAGACAAAAAATTGTACATGTTAATAGAAAAGAACTTTAATAAAAAAAACCTAAAATGAGTATTCAACAGCTAGAAATTATATTTTATTTTCCATAATCGATTATTTGATAATCGCACATTAAAACATATGCGAGACAAAGTAACAATTATGAGCTCACCTTTCTATGCGACAATCATTTCCTTTCCTCTCTCAGAAAAGAATCCTATCCACCCACGTTGCGACAGCGTGTCATTTCTTAGCGTCCGCATATTCCCTTGCCCGCAGATGACAGCAGCGCACGATGCCGGTAAAATTACTAAAATCCCCTCGCTCTCTTTAACTCAGCAGAGTAATTGCCATGGGTATTCTCGTCTTATCGGCCAAGATAATTATGGGATCTCGGGCGTCTTCTTAAAATGGCCTAAACTCCTTTATCTTTTAATAAAATAAATAAATAAATAGTTATTTATTTATTTATTTATCAACTGTAATCATGGATTTCCAGATATAAAATGCTCTTTGTCAATTTAAAGCTCAACTTAATAGCTTATGATAATTTTTATTTAATCATAATTATTCAATTTTCAAATTCCAAACAAACGTACGTATATTACATATAAGTAAACTATACGATCTTGTGCAGGAAAATGTTGAATGATTTACTAGAAATTATGGTCAGAAAAATGTTCCCAGAAAGGGAAAGAATTTCACGTCATGATAAAAAAAATATTACGGAGGGGCAATTTCGTCAACAACGAAAAGAGGACGCACTAAGTCCCCGGAGAGAAAATAATTGGAAAAGATAATCGAAATTGGTCCACTCGATCTCCCTCTGTTTCCAATTCTAGGGTTTTCTCTGTGCGTCCCTTGTTCGATCCGCTTTTCGTCCGTTCCCTCCCTGCAATTTCCTCCACTAATTGTTGTTGTTCACCTTCAATTCAGGGCTCCGAAGTTCCTTTCGCGATCCAGTTCGTCTCCCTCGTTCGCTCGAGTGAGGAATTCCTCTTCGCCTGAAGGTTCCGCAGTTACTCTTTGCCTTCTGGGCGTCAGAAGCCGTTTTTGTTTTCCCTTCTTGTGTTCAGTTTGTGGATTAGGGCTTTTGGTTCCCACTCCTGGGGGGAACTGAAGACCCTTCTAGGGTTTAGGCTCGGGAAGCTTTGATGAAGAAAGAGTATTCGTGATGTTCACCCCACAGAAGAAAGGGTGGTCGCTATCACCTAGTATTCGAGACTTCAATGAAAATGGATTGGACTCGCCGTCCAACCCTCAGGGGCGCGTCGGTGGCCCATCGTCCTTGAAAGGGAAGGGGAAGAGCGTGGTAGAGGAGCCACGGCCACCTCAGGCTTTGCTGGTTGAGAATGGAGGGGATACCATCGGAGGATGGGGTGCGGAGGTGGAAGCTTGGCGGCATTTTAGGGATGCAGGGTTGCTGGACGAGTCGGTGTTGCAGAGGAAGGACAGGGAAGCTCTTATTCAGAGGATTAACGAGCTAGAAAAGGAGGTTATTGATGCTATTTATTTATTTTTTTCTCTAGTTAGCATTTTGATTTCACCATGATTGGTAGTTCTAGTTATGCTTACCTGGCGTTGCAGACATGCACAGTATTATTTTGACTAAGTAAAGCATGATTTAGAAATTAGATTACTCAAGTGGCCTTCAATCTAATGATATACATTTTTTCATGTTAATGTAGAGCAAAGATATTAGCATAGAAGCAAACCCAATCCAACCAAAATAGCTGGTCACTAGAGCGGGCAGCCACTGCCCACTTGAACAATTTGGCGATGTGAACTAAGTTGCTTCAATTATCCACCTTCCATTGTAACCTATTTAGGATAAATTCCAGGACACTTGCCTAATAAAACTCGAAACAACCACACACTTATACTGAGCTAGGACAACTAAAGTTCCTTTGATACTGTGTTAAGGCCTGAGAGAGACCTAGTTCACCCAAAATAGGTAGCCATTTAAGATTTTCTCTTAAACAAGCAGAACAATCAAACACACAAATTAGCAGTGTGGATCTAAGTAATCTCAACAGTGTCAGTAAAATGTAGTTACTTCTGAAGGGCAAACTGTTTAAAACACACAATTAGTAAAGAAATGCAATCTACACTTTCAGGATATCATGCTATCTGAATCTGCAGAATATTACTTGTTTGGATTTTAAGATTCAGGTTTAGTCATTGTCTATGAACATGGACAAGCTATGGTTCCATGTTTATCTTTGACATTATGCTGAGAAATTGTGTTATTATCTTGGTTCATCTGCAGGCACTGCTTTCAAGCTTACGATCATATACAATAAGACATATTGCCTAGTTTTGTCCAAAGTGTTGACAACCTTCTTAATGTTTGCATAGATGCCAATTGGAAATATATGCTTTAGTCTTATGCAGTGTCAAGTGAAAGATTATTTTTTTCTTCTTCCAAATGATCATCTTCTGGCCTACCTTATTTGAATTAAACAAGCCAAAATGAATCATCCTTTAAGAGGAATGTTTAGGAGTCTGAGTCATTTCCTCTTTCATTCATATGTCAGTTCCTCCAACTTTCTGTCTCTTTTACTGTTACCTTGGTCTTGCACACAAAGGAGAAGCACACTGAATATATGTTGATCCAGAGTAGAGCCTTGGATTGATAACCAATTGTAAGATAGATTTGTCATATTTATATCAAGAGCTAACTATTCCTTTCAATATTATATTATAAATCGAGGTTTTTGTATCTGGAGATTTTCTTTTGGATTCCCATATCTTCACTAGTTATTAATATTTCTGCTGTACTGGGATTATAGTTGTTTTCTTGCCATATTATTCTGAATAAAATTAGAAATGAACTACTGTTCAGAAATTTTTCTTTTGCATATTATTCATTATCTGATTGATTTCCTTTTTCTTTTGTCAAATATGGAAAGTCCCATATTTCTTAGATACAATGTTGTCCCTATTTATATGTCATCAGTACTAATTAACTACTTTGTTGTATGATGTTTTTTATGCAGCTTCACGAGTATCAGTATAATCTTGGTCTTTTACTAATCGAGAAGAAAGATTCGATCGCTAAATATGAAGAAGTTAGGCAGGCTTTGGCAGAAGCTGGGGAGATTCTAAAGAGGGAAAAAGCTGCCCATTTGATTGTGGTCTCTGAATATGAAAACCGGGAAGAGAAGTGGCAGAAGGACTTGGGGATTGAGAAGCAGAAAGTTGCAGTTGTATGAGAGTAACTTTAACTTTTTTCTTTATAAATGATTTAGGTTAAATTATTTTGTTCGACATCAAGTTTTAAGGTAAACATGCCAAGTAACTAAACCCATTTGTAAATGCGGTTCTTATGTCTTTTTTGGAAAGCTACTATTTCTTGTTTATATTCATCAACAATTATGTTCCATGTGCTGTCATGCATAATGTTCACCTTGAACCAATTAGATCAATTAAGAGTTAGGCTGCAATTCGTCAAATTACAATGCAAATTCATCTTGATGTCTGGCTTTTGTCATTTCCCCCCTCCAGAATAGGCACATGACAACCAACAACAACAACCACCAAGCCTTTTCCCACTAGGTGGGGAGAATAGGCACATGAACCACTTTAAATATTTAAAAGACACTTTAAATTGGTGACACGGAGAAAATAAGATGCTTCTTATAATGCTCTTGTCATGTAATCTTTCATTCATTTTCATCCAAAATTTGGAATCCAAGACACCAATTGAAATATTTAGCGAGCTTCTTAAAAAAGCCTTTTCTTCTACCATACTCTCTGCTTATACGTCTTTCTAGTTTCTATGGACGTTTCAATGCTAGGTGCTTGAAAGACAACGCTTGAATCTGTCTAATGTGCAAACACACTTCTCTTCTAATGTGGTACTCCTAGTTCACTAGTTGCAAAAGTGCTACTTGATTGGATTCGACTTAGTTTTGAATTACTAAGGAACTTTGTTTCTTGGTAACTAATTATATGGTCTTTGGTTATCTTATTATTCTATGCTTGGGAAATTTCTTCCTAATACCATGATGTTTGCCATGGTCTTGTAATTTAATATATCTCTGACTATATATTAAATTATCTGTTTTTCTGTGCTTGCATTACAGAGTTTGAACTCATTAGATGCAACTTGATTCCTTCTAGAGCTCCAAAATCAAGATTGATTCATGTCTTCTTAGGTGGCTGTGAAACTTATAGGGAAGGATGCATTGAGTTTTAGAGGTTGAAACCAATGATTAATGAGCTTGAGTCAAGGATCAAGAGGAGAAGCAGGAGGTCCTATATATAGTGCATACTGTAGAGTGATGATTTTGCTGGCCAGGCAGTAGAGCAGCTGGTTCTTGGAGATTTTGGAAGGACGGTAGTGGCTGTTGTCTTGAGGAGACATGGTAGGTACCAGTCAAGGATCAAGAGCAGTATGAGGAATAGTGTATACTGTATAATGATGCCTTTGCTGGCCAGGTAGTAGAGCAGCTAGTTGTTGAAGAATGTAAGAGTTGTCTTGAGGGGACATAGCAGGCGTATGAGCTTCTTGTATTCCAAAAATTTTCAGTGAGGTTGATGGGTGAAGGCAGGTGATTGAGTCGCTGTATCGACTTATCTTAGAGTGAGAAACCAAGTGAAATTAGATATTTGCTTAAAAAAGAAAATGATCGGTTTAGGTTGTATATCATGGGTTGAGCTGCCTGATTGTTTTCATGTATGGCTTGTGTTCGATATAGGCATGTTGTTACCTTGCATTCTAGATTATCAACTAAATGAGCAGCAGCAGATTATGATGGTTGTGTGGGACACTGTGCTCTTATAGATACATTGATAATCATGTCTGATTTTTCCTAACAATTTTGTCATATTTATCTCACATTCCTTTGGATCTTGGATATGTGTCTAATATCTAAGTTCACTTCATTTCTGAAATCAATTTGATGAATGTTTATTCACTCTTTAAAGTCAGGCCACTTTGTCATCCGCATGCCATATCCCTTTTTGTCTGTTCTATTTTATCCATGTAATTGTGATAGTTTAAACAAATAAAATACAGAAAACTTTTACAGTTTGCATCTTGTTCTTTTCTTTTTTGACAATTGAATGGTTTTGTATGTAGCTCGAAAAGGATTTGCGAGATGTAGGTTCTGAAATTGCAGAAGTCAAGTTTACATCTGAGAAAAAGTTAGCTGAGGCTCAAGCCTTAGAGGCTGGTTTGGAGGAAAAATACCTGGAAATTGAAGCGAAGGCTCATGCTGCTGATGCTAAGCTAGCAGAAGCAAGCCGCAGAAGTTCTGAGTTAGATAGAAAATTGGATGATCTCCAGTCTCAAAAGAGAAAACTTGAGAAGGAGTATCTATCTTTAACATCCGAGTAAGTCTATCCCCTTTTTATCCCATTCTTATTCTGATTTAGTTGACCATACCTTGAGTTTGTAAGTTTATCTAAGTACAAATTCTTATTCTTTCATTATCTTCTAGGCAAAAGGCACATGAGAAGGACCTAACAAAACAAAGGGAAGATTTTTTTATTTGGGAGAGAAAGCTGCAAGATAGTCAGAAGCGGCTTGTTGATGGGCAGAGACTTCTGAATGAAAGAGAGGATAAGGCAAGTGAGTTAGATAAAATGCTTAAAAGGAAACAAAGAGAGATTGAAGATGCAGAAAAAGTGATTGAGGCATCAAAAAAATCCTTGAAATTGGAAGAAGATGATATTAGTATAAGACTCAGTGCTTTGGCTTCTAAGGAGAAGGTATATGATTCTTTAGCATTACTTTTGGTTTACTTCGTATATCATGTACTTGAATGATTCTAATTTTCAATTTTTTTATTGCAGGAAGCAGAGATCAAGTTTGAGAGTGTAGAGAAGAAGGAGCGGGAATTATTTTTGAGAGAAGAAAAGCTAAATGCTAGGGAAAAGGTGATTTTTAAATTATTGGGTTAATCTTGGAATGTTATTCATGCATATTTAGTTTTCTTGTCTATTATATTTAGGCTAAGATATTTTACCCGAAAGCATTGTCTTAAGAATTTTACCCAAGATTGAAAGTTCATAAAAAATTATGATATTGTGGATTTGCTTTTGAATAGTTTAGCTAAATAATCTCCAAATGAAACAAGTGCTTTCAGACTGTTATTGATCATAATTAAATTTATTGCTCAATGGCTTTGCTGTTTATGTAATTGCACTTCCATTTCACGTTGACATGTGATTACCCAATCATTAGTTTCTTAATTAAGTCAAACTACCTGAATTTATGAGTTTTTCAGCATTATTGGAACCTAAATAGTAATAATCCTTGGCCCTCTGCTTCTCAGATTTTAGTACATTTTATGTGCAATATTTTTGCATGCCATTCAATCCTGTAAACATGCTGTTTTTTACTGGTTTGTCTGAGGATCAATGGAGGACTATATTGCTCAACATGATTCAACATACCCCATATCTTTTTATAAATATAATAATTACAAAGTTGGATGGTCTAGGTGTACTGGTCACTATGGATTATTTGTATATTGCTCTTGTGATGTTGGTTGTGCTCGGCATCTCTCCAATTGATTTTAAGTTGAAATTTTGTCTTCCTCCTGCCATCTTAATTGTTTTGTGTCAGATTTTTTTTTTTTTTTTATAAACGGCATTTGCATATTGCAGAATATTTTTCATGCATGATACACTGCCTACTCTGGGGGTTATTCCATTGAATTGACATCTGTCAAAATTGGCTTATATGTGCCAGTTTAACAGCTACTTTGTACTTGTTGGAATATTCATCCTTCGTTTATGATGAATTATTGAAGTGAAAGTTCCATCTCTTCTTTTAACAGGATCTCATTACCCTCTTTACAATTCTCATTTCTGTTTATGCAGGTGGAGATTCAGAAGCTTCTTGATGATCACAATGCTTTGTTGGATTCCAAGAGACAGAAATTTGAGTTAGAAATGGAGAAAAGAAGAAAAGCTTTTGATGAAGAGACAAAACTCAAGGTAATCGAATTGGAAGAAAAGAATAAGGAAATTGGCCACAAAGAGGAGAAAATTACAGAAAGAGAGAACCTCTTGGAAGTTAGAGCGCTGAAACTACAGGAAATGGAAAAAGATATTGACTCCAAATCACAAGTTCTGAAAAAGTGGGAGGAATCTATTAAGGCTGCCGAGATAAAATTGGAGAAAGAAAACCACCAGCTAAAGAGTGATAGGCAGGAACTGCTCAAGTCTGTATCTGAAGTTGAATCCATGAAGATGGCAATAGAAGCTGAGAAGGTGCAAATTATCAAAGAGGAGGAGCATCTTAAACTTACCAGACAAGAAAGAGAAGAACATAACCTGTTTCAGTTGAAACTGAAGCAAGAGATTGAAAATTACAAGATAATGAAGGATTCATTAGATAGACAAAAAGAGGATTTAAGACACCAAAGAGAGAAATTTGAAAAAGAATGGGAGTTGTTGGATGACAAACAATTAGCACTAGAATTTGACCTAAAGAAGGTTGATGAAGATAGAGAAAAGTTTGAAAAATGGCGAATTGATGAGGAGGAAAGGATTACGAATGAGGCACAGGAAGAGAGAATTAGCATGGAGGATAAATGGGAAGACTTCAGGATGAAGAAAGAAATTTTTGAAAAAACAATGGAACGTGAGAAGTTGGATGTGCATGAAATGCTAGAGTGTGAACGTGCTGCTATGAGTCGGGATCTTGAGCTTCGCAAACTTGAATTTGAAAATGAAATGGATAAAACGAAGGAGGCTATGGAGAAGGATTTGCAAGATAGAGAGAGCGAATTTCAGAGAAAGAAGGCTAGCGAGTTAAATGAAGTAAAATCTCTCAGTAGTGCTAATGAATTAAAATCTAGAATCTTGAAAGCGGACCAAGAACAATTGGAAAAGGAGAAAGACTATCTGTCTGCTTGCAGAAAGAAATTTGAAAATGACCAACTTGATATTCAGAAGGACATCGATGCTCTTCATTCACTCAACATGGAAATGAAGGAACAAAGGGAGCACTTTGTCAAGGAGAGGGAGAATTTTCTAGCAATGGCTCAACAATGTAAGATATGCAAAAATTGTGGTTTTCAAATTCATGACGTGGATCTTCTCTGCCTGCAAGATACTGGTGTTATTCAATTACCAAGATTGATTTCTGAAGATAACTTGAAACCCAAGAATTCTGAAACTACACCGCAAGCGATGTCTCCATCAATGACACCAAGAGGTGGTTTATCATGGCTGCAAAAATGTTCTAGATTGTTTAATTTCTCCCCTACAAGAAAAATTGAAAATGTGGAAGATCAGGGAAAGAGTTCTTCGTCGCTCGGTTCAAGACTTGATAATGAAGTTTTGAAGGGCGGAACTAATGATGAATCTGCACCACCACAAGGAATTGCTACCCATCCTTTCATCAGCCATAGATCTGAAGCATGTAGCGAAATCAAGCTGAATGAAGAGTCAAAAGGGTTAGATGGATCTGTAGATGAGGCAGAACCTCCAGTTGTAGTTGTGGATAGCTCAGCTGATATTGATGGTATCCAAACAGATATTTTTGATAAGGAGGTGGTTGCTGGGCAGGCTGTTCAGACTGAAACTCAATATGATAAAGAAAAAATATCTGTATTTTTGGGAAATGATTCCCAGCCCAAAGCAGCAGAAATCACAACATGTCAAACTACCCAGAGTAAACCTAAAAAGATACGGAGAACACGGACAGTGAAAAGAGTTGTTGAAGAAGCAAAAGATTTCCTCGGGAAAACTTCTAACAAGAAGAATGAGTTGACAAATGGGCAAAGTCTTTCTTCAGATTTCCAAGAGGTTAATGATCATAATTTAGTTAATGTGGGGAAAAAGCGTAGTATTTCTCATGTGTCCATTCCTAGTGAACAAGATGTGGACAGTGAAACTCCTGAGATCAGTTCACTTGGAGTACATTGTAAAAGGAGACAAATAGCTGCTCCTCAAACTCAGGCAGTCGGAGAAAAGCGATATAATTTCAGACGCACCACCATGTAAGTTGATTTTTTGAGGACCTATTTGTTATCCCAAAGCGTAACTGAAATAGAACATAGTGTTATGGCATTAAATGGTTGGGTTGCTGTTATAGATTAATTCCTAGCTTTAACACGCTTACAAGCTAAGGGGTATAAATGAGGTTTCTGTAATTATCTTGAGGAATTTTTTTGGTTTCCTAACTTTGCTCATTCTTCAAGGATCTAGTATCCAAGTTCATTTGCTATTTGGGCTGGAGGAAACTTTAGGGAGAGACTTCATATTCTATTTTCAGTTAGTGTCATTTATGTAGGCAAGACTTGGTTAGCAACAATGAAACAAGATAAAATTTATTTAAATATAGATGATGATATAGTAGGAGATAGAGCTCACGCGTAAAAAGATTTATACAGCTGGCCCCATCTAGTGGGAAAAGGTTTGGTTGTTATTGTTGTTGTTGTCATTTCTGTAGGCACAAACAAAGTCATATTCCTTTGAGATGCTGACGCTTCTTGACTTCTTTTGCCCAGATTTTTACCCTTGGGACACCATTTCTCCCATTTGGCATTGTTATGGTTTCCTTTCGTACATATAATCTCTCCTTTCTATTGGGAACTTGACAAGCTGTCTTTTATATTAACATAAAAGTATTAACCGCATGATAAAAGCCGGGTTGAATGACCTTTTACTTTTCAGTGCTACTGCAGCTTCAGCAGCTCAACCAGTAGCTGATCAAACCAAAGGGCGTGCAATTGGAAGCTACCAACAAGTTTCAGGAAATGAAAAGCTGAAGAGCAATGGAGATGGAGAAGGAACTTCCAAACTAAGGCTAGAAACTGGGCCCGAATCAAGTTTAGTTGAGGGTGCAAAGTCAATAGAAGTGCAGAAGACAGCTGCACAAAATATTGCGGAAGTTCAGATCTCCCAGAAACTTGTTCGGGTAAGTCTCTCTCTCTCTCTCTCTCGGGATGTTGATACTCATGAATTTTTAATTCACTACACAATTCTTGTAGTTCTGCTTTCAGAAAGGGTATGCAGCTGTACCTGAAGTCTACTAAGTTTGGTCATCCTAACAATGGCAAGCATTAATGTCTGCCTAAAAAAGTCTGCTTGAATCCGTTAAAAAACATCTTTTTTCGGGTTGTTTTAATGGGATAGCATTAATGATTTAGTACATTTTTGATTGTGTGATTGAGATATTTACTTGGACAACAACTGTACTCCTTGACAGCAAGAGATGGAGATCCATGATGATGATGCTGAGAAATTTGTTGAAACAAGTGAGCAGACTGATGAAGATAGAGGGCAAGAGATGGAGATCCATGATAATGATGAAGAGAAATCTATTGAACCAAGTGAGCAAAATGGTGAAGATAGGGTAATGGCACATGAAGCAGCAGCATTAGTTACAGAACCAAATACCCCTGTTGGCGGATGGAGTGAAGATGGGGACAGTGACGAGGATGAAGAAGATTCAGAAATACTCAATGCTTCAATTGGTAAAAAGCTCTGGACATTCTTCACGTCATGAAGTTGCTACTTTTCTTCTATTAACCCCAAGATTTCAAGACTTCATGTGGGTTTTTAGTATGTGTCTGCGTAAATTCATCTTTCGTTTAGTTGTGTTGATGTGCATTAGTAATGTAAGTCTCGTGTATCATTATTTTTTTTTCCACTTTAGTCTCAGTAGTTATTGGTGATGCTCAATAACAGTTCAGAATGATGTATGGATCTTTCATGCTTTGGACTGGAAAACATGATCTAAGTCTAGTCGATTCCTGGAACAAAGGAATCCTGTTCGTGGCACCTTGTACCATTCATAACTTTTTCCTTATTGTGCGTAACAAGTGGGACACAATTGCTATAACATCCTTGTTGACTGATCTTTTACCTTATCAATTGTTGAGTTATTGCAACACATCAAAGGCACCTTATAGATATGAGAAGCTGCCAAAAATGTTAGAGGTTGCACGGCAGTGCTTGGCAGTGTCTTGCTGGCTCTTTCAAATGACGGTGTGTGTTGTGTTTGTGTTAGGTTGATATAGGTGGTCCTTGCTCTGTTACCTTCTCCCGTTGCCATGGATGCCCACAGGGAAAATTTCGGCAGTGTGCACACACAAACCACTTCTTTCTATTAAATTGGAAACGACTTTAAGACTGGTCGCTCTGCTCAGTAGTTGCTACTTCCCTTATAGAATATTGTCCAGTAGCTTCGATGGAAAAACCCATGTCCCCATGGCATGATTTAAGATCCCAAGATAACTGGTGAGACCTTCTTGCTACTTGCTCTACGGCAACCACTTAAATTAAAAGCGTGAAGTAGGATTAGGCTACAGCAGACAGTAGATGCGAGGGCCGATAAAGTCCTCAGTCATTCATTATGGCCGTCCTACGGCTGGAAACATCGCTTTCTGTACCATTGCCATCACCAGAGCTCTCGCGTAGCAACAGAACCCGAGGGCGGTTGGGAACGCGAACACGCTGCTGCTTAACTGCTTTCCTCTCCATTCCTGCTGCTGCTTCTTGGCATTGTTTAAGCTTTTTCAGCTCGAATCCAGTCTGAGCTTTTCAGGCTGGAGAGCAAAATCAGTTCCACTACGACTCAATGAGCTCCATTAGCTCTTCGCATTGCCTAAAGGTCATTTGGATCAAATTGAGACCAAAATATGGCATTATAAATACAAGGGAGAAAAGAAGCACGAACAGTACTGGAATGTGGAAGCAGCATAGCATAGGGACTGTCATACTGGAATCCAGCATCATTGATAGATGTGAGAAAAGAAGAGCCAAATGGATAGGATAGGCTTCCTTCTGCATGCATAACAAGCACGTAAAGAACATGGTCCCTCCATTTAGTTTTCTTTGATTTTTGTGAATCGAATCTCACCGATCGTATCGCTCAGTAAAGTCCAATTTATTCATAGAAAAAGAAAAAGAGCTAGTGACGATCGAGTTTAGCCGAGCCTTAATACTTCCAATAGGTTTTTCCACTTTCCACAGTGCTCTCTCTCCACCATGGAAAAGGCTGTGAGCTATCTGAACTAGCAACAGATCGAAGTACAATTCTCACAGGATCTTCCTTCGTTATATTTTACGGCCATGCAAGACGCACCCATCCTTTCTCCCTTTTCCGCTCTCTTTTTCCCTTTTGCTCCCATTTCCCATCATTACACAAAATTAACAAGCTCCAATTAATGCCATCCTTGGATATTGTTGTCCTCGGCCAGGAACCTTGTCCTCTTTCATAATTTCTGCTCGGCAAAAGCTTTCGACAGACACCGCCATCTTCTCACATTTTTTTACTCAGTTCATTTTTCGAATTCTGTCGTTGGCTCGTTGCCACTGTGCCTCCGAAACAGGGGAGTTCGGAGTTGCTATCCAGGGCGCCAGCAGGATTCTCATACTGCAAAATTTCCAAGATTTCTGGAGAGGAGTAGTGGGGATGTGGAAGATCACTTCTTTATCGTTTCTTCTCCTCGTAAATCTCCTTCTCCAGCGTGCGTCGGCCGAAACAGAGAGCTCCGTCGCTCCAATGGACAAGGCGGAGAAGGAAGCGCTGTACTCGGTGATCCGAGACTTGGTCGGCGTACGGTGGAACGGCTCGGATCTTTACCCTGATCCCTGTGGATGGACGCAGATACAGGTTCTTGTGCTGTTCGTCAAATCGTCGGATGCCCTTGGCTTTTTAAAGATCTCAAATCTCGATTTTAAGTGCAGGGAGTTTCATGCGACCTGTTTGATGGACTGTGGTACGTCACTTCCTTGAACGTCGGGCCAATTCTCGACAATTCCCTCGAGTGTTCGTCCGATGCCAAGTTCAATCCAAAGCTGTTCCATCTCCGGCATCTCAAGAGCCTCTCCGTCTCTGACTGCTTCTCCTCTCGCCGCCAACCGCTCACCATTCCATCCAGCGACTGGGAGAGACTAGCTCCGACCTTGGAGAGCCTAGAGCTCCGGTCGAATCGCGGACTCGCCGGCCAAATTCCGGCCAATTTGGGTCAGCTCGGCAACCTCAACTCCCTAGTTCTGGCGGATAACGCATTGACCGGCGAGCTGCCGGTGGCACTCGCCGGCTTGGTCCGTCTGAAGAGGCTGATGCTCTCCCTGAATAAGTTCTCGGGCCGAGTTCCTGCTCCTCTGTTCGCCGGCATGGCGCAGCTCTTGATCTTGGACCTCAGCAGCAATTACTTGACAGGTCCTCTGCCTGCCTCCCTCGCCAATCTCAGTTCCCTCCTGAAGCTCGACCTCAGCAACAACCAGTTCCAGGGAAGCCTTCCACCGGAGCTTCGAAAGTTGACGCACCTCTCCCTACTAGACCTCAGGAACAACTCCTTATCAGGCGAACTGCCGAGATTAGAGTCGCTTCAAGATTTGCTCCTGGCTTACAATCCGTGGGGAGGAAACCTCTTGGAATTCGAGTGGGCGAATTTGCAGAACCTCTCCACTTTGTATCTATCTCACATGGGCTTGCGCGGCGCAATTCCAGACGCCATTACGAGCCTGAAGAGATTGAGGTACCTCGCGCTGGACGGGAACCAGCTCAGTGGCGGCGTCTCTGCTAAATTCTCACATCTGCCTTATCTCACTGCGCTGTACCTCAACGGCAACAACTTGAGCGGGCAGCTGGAGTTCCCCGGAGGATTCTACGAGAGGATGGGGAAGAGATTCGCCTCCTGGAACAATCCAAACCTGTGTTACAGTACTGCTTTGGCCATCGCCTCAGGGATCAATGCACCTTGCGGCGTGCCACGATGCGAGCGAGATCAACAACACTCGACCGAAGAGTCCAAATCCAGTCAACTGACAGAGAATGGCAGTCCAGAGGAGCATTCTGCGTTATGGCGGGGAATCATCATTTTGGTCGTGTTGTTGTAGAATTGCGAAGAAGCAGGATGGTGGATTAGTCATATGGGTTTAGCTAATTTTTCTGGGGGAAAACTGATGAGTCTGATAAATCTATTGGAAGATTTGTTTGATATATAGCCCTTTTTTTTTTTTTTTTTTTTTTTACCTTATGTCAGAAGTGTTGATTAACAGAAGATATTGTCCCCTCGGGACGGTGCGATGATTAAAGTATGGGATGTTATCACATGAGGTCTTGGGATCGAAACTCGGCGTGATCGAGCATAACCTTCCTCATATCTTGGTCATTTGTACTAATGACTAGTAGTCATCCATGATTTATCTCCTCGGTGTTGACTTAGGGACGGATTGACGAGGATGAACAAATCATCTTTTGTCACATGATTACAGAAGATGCTAGCTATCAGAAGGCTATAGCTGCTGTCAATTAACTAGGGACAGGCAACGACAGAAGGTGCAGAAGGCTCTCTATTTGAGGTGGATGTTCGCTTCTTTAAATTGTCTTTAAAGAGATGCATTGTAGTTAGTTGCCCGTCTATAAGTAGCCTTGTGACAGGGGTAAAACTTATTGGAAGATAATCTTCTTGCATAGTTACATTAAGGAAGATGAGCAATCGTCTTGTAGATGTAAGATCAGTCAGTGACAATGATTGGATGGAGCCAACTCTGAGGTATAGATCAAATGCTGGATGATTGATATGCGTTTAATATTATCTAGCATCGATTGTCTAACTTGTATTCATGATCATTGAGTATTTTCTTTTCTTGCAATTGGCAAAATACTGATCATAAGAGTTTTTTTTTAAAAGTAGAAAAAGATTATACTTTGGTTCGGCCGATATGGTTTGGTTTAGATTAAAAAATTGGTAGGTTGATCAAACATCTTGTTTGAGCAACTCTCTTCTGATTAGGCAACATGTTTTAGTTGAAGTTAATTTTACAACTTAATAATACACAATTCCCAACGATACAAGGGGAAAAGGAAACAAGTTAGATCCTAAAACCACTAACGTTTGGAATAATTTAACTTGATACAAGATGAGACAAACCGGTGACACAACCTGGAAGATCATGCAGATGATCCTCTGAATCGAGTGTCGTATACCACCATTTGAATCATACAAGAACGTCCCCGTTCTATCAAAAAAATTTGGAGGGGAAAGAAGAGTCTCTGCATGAAAAAAGTTGGCAATATTTGAGAAAATTGCCACCAGTGAGCTTCTGCATGAAAATTGCCAAGGTGACCCTCCAGATGTATTTGAGCAATCTGTAATTTATGGCAAAAGAATGCCAGATAAAACTTAGTTTCCTTGGAGGATACACGGATAACTTGGTGAGCTTTGATGTAGATTACATATAAACCAGGAATGAATTTGGCGACGGATTGCATATCTAAGCTGCAATAACAAATACTTCATAAAAAAGTATGCAGTAGTCCCCCTGCAGTGCAAAAAGGGGGGATAAACAATCACACCTAGTTATGTAAGCAGCAAGTGCTCTGAGCAGAGGGTAAAAATAGGCTTTATCCAAATGAAGTAGCAAATAAGAACCCAACCTGACCTTTACTTCTAAAAACAATTAAATGAGCAAACAAATAATGAGAACATTTTAGGACTGGTTAGCCCATTTTTTGTTTGACGCTACATGAAGCATGCCTATCGATAAAGAACCATTCACTTGAGGCAAGTTAAATGACAATTATATCAGGCCTATTTTGTTTTTGAAAATAGAGTGCACCAAATGCTACAAAAGGTAAACAATAAAAAAAATAGATGTAGCTGAAAATAGCTTTCCCTGGCCAAATATAAACAACACACTGAGAACTACAGGCTGTTTTCATGTTTCTTTATTTTATTTCCCTGTTACCATCTTTTAATTTGAAACCTGAACAATTTCATGTATGCATATTCCCTTCTCTTCAACAAACAATTAACAACAAAACAGATTCTTTCTATAAATTTCATGAATGAACATCCCCTTCGCTTCAATAAACAATTAACAATAAAACAAATTAGTAAAAAGATGAGAATCAGAATAATCTGCATACAACACATGAGCATTAGTTCAAAAGAAAAGAAAATTTGAAGCAAGTCATTATGGCTTAAGCATAATGTCATATCATTGGGCTTTAACAATTAAGCTACTTCTACTAGACAATGTTTGGGAATGGATAATTTGATCAAACTAAATTTATCAGCAAAAAGAATCAGCATTAAGAAGACAAGGAACCTGACAATCAGAACTGCGAATTGCTCAGAAATGTAACCATGCATCTAGCACTCTGAAACATTTTGTCTATCCTCTGCCAGACTGTGCTTTGAACTTCAAGAAGCCTTTTTGCTTTTTCTTGAAGCAGTGAATGATGCCGCAGTGTTTCACCATGAATCTGGTTGGCAGAATCAAATATCATTTCTATAAATGCATAATATATAAATTTGCCAGAAGTTAAGATTAAATCATCAACCCACATTGGCTGTTAAAATGATAATTAAGAAGATTTTGTTTATTAAAAAAACAGAATTATCATTGTTCCAGCATGTGGAGAACGCATGCCTATTCTCCCTTAAATATAAATGAAAAAATCACGTAGGACTTGAAAGGATAGTGAATAGTTATCTTATTACACCAGCAAAATGTTTGTAAAATCTACATTAATGCGCATACATACACAAGTGGAAATAGTGTGGCTGATGATTTGAATTATGAAGTTTTAGCATCAAAAATCGCGTCTGACACTTCTGATTCTTTAAGACAAAAGGTTTCAGTAAAATACCATTTTCACAATTAGTCCTAAAATGTAAAAAGTCATGGCTCAGATAAATGTGTACCTTCAAAAACAATTTTATAACAGCTTGAATCAACTCAAAGTTATTCCTGGAAGAAAGCTCATGAATTAAATAGTCAAGTAGTATTCCAATAGACTGAAGTTCTGGTTGTCGCTGATCTAGTTTTTCCAAATTATCCTCATCTACAATCTGCAAAATACGGAGTTCCAAATCCAAATCTGATGGAGATAAACCTTTAATGTAATCTGTGAACGCTGAAACTGTAACAGGAGAGAATTGAAAAGCTTAAGGATACATTCAAATATCGAGATATATAGATCACAATGAAAAAAAAAAATCAATGATTAATACTAGTGTCAAGAAACAATGTGTTGGTAAGAGATGGGAGCTGGAGTTCTAAAAAGCTTGGAGAAAATTTGATACTTATACACATTCATTTTTTCCAACCAACTTTTGATTTATTACCTGTCATTTTCATATGAGCATATTCTGAAAATAAAAATGACTATCTAATTCAAAAAAATCTCAAATGATGAATCAAAAAGAACAAAATGTATATAAGTGTATTACATAGACACAAAGTAGCACTCTAGATGAAAATGATGTTATCAGAGCTCATTAAAGCACAAGCATCCATGTCAATAGATATGATATAGCCACTAGAGTGAAATTTTAGTAAACACGAGGAAGGAATAGCCTCTGCCAAATGAAAATAGATAAGGTATATATAGTATCAGAAGTAAATGGTAAGTCCATAACTATAGTCTAAAGATCCGAGTTATGTGAGCAGCAAGAATAGGTTTCAAGAAATGAAATGGCCTTGAGATAGCCATTTACTTGAACCAATGCACAAGTATGGTAAATCTTGCCACAGTAAACTACACAAACAAAAACAAACAAAACATTAAACTTGATAGTTTTGGAATCAGGTGCCATTTTGGAGAAAAGTGATTTTAATTAAAAACATCATTAGTGCATATAAGTGGAAGAGCTTACAATTTTTTGTCTCCGCACAAGAATTCAGTAAAAGGATAAAGTGTGAAGATAGGGGCATCCCCTTCAAGTTTTTCATGTTTTCTTTATCTTTTCCTGCGGTACCTTCACTGTTGGGCTCAAATAATATCTGTCCAGAGAGAGTAGGAACTGAGGGTAAAAAGAAAGGGGCTTTTTCTGGTTTTTTTGGTGGCTCGATTGGCTTGTTGCGAACCTGAAGTTAAGAGAGACATTCATTATTCTGACAACAAACATTAAACCAGCCACAGGTTACGACAATGAGACATTGGATAGATAAACAAGGCAATCCAATTCAAAGAAAATCAATATAAAGAGCATACTGACCTTAATAATATCCAGATTAGTCAGACTTTGCCATTGACTTCTAGGGAGCAATGAAAGAGTAATGAGATTAGGCATCTGTTTATCCAGTTGAGGAATAGTATAGGCATTATGAATTGCATCAACATTTTCAGCACTAAGAGTTTCTTCTTTGTTGGCACCTCCATTTGAGGCAACAGTTGGCATTTCAACACTCCTTACTTGACTTCCAAGTGCATAAGAATCCATCTTTGACACTCCAGAGAACATAGCTTGATTAACCCTGATAGATCAAAGGCATGTTAAGACTATAAGAAAAAAAAAGTTTCAACAGAAACAGTTCCACTAATATTTATCTTTTTTTTTCTGGGAAACTTGTAGGAAAACAAGAATAACCAGGAGTTATTCTTGAAAACCAAAGAATAACGCAGACTAACACGAAGAGTCTCTTTGGAGATGTCTGATTTATAAATAAAAAACTAAAAAGAAAGAGAACATGCTGCATGATACACATGTAAGAGTCAGCATTAAAACTCAACATTAAAGGAACAAAAAGAATGCAGGTGTGGCATCTCTCCATTCAAAATGGATATGGTAAAGCAGCAGCAAAATTTTCGGAATTGTAAAACTAAACAAGTTTAAGTGCAGTTCAAGGTGACAACAAATCTGAATTTTGCTGAACATAACTAGCTCAAATTAAACATACAAGAAATTAAAGTACAAAGGAGCAACTTTTTCATTCTTATTCGAAGTTTGAAGTGGTAGGCCTAATTTTTTTACATATTCATGTGAGTAAACATAGACCAACTGATAACTTACCAAAGGTATATTCCATTCTGATCAACATGAGAAGTAACCAAAACATCCATTAAAGGAGACAGAGACAATGCTGTTATTGGAATACCAACAGATATTGCATCTATTTGTTTTGCTAATATGACATCCCAAACTCGTAGAGTTCCATCCATGCTCGAAGATAACAGCCATTTTCCATCGTCACTAAAGCACAAATCAGTTATGCGATCATTATGACCTTCAAACTTCCGAACCATCCTCAATGCCACTACATCATATAGCCGGATAACCATATCCTCCGCTACAGTTGCCAAAAGACCTAAAAGTGAAATCAAGAATTACATCAGCTCATACCCTGCAGCACTAACAGAATATAACAGAGTATTACCATTTGTTCGGTGGTACACCAACTTAATTACATGTTTTCCAACATTCCAACTGGATTGTAGCTCACGCCCTTTGAAATCCCATACCTATGGAATATAGAAGATCTTTAAAAAGTCAAGCATACAATTTAAAATTCAAAGTATACACTATAAAAAGAAGCTAAGGCACAGAGCTTTTTGACATTGTTCACCTGAAGCAGGTTTGGGATTCAACATTCCAAGAATTTCAGGCATTAGATTAGTGTATCCTTATGTTATGAACAAATTAAGGAATGCACGCCAGAAAGCACTACCATATTGCATGAAATCTGTTATAATGTGTTAGTCATGTCTTATGAATCTTTTTAAGATGCACCAACGAATGCCTAGGGTACTTTTAATCTGGACCAATTGGTATGCAATTATACAATATGAACTGGATAGAGAAAAAAAAAAGTGGTGTATTCTTCCATTACCAAATATATCATTCTCCTTCTTTAAAGCAGGTTTAAAAAAAGAAAGAAAAAGAAAACTTCAAGAGGGATGCTAATGTGTTGAGGCCAAAAATAATACAGCATCTTGGTCTCACAGCTCTGTAAATGCAAATGCAGCTAGAAACATCTAAGACAAGGATTAACTCAAATAGGAAACTAGTGGTATACACCTGAAAAATGCACCAAGGAAGTTTTACTGTGTGGTCATATGTAGATGTGCGGAAAACTTAATACTTGCCCAAACACTTCTTGCACAAATATTGAGTAAAAGACCACATGCCACTAAAATCTCTCTTTTTATTGGATTTTTTAGAACTGTGAAACATGCAGATCCCTAGCAGATATCCAACAGAAGCATTATTTATACCAATTCAGGTCAAATATGACTGGTTACCAAAAAAAAAAAGATTATGTAGTAAAAAATAGTACTTGTCCAGTATTGTTTTGAATATTATGGTTTGTTCTCATAGGAAGTCTCAATCACATTGCATCATAATGCCAAATAACATCAACCAAATCACATTAATATTAGGTCCATCAAAGAAGAGATGGTTGATGGAATCTGTTGTATGATAATTTCAAGTTTGAAAAAGGTAATTTCATTGGTGGATGGTGCAAAACAGTTCAAAATATAATATCTAGTGTTTATTGTACCCAAAAAAGATATTCTCAACTCTCATATACTAGACTTTTGACCGAAATACAAACACACTAAACTCTTGGATCAAAATACATGCACACTAGACTCTTTCAACATATACCTTGATGTCACCATTATATCCTGCACTGATCATTGAGCTGTTAGTAGCATCACAAGCAATTCCAACCACTTCTCCATCATGTGCATACTGTCTTGATTCTGAAATATCAACATAAGTGCCTCGGCTGATGCCTGATTGGAGGTTAAACCGTTCAATCCAGCCACCATTAGTGCCCAAGATCGCAAAATTACCACATGCACTTATTGCACAAGCCTGCTAGGTAAGAAAGATATAATTAGATGACTTATCAGAAACACCACAAATTTCTATAGAGAGATATTACTGGAACCAGTTAGGAGGAAAATGTATCATCAATATTTAAAATTACAAAGTGAATAAAGCAAAGTAATTGACGTGCTTCAAAGAATATGCCTTAATCGGAGTTTGGATATCTGCTGACAGTGATAGAATATGTTCGCCGATGACAAAGTTCTGAAGCCGCCAAACATAAGCCTGTGGTGTATCCATATGACAAGTAACAACATTGCACCAATCACGTTCACGAATCTCAGCTGAAATATGCAGAAATGAATGTAATTAAAATATAATAAAAATAAAATGCATACATAAGAGGCTTGCAAGCTGTAAATGCACTTGGTCACCATTATTATTAGATATTTAGATGTGAAATGTAGTGACTATTTGTGGACAAATCAATAGCAGAAAAGAAAGCTATTAGTTAGCCAACTCATCATAAACGAAGGATTCACTATATTTTGTTGTAGAGTTCTTTATAATTTCTCTCCTTTCTCTACTGTTCACTTGACCTGATGGCCGAATAAATTCCTGTCTAAAAGTTCACATTTTTCTTACTCATGTTGAAAATCATCATGTGAGCATAAATAAGCTTCCAAGAATATTTAACGTGGCAGCTATGAGATATGCTCATTAAGTCAACTTGTTATAATAATATTCTTCAAGTATCATTCAAGTTATATCTGAAATCACAATCACAAAATCTGATGACAGTATTCAAAAATGCTTATAATGGAATAAATTTTCTAACCTAAATATATGGTTTGAAACAATTAAATATGTTGATCAACAGAATAAGTTTCTAAGAGTTGATTGCGCAGATAAAGTAAAAAAATCCGAATATTTTGTGTTCCCAATCTTGCCAGTGGATAGTTTTCTAGGTCAGAAATATTATTGCTTAACTTGGTTGATCCTGTCCGAACCAGAAGTCAACAGACGCTGGGCACGTGGCGCTCCAAGGCTCGCTGATGTAGATCTCCAACTAGTGTCGAGATGCTCCGGCTATCCTGCACAGAAGTCGAGCCGGGAAGGGGATTCCCAGCGACGACCCTCCGACGCTCAAGTCAGGTAAATCACGATGAACAAGGTGGCTCCCGAAGTCTCAGAGTACGTACCCGAATCCTCTGTCGATGAAACCTGAGGTTCTTTATATAGAGCTGTGAAAGGTTTGGGCACGCGTACCAAGGTGCATAAGTGTCCTCTGTCCTATCCTAGGTATGCGGCTGTCAGAAAGCTTACCTGTCCTTTCCTAGGTACGCGGCTGTCAGAAAGTTTACCTGACCCATATCGCTACAGTCAAAGCATGCCCTCGATGGGACAGCAGAATCCCCTGTCACAAGATTTGGAGCATGGCACACACGTGAAACCTACAGGTTGTCAAAGAAAGAAATCCTCTGGCCCTTTCCTTTGCTCCAAACTTGTAGTCCGAGCGGACAGATACCTAAACATCCGACCGGACATCCGCAGTGGTTTACTTGTGCTTTGTGGAGACTAACAAACAGGGGTGCTTTATGACTGCGGTCGGTCAAAAGGTCAGCTCGGTCCATGACCTTTTTAACTGAGCGTCGGAACCCCGAGTCGGCAGTCCAATCGGACCGGCCGTCTACGGCCGTCCGTCCGGTCGGACCACACTCTCCTCTGGGTGGGCGGCTGTTCCGGTGACTTCCCCTTGGCGTTGACTTTGCAAGAAAAAAAGGGGGGGCCCACTCTTACTACCGGATCACTTGCCTTCCCTTCAAGTCTAGTCGAAGGAGGCGCATAGTCCGACTGACTGGACTGTGAGTCTAGCTGAACGGCTCATTTATGATGGTATTCTCCGCCCGGTCAGCCGTAGAGATGCCCTTGAATGAGTCAGTGATGGCCTTCACCGGATCTCCTCGCGTTCTGCGCCAATCTTCGCCATCAAGGTTGATCATACCTTCATTAAATGCTCCGAACGATTGACTGCCACGTGGAGCGATGCTCTCGGAATATGGAGGCGGCAGCGTGATATTTTGATGTGACCGAAGCAATTCGAAATATACGGCTAGATGTATGCTTTGATTCCCATGACCTGGATCCGACGGTGGAGGCCGCCCGGCCCTCACCCTATAAATTCTTCATTTCCTCCTCACCTTTACACGCCTCCGTCACCTCTACTGTTGCTCTCTGCGCTCTGGAGCTCCGGCGATCTCGCTTCTGCCCTTTGACGCTATCCGGCGCCTTTCTTCGATCCCTCTTCCCCCAGTAAGGTTTTAGATCTTTCCTTTTTCCTTTCCGATATCTAATTCGCACCTCTGCTCTAGTTTTTGAAACTCCATTTCCTCGTCTTTGAAACTTCCTTTTTGATTTCTTCTGTCCCGATCATGGCCAGTTCTTCTCATCCCGAAGAACAATCCCTAGGCCCATGGTATACTACCATGCGATCTCGCTTCGAACAACGGGATTTTGATATTTTGGTCGACAATTTCGAAATCCCCGTGGTCCTGCCGCTCGGCCTCATGGACCACCGCGCGGCGGTTTCTGTGTCTTTCGCGACCAATTCATCGCCGGTCTGCGGTTCCCCGTACATCCTTTTATAGTAGACGTCTGTAACTATTTTAGCGTGCCGCTCGGCAGTTTAGTACCAAATACCTTTCGTCTGCTCTGCGGCGTTGTCGTTTTGTTTAAGATTCACATCATCCCCTCCGACCGAGGTCTTCTTTATTTCTATTATCCTAAGCAAGCCGCACCTTTATGTTCCAAGCTCGGCCCGGTTTCGTCTTCTTCAATAAACTACCCACTTCCAATAAACATCGAAGGACTATTATTTCTATATCCGCATGCCCGACCACCAAACTTTCCGACCCAGTGGCAAGTCACCACCTCCTCCCGAATCAAGAAATTCAAGACCGACCGATTATCTTCACGCAAATGTACTAGCTTTACGGCTCGACATCAACAAGCTTCTTCAAGAGGGAGTGATGTACATTTTTGGGCTGAGTCCTATACGGACCCCACTTCCGACCGGTAAGAACTTTGCTTTGGCACTTGCTTTAATTGCTAACGATTTCTTTTCTCTTCCCGCACCGACATCGCGTTCTAAAGAGAAAGGCAGCGGCGCTGGAGGCCGTGGCAGCCAAGGAAATGAAGGCGCTGGGTATTCAGCCGGTCGGTTCTCACGAAGGAGAAAGCGGCACCCAGGCTGAATCGGCCGCTCAGGCCTCTCAACAGCAGTGGACAGCGGAGCTACCCTCCAGGGAACCAACGGCCCCCGAGGAAGGGTCCGTTCGGGAGGAGGATCAGCCACCGCAAAAGAGACGCCGAGTGGAGACACCGCTACGCCGGCTACCTCCGCGGTCCAACCCTCCGACCGGGCCGCCTGACCGCGAAAGGGAAGGCGCCTGTGCTCGAGACCATTTCGTCCGACCGGACGCCTCCCATGGCCGAGCTGCCCTCAAGTGTCGAGGTTGCATCTCCCGTGACCTTCATATCGCCACCATCGAAGCCCGTAGCAGTCCAACGGCCCGCGATCTTACCGGCTTCTGGCACAGTGGCCTCCTCACACGGCTCCGAGAGGCCGTCACTCTATCACGACGGTCCTCCACTTGCCAACGGAGGACTACAGCGAGCCGAGCGCTCAGTCCCGGACCCCCGAGCATCGATCCTCTCGTTAGCCAACAGCCACATGCAAGCGGCTACGGGTAAGTTCTTCGTTGTTTTTGTTTTTGTTTTGCCTAAAATATTTCCGCTCGGCTTCTAACAACTGCGCCTTCTCGTTTCAGAGGTGGGTGGAAGAGATAGCAGTTTCCAGCCGTCTGGCTATGGCGGACGAGGAGATAAGGCAACTGCGGGCGGCAGGTGGTCCGAGCGGCTCCCAAGGACCTTCCTACTCCGAGCTGCAAAAAGAGCTGGAGAAAGCTCAAACTCTGCTGGCTGCTGAGCAGAAGAAAACAGCTGACCAGGCCCACGCCCTAGCAAAGATAACTCTTGCCACCACTCGGAAGAACACAGCCATCTCCGATCTGGAGAAGAAAAACGTGGAGGCCCGGGGCCTGGAGTCGAAGATAAAAGAGCTGACGGAGCAGCTCGATCGGGAGAAGGCAGGCCGCTCGGCTGATGCGGAGAAGATCGAACGTCTGAATGAGGCCCTCACAAGCTCCCAGGCAACCTTCAAAGAATACCAGGATGCCGAGCCGAGCCGAGTCGCCGCTCTCCGACAAAGCCACATCCGATCGCCCGAGTTCTCGGAGAAAATTTGCGAGCGGATGTACTCGGCTTTCGACTTGGCCATTACGGCTACTATGACCTATCTGAAGTCGAAGGGCCTTCTTCCGGAGTCTACCAATATTCCGGCCGGCGATCAGGTGGAGCTTCTGAGCAATATTCCGAGGGACCTCTACGACTACATCGAGTAATTCTTGTAATTTAGCCGCTTGGCTGATCTTGAACCTTTTTGTATTTAGGCCACTCGGCCTAAGGTTTTAATTTTAATGAAATGCTTTCCTTTCGTGTATTTTATCTTCTTGCACTGTCCCCTTGCTAACACTTGTGCTGTCCGCTCGTCTCCTGTCACATCACACCTTTGGAGACGGTTGCACATAATTCCGTTCGGCCATTTTCTCCAGCTCTTCCGTTCGGCCGCACATAATTCTGTGTTGCTACCAAGAATCGCTAGTTATGAGACGATCCGAACCTCTCGATGTTCAACCTCGGAGCTCGACGGTTGGCCTGCTTGGATTATTTATAGACGCCGACTCGTCTCTTGATCTTTAACGACGGTGTTCGTCGGCGCGGATATTTATAGCCGGTCGGCGCGGCTCTCGATCTTTAACGACGGTGCTCGTCGGTCTTCCGCTCGGAGGGTTTATAGACGCCGGCTCGTCTCTTGATCTTTAACGACGGTGCTCGTCGGTCTTCCGCTCGGAGGGTTTATAGACGCCGGCTCGTCTCTTGATCTTTAACGACGGTGCTCGTCGGTCTTCCGCTCGGAGGGTTTATAGACGCCGGCTCGTCTCTTGATCTTTAACGACGGTGCTCGTCGGTCTTCCGCTCGGAGGGTTTATAGACGCCGGCTCGTCTCTTGATCTTTAACGACGGTGCTCGTCGGTCTTCCGCTCGGAGGGTTTATAGACGCCGGCTCGTCTCTTGATCTTTAACGACGGTGCTCGTCGGCGCGGATATTTATAGCCGGCGCGGCTCTCGATCTTTAACGACGGTGCGCGTCGGCGCGGATATTTATCGCCGGTCGGCGCGGCGCTCGATCTTTAACGACGGTGCTCGTCGGTCTTCCGCTCGGAGGGTTTATAGACGCCGGCTCGTCTCTTGATCTTTAACGACGGTGCTCGTCGGCGCGGATATTTATAGCCGGTCGGCGCGGCTCTGCGGTTTAACGTCTGGGCTAGACGGCCGTCAAGGCTAATTTTGACACTTCCGTTCGGAGTTGCTCTTCGCCTTTCCCCCAGCTTGGATAATGCCCTCCTGGCCGCATGGCTCAGGATCTACTTCATCGAGTATTTTGGCTCGGATAATATACCTCCGTCCGAAGGGCACGGGGCCTTCGATCTTCGAGCGTTTGGCTCGACCCATTTACCTCCGGCCGAACGGCGCGGGGCCTTCGTTCCTCGACGCTTGGCTCAACCCATTTACTTCCTACCGAACGGCACGGGTTATTTGCTTACAAGTCTTAACCACATAAACCTCCCTACCGATCGGCTCGGGGCCTTCGCACTACGATGATAATGCCTTATATTCACTCCTTTGACTTTTCATCTCTGCATTTCAAGTATTTAGTCGAAAATGAAATACGGGTGATTTACATGATACACCTTTCACCCCGCCTGGTAAGGCTGGAGGTGGTTCGCGATCTAGCTGCCGTCCGTCCTCATCCTCCAGATAATACGCTGAGCGAGCTTTCGATGATTTCAAAGGGCACCACGGCGCTCAAGCTTGCCGACGCCGACCGACTTTCTTCCGCATAAGATCGCCGACTGAACGATCCGGGAATTACGCTACGTCAGTTTTGCTTCATCCACGACGACGCCATCACCGAATCCGACGCCTTCGCCTCTCTTCTACCAAGTCCACCCATGTTTCTTCGTTCGGTGTTGTTATCATCATAGTTCTGGATCCGGTCAACGCCGACTTCGACCGGTATGACGACCTCACCGCCATATACCAAATGGAACGGTGTGACTCCGTCCCTTCTTTTGGCGTCGTTCGGATAGCCCACAAGACGCCGAGACTTCATCCGCCAACCCTCCCAAACGGTCGAGCCGAGCGCGCAGAATACGAAGGTTGCTTGACCGTTGCTCGAGGATAGGCCACGGACGTGAAATGTTGCTCGATGGCTTTGGCACCAATCCTCCAACATCTTCCCGTGAATCGCCGGTTGCTTGGACACCGAGGGACGCCGAACCGACAAAACGATGTCGCCGATGAATTTTTAACCATTTGCTCGATGATCTTTGCTAATGCCTCGGCCTCCACCCACTGGAGAAATAGTCACCGCCACTAGTAAAATTTCCTCCGCCGCCATCGGAAATGGACCCATAATATCCATTCCCACCGATCGAACGGGAGACGGTTGATGCCTTCATCTCCTCCGCCGGTGGGAGAAGTTGTGATACTTCGCACGAAGGCGTAGATACTTGTCCGAGCAGATCCGCTGCAAAGTCGAAAGTATCCGCCAAGAGGATCTTCGCTAACGAGCGTCCGCCGGACGACCTCCACGATCCTTGATGTACTTCCCGGAGGATGTAAGTCGAGTCCTCCGAGCTTACATTTTAGCAGAGGACGCGAGAAAGCTTTCTTGTAAAGCTCTCCGATGAGTGTAAACCGACCGGCTCTTCTTCCGAGGAGCCGGGCTGCATATTCATCGGATGGTGTGGTGCCTGAACGGAGGAATTCTATAATAGGTGTCCTCCACCACTGAAACGCGAGGCTCAGATCCGTCGACACGCGCCACCATCGCTTTTTCAATCGGGTCACGAACGGCGATCGGCTATTGAGCTCGCGAAGTTCGCCAACTCATCGGCCGCCGGTTCTCCGCTCGGGAATCTTCTCAATAAGCACTTCTGAAAGTAGCTTTGAGTTTTCAAAGGCCTCAACAGAGAGTTTAAGCCGAACACGCTGATTTCAAAGGTGCTTGAAAGTCGCCGAGCGGCCAACCGTGAATTCCGAGAGAGTCACCCGACCGGCCCCCACATGCCGCGCCCTGTAATCCGGCTATAAGGGCCTCATACTCTGCCTCATTGTTGGTGGCCTTGTAGTCCAGCCGGACGGATAGGTGCATCTTTTCTTCTTGCGGTGAGATAAGCAATATCCCAATCCCGCTTCCGAGTCGAGTGGAAGACCCATCCACATATATCCTCCACAGAGCTTCCGGCTCTGGCCTCTGCACTTCGGTCACAAAATCAGCCAAGGATTGGGCTTTAATCGCCGAGCGGGGCTGGTACTGGATGTCAAACTCGCTTAATTCTGTCGTCCACTTGATAAGCCGTCCGGACGATTCTGGATTCAACAGGACTCTTCCGAGTGGACTGTTCGTCCGGACAATGATTGTGTGAGCCAAGAAATACGGTCGAAGGCGCCGAGCGGCTAGAACCAAAGCAAAGGCCAACTTCTCGAGCCCGGTGTAGCGAGATTCAGCATCTTTCAAAATATGGCTCAGAAAATACACCGGTTGCTCTTCACCGTTCGCCCTCACAAGTGCTGAGCCTACAGCATGCTCAGTTGACGATAGATACATATAAAGTGACTCACCCCCGATCGGCTTGACAAGTATAGGCAGAGAATTCAGATATGTTTTCAACTCTTCAAATGCTCGGTCACACTCTTCATTCCACTGGAACTTAGTAGCCTTACGCAGGATCTTGAAGAATGGCAGGCTCCGGTCGGCAGTTTTGGAATGGACAAAGCAGTTATCCGACCGGTCAACCGCAGCACTTCCCTTGTGTTTCTGGGAGGAAGCATGTCTTGCAGAGCTTTCACCTTGCCGGGGTTGGCTTCGATTCCCCGCTCGGTCACTACGTATCCCAAGAAACGCCCTCCCTTTGCTCCGAACAGGCACTTCTGTGGATTTAGCTTGACTCCATATTTGCGCAGTGTTCGGAAGGTTTCTTCCATATCCTTGAAAAGATCGGCCGCCCGGATTTGATAAGAATGTCGCCAACATAAACTTCCAGATTCGCCTATCTCTCCCCGAACACTTTGCTCATCAAGCGCTGATAGGTGGCTCCCGAACGGCATCACGTTGCAGCAATAGTGCCGTCGGCAATCACGGCTAACCTTTTCCCGATCTTCGCGGAGCGGTACCGTGATAGCCCCGGTAGGCGTCGAGCATGCAATTAATTCACACCGTAGAGTCCACCAATGATCTATCCGGCGAGGATAAAAATCTTTGGGACATGCTTTGTTTAAGTCCCGAAAGTCAATGCAAACTCTCCTTGCCCGGCTTGGAGACCAATACCACGTTAGCTAGCCACGGAACTGACCACAGATGCGGCCGGCCTCCAAGTTTCTACTCCGCCGGATTATGGCATTCGCCGCGCTAAAATCTCTTTTTTCCGCCATCGCCGAGCCGTCGGTCGGACACGCAACCTACATGCCGCGCTAGGCTCGCGAAATTCCGGCAACTCGTGTGTCGACCAAACAAAGACATCATGATTTTCTGGAGGCAGCTTCTTCTTCTGCTTTTCCTCTAGATCCGAGGCGATGAAAGTGGTGGCCTCCGATCGGGTCGGATGGATCTGAACTTCCTCCTTTTCATCATAAATTAAAGCAGGAGGTTTCTCGGTTATGGCGTGTACCTCGATTCGGGGCGCCGAAGCTTCGCTCGGATCATCTCTATATAGCATCGCCGAGCTGCTAGTTGATCTCCACGCACTTCTCCTACTTTGTCTTCCACGGGAACTTTATCTTCCGTGGAAGGTCAAACAACCGCCGGAATTCGCCGGCCGGCCGTCCAGAACGACATCAGAGGATGATGGAGAGTCGACCACCACGAAGTTTATTGTCCCGGTCCTCCCGAGCGGCTCTTCCCAGTGAGGTGGCCACCGGATCCGTCCGACCTACAACTTTGTAAACCCGTAAAGCGGGTAGTCATGGGCAGCACTCGGCTCGATCAATTCTGCACTGATCGAACGCCTTCTTGAATATGATGTTGACCGAGCTCCTGTGTCAACGAATATGCGATGAATAGTGTAATTGCTATTACCGCTTTAATGAGCAACGCGTCGTCGTGGCACTTCTACTCCTTCCAAGTCTCCAGGCCCGAAAGTGATTTCCGGTCCACTTGCCCGCTCTTGGCTACAACCGACCGCGTGGATCTGCAGCTGCCGGACGGCCGCCTTTCGGGCTCGGTTGGAGTCTCCTCCGGTCGGTCCGCCAGCGATAACGCTGATCTCGCCCCGGGAAGTATTGCTCCTATTTTCCTCCTCCCGAGCGGACGGCCGGGACCGTTCTCTGGACGTCCGGCGACTCTCCTGTCTTGGGGATCGGTGCCGATCGGACGTCTGGTGATGTCGCCTCTCGGTGTGGGTCCGGATTAGTCGTTTAGCTAATTTGTATTGAGATATCTTTGGTGCTTATCCAGTCCCTGTGGATACCATATCTTTCTTTATTACTGACGACATATCCGTACACTTGCGGATCGTTAACATCGGACTAGAGGTGGTGGTGGTCTCCCATCAGCCTGACCGGTCAGAGCTGGGGCCCTCACTTCCTTCTTCCTAGTGGCTTAAGCTTCCTCCACATTAATGTATTTAGCCACATTCCACAACAAGTAGTTGAAGCCCCTCGCAGGCTTTCGGATGAGGACTTGGAAGAAATCTCCCTCCAACAAGCCTTGAGATGAAGTGCTTATTCATATCTCTCAGGAGGCAGCTGGGACATCCAGCACCACTTGGTTGAAATGCTTAATCTACATTCTCAAGGACTTCTTTGTTCCTTGTTTGAGCATGAACAGACTATGATTGGCTTTCTGATATCTTCTTCTACTAGCGAAATGGTGCAGGAAAGTGTTTCTGGAATCCTTGAAATAAGTGATGGATCCGATTGACAGTTGAACCACCGTTGAGCCGATCCCGAGAGAGTGGTAAGAAAGACGCGGCACTTTACTCCATCGGTGTATTGATGGAGCGTGGCAGATATCAAACTTACCCAGATGATCATCCCGGTCCGTTGTTCCATTGTATTCGCCGATCGTCGAGGCACGTAGTGTCAGGCGAGGGTCTCGTAAAATATCTTCCGAGAATCGGCGATTGGTCCGCCGGAGATGAGTGCCGGGGCTTTCCTTCGTCATCCCGCCTGCATTTCATCCAAGAGGAGCCTCTATCTCTTCGAGCCGGTGCGGCTTGAAACAAGGCTCGGGAATGCGACGGTGGCTTGAGGTGCTTCCGCCCGGCCACGAGACGCAGATGTTGCTTGTTGCGCCGGCCGTTTGGCTTTGCTCCATGAGTTCGGCCCTTATCTCGACCAGTGCGTCGAGTTCCTCCTCTTACTCTCGTCCAGCCTCGTCCATTGTCTCCGATCGGATGCGCAGAGCGTTCCCACGGCGCCAATTGATCTGTCCGAACCAAGTCGGCGACGCCGGGCACGTGACGCCCAAGGCTCATGTAGATCTCCAACTAGTGTCGAGATGCTCCCGCTATCCCGCATGTGTCGAGCCGGAAGGGATTCCGACGACCCTCCGACGCTCAAGTCGTAAATCACGATGAACAAGGTGGCTCCAAGTCTCGTAGTACGTCAATCCTCCGTCGATGAAACCCGAGGTTCTTTATATAGAGAAAGGTTTGGGCACGCGGGTGCATAAGTGTCCTCCGTCCTATCCTAGGTACGCGCCGAAAGCTTACTGTCCTTTCCTAGGTACGCGTCGTAAAGTTTACCGACCCATATCGCTACCAAAGCATGCCTCGATGGGACAGAATCCTCACAAGATTTGGAGCATGGCACACACGTGAAACCTACAGGTTGTCAAAGAAAGAAATCCTCTGGCCCTTTCCTTTGCTCCAAACTTGTAGTCCGAGCGGACAGATACCTAAACATCCGACCGGACATCCGCAGTGGTTTACTTGTGCTTTGTGGAGACTAACAAACAGGGGTGCTTTATGACTGCGGTCGGTCAAAAGGTCAGCTCGGTCCATGACCTTTTTAACTGAGCGTCGGAACCCCGATTTGACAGGGTGCCTCCCAACTATAAGTGCGAGCCGGCCGGACCCCTCCGGGTACTCGATTCCATCGACCGACCGGCAGTCCAATCGGACCGGCCGTCTACGGCCGTCCGTCCGGTCGGACCACACTCTCCTCTGGGTGGGCGGCTGTTCCGGTGACTTCCCCTTGGCGTTGACTTTGCAAGAAAAAAAAGGGGGGGGGGCCACTCTTACTACCGGATCATTGGTCAATATTAATGATGCTACCTAAATGGAAGCATAAGAATCAACGAGGGCCAAGATATATGAAAAAGACAGCTGATATAGTTTCATTATGAATCCACTAACCAGACTTTTAGTACCTATCTATGTTTTCACCAACAGGAGAAAAAAAATTAATTAAGGACTAAGGTCTTGTGGCTGATCAAAAATCAGAAAAAAAGTAGTAGTGCAAGACATTTATAGAACATGGCTCGAATACATGAGAATCCTTGTTTTTTTTTTTCATGAATAAGATCTACATCAAGAATAGGGTCTCTATCAAGCAGGACTAAGAGCAAACTTTGTCAATCTATATAATGTCTTTAGTAGAAATAACAATAAAAGGAAAATTTTCTTTTAAAAAAAGGGTCAAATATTTCCAAAAGAAATCTATGGGCAACGGCTGTGTGTAATTAAAATATCCAGTATTCTAAGTAAAAAACGATTCGATGTCAGATCAAGATGAATTGTTTCCCATAAGAGACTCAAGGAAACACACTTTAGTCAGACATCCACATGGATATTATGAGGACAATATAGTCCGAACTCATGGAACTCATATGTTGAGAAATGATTCATACCAAAGTCGAATGTGATAACAGGCTTCAATTTGATTTCTTCCTCCTGATAAATAGAAAGATGTAAGGGTAAAGGGATTGGTAGGTACACGTTCATGCTCATTACAAGTTTAAAAATGCAAAACTTCGATATACAATATGTTTGACATTAGATGCAAGATTATTAACAGTACCCCTGTCCTTAACTTCTTAGCTCTTTTAGTTACATGACGTTGAGAAAGCTCCCTACTTTGTTGCTCCTGTTAAACAAATAAGGCATATTTATTAAATAGAATATAGTAAACTATAAAACCTTGTCGTCAAATTCCTCAAGTAGCAGGACTAACAGAACATATGCTCTTCTTTAAAAAGGAATAACTTATTCTATAAAAAACAGTTAATCTAGAAAGATACGGTTTTCAATAATGTTCAAGGAAATCACAGCAGGAAGATACCTAGCAATAGAAAACTCCATTTAATATAAATACCAACTCATAGGGACGATTCAGAAAGCAACAACTTTGTCACTCAAAAATATACAAACAGATGGAATCAAGAAGGGAGAACAGGGAAAGTTGTAAACATGAACAAAGTCATGAATAATTAGTCAATTCATTGAATATTAATAGAAATTAAATGATGAAAACTGACATAAGGTTACACTCTTATAGATCAAGCCCAAAGATATAGCTGCATGTAGAATGATGGGAAAATAAAGAACCTAAAACTAGGTGAAAGAAGGCAACAAACCTGAATAATTGAGAAAAGACGGAAAGCCCGATCTTGACCTGCAGATAAGATATACCTCCCATTTCCATAAAATCTGTCAAAGTTAGAAACTTCTTAGATTGTTCGAGTCAACCATAATTGAAAGCCAGATGATACAATCTATTCCATCATTTCACATCTACGTAACCTAACATTCTGAAGGAAATTAATCACTGTCAACAAGACAGTAAAAGAATAGATTAGAATGTAGACAAAACAGAGGATGTTTTGAAAATTTTATGTTCACCTTATACATAAAGATGGAGCACTATGACCACTCCGAAAGCGTAAGAGACGAGCATCTCCATCAGTTGTATCAAAAATCCACATCTATCAAGAACAGTACAGAAGTTATATTAATTAAATGAAGGTACCTAAATACTTCTAAAGCATTCAAGGTAAAACTATGATATTAAAGAAACTCAGCAAGATAATGATGAATTTGATTCTACAACAATAAGATTCTTATATGTAAATCTAAAATGACATAGAGTCAATGGTATAAATAATAATTTATCAATGATTGTGGCAAAAGGCGAATACGCTCGCCCTCAGCGCCCCCGCCAACCAATAATTTATCAATGATGAAACATAACCTAACAGCTCGGAAGAAAAAAAAAAATCAAATCAAAGTTGAATATCAAATGCAAGAAAATGCAAGGTAACAAGAGATAAAAACTTTAAACAAGTGATAATCAGTATGATCAGAGAAAAGCATGACTCAAGAGTAAAAAAAATTGAGCTATTGGAAGGTATAAATTTAGTTTCAGCAAATAATTTTAAGCAAAAAATTGCACAAAACCAACAAATGACTGAAAGCCAACATTTGGAGCCTTTGAATCCAACATGAATTTTCAAGTATGCTTCAAATAAGGCTCAGCTGGAAGGAAATACATGCAATAGAAACAATGGAGATAATAAAATACAACCCAACTTAGATTCAGCTCCTTATTGAAATATAAACTGCAGATTTCATTACATCATCAATCTGATTCGGACAAAGGGAAACAGAATGACATGAGGTTAAAGACAACCAAAACTGGCAGAGACCACCAACTAAACCAAACTATAACTTCATCATGGTCCACCAACTATATTGGCCATTTGCAGTCCTTTCAATTTCTGATCCGAATCTGTAACTAATCACTATATTGAACAACAGGATGTGCAAAACATTGCTTAGATTTGGACAGTCACTAGAGTGGGAACAGAAGATGTAATGAGAAACCAATAAAATAGACTGAGTTCTTTGGAGAAATGAGGAGGAAGAGGAGAAAGAGAAATGCATTGATTTTCTTGTTGCCTCTGGTTTCATCTCATTTTATCATCAGACAATCTAAGCCTGTATCTGCCTTTACATCATAAGTGAACCAGCTTGTACATGATTTCAGATGAAACATGCTTTTGACCGTGAGCAGCAATCAAGAAAAGAAAGCAGACTATCGGCACTACAATATAAAGTTGACATATAACATAAGGTTCCTAAAAGAAAAGGAAGATGATCCTGAAAAGAGCATCTCTTGTATCAAACAAAGGTAGTGTAAGAAGTATTGAGAGAATATATTTTTCATTAAGCAAGAATAATAATACAAGCTGTATTTATATACATCGTAAAGAGATAAAGATAAAAAGGAAACATATACATAAAAATATACAAAAGATTTATGCATAATATATTCCAAGATATCCTAATAGGCCCCCTCAAGATGATGGGCTCCTAAAGACACCAATCTTGGCACAGAGAAGACGAAGTAGAGCACTAGGAAGTGATTTCGTCAAAGCATCAGCTAATTGGTCAAACGACGAGACATGAGAGACACGGACTTTATTACTCTAAACTAGTTCACGAACAATATGATAATACAAAGCAATGTGCTTAATGCGTGAGTGAAACATAGGATTTGCGCAGAGATAAGTAGCTCCAATGTTATCACAATATATAGAAGTTGAAGAGGTCACAGTGTCCACACCCAATTCATCAAAAAGAGATCAAGCCCATTGAAGTTCCGCAGCAATAAAGGTAATGACACGATATTCAGCCTCAGTAGACGAGCAAGCAACAAAACCCTGCTTTTTGGAGCTCCAGAAACTTGGGTTGGGACCTAGAAACACAATATAAGCACCATTCCACGTGTGATCATCAATGTCACCAGCCCAATCTGCATCACAGTAGGCTTGCAAAGAGGGAGAGGAGTGTCGTCGGAGAATCAGACTATAAGAACGTGTACCATTAAGATAGTGCAGCAGACACTTAACAGCCCCAGTGGAGGGATGAGGGAGCATGCATAAACTGAGACAGTTTGTTAACAGCAAAGGCAATATCCGGTCGAGTAAAAGAAAGAAGACTACCAACCGTTCGATACAAAGTAGCGTCCACAGGAGGCGAGCCATTGAAAAGGTGCAGAGATGCGGACGTGGCAACAGGCGTTTGAACAGTTTCAAGTCCGCCATATTGGTTTTGGTAAGAATATCAAGAAGATATTTTTTTTAAGAGAGACAAAGGCCCTCGGAGAGGAAACAACTTTAACACCTAGAAAATAAGATAAGATTCCTAGATCTTTGATAGAGAAATGAGCATTGATGAATCCCTAAAGGGCACTAGCATTATTTTCTATAAGAATTAGATCATCAACATAGACAAGTAGATACATAGTGATACCTCTAGAGTGGAAAATAAATAACGATGTATCAGAAAGAGAGGTCATGAAACCAACACTGATTAAAAAATGAAGTGTAGGTGTGTGGTGCCTGCTTAAGACCATAAATTACTTTGTTCAATTTACGGACATAAGATGGAAAATCAGAGTCAACAAACCCGGGCCATATACACACAGCCATCAACCCTAAAGAAATGCATTATTCATATCCATTTGACAAAGAGACTGCCCTTTGAAAACGACAAGGGACAAGAGAAGGAGGACAGTAGTAGGCTTTGCCACGAGATTGAAAGTGGCAGTGCAGTTAAGACCGGGACGCTGGTGAAATCCCTTAGCGACTAGACGAGTCAACAGAGTCATCGGGCTTTCGCTTAAGTCGAAACAGCCACTTGCAACCAACGACATTCTAAGAGGTATCAGACAGGACAAGATCAAGTGACATTACAAAGAAGAGCATCGAATTCTTCAGACATGGTTGCGCGCCAACGAGGATCCTTGAGAGCCATAGTATGTGTTGTAGGTTCAGACGGAGTAGTGTCAATGATAGCGGTGAGACCAAAGCAAGGATTAGGCTGGAAGACATTGTTTTTGGTACGGGTCATCATAGGATGGGTGTTGGTGCCAGAAGCAGGCTAAACTGGAGGAGCAAGTGGGGGTAGAACTACTGCTGGGGCTAGCATGACAGGCAGAGGCTCGGTAGGAGATGTTCGACAGGTGGAGGCTAGGGCTGGTTGGTTAATAACCAGAGGTACGGGACACGGGTTAAGGAGCAAATAGGCGAAGAATCAACAGCATGAGAATCCTCCAGAGACATATTAGGCAGTGCTCTAGGAAAGGTCCAGCACTAGAACCACCACTAGCAAAAGGAAACTCAGACTCAACAAAAACAACATAACAAGAGACAAAGATTTTTCTAGAAAAGGACTCATAGCTCTGTCTAAGAAAGTAACCAAGAACGTTAGAGAGTAACCAAGGAAAACACAGCCACACAGGGTGAAGATCAGTGTGCAGGTTTATGAGAAGCATAGGGATGAAGCCAGGGATAGCAAAGACAACCAAAAATGCAAAGTTTGGAGAGATTTGACAAGGAGGCAAAGAGACACACAAAGGAAGATTTGTAAGAAAGATTGCGTTTGGGTAGTCGATTAATAAAATAGGTGGTAGTGGCAAAGGGCCAGAACTAGGTCTGAATGGACACACGATGAAGAAGCGCAAGATCAGTTTTGACAATATGGTGGTGACGGCTGATACGGAATGTAACGAGCGGACCCAGGATATGATATGGCAGTCAAATCAAGATAACAAGGCAGTTAAAGTTAAAGTCAAAGTCAAAGTCAAGGAAATTCTCCACCTGGCTTGGTTGCTCAATGAGCGCTAAGGCTCTTAGATCCAGCTCGACCGGATTACAAGCCGTTCGGGAAAAGGTTGACGACCCTTAAGCCGGTTAAACATAGGGGGTTTAATGCTTTATTCCTGAAATGGAAAGATAGTATGTCCGATCATTCAATAACCGACCGAGTTTAAGGACGACTAGACCGGAGGTACTGACCCACTTTACAGTCGACTAGTCATAGATTTAGTCGCGAGAAAAGTGAAACTCCTTACTCTGTACGAGTCTTCCTGCATATGCCTGGTCGACCTTATTACTGATCGTCTCTATGAGTTTCCACATGACAATATGCTTGTGTATCCGTTCGGTCATAGAATTGAACGGATTTATATGCACGGCCGGACAAAAGGTCGACTGAGCCTAAAGTACTCAGCTTCATATTGTTTCCCAAAGTAAATTTCCAGCACACACGGTTTATCATATGGCTTCTCGAAAGGATTTCCAATATACCTAATGAATCATATTATGCTCCAAATGGATTTCTAATAGCATTCAATACATAACAAAGCAGCTTAATGCGAGGACAGATATAAAGACGACTGACCTTATTATAGGCCGGCCGGGTTACACTCAGCCAACAACATGAACAGACTGCGAAACATAACTGAGCAGCTTAATACATGGACAAGCATAAAAACGACCAGCCTTATTGGATGGTCGGGATATACGCAGTCGACAACATGAAGAGAGAATCCTAACAACCCGTCATAATAACAACCACATGTCAGAAAATATTATTCTGAAACCTTTTTCAAGGATAGTCGTGTTTCCCATAGCAAACCACTTATGACAGCATATTTCTTCAACAACCTTAGCAATAACATGAGCTATAAATGACAAAAGAGGTCTACGTGTGGGTAAATAAAAAATTCCTCGGACAATTATTGCACATTGCCTAGGTTGTACACTTTTCTTTACCTAACAACCTCTAGTACACTTCGTCACCTCATAATTGCGGAGGTTATGAGAGGTGGTATATAAAGGAGTCTTCTTCGTTGGCAAGGTACGTTCTCTGAACATCTGAAACTCACTCTCGCGCACATTCTTTACTGTTCTTCATTCACCCGTCCGGGATTGTACTGACTTTAGCGTCGGAGGGTCTTCGCCAGAACCTTGATTTCTAGGCACTGACATTTTGTTGGCTTATTTTAAAGTGCGCAGGATCGAAAAGAAGTCTCCGTGTGGCGTAAATAGTCTTATCTAAGTCAACAACCAATCCACCGTTCTAGCGCGTCATCTCTGTAATTTACAGACAGGATTAACGACGTTCAGAGAAATTATTATGTTCAGGAGTATGAAGAGGAGTGGTCAGCTAAGAAATTCCATGCAAACTAAGAAATTCTTTTAGCGCAAGAAATCCACCACTATGGTCAGTATATATATGGTGAGGATAGGACAATTAAACTGTTTCTCGTCAAGAGACTTAAAGCATAGAAATACAGAAAGGACATCCGATTTGCGTTTTAAGGGATATAGCCAAATATATTTACTGTGATGATCAACAAATATAACATAATATTTATAGTCATCATATGAGAGAACTAGAGAAGTCCAAACATCAGAAAATATGATATCAAGGGAAAATTGTGAAAAGAGTGACGAGTCATAAAAAGATATTTATGACTTTTATTGCATTGACAAGAATTACAATGAAAATGACGAACTGAAGAAGCAAGGCAAGATAACGTGACTAATTGACATAAGACTCGAGCAGACGGGTGACCCAGACGACTATGCCAGATAGGGAGAGAAATGACGGAAGAAGAAAGTACCAGTGGTGGAGAAGGAGTGGACGCAAACCAAGAGTAGACATAGCCTTTAAGTAGACCTTGGTGGAGAATTGCCCCTGTGTGAGGATTCTTCACCTGGAAAGCAAAGGAAGAGAAAATAACAATGACATCATTAGTTTTATAGAATTGGGAGATGGACAAAAGGTTCTTATTGATTGATGGAACACAAAGGGCATTGGGAAACTTCAAAGAAGACGAGGTAGAGGGTGGTAAGAGATAACTTGTGTGAATAATGGGAAGTCCAGTGCCATCACTGACAACAACACCATCAAAACCAACATATGGAGCATGCAGAAAGAGATTGGAGAGGTCAGAAGTCACATGATGGGTGGCGCTAGAGTCAAGGATCTAATCAGATGAAGAGAGCGATGCCATAGTGTAGGCAACAACCGACGGAGGTGGCGGCCCATAAGCAACATGAGATGAGCCAGTGGGAGGCGTGGGAGTAGGAGCGAGCTGATACAAAAAATCAGGGTAGCACAGAGCAGAGTGACCTTGATGACTGCAGAACTGACAATGTCCAAGATACGGGCGTGAGACACACTAGCCCTACGCCGGAGAGTGTTGCTGCTGATGCGGCCAGGAGGGCCATGGACCAGTGGGATGAGCACTAACGGGTGGATGAGCCACGATAGGTGGATAAGATGATCGGAGTGAGAAGGCAACGGATTGGAAGGCGGCGTGGGTCATGGCCAGAAGAGTGATTTGCATATCCCTACGAGTGGCAAGATGGGCTTCATAATTAAGGAGCTTCTCATGGAGTTCCCTAAACGAGATTGCAGTGTCCCGGGCCTGAATGCATGGGTGAGTTCCTTATAGTCATCATCAAGACCATGAAGGACTTTGATGGTGAGGTATTCAATGTCAAGAGAGACATTCATGAGCGCCAGTTCATCAGACTTGGATTTGATAAACTGCATAAATTCAGGGATAGATTAAAAGTCTTTGACTGGATTGCGAAATTGTATTTTGAGTTATGTAATGCGACCACGAGAGGGCATGCCATAAATGAGAACAAGAGGGTTCCAGACATCACAAGATTTGCGAGCAGCAGTAATGAACGAAATTAAGGATGGAGAAAGAGATCTAATAATAACATTCAATATAAGTTGATCCTGGCTGATCCCGACAGAATATGCAAGATTAGGAGTCTGAGTATGTAATTTGTCTGGACAGGGGTGAGAACCATCAACAAAGCCAAGCAGATCATGACCAATGAGAAGGGTCATGAGCTGTAGACGCCATGAGAGATAGTTGGAGGAAGGAAGCTTCAAGGGTGCATAAGCAGCAACATTGAAAGAGATCGGGGTGGTCGCAGAGGCAGCCATAGAGTGGCCGGAAAAAAAAAAATTTAAGATAGAGGGTGCACGGCAACGACGTGGCTAGAATTAGGGTTTGTGGCGTAGGCCAAAAGTTCTGATACCATTAAGAGTGAGCAAAAATTCGGTAAAACTGAATTAACCAAACCAACCGAATTTAGAAATTCGGTTTGGTTAATTCAGTTTTCGTTTTTTTTTTAATTTTGTTCATTTTTTGGTTAATTCAGTTTTTTGGTTTGGATTTTAAATTTTATTAATCGGTTAAACCAAATAAACTAAATAAGAATATTAATTTAATTATTTTTTGTTTAAAAATATAATTAAATAAATAAACTTTTGGTTTTTTTTAGTTAAAACCGAATAAGGTTTTAAAATTTCAATTAATTCGGTTGGAAACTGAATTAACCGATATTGTATCGGTTTGGCTCTCGTAGAGAAATTCGATCGGTTCGGTTGGTTCAAAAAAATTTTGATTTGTTCGGTTTTCGGTCTATTTGGTTCGGTCGGTTCGATTTTGACCGAATACTCAACCCTAGATACCATGTAAGAAGTATTGAGAGAATATATTTTTCATTAATCAAGAATAATAATACAAGTTGTATTTACATACATCGTAAAGAGATAAAGATAAAAAGGAAACATATACATAAAAATATACAAAAGATTTATGCACAATATATTCCAAGATATCCTAATAGGTAGAACATGAGGCACATATATCATGTGTAACAAGGAAACTTAATATACCAATAGGACAACTTTCTAGCTCCAAGGTTCTAGTATCACCAAATTCCAGAATTTGATTGGAAAATTAAAAGTTTGTAATATCTAAGTTAACAAGGATCAAGTATGATTGAGGAACACAAATAGCTACCTTAATTGAATTATCTGCTGATGAACTCATTAGAACAGGCTCATTGGCAAAAAAATGAAGTGAAATAATAGTTCCATCATGAGCTTCCCTAATGACAGATTGAAGTCTCCTCTTCTCCAGATTCCATATGCTTATAACGCCAGATGAACCACCAGATGCAAGAAAAGGTTGCCCATCTATCATAATAAAGAAGTATATAAGTTGCAACGACAATGCAGTCAAGCTAAGGAACTACCGAAAGTATTATCTTACTAAGTATACAATTTGTCATAATATCAAATAAGATTTCTACAAGAAAATGTGATTTCCCAATTATTTATGGCGAGCTATAAAGATCCATAATCTTTTGCTGTCACTGATCTCAAAGGAAGGAAATTTCCTTATCAAACAAACATATGCAATTATTTTTCCCCTTGTTTCCTACAAAGGCAAAGGCTTTTAGAACCCTTCCACCATTCTTGAAACCTTAAATCATGATTGCCTACTCTGTCATCTCACCAGGGTTCATTGTTATATTACAAAAAAGACAAATATCATAAATTGAAAATATTTGTGATCTATTAAAAGACAGCATAACATTTGGGATAAACTAATTAAATCATCAGAGTGATTGATTGTATTTGGGTGTTAATTTTAAGGATAATAAAACTTGAGTTAAGCCTGTTTAATTTTTAAGATTGTGATCAAGTTAGATTAGGAATGATTTTTAACTGAGTCGGACTTTAGGTTTTTTCTTAAGTGAGAAGACACACTAGTTTAGTTACAAATAGTAAATGCAGACAACGTTGTCAAACCAAGATCCATATCTTGAATTGGTGAATTATTGAATCGTGGATTGTATCAACTACGAATCAAAGGATTTGATAAAAATCTATAGAATATGTTAAAAAAATAATTCTACTTTATTTAGAATAATTTTGGTATAATATAAAAATAATATAATGTTTCATTTGATAGCAAAATAATAGATGTTCATTTTGATTCATAACAACATATATAAGTTTATACCTTCTACTAATGGAAATGTACAGATTATTATTTATTTCATTTCATTAAAAATTTAAATGAGAGGGCAATAGGAACCTTCCTCGTCAAATGTTTTTAACATAGAAAAATCAATGTCATCAAATGGAACACAATTAAGGTATGGGTTTTTTTTACCCTTATTGGCATTCACTGGATCAATATGAAAACATTTATTCTTCAAAATCATGGTTAGATGCCAAGTTCACATTGCCTATAGTTGACTTTGTATCTCCACTTAACAAGATTTTTCTTCTATGTTGGTAGCTTTAAAATTTAACTCTATTTGACCATTAGACTTCTATTGTACAACATAAAATACTTCAATTACTTCTCAGTTTAATTTCTAGCATACTGCGTTCAATTTTTTTTTTTAATGAGATAGATTGACTTTTAGTTGGTTAGACTTTAACTTTTTTAATAAGTTTTCTTTTTTATTTTTATAGAGTTTATTAAACTCTCTGAACAGGATCAATCCTGCTTATCAAGAATTCTTGTTCTCATGCACAAGACCGCTCAAACATCATGCCTCATCCTCTACTATACAAAGTGTCATTCATGCATGCCAAAGAGACCACAAATGCCATGAAATCCTCTTTACTCAATAAAAGTTTGCATTTTTGGTTTAAATTTAGAAGGGAATGGGCAATGCTACTGGCATTCATAGTTGCAACATTAAGATTAATTGACAAGGAAAGAATGGTTGGCATAATTCAGATTGGTAGCAAAAGATATTAGATGTTGTGAAGAGCATTTAAAAAATAATAAAAAAATAAGATTATTCAGTAAAACTAAGGAAATGTTTTCCATACTGCAAAAGAACATAACCCTCATGTAAAGATAAAATAACGCAAACAAGGCACAAAGTAAAGTTGCCCTAACAATGGGCATCATGTCATCCAACAAGGATACTTCAGCTAGAACCAAATACCTGTTCTGAATGATAAGGCCGTCACAGCACCACGCATAGAATGAGTAAAAGACACTATGTCTTCATCATAGCGCACATTGTGGACATGGATAGTTCCATCAGAGCAGCCAATGGCAACAACATCCAATGCAGGTGAGGCAACACAACAACATACAGATGAATTCCACCCTTTAAAGTCAAAAAGTTTTTTCTTTGTGTTGACATTCCATAACTGCAACTGGCCTTCTTGACTACCAATAATGATCTGATGAAGAACAGCTTTTAAACTCCCCATAATCATATTACTCTAGAAAACAAAGCTCTTTGAACTAGGAAACCATAGAATGGATAGTTAGTAGGAACCTTGTTGAGATAAGTATCTGGATGCATAATACAACTTGGGGTGAATTTGTCGTCTAACAGAATATGGCCAACCGGCTCAAGGTTCAGTTCATCTCCCCTTAAGGACCATATAAACAAATTGCCTTTGATATCAACACTCAAGACATGGTCTCCAAACACAAGCAACAGATTAACTTTGTCCTGGTGTCTGCTCCATGTAGCTACCTGAAGTAAACTCAATATAAAGTTAAATATGCAGAAAAAAAAGATAGTAATCAAATCTACAAGATATAATTCAAAATTGCACATGATTGAAGAATCAATCAATCTCTCTGTGCAATACAAATACAGAAAATTGTTCAGAAATATCATAATGAAGGAACATAGGAATTTGTCGCTATGTATTTGACCAAATTAGATCTCATCCAGTTCCTCTAGACCTTTCACTAAAATACCCCTAACAGGTTGGCAAAGCCAACTGCACTTGCCTCCAGCACCCCCGCCAACCCATCCCAGGGCCAACACGGAGGAGAAAAATATCCCTAACAGGGATAGCACTAAACGGGGAGAGAGGCTTTTCCATGAGATGTGAAATGAAAAGTATTAGCCCCAAATGGGGTAGAAGAGCATATTTACAAGTACTTATAAATCTTTATGAAATTCTCTACGAATATGAAAAGCAAGTAGGTTTTGGTTTTCTGCATATGTCATTATTGCTTAATCATCACCACCCAAAAACTTTTCAAAGAAACTCTTCCTTAGAAAATGACAATAATAGAAGCATCAAGAAATCTCTGTATGTAACAGAAGAGCATGTGTTGATGTAACTATAATCTTTATGAGATTCTCTACAGATTTGAAAATCAAATAGGTTATGGTATACAAATATACAAAGGCATAATTGATTATTCACTATTATACACTGAGTTCCTGCAAAAGATCATAACATACTTTCTTAACAATTCAAGCACTAATTTGAAGGGATGTACAGAATAGCAGTGTTACACACATACTATTGAACCATCATAAATGTTAATTCCTGTGTATACGAAGTTCCATTATAATACACCTTCTATGGTAAAACACAGTTTAAAATAGACTCATCTATGTGTAACAGTGCAATAAGCAAGGGCAATGATTCTTCTACAACCTGATGAGCACGTTTAAAGACGCCAATATCATTTCCATAGGCAGCCATAGTAAAATCCTTACAAGATGCAAGAGCTCTGATCTTTTTCGGTAATTGAGGACCTACAATAATATTTTTTGGATAAATGTCATTCAGAAAAAAAAGGAAATAAATTTCTCTCTACCATGCATATGCTCAAAGAGTAACAATTGACAGGCATAATAGAAGGCACTACCATTGGTTATTTTCAGTTAAACATCATTCACTCATTTCATCATTCAGTAAATATATATATATATATATATATATATATATAGCGGATCGCCCTTTGCTTTGGTTAAACATCATTCACTCAGATGAAGCTTAATAGGCAGTGAAGCATTGAGGCATCGGGAAATTGTTAACACAAGACTTGTGACTACTATTTTCATTTTTGTTCCATTGCACAGTATATCTTATTATAATGTATATATATTCCCTTGTTATTATTTTACATTTTCATTTCCTTGCACTGTATTTTTTATTATAATGTAAATATATTCCCTTAGTCGGCATTTTTCTCTTGGTTCCGTAAAAGATAACTACAATATGAACCCTTAACTTTCATAGGTTAAAAACAAGACAAGCAAGATCCTTTGAGGAAAATGTTTTACTAGTCAATAGGCCACACTTTGATCATGATGGCTAGTCATACCAATGGCATGATCTTCATTGCATGAAAGATCCTAATTTATTCATTTGAAATATTATATGGCAGATCCAAATTTTCATTTTATGGATTAAACAGGATAATGATTTCGATAATAGAAGAATATGGATGTAAACAAATATTTTAACATACTTAGTGTTTTGTACCTTTTAACAATTACAACTCTAAATAATTTAATATTTACAGCATACGCATCCACATGTCACATATGCAATATGCAATGGCTTGATCACATACCTCTATAGACTGTGCAAACAATTGGTGAGAAAATGATATTAAGAAACTTTCAAACTAAACCCTAGGCACAAAAATGTGTATGCTATGCATTGAAAGAATCCCCCATGTCATGAATAATGTACCGAAAAGGTTCAACTGAGATGATTAGGAAGACAATTCAAGTGAAGTCTTACCTCCAAGAAACAAGGTCAATTTCGCGCACTGGAAAAGAAAACAACAAAAAATGAGTGAAAGAATGAAAACTAATAAATATTTGAGAGTATAGTCAGGAAGACAACTTTAGTTGAGCTATAAACCATAAAAAATTTCATCATGGGCACATTGCAGATTATACATTACATTGTAACAATAGCATTTGGAAATTGAACAACAATAGACTCGAAAAGCATCCGAAGTTCACATGGATCATGTATAATCTAATTTGAATCACCAAAAGACAGAAGAAAAAAAATGTTACCTTGTGCACATTACTATTTTAGATTACAATGTGCAATGAAAAATAATTAGTTGATAAGCATCTGAAAACAATACAGACTGCAAATAGACTTAAAATTGCATGGCAATTCTCATTAAAAAAACAAAGAACTGCAGATAGAGCTAAATTTGAAAATTTTGTCAATAAAAAATATAAGAAACTCGAACAGAAACTAAATAGCAAGTGGTTTTTCTTCAGAAAGTATTCAATAGCATTCCAGATCCAACAGGTCTACTCCCAGGCCCTGACATGGGTAACCTTTTTATAGTTTCTTTGTGACACTTACATAGTTAACTTTCCAACGTGGTTAATAATAAAAACACTAACCTTCCAATTTCGATCTCAATCAAAATAAACAGTCATAGCACCACTACAAGGCATCTTTCCCGTCAATATCAGCACTCAACTTTTTTTTTGTGGAAAAATAATACACAACGATTCTCCGATGAGACTCTACCAACTATGGTCGTTTAGAAGCAGTACCTCTTGAGTTCAAAGCACGCAAATTATTTGGTTTGTACAATATGCGGTAGCATTAGAGAAAAGAACGTCATTTGCCTATGGAAGGTTTTAAGTTTTCGCGAATAAAAATATGCCGAATGAATTTTTTTCAGGTATTAACTCAGGAGAATGTTAGATCGAGTGAGAGAGATGAATAGAAACATACGTTGTAGGTGCGCCACGCCTTCCCAACGCTGACTGTGACGAAAGTCTCCGTCCCCAGTCTCTGAACCGAGAAGGGTACGTTGGTGGTTATGTATCCGATCGCTCGATAGGGCTCGAATATCCCCATTGCTATCCGCTCGCCCCTTGGTTGATGGGTCGCAGTGAAAGCAGTTCGAGGGAAGGAAGCAAGGAAGCTGAGTATCGAAGCGAGTAAAGTTGCTGTTCGCCGGCAAAAGCTTACTGTGGAGCCGCGTAGGCGATGGCGGCGTCGGCGGCGGCAGGGATGAGAGTTTAGGTAGAAGGGTTTTGATAATTAAAAAATTAAAATTTATAAAAATATGTTAAAATTTAAAAGTCCCTAAATATGAAAATTCCTTGTAAAATATGAGATGGGCTTTTTCCACCCTTCTGACACTCTCCCTTTTACCCTTATACCCCCTCTTATTCTCCTCCACGTTTTATTTTATTTTATTTTGTTTTATTGATTTTTATTTTTTTATCAATTTTATTCTTTTCAATAATTTTTTATTATATATTTATAATCTTCTATTTATTTTTTAATTATAGATTTTCGCATCTTTGACATATTCTCTTTCCCGCCCTCTATTATTTATCTTTATACTATTTTTCTTATTTCATTTTTTTATTTTTTATTTTTTATTAAGTATTTTCTTGACAAAAATGTTATTTGTTTTTTATATTTGTAATATGAGATTGGATCCTCTGTCTCTAATTTTTTATCCCTATATCCCACTCGTCATCTCTAGCTCACTATCGGTGTCCTTCGGTCATCGCCTCGATCAAAACTATACCTTAGAGATAGGGCTGTAAATGAACCAAGCGTTCGTGAACAAACTTGGTGTTCGGTTTGATAAAAGCTTGTTTATGTTCGTTTAATATACATAAGATTAATTAAACAAACAAGATTGAACAGCTCGTTCAACTAAACAAACAAGCTTGAATACATATGTGTTCAGCTCATTAACGTTCATGAACAACGTTCATGGACAATGTTCACGAACCATATTCATTGATATTTTTTTTTAATATACTAAATAAATAATAAAATAAAATAAATTTAAATTATCAAGCTCAATAACCAATCAAACAACTAAAATTTTCAAAAAAATCCAACGAGTTTGAATTGAGAGCATGATAACATTTAAATGAACCAAACTCGAACCAAGCTCAAGCCAAACTTGAATTAAGAGTTTGATAACATTTAAATGAACTAAGCTCAAGCCAAGCTTCAAACAAACTCAAGCTCATAAAAAAAAAACAAGCCAAGTTTGAACACTCATTTCAAAAACTTGGTTCATTTTAAGCTTGGCTATCAAACAAGCTTGAACACCCTAAAGCTCGGCTCAGCTTGTTTATAGTCCTACCTAGGGGAAAGGTGAATCCAGGGGGGTTGCCATCGGTTCAATCGACGTCGAAATTCGACCGAATATAAGAAGGGACTTAGATCGACGGTGAAAGAAAGTCTACTCAGATCCGGCCGGATTTCATTGTCGATCATGTCGATGATGATCTCACTGCGTTCACCTTCCTATATGATATAGTTTTAATCTGGACGGTGACCGGAGACCACCGATGATGGACTGGGCGACGAATGGGACATGGGAACAGGTGATATTAGGACAGAAGATTTGATCTCTTATCATTTTTTTTGTTTTTTTTAATAGTAGATTTTGGAGGTTATTATTTGTTAAAAAAAATAAAAGTAAAATATGGATAAAAAATATAAAAACATTGATAAAAAAATAATAAATAAAAAAATAAAACTAAAGAGGTAAATAAAATAAAAAAAATAAAACTAAAGAATTAAATAAAATTGAAATAAAATAAAATAACTGGTTATTTTTCAAAAAGGGGATAAAAAGATTATTTAATAGGAGAGAGAGGGGGGCGCTCTCAAGGGATGAGAAAAACAATTGTCGTAAAATATTCTAAAAAATTTTATAGACCTTTATAATTTTAAAAGGAAACTAATGTATAGTTTCAAGTAATTTAAAATAATAATTGTATAATAAATCTGAGTTTACTGTCTATTATTTAAAAAAAAAAAAACTTAATTCTTTGAAATATTATAGAAGAAATTTTATAAATCCGGATAATCTCAGTTAGTTTGACTATTCTTGGGATGAAAATAAATCGAGAAACGCACATGGTGACTAGTCCAAAGTCCAGCATCCTTTGATTGCACCCTCTATTTGAAAGAAAAAAAAATCCTAAAGTGATAACCTAGATATTGCGACACCAAAACCCCTTAAAAACTTTGACTACATCGATAATATATATTATCGATTTAATTTATAAACATTATCTAATATGTGAAATGAACATATACTATATATATAGAGATTTCATATGTTGAGCGACACTTTGTGTGCGATCGGAAGCGAAATCCGACGTGGGCTATCTGACACGACCAAAACCTAATTTTTTAATCTCTCTCTCATCTGCATGCAACAACTTTTATCTCTCATCTGCATGCAACAACTATAAAAAATTTTAATCGCTCTCTCATCTACATGCAACAACTTTTCTCTCTTTATTTTTAAATTAAAATGATATTTTATCTTCTCTATCTTATTATTACATGAAAAAAATATTATGGTAGTGATGATACAACGTTGTAGCAGCTACTATGCAGTAGCTGCTACAACTTATAGCAGTTATTTATGCAATAGCTGCTACAACAGTGATGATACAATGTTGTAGCAACTACTATGCAGTAGCTGCTACAACAGTGCAGAAGTTGCTACAAAGGTGCAGAAACTACTACAACGGTGCAGAAGCTGCTATAACGGTGTAGTAGTTGTTACAATGGTGCAAAAGTTGCTACAACGGTGCAGAAGTTGCTACAACGGTACAGAAGCTGCTACAACGGTGTAGAAGCTGCTACAATGATGCAGTAATTGCTACAACGGTGCAGTGCAGAAGCTACTATAACGGTGCAGTAGCTGTTATTGCTAGAACCTCAGGTTGTTTTGATGTGACTAAACAAGTTAAGTTAGATCCTGTGGTGTTTTAACTCTTGTGTCTAAGTGTGCAGGACTTTAGGAGCACATGAAGTCGAGCGGAAGACGCGATTAGCGAGAAGGACGGCATGGAGAGAGAGCCGACGAGCTCGGTGCGTCCGATAGACGAGGTGCCGCGGAAGAGTACACCGGCAGACGAGAAGGAAGCGTGTTTCCAAGGGACGAGAAGCCGAAGCGGAAGATTGCTCAGGAGCAAGAGATGCAGCTAGCGAGAATGTCGGCACGGGAGAGAACCGACGGGCTCAGTGCGCCCGAGGGACCAAGAGATGCGGATGAGTAAGCCGGCGGACGAGAAGGAAGCACGCGACGATTCCTAGGGACAAGAAACCGGGAAGGAAGACTGCTTGAGGAGAAGGTCGAAAGTTGGGTTCAGGTGAGCCCTATTCCGGATGGCCGTGATCACCCAAGCAAGAGGAGCCGGAGCGGAAGACCCGGACCGAGGCGAGTTGAACTGGAGCAGAGGGCGATCAAACACGATTTATGCAAGAAGGGATAAAGTTTTACCCCCTCCCAGGCGTCTCGACCAAGGCTATAAATATAGCATTGGTCCAAGAAGCTCGACAAGACAAGCAATTCTGATCACAACACTTGTATGTTTTCATTGTTAGTTTAACTTCTTATTTTTTTCTATGCTTGAATGTTGTAAGAGGCTTCTCCGCTTGAAAGGAGATATCTATTGCGCTTTACTCTCCTTAGATTAACAACCTCCTCGGTTGTAATCAGGTAAACTCTTGTGCATCTTCTTTCAATTTTATTGCTCTTATTTATTTATGCAAGTGTTAGTTTAAGAAGTCCGAGAAGTGTTTGTTTTTATTTTTGCAGGGCTATTCAACCACCTTTTTAGCCGACCCCAGTGGTTCCTGTTAGGACCTTCGGACGCGGCTAGAGAGGGGGGTGTGAATAGCCGACCCCAAATTCACGTTTCTTCCTACAATTTTAGTTAGCGCAGTGAAAATAAAAGATAGAAACGAAATGGGAGAATATCAAACCTCAAACGCGACGATATAACGAGGTTCGGAGATGATACTCCTACTCCTCGGCGTGTCCGTAAGGTGGACGGATCCTATCAATCCGTCGGTGGATGAGACCCCGGAAAACCGGCTAATATAAACTCCTTCTGGGTGGAGAAACCTCGCCACAATCTCTCTTGCAACAGCAAGATCAGAGTACAAAGATAAAGCAAGAAGCCAAGAACAATATGAATGTAAAAACACTAGTTTGCTTGCCTTCTCGTCGACTGGTGATGAAGCAACGACTTCACGGATGCCAACAACAGCAGCAACTGATCAGTTGGAGTCCAGCCGAGGGAAGCTCACACGAAGCTTCAGTAAAGGAGAGCTCAACAGATCGCAGGAGCAAGAAGAAGTCAACCTTTTCTCACATCTTTTTGTAGAGGCCTTCAACCTCGATTTATAACCTGAACCTGCGAAGAAGACAAAGAAGACACAGAAATCTAGCCGTTGTGACTCAACGGCTAGGCCTGGACCGATCAGGCTATGGCCTGATCGGTCCAGGAAATCTCTGATCGGTCTGTGGACCGATCAGGCCCTAGGCTGATCGGTCCCCAGACCGATCCCAACTCTAACAGAGAGTTGGTTACAGAGCCCTGATCGGTCTGTGGACCGATCAGGCCATAGGTGGATCGGTCCACAGACTGATCCCTCCTATTCCTTCTCCCAATCTGTTTGGTTACTGATCGGTCACCAGACCGATCAGATGACCCATAGTGAGAATCAGTGCATCACTGGATCGGTCATCAGACCGATCCAGATACCCATAGTATCACTGGATTGGTCAGCAGACCGATCCAATTTCGCAGTCTTAAACCCTAAAGCCTTCCTGATCTAGAGAACGAGCTACTGAGCCCTCTCTGACCTAGTCCGGAGAACGAGCTACCGAGCCCTCTCCAACTTCCACGTCCGGTCCAGAGAACGAGCTATCGAGCCCTCTCTGACCTAGTCCGGAGAACGAGCTACCGAACCCTCTCCGACTTCCACGTCCGGTCCAGAGAACGAGCTACCGAGCCCTCTCTGACCTAGTCCAGAGAACGAGCTACCGAGCCCTCTCTGACCTAGTCCGGAGAACTAGCTACCGAGCCCTCTCCGACTCTATCTATTCCAGAGAACGAGCTACCGAGCCCTCTCCGACCTCCCATGCCAAGCTTCCATACTTGGACTTTTCCCCGTGTCCAGCTCCCTGCTTGGACTTTTCCCGTGCCAAGCTCCCTACTTGGACTTTTCCGTGCCAAGTCTCCATACTTAGACTTTTCCCGTGCCAAGCTCCCTGCTTGGACTTTTCCGTGCCAAGTCTCCATACTTGGACTTTTCCCAAATCAGGTCAACTCAAGTCGGGTCAACCAGGTCAACCTTGACCAAAGGTTGCACCCACAATCCCCCAAGTTCCTATTCTTGTCAAACATCAAAATATAACTTCTCCATTATTGTCAAACATCAAAATATACCTCGAGTCAGGTCAACTCGAGTCGGATCACCCAGGTCAACCTTGACCTAAGGTTGCACCAACAGTTCCAACAGCTACAACGGTGCAGTAACTGCTACAACATAGTAGTTACACAATAAAACTATTACACGTTATACCAGCTACTATACAAAAGCTGTTACAATGTGTAGCAACTATTGTGTAGTAGGCTAGTAGCTGCTATAACGTTGTAGCAGTTACATCGTCTTTAAAAATTAGCAGCACAGTGATTGTTGCATGCAATCAGATGAGAGAAAGATTAAAAAATTTTATAGTTGCATGTAGATGAAAGAGAAAAGTTGTTGCATGCAGATGAAAGAGAGATTAAAAAAAATTGGGTTTTGACCAGGTCAGATAGTCCATATCGAATTTCGTTCACGATCGCGCATAAAATGTCGCTTAGCATAACGAATATATATATATATATATATATATATAAAATTTGTATTTTGACTTTGGTGGAATACACTCATATATCTATTTTTTAAAATCATAAAAACTATATATTTTTTAATTTCTGAAAAAATTACGTTGTTTTTGTCACTCGTATAAATCTCATTCTATGCGAACGCAGTCATCGTGCACGTCTGAGTCCCGCCAAATTCCTCCACTGGACTGCTTGTTTACAACAAATTCCCATAAGGCATAATCCACCTGTGCGGTCGACACCTGTTCCCTCCCCCCATCGCCCTCCACGTGTTCCTTCTCCCCCTTCTCCCCCTTGTCCCACACCAACCTCATCTCATCTCATCTCATCAGCTCACAAAGACACCGTCCCCCTGCTATAAATCCTCACTCATCCTTCTCCAACCTCGCTGCCTCTCCCTCCCTGCTCCAATCCACCAACCAATCAGCTCCACCCATGGCGGGTTACGTGGACCCCCTCGTGGTGGGCAGAGTGATCGGCGACGTGGTCGACCTCTTCGTCCCTGCCTTGACCATGACCGTCCGTTTCGGGTCCAAGCACGTCAACAACGGCTGCGACGTCAAGCCCTCCCTCGCCGTCGACCCGCCCTCAGTCCAGATCGCCGGCCGCCCTTACGACCTCTTCACTCTGGTCGACCTCCCATTAATTTTTTTTGTTCTGGTTCCGTAATTCTCCATAATCATCGAGTCAAACGGAGTTCATTAATTTTTATTTTATTCCTTTTCCTGTCTGCGTAGGTGATGACTGATCCCGACGCACCCAGTCCAAGCGACCCCACGATGAGAGAATGGCTCCATTGGTATAGTTTTAATTAACTGTCATCTCGAAGATTTTGACTTGTTGTCATACGATCTTTGCTGATCGATCGGTCAATCACTCAGGCTGGTGGTCAACATCCCCGGCGGGACTGATCTTTCTCAAGGTAATTAGATGTTTTATTTCGCCGTCAACGTCGTCGCTGATCACAACTGGCACGCGACACTTGTCGCGCCGCGATTCTTGCACGTGGATCTCGTGGCGCGACACCTGTCGAGAAGTGCATGTTGCTGGTAGTGTTGAATTGACGTGGGTGCCGTGGTGTGATTAATTGGCAGGGGAGGAGGTTGTGGGGTACATGGGGCCGCGGCCGCCGGTGGGGATCCACAGGTACGCGCTGGTTCTGTTCCAGCAGAAGAGCAGGCTGCAGGGGGTGGCGCCGCCGCCGGCGAGGGCCAACTTCAGCACTCGGGCCTTCGCGGCGCACTGCGAGCTCGGCCTCCCGGTCGCCACCGTCTACTTCAACGCCCAGAAGGAGCCGGCCAACAGACGCCGCTGAGGTTGAGGATCGATCGATCGATCGATCGGCAGTGCATACGTTGCGTGTGGTCTATATATGAATGCATGCACCTCCTTCAGATTGATCGATCGATCTCTCTCTTCCTTTTTCATCTATCTTTTAGATGCGTACGTTCCCTTTCTGAATAAATTAGTGTTAACGTTTGTGAATGGAGTAATAGGAAGGATCTGTAGGTGTGTTTGTGATGAACTTGGTTGAGTCTTTGGTGAAATATTACAATCTTGTGTCTCTGCACTTGTTTTTCATTTATATATATTTTTTATAATAGATATTGTTACATGAGATTAAGTTCATTAATGTTGGTATGGTAATCGATATTTTTCTCCACGACAAAAAAATAATTAATATAGTTTAAGTAGCTTAATTAATATCGACTAGTTAGGTATAGCATTACTTAAATTTTTAATTAAGTCAGTTCATAAAACAAAAGATAAAAATTAAATTAGTTTGTCAAACAAAGCTTCTAATGACAAGGTCTTTCACCATTCGGCCACTTGGATAGCGTGTATAATGGTAATCATGTCGTCAGCATCATTACCAGTTAATTATCTTTCTCCAACATGATCAGTATAACTAATTAAGGACCCATGGCCGTGGAGAATCGGACAATGTCTCTTTCTTATATATATTCTTCAATATTGCATCGTATGAAAAACGAATAAATCCTTTAAAAAAAACTTTGATAAATTCACTGCGATGAAAGAAAAAAGGAATCGAGATCGACCACGACAAACACTAGAAAAACGATAATTATATGGATTTAATGCATTTAATTTAAAGCCTCAGTGGATATTGCAACTGGTAATCCTCAGTCTACCGAAACTGTGCATAAACAATGCAAAGCTACGCCGCCTAATGAAAAGGTGTTTTTACCTAATCAAACTACTTTAACCTTTTTTTAATATCTCCTAGATTTTTCCTGTTGTGCTAGACAAACACAAGGGACAGTTTTTTATTCTAGAAGTGATTGAGGGGTGTGAAAAGGCCATTCGCAAGATGCTTTTGTTTTTTAATTTGATCATTTCAACCTTTAATCATAAAAGGTTTTGAAACTTTTATTTATTTATTTTATTAAATTAGGTGTCTAGATTTCAGACGACTAATCTTATCTCTCTTGATTTATTTAACATACAAATCTAGAACATAAATTATGCACACTCATAAATTTACCTCGGAGATATATATTCATTTTATTCGAGATTTTAATGTTGATCCTCTTATGTTTCATTTGAGTATTTTACCACTGTATCACTTCAATTTGATTGGAGTAATGGAAGAGTAATTCATGAATTAGCTATGTTTAAGGGAAGTATAGTTAATGTCCTCTTCTCTTAAAAAAAAAATGATAATCCCAATTAATCGTATTTACTATCTCTGGGATGACCGATCATATATCCGATTCCACGGAATTTTCATATCTCTACTACTATTCATTTTATGACTAAATTGCACCTTGGTTAATTAATAAATTGTACCTTGGTTAAATAAATATTGATATTGTAGATATATAATTTATATTATATTTAAAAAGGACAGTGGAGAAAATTTCCTAAATAATCCATTTAGAAGATGTTGTTTTCGAGAATATAATTTAGATTATATGTAACAATATAAAAATATTATATTTCAAAGTTATTCCAAGATTAGGTATTGTTCTTTGTTTGTCCTTTAGGTCACTTTATCATATTCTATACCATTCAATGTAATTCGCAAATCAACTATCCTTGTCAAAACTCTAATATTATGCACGATTAAAGTGCTAAAGAGGTCTCAATGGCTGCTAAGGTGAAAAGCTACACGAATATCTAATCTTTTTTTATTGGAACATTGGTTTCATTATTATTTAATCTTTTGTTGCGTGTCAATTTAAATTACATATTAATAGAGGAAGAGAGATAAAAATTTAGTTAGAAACCATAATTCATTCAGATGAAAAAATAATAAGGCAGCGTAATAATATAACCGAACTCATATAGTGGATAATGATTAAAGTGTTGTTGTATTTTATAGTTTGTTATTTTAAGTTTTTAAGCTGTGTCTTAAGAATTTCAGATTTCCAAGCGTATTATATTTGTTATAAATTGTTAAATTCTGTAATTGGACTAAAACGGGAAATTGTGAGAAATATTTGTGCCGGGATGTAAAATAAACTAGGAAGATCCAAGTCCAAACCTGCCCAACAAAGATGGCATCTCTTCCGTTCATTTATCAACGGCCAAGATCAACCGATGATGCAATCATCCGTGCGCGATGCGCCGCGCATCCACGTCCATGGATTCCCCAACGCACTTCGCTTATTACCAATCGCCACGTGTACAAAAGTTGACGCGGCGAGGCACCATTGGCCTGTTCGGCCTTTTTAATGTGGCAATTCGTGGCTTTTGCATTTTGCCACGGCTACGTTTGTTAAATAATTTTATAAATAAAAAAAATAAAAAGAAAAGAAAACTCCAGAAGTGAAGAGAAGCGAAGCCGAGAGGAAGACGAGAGATCTCCGCTTCCGCCTCCTTCCACGGAGCTCGACGCGTCGACGCCTTAACAGAGTCAGCATCTCCAAACCCTAACCCTATCATCCTCCAATGGTGTGATCCTACTACGCTTCTTCTTGATCTGGATTTTGATCTCATCTTTTGCCCGCTCAAAGCCCCTGCGTGATTCGTGGCCGTGCTCAAGATCTGCTGCAACGATGAGGACATTTTCAGCGGGAGTCTGGATCGTTTTGGTGATTATTTCAATGCTGTCCTTTTTTCCGACTCCTTCCCAATCTGCTGTTTCCAGCGTCGATCTCGGCTCAGAATGGATGAAGGTGGCCGTTGTGAACTTGAAACCCGGCCAGATCCCGATCTCAATCGCAATCAACGAAATGTCGAAGCGAAAGTCCCCGGCCCTCGTGGCCTTCCACGGTGGCGACCGCCTTGTTAGCGAGGAGGCCGCTGGGATCGCCGCCCGGTACCCCGACAAAGTCTACTCTTTCGTTCGTGACATGATCGGGAAACCTTACAAGTATGTGAAGGATCTAACCGAGTCGCTCTACCTTTCGTACGATCTCGTCGAGGACTCAAGAGGGGCCGCTGGTATCAGGATCGATGATGGCGTAACCGTGTATAGTGCAGAGGAGTTGCTTGCTATGGTACTTAGCTATGGAATTAGCTTAGCGGAGTCCCACGCGAGGGTCCCTGTGAAGGATGCTGTAATTTCGGTGCCACCGTTCTTTGGCCAGACGGAAAGGAGAGCATTAATTCAGGCCGCTCAACTGGCGGGGATCAATGTGCTTTCGCTGATTAATGAGCACGCAGGAGCAGCTTTGCAGTACGGCATTGATAAGGATTTCTCAAATGAGTCGCGACATGTGATATTTTACGATATGGGTTCCAGTAGTACCTACGCTGCTCTAGTTTATTTTTCGGCATACAGTGCAAAGGAGTTCGGGAGGACGGTCTCGGTAAACCAGTTTCAGGTAATTTCGATTCTAGTCTAACCTTTTTCCGTTTTCTCCTCAATAATTGGTTTTGACCTTTTTTTGGAACAAATAAAACTCAAAAATGGTTCAAGGTCCTATTATTCATAGAACATAAAGTTCAGAACTACTGATGCAACCTAGGACTTCTAGTTTGAACTCCACTTATGCATTTTAGCACCTTTTCCTATCGTCATCTTACCTTAGCATTCATATTGAAAATTAACCAGCATCAGGCGTCACTAATAATTCATTCTCAGTGTTAGCTATCCAATCACTCTGATGGATCGCAGTTCCATGTGTGATATAACTTTTTATTTCATGAAGCAGAATATGAATGCCAAATTCCCATTGATTTTATCGACACATACCCCGTGTAATAAGTAAAACCTATGGGGTTTTCATGCTCAATTGCTAACTTATTAGGTCTGATCTAACAGGTAAAAGATGTTAGATGGGATGCTAAACTTGGAGGACAAGATATGGAATTGAGGCTAGTGGAACACTTTGCTGATGAGTTCAATAAGCAATTAGGAAGTGGGGTTGATGTAAGGAAGTCTCCTAAGGCAATGGCAAAATTGAAGAAGCAAGTCAAGCGGACCAAAGAAATTTTGAGTGCTAATACAGCCGCACCAATTTCTGTTGAATCCCTCTTAGATGATATTGATTTCAGGTATAATCACCTATATGTTGACTTTGAATGATATATTACTCTGAACTGCTAAAAATCTGAAAATCTGAATTTCTGCCCTTTTAATGGCATAAATGTTTTATCTGTGCTATTGCTTATCAGTGTTTTAGTTGGACTGCTTCCCATAATCTGTTGCTTGCCTTTCCCTTCTTGTAGTTGTGCAACTTGCCCAATTATTAATAGATTGTTTAAAATCAGTTATAGATGTCTAGAATTCAATAACTAAGCAGTTAACTGACTTTTTTCAGAGGTTACTTGCAGTTAACAGATTTTTTTTTCATTATCTTTTTCTTGGTTTTTTTCCCTTTTTTCAATCACATGTTCATTGAATTTTAGTTAATGCTATATTTATTAGGATTAATTGCCAAAATTATCATAACCTATACAAGCCTTATGAAACCTATCCCACCCTTTTAATTTTAACATATCATAATCCATGAGGGCCTACCAAAATTATAACAATTATTATAAATGTCATCGATTCCTCCATTACCAACTGTCCGACCTATGATGCTCAACCTATGACGCTGCCTCTAATATTGACCCGTTAAGTTATTTTGATTAAAATGATAATGATTAATTCCTATGTCGTACCTAATACCTTAATGGCTTACGATTGAAAAGTTAATGGTATGTTGTATTTTCTATAGTTTTTGTAGGTTGATAGATATGTCAAAATTATATGCTACAGAATGACTATTAATTGTGTCCTCTATTGCATATTTTTTTACAGAGTGTTGGCTAAAAGTATTATCTGTCTGTGTTTTACAGAAGTACCATATCACGGGAGAAGTTTGAAGAACTTTGTTCAGACTTATGGGAGAGGGCACTTGTTCCAGTAAAAGAAGTGTTGAAACATTCTGGTATAAAGCTAAATGAAATATATGCTGTGGAGCTGATTGGCGGAGCCACTCGTGTGCCGAAGTTACAGGTAGATTAGATCAACACTTTAATTAACTTGATCCATATTGTTGGTAATCGTTGCGTTACAACAGGGACTGGAACCTGGAAACTTATGAGGAACTAAATGCGCATACTTTATGTGCCATCCAGATTTCCTATTCTTAAATGTTTTATTTCTTTGATGTTGATTTGACAGTCAGACTGAGATTGCTCACATTTTTAATTCATTTTAATTGTCTGATGTTATTTGTCAAATCCTCATCATATTACAACAACACAACACGTGTCATTATAATTTGGTGTTGGGAATAAGCTTATTTGATATTGACAATATCTATTTCTTACTAGTGTACTGAAATACTAAGGCCGTATTGTATGGTTATGCTGACAAAAAGGTGTATGTATTTCTTTATGTGCAAGATCTTGTTTTCTTGTCAACCTTTCTTAAATAGTTTAGCACTTCAATGCTGGAAGATTCTTGGCCAGGAGTGAAAGTAATCTAGTTTCATACTTTCATGTGATGTTAATGTATTCTTTACATTTTATTATGCAGGTGAAGCTCCAAGAATTTCTAGGAAGGAGCGATCTGGACAGGCATCTTGATGCTGATGAAGCAACAGTTCTTGGTGCATCATTGCATGCTGCAAATCTGAGTGATGGAATCAAGTTGAATCGTAAATTGGGAATGATTGATGGATCTTCTTATGGCTTTTTGCTTGACCTAGATGGCCCTGAACTTCTGAAAGATGAGAATACTGATACACTACTTATTCCAAGGATGAAGAAAATGGCCATTAAGGTATTGCACTTCATTGAATCTGTTCATAAATTCATGTTTAGCTTATCTGATAAAACACCTTTCAGACTACAAGCTTCATGGTTCTCATTGTTAAGCTTTTTGTTGAACAGTTATTTAGGTCTTTCAAACATGACAAGGATTTTGAAGCTTCACTCAGCTATGACAAAGCAGGTGAACTGCCTCCGGGAGTTTCTTCATATAAATTTGCAGAATATTCAATTGTAGGTCTGTCTGAAGCCAGTGAAAAGTAAGACGCCATTAACTCATACATGTGGATATATGCTTTTAGCTATTAACAGATTTTTTTAGTAAATTAGTTTTTTTTGGATGATTTATGTACTTTTTTAGTTGCTTATGCTAACAACGACTTTACCGTAGGTACTCAACTCGCAACATCTCCTCTCCCATCAAAGCCAATCTGCATTTTTCTTTCAGCAGAAGTGGAATTTTATCTCTTGATCGAGCAGATGCAGTCATTGAGATATCTGAGTGGGTAGAAGTTCCGAAGAAAAACACAACAACCGAGAATAATTCTACTACTAATTTTGACGCATCTTCGGAAACTAGCACGGACACTATTTCACAGGATAGCACAGAAACCTTGGAGGCTGCTGAGGATAACAATATTCCATCTAACTCTACCGAGTCTGAGAAAGAAGCAATTATTGTTACTGAAAAAATATTGAAGAAGAAAACCTTTAGGATTCCCTTGAAGGTATAACCCGAATTATTATTCTTCATTGTTTGCTTGTAATTTGTAAATAGTTGTCATTTTTTCTTTGAAGTTTCAGAGAAGGTGCAATCAACTCAACACAAATTCATATTCTGTAGGTAGTGGAAAAAACTATAGGTCCTGGATCGATTCTTCCTAAAGATTTGTTTTTGGAGGCTAAGATGAGATTAGAAGCACTTGACAAAAAAGATGCAGAAAGAAGGAGAACTGCAGAGCTTAAAAATAGCCTTGAAGAGTATATATATTCTATAAGAGAAAAGGTATGCCTTATTTCATTTCCTAGTTTCTAAGGAGAACTTCTTTGAGATAACCAACTGCTGAGTTGCTTGTGAATAACTTGAACTCAAATACCTAATTTACTTTTTTGTATACCTAATTTCACTATATAGAATCAGTATTATGAGCTTTAAAACACAATACTTGGTTAGTCACATGCTCTAGTCCACAAAAATAAAACAATTGTTTCATGTAGGATTAATTTATCACATTCTATCACTCTGTTTTAAATAGTAGTCATGAAGCTAAACACGTTGGCATTTATAAGCAACAGCTAAAGTTTGTTCTGGAAACTACTTGGCAGATCAACAAACATCTTTTGGGGTAATTTTTTCTTACGAAATACATTTAAACAATTATTGATAAAAAATTCACATCATATCAATTACAAATATTGAAACACTGACTGATTTACTGAGCAGAGTTTGAGAACTACTGCAACAAGGTTGGTAATTTTTTATAGAGAAAAGCAAACAAAGCTAGTCTTGGGTCAATATTTTTAGACTGTCAAGAAGATCTAAGAAAAACTATCCTGCTTCATATGTGAGTTATGAATGCTAATAGGATAGACCCTTGCAGAATAACTAAGTACTTAACAATAGAAGATGCGGATGCAATGGTAAATGGATAACCAGTAGCATTTCTAAATTTTTGATGGGTGCAACTGCTAGTTGGGACAATCATGGCTTTAGATAACCGAATTATGCTGTTGCCACCGCCAATTATATCCTACTGCTAGTTCAATTGTGTAGTAAATGTGGACTTGCTGTAGATCAGTAGATTTTTGCCTTTCAACAGCATGAAGACCAACAAGTCTTGGTCCACGGTGCTATAGTTTAAGCTAAATATCACTCTCCACTCTGATACTTTAGACTTGCATTCAGGTAGTATAGGAACATGTTTCTTCATTAAACTACATTTGCATCCAGGTCTTCTCATCTCAACTACATCTCTGATCTTATTGCAGATAGAAGACAATGTTGAAGTTGAGAAAGTTTCATCTGAAGAAGAACGCCGTTCCTTCACAGATAAACTTAGTGAAGTGAGTTTGTTTAATTCTTTTAATGAGTGTATCTGCGTATCGCTATCTATGCATTGCGCTTTAGTCATATTTTCTATTATTGCAGGTCCAAGAATGGTTATACACTGACGGCGAGGATGCATCAGCGAATGAATTCAAAGAGCGTCTGGAATTACTCAAAGCCATTGGGGACCCAATATTTTTCAGGTTGGTCATAATTAACTTCAATTAAGAAAAATTGATTACCACGGTTTATTGTAACGAAGTATAACTATTGCTACATTTGTTTACTCAGATTGAATGAGTTAAATGCACAACCAGTTGCTTGTCAACATGCCCGAGTGTATCTCAGTGAGCTGCAAAAGGTATTCAATGATACTTGAAATTGATCTTGCTATCTGAATTTACATTTCATTTCTTGATTAAATAAAATCCAGACCAATCATGAAGGTGAGCAGATCCTGAACACATTGAAAGTGCATCTGCTTGATCTATCTTTTTTTTTTGCTTTAAATTTTCTCAAGACCCATTTTTAGTATTATATGTTAATAGACTAATAATGCTGTAAAATTGTTTTTTCATAAAACTGTTTGGTTAAATTATTTAATTAGTGGATTAGAAGATTTGAGATGTAAAATATTTAGTCACCTAAGTTGTCTTTGTTACTTATAAATTAAGTATAATTAATTTGAAACAGTTAAGGTTATTAATATTCTTTTTGAATATTTTCCATATTATTGTTTTTTGATAAGTTTTTTATCTATTCTTGGTAATTGAATTCACTAGTTTAAGTGATTTACTTAAATTTTGCAATTAGAGATAATTTTAATAGGTTATATAGTTTTTCCATGATTACTTAAGTTTTAACAAATAATGTTTCTTGATGTTTTTAAAAAAGTATATGCCAAATTATTTAAATAATAAAATATTTCTTAAGTATGTGGTTTGATCATATCTATTTTAATGTTCAGTAGTGCAATATGTGGTCTTATCTTCGTTATTTACTGGCATAATTAAATAATTCTTTCATGGTCAATCTCTGTAACAAAATTTTACGCATTGTACGATTCTCTTTGTTAATTCATATCGGGGCATATAACATGGTATTGGAGCATGCTTTTGAGGACTTGTAGGACAATTGGTGAAATTATTCTAGTTAGAAACTGAATTATCATAGAGAATTTATGTGATATTTGTTTAGGGTAAGCATAGTGGAACTGTTATTAAGTCAATTTCTGAGGGCCTTCTTTTTTTTTAAAAAATTAAGCAGGGTGGCCCAATTTTGGAATTGTAAGCTAATTTAATTACAGTTGCAAAATTATTTTTTCATAAAATTGTTTTTTAGATTTGTTTAATTAGTAGATTAGAATATTTTATATGCAGAGATTATTTACTTACCTAAGTTTTCTTTGTTTATTTATGAATAAATTATAACTGATTTCAAAACAGTTAAAGAATTAATACTCTTGGAATATTTCAGAATTGTTGATTTGCGGTAAATTTTGTCTATGCATGGTAATTATTGACTTGTTAAGTTAATTTACTATAAAATTTTAATTAGAGGTAATTTTAATAGTTTATATAGTTTTCTCATGATTATATAAGGGTTTGAATAAATGATTCTTTAATGATGATTTTTCAAAAATTTGTTACAAATGATTTAAATAAGGAAATTTTCTTAAGTATTTGATTTGATCAAAGTTATTAAATCATTAAGATATTTTAGGGAGTTTGGCATATGGTGTTCTCATGATTAAACCCTAAATCAATACTTCATGATGGATTTTTATAAGGGTTTTGTTCCAATGATGGATTTTTATAAGAAAATTTTATGCACAACATGATTCTTTCTGTTAGACCATATCAAGAGTAATCAATTTCGACTTATCATTGTGCAACAATTCTATTTGTTAGAAATTTTGATCCTTATCCAGAGTAGTGTTCATTTGTCTCTCATTTGGTCAATATCCCTTATAATATTATGAGCAGTTAGAGTTCAAATGGAGAAAAAAGGTTTAATATTCTTTGTAATGGTTTTCCTAGGGCGGTTTAGACATGGTCTCATCACTGTTGTACATATCTTCTCATTATCTGCTGGATAATGTGTTATTTATTTGTTAATTGCATGTTAACAGATTGTAAGTAACTGGGAAACAAATAAGCCATGGATTCCTAAAGACAAAGTTGAGGAGGTATATTATTGACAATTAATAACTTGATGAATTGGTGGGCATTACAGATTATTCTGGTATTTTGTTCTATATTTTTAATATGTTTTGCTGGGTAAAATCATTGTCAGGTATTGAGTGAAGCAGAGAAGCTAAAGAATTGGCTGGAAGAAAAGGAGGAGCTACAAAAGAAGTAAGAATTAATAATTAATAATTGATGAGCTTAAATACACATTTATATGTAATTGCTTCCTTTTCTTGTGCTACTAGTTTGTTCTTATTGGCCAATAGATCTTCCTCTCACGGTTTGAGATGGCCGGTCACTACTGTGAGGAAGGCACATGGAGAGTATTAGGAATAAAATTATTAGTGAAGTGGCAAAACTTGTTCTGTACAAGGTTCTGGTTTTCCTTCTTATTGAGCGACCCATAGTAAATATTCGTTTGCAACAAAAGAAGTAGGATTTAAGAATTAGTAATTGATGAGCTTAAATACACATTTATATGTAATTGCTTCCTTTCTTGTGCTACTAGTTTGTTCTTATTGGCCAATAGATCTTCCTCTTCTGTTTGAGATGGTCAGTCACTACTGTGAGGAAGGCACATGGAGAGAGAGTATTAGGAATAAAAATATTAGTGACAGTGGCAAAACTTGTTCTGTACAAGGTTCTGGTGTTCCTTCTTATTGAGCGACCCACAGTAAATATTCTTTTGTTTTCCATCTCCATCTTCCGTTCCAACTAAATGAGAGGAATGACCTTGCTTCTACAGCCTTTCCTTGTTTTCTGTCATCATAATACAATGCATAGCTGGGATGCATGCCATGGTAACGGTCTTTATTGTTGGCATTCTAATGGCATTTTATTTTTCATTTAAACATTATAAATGAGGGTGCATCTCGTTTATTGGTATTATTTCTGTTGTTTAGTTGTGCCACTGCTGCTAAAATTGACACAAATTTCTTGCACTAATCTTTTTTCCATTGAGTATTGTTCGTTTTGTTAGTATTATTATTATTCTCAAATTTGTGGAAAACCAAATATTCAAACTTGGTTGGACTGCTCAGATCAGTTTCATTTCAATGTAAATCTTGTTTGGTAAAAGTGGTCAAATCAAGTCAAAATCTCATCTAAACCAGTTGAGCTAGTTAAAACAAGATTGACTTTTTTTTACAAGTTTTTAAATTTCATTTTCTTTAATATAGTTTTTAATCTTGTATGTTCTTTTACATTTTAGAAGTTAGAACAAAAATATCACCGTGATGGTATCAAGATACTACAATCACTGTAGGACTGGCCACAATTGTCATATCTGTCGAATTCCAAGTCAAAGGGTTGTTAGTGGTGCGATGTACCATCTTCCATTATTAACGGCAACTTTTGTTATGTTTGATGAGTTAACACTTAGTTTGTAGTTTAATCATCTCTTTTCCTACATTGCTATTCCGTGCGAGATTTGGTGCCCTGGAAGTTCTAAATAATGCTCATGTCAACTGTCTTTTTTACTTTCTTCCAGGACCTCTGTTTTTTTCACTCCAATTTTCACGTCAGAAGAAGTTAACCAAAAAGTGAACAAGCTTCAGGATAAGGTACGATATCCCTTTCATGTGTGCATCAATTGAAAGTGTACTGATTTCTCTTTCTGACGACGTACAATTAATTTTTTTCCAGGTGGCCAGTGTTAACAGAATTCCAAAGCCAAAACCTAAAATTGAGAAACCTCCAAAGGAAGAAACAGTAAGCCAAGATAACAATACAAGCACCTCCGATGGCACTTCTGACGAACCAACATCTGAGACTGAGCAAACTAATGATTCTGTTGATGCATCCAATTCTAAAACTGATGAAGAAAGTGCTCATGACGAGTTATGAGCATATCAACCAGCTGCTAATTAAGCTAAATGGATAGCCGTTCAATTTCAGGAAATTTAGAGTATCTGATGGTATATGCATCATTCAGTTGGTATATGCATCATTTAGTAAAGGCCTTTTTTTTTTTTTTGTTTTTTATGGTAGAGCAAGGAAAGGGGCGTGCGGCATGCGATATATAGATGATGGGGTTGTCAGATATTTTATCTAAAGGCCAAGAGCCCCATCATGAAGATCTTATTTTTGAGATGCTTTAGTCTGTTGTTTTGGATTTTAATTTTTTTCTTCACGCCTCAATGGCTGCAGAAAGGACGTCCCATTTTTCACTTTGCTAATTATTCCCACTTTGTAGAACGGTTATCGTGAACTTTAAATTATTAATCAAAAGCACAAATCAAGAGATTTACAGCAGTGTTACTTTTTTTTTTTGGTGTTGTTTTATACTGCACAACACATCTGTATAACCGTTATTCAGTTCAGTTTGGCTTCACTTGGTATGGCTGCTTGTAGAATCTGATGCTTCTCTTCTGTTCTTTTAGTAAATTGTATTACTGTCTCTCATCCATGTTCTTGAAGATGTTTTTTTTCAGAGAAAATACAGTAATTTATTAAAGGGGGCATTCAACTTTATGAATTTATCAAATACTTTGATAATTATTAAAAGACGTATTAATTTATTTAGTTTTCCCATTCTACCTCGCCTGAAATCATGTTCAATCTCAATATCCCACTCCACTCCCTCCCTCTCTGTCAATCATGTTCAATCTCAATATCCCTCTCCAGTCCCTCTCATTCTTTCCACTTGTGGAAATCAAATTTCTTTCTTGCACTTATCAAGTCTAACATGAGATTTCAGTCACTTATCAAATCTAACATGAGATTTTAGTCGATTTCGATCAAAAGAGCAAGAAGTCCAAATATGTTCTCCATTGTTTATTTTGACTTCTTCGGATGTGTTAAAATGTTATTGAAAGAATCTGTTGAAATTTCAGTTGAGCTTGATATGAACTCATTATAACTTGTGAAATCCACAAGATTAAAAATGGGTGCAATGTGGAATTTCAACTGATTTCGATCGAAATTCGTTAATTGACTTAGAGAGCTTAAATTGTACCTATTTCAGATTCTATGGATTTTTGAGGTTGCAATGAGTCCAAATATGTCTTTCATTATTTATTTCGGCTTCTTCGGAGATATTAAAATATTATTAAAAGAATCGATTGAAATCACACGTTGGGTCTAATATGAACTCATATTATGCTCAATGTGGGATTTCAACCAATTTCGGTTGAAATCCACTAATTAACCTAAAGAGCTCTGATTGTATCAATTTTAGGTTATGTGATTCTTATAAATCCACATGACCTAAAATGAGTATAATTGGATCTCTCTAGGTTAATAATGAATTTCGACCGAAATCGACTATATTAGACCTGATATGAACTCATATCAGGCTCAATGTAGGTAGGATTTTAACCGATTCTTTTAAAAATATTTTAATACTTCCGGAGAAACCAAAATAAACAATAGATATCATATTAGAATTTCTTGCAATCTTAGAAATCTACATTACCTGAAATGAGTACAATCGAAGCTATCTTTTTACCGCTGTTTGACTTAGAGAGCTCCGATTATATTAATTTCAGGTCCTATAGATTTCTAAGGTTGTAAGGAGTTCAAATATATTATCCATTATTTATTTCAACTTCTCCTGATGTGTTAAAATGTTATTGAAAGAATCTGTTAAAATCCTAGGACTACGTTGGACCTGATATAAACTCATATCATGGTCACGTTGTCAGGCCCAACGTGAGATTTCAGACGATTTCAGTTAAAATCCACTAATTGACTTAGAGAGCTCTGATTGTACTCATTTCATGCCCTATGGATTTATGAGATTATAAGGAGTCTAAATTACTTGGAGGTGTTAATAATTGACTGAAATATCACGTTGGACTTGATATGAGTTCATATTAGGCCCAACATGAGATTTTAGCTTATTTTGGTCAAAATCTACTAATTGACTTAGAGAGATCTGATTACACCTATTTTGGGTCCTGTTGATTTTTGAGGTTGCAAGGAGTCTAAATATGTCCTTCATTGTTTATTTTGATTTATCTGAATGTGTTAAAATATCATTGAAAAAATCGTCTGATATCTCACATTGGACTTGATTTTTTGCATAACGTTTTAACACCTTCGGATAAGTTGAAATAAAAAAATTGAAGGCATATTTAGACTCATTACAAACTTAGAAATTTCTTGAAATGGGTGCAATCGAACTCTCTAAGTCAATAAATAGATTTCAACTGAAATTGACTAAAATCCCATGTTAGACCTGATATGAGTTTATATCAACCCCAATGTGAGCCTGATATAAACTCATATCAAAGCCATAATGCGAGATTTCAGTCGCTTTTTTTTATTAACATTTTGATACCTCCGGAGAAGTTAAAATAAACAATTGATAATATATTTGAACTCCTTATGATCTCAGAAACTCACATGACCTGAAATGAGTACAATCAAAATTCTCTTTTTATCGTTGTTTGTCCTAGAGAGGTCAAATTATATTTATTTCAAGTTCTGTAGTTTTCTTAGATTACAAGGAATTTAAATATGTTATCTATTATTATTTTTGGTCTTCCATGATGGCATTTTGAAAAATGAATTTGAGCCGAATAAATCTATAGGTGAGAGAGAAATTTGCTTCCATGACTACAAAGAGAGGGAGGGAGTGGAGAGAGGAGGAAGAGGGATATTGCGGTTGCATGTGATTGGTAGGAGGGATAGAATGAGAAGATCGAATAAATTAGTGCGCCCTTTGATAATTATCAAAGTATGGTATATCTTTGGGTCAATTTAGAAAGCTGAATGCGACCTTTGGTAAATAAGATAAAATATAATGAACAAAATAAAATGAAGAATGAAAAGTAATTTTGAGTTGTAGTAAAAAATGATTACGCTCGTCCTAGATGTTATTCACAGTTTGTTCCTAGGTTATGTGAGATACATCACGGGATTACTTTATAGTCGATCGTCAAATGGCTAGAGGATGGAAGAAATTTTTTTTCGAGAATTGATTCTTGCTTTATTATAGTAAATTTGCCACCCTTAACCAATTGGGCACCTTGTGGAGACTAAAGCAGTGAAGATAAAAAAAAATATTGAATCAAGTAACACCGAATTTGGGTTGATCAACTTGATCTCACAAAAGTTTTTCACGACCTTTAAGTTAAATCGAGAAGTGCTCCCGATGAACAGTCCAGAAGTTCAATATCATATGATTAAATGTTCCATTTGATTTTTTCTTTATAAATATATCATAACTAAAGATTAAATAACAAATATCTAAATGATAATTTAACGTCTTTCTACTATGTCATACAATAAAAATGTTAATATTTTATTAACTAGGCCATAATTTCAATTAATAGTGTATTAGGGTACTAGGGTTTAATATAATACCTCGCTTCCAGCGGCACGTTCTGCTGCATCCCCGATAGGATAACACCAGCAGAGTAGGCGAAATCCGAGCTCGACAATGGCGGGATCGATGGCTTCGGCCCTATGTATCTTCTTCAAAGTACACGGAAGCTGTCATAAAGGTCATCTCTTATTTCCCACTTCTTCTCCTTCTTCTTCATTCTCTTTGCCCTCACTTCGATTCTCCACTTGGGGAACCCACCGTTCCCCTTGCTCTCCCTCCGCTTCCACCAAACCTTTGATTCCGAAAGGCCCCGTGTTTAGCGAAGGGAGGGACGAAGATGAGCGACGCCTGGTCTGCCCCGGATGCGGTATCTTCATGCAGGACGCCAACCCCAATCTTCCCGGCTATTATCGCAAGAAGGTCCCTACCCTCCGAGAGGATGAGTTTGATGACCTCTCCTACGATTCAGATGACTTTGTGGAGGGAGAGATCGGAGGGTTGTCGTCAAATTTGGACCTTGAATTCGAAAGTGATGACCTTTCTGATGCGGATTTGATGGAAGGAGCGACGGAAGGTGACGAACTGGATACGGGGATCGATTGGGAGTCTGACTGGGATATGAAGTTAGACGACGAAGAGGAGAATTTAAGGAAGGAGTTGGACGGGTTCGCCCCAGCGGGCGTTGGCTACGGGAACATTACAGAGGAGACGCTGGCGAAGTTCAAAAAGGAGAAGATTTCCAAGTCGGAGAAGAAACGGAAGACTAGAGAGGCTAGAAAAAGAGAAACGGAGGAGGATTCCGTCACAGTGTGCGCTCGTTGCCACTCTTTGAGAAACTATGGCCAAGTGAAGAACGAGAAGGCGGAGAACTTGATCCCTGACTTCGATTTTGACCGACTGGTCGCGAGCCGCTTGATGAGACCTGCAACAAGTGCCCCCGTGGTGGTTATGGTGGTCGACTGTGTGGACTTTGATGGTTCCTTCCCTAAAAGGTCAGTGAAATCCTTGTTCAAAGTATTGGAAGGAAGCAAAAATGAGCACAAGATATCCAAATTGCCCAAGCTTGTGCTCGTTGCAACCAAGGTGGACCTTCTTCCTTCACAAGTATCGCCGACAAGGTTGGATAGGTGGGTTCGGAACAGGGCCAAGGCTGCAGGGGCTCCTAAGCTTAATGCAGTTTATCTGGTGAGCGCTCGAAAAGATCTTGGAGTGAGGAACTTGATATCCTACATCAAGCAACTTGCAGGACCCCGTGGGAATGTGTGGGTGATTGGGGCTCAGAATGCTGGGAAATCCACTCTGATAAATGCGTTTGCTAAGCGAGAAGGTGTGAAGACTACAAGGCTTACCGAGGCTGCTGTTCCAGGGACTACATTAGGCATTCTGAGAATTCCAAGCATCTTGCCCTCAAAAGCAAAGATGTATGATACTCCAGGTCTTTTGCACCCATACCTAATGTCAATGAGATTGACTCGGGAAGAGCAAAAGATGGTCGAGATCAGGAAGGAGCTACAGCTTCGAACCTTTAGGATGAAGGTATATTACTTATTACTTCTTTTTACATCCTTTTTTAGCAATAGAATCTAAATATTTTAGCTGGGGTTTATAAGTTTGAGATGATAGTTTCTTAGCAGCTCTCAGCAATAAATTCTATTACTTTCCTTTGGTGTTGCCTGAAGCAAAGAAGTTGTTGTTACTTAGTGATAGTTTGATAGATAATCAGGAGTCATCTTTGACTAATTTAGAATTTTAAATTTATCCCTATTCTGATTCCATGGGAGTAAATCCTTCAAATCTCTGCATTTTCCCTTTGATTAGGAGACACACTTGCTGGCATGAGAGGAAAACGACCAAGTTGTGAATAGGCTTGAACTATAGAGATTAACACAGATAGGAGCAGCAGACATCTACATGTAATGAGCATACAAGTTTCGTGGTTTGGCTGTTTGACTAGTTTTCACAGCTTTTGATTTATTTATTTCTTTATTTCCAGTGTTATCTTACTTATGTGTGAATTTTAACTTCAATATGAATTCAACACAATTTCTTCATCTTTCTGGTTACCTTTTACCAGAGACTCATGTTGACAGCATGACTTTTGTTATTTATCTTTTGGATTTGAAATTAGATTTTATTTATTGGTTTTTATGCACGCATCTTTGTCTCAGGAGAAACATTTTCTCCAATGGAGATTCAGTTTCAGGATTTTTATTTTCGTTGGATCTCTAAATATTAACATCAATGCTATTGTTTGTGCCCATCTCAGGTTGGGCAGACTGTTCATGTTGGTGGTCTGATGAGGCTCGATTTGACCCAGGCCTCTGTGGAGACGATCTACGTTTCTGTTTTGGCATCACCTAATGTCTCCCTTCATATGGGGAAGACGGAAAATGCTGATGAGCTAAGAACAAATCATTTTGGCATAAGGCTCCAGGTGAGTTTTTCTGATATCTAGATTTTGTTACAATAAATCTTCTGTGTGCTGCTACTACTACTATGTCCTTGTGCATCCAAACATTGTCTTTCTTCAAATTTTAAATAGCAGGCAAAAACACTTTGCATCCATAGTTTACAAACTCGTCATTTAGCCATTTAAAGGTCAGTTTCTATGTTGTTGCATGTAGCCGCCTATTGGGCAGGATCGAGTGACTGAACTTGGTGAATGGCTGCCTACAGAAATGAAGGTATCAGGAACCAGTTGGGATGTGAACAGCATAGACATTGCAGCATCTGGCCTTGGATGGTATTCACTGGGGCTGAAAGGGAACGCAACTGTGGTGCTGTGGACTTTTAACGGTATCGAAGTAACGCAGAGAGAGCCATTGGTTCTCGATAGAGCTCCCTTTCTGGAAAGGCCCGGATTCTTGTTACCAAAGGCAATATCTGATGCAATTGGAAACCAGAGCAAGATGCAGGCGGAGAAAAAGAAGGAAAAAGATTTTCTTCTAAATGCTAGCGTCTGACTTTATTTGTGATTGTGTTCCTGTGGCTTCCTTCATTATCTTTCAGCATTCTTCCATTATGGAAATCCTCTTACAACAATGATGGTGCACAGAAGAGAACAATAACGTTGAACTATATCAGAGTTCTGATTTCATTGTAGATATTTGCAGAAAGTAAATGTTGAACTTGGCGCAGGCTTACTTCTGAAATCAACTTTTCCAACTGTCAAAGATGTCAGTAAGAAACAAATGTCAACGGCTATTTTATAATCGATTCAAGATGAAGGCATTTCAATCTCAACTGCACCACTGTTTCGGAGGATGGTAATTCAACTTATTGGCTCAACTTGTTCTAAATGAAGATAATTTTCAATAGGACGATCAGACTTAGTAGTAAGGCAAGTGGACCACGAATGTTCAACGTTTTGACTATTTCCGAGTCATTCGCCATGGTCAACCTTCTTCCAGTCTAGCGTTTTATGAAACCAGCAGTCAAATGTGTCAGGTTTGCATTAAAAGCGTTGAAACTAAAAAAAGTCAGCTTAGACACGAGCTGAAGGAAAATGTCGAGATCGAAAAACTCGAGGAAATGGAAAATAAAATTCAGTTAAATCGGGCCGCATGGATTCATGCGTTGGAAAGCGATCAAATTGAGCAAGCTCTGAACAGGTAAACGGCGCGGCCGACCAGCCGCAATATCTATCCAAAAGTCAACGCTAATGTCAGATTGCATTGCAGACCACTTGTCACTATTCTATTGGTTAGTCAAGGTTATATTGGCCCCTGCATTGAATTTCTTATTTGATTAAACATACAGAAGAAAATTTCTTTTCAAAAAGATTTGAGAGGATTGAGTTATTGAAAAAATATATTTTTACTCCTTACATGCCGGTCCCTTTCAATCAAATAAACAAAATGTCTTTATTTTTAATTGTACAATTCATTGTGAATCTTGCTCTAATTTGGCATTGAATGGGATGATACACGTTACTCCTGCATGCTGAATACTTTTATTGTGGAAAACTCACTCATGCAAGCATTTTCCTCCTTTTTTTTTTTTAATTTCTAAATTGCATATTAAAAGGCGAAGTGAGAAGGATCACGTTTTCCTCTTCGATTGGATAGGTTTTTGATCGAGAATAGATAAATTTTGTTTGTTTGTTTGTTTTATTAAAAAAAGACAATAAATCCAATTTCCATCAATTATATTTTTCTCTTCAAGATCAGCACATCTTCATACTGCCATGTCAACCCGCGTATCAAAATTCAAGCCATCGATCCTTTTAATTCATTAAGATTATACACCCAAAAACAAGAAAACTCACAAGCAGATCAACGATAAACTGTCAGGAGGGGGAAAAAACAGAGGAAGGAGCGGTGACAGTGCTACTCAGTAGCCGGCGGTGACCGGAGTACTCTTCGCTGCGAAGGACGGCAACGGGCTCCGCATCGGCGAGCGCGGTGTGGGCACCTCCTGCCGTTGCCGGCCAAAGGCGTCGTAGTAGATGGCGCCTGAAAAGTCCAGCGGCTGGCACTTCTCCCCCATCAGGATCTCGCGCCGCCACACGCCTTCGTCCTCGTCCGTGTCGACCTCGTCGCAAGAAGAGGGCTTCTTGCGGCGGTCAGAAGGGGAGCCGCTGCGGCGGCGGCCCGATAGCTTCCTAGTGGCGCGCGACACGTGGCGCGACCACGATGACACGAGGGCGGCGATGGCGTCGATCAACCCGTTCGCCATACCCCCGACGCTGCTCTGCTCTGCTCTCCTCCTGCGCGAGACTGCAACGACGTTGCCTTCCTGGCGGACATTTATAGAAACCAAGCGGCGGTTCAGTGATTAGACCGGCTTTATTTGACGGTTCAAGACGGGTCAATTCCTAAAGCAGAAAGAGACACAAAAGACTCCTTCAAAGGTTTATTTAGCAAGCAAAGCATTGAACTGACCATTGAGAAGGTATTTCATAAGAATAAAAAAAATTATGACCCATTAAAAATCTCTGACATGAAAGAAAACTCTTCCAATAACTATTAGTTATTTGTGAATATTAATTTCCTACCAAATCTCATTAATTTTTTCTAATCAACAGAACTTCATAGTCTTGGCTAGCCCTTGTTCTGTAGGGCAATCTCTACCCACATTCACCTTCAACCTCGTAGCAATTATGAGCTGCTTAAAAAACGAGGTAGATAAACAAAATATGGAGATTGAGTGGACTTTGTCCGATCTTAGCCAGATATCCTTATCCTTTAGTCAACATGATTAAGACACTAGTGCATTAATGGGAGGTGCAAGTACTCCAAGTTCTATCTCACTATTGGACCTCCAATCCATGAAGAACTCATGGATGCCCACTAGAGATGAGTGGGAACTTTTCTGGGTTTTTTTATGAGAAAACTTAACGTTGAGATAAGAAAATTAAGCATTAGCTCAAGTATCTGTGTGGCCTGAGAAGCCCCAAATGGCAGCTCAAGTTAGTTCTTTGTCTTCCATCTAGCAAAAGCTTGTTTGTTGATTAGATAAATCAAATAGGAGACACTTGGTTGATGATGAATCACCTTAATGAAAAAGCCAAGAAATGAAAGTAAGAAATAAGAATGACTTGTTTGGTTGAAATTAGGTCATGAGAATTATTGAAGTTCACACTGCTAGGACATAAATGCATTTCGATGATCGACTAATTAAGTCCACTTGAAATCTTCTCTTCCATCACACTTAACTCATTGATAAAGAATCTTCAATGCATTTTGGTGCTACTATTCTTTAATCTTGCAAACCATATGTGAATCACGTTATTTGCATAACATAATTGGATAGTATTGATTATTATTGTCTCTATCATTTTTTGATCGTCCTCTCTGATATTCTAATGAGAAATTAGATCTCTCATCAATGAGAACTCTTTGTTATCTTAGTATACAATCCTTCTATTTAAAAAACATCAATGACTCCAGGCTTTGTCGAGTGGTTGTGTTCTTATTCCTTTTTCTAAAAAAAATAAATTCACCCAATCTTTCAAGAATCATTTTGACTTTGGTGTGTATCAATAATGCTTGTATTTGGTTTTTGAGGCACATGTTTTGAAAATTAAGCCTTTAATCGTAAGTAATTATATTAGAGTTAATATTTAATCATCTTTTACTAATTCGGTTAATTCTTTGTTTATAGATCCAACTGAATATTTTTGATATTACGATACATTAAATCACCATATTATGGGATAATTATAAATTTCACACAAAGGTACAAAGAGTTACAGATTTTTAGTCGGGAGCAAGATTATGTGTCACTCAACTTTCAAGTTTCCAGTATGATAAATCTATTAGTAAAAATAATTCGTTGTCGGAGATTTTTGGGGACTTAGTTGAATTTAAAATTACACAGAATTTAAATTCACGTAACTATTGAAATGACCTGAGTTGATAATCTCAGGCTGCTAGCAAGAGCTGGTGTCTGCCAAGTGTTGAACGCAGGTTTCACAGTGGCCGATCAAGTGAAATAGGCTAAGGCCGACGAATGAAGAGGCTTACGCTGACCGAGCGAAGAGGCTAAGACCGATCGAAAGTAGAGGCTTAGGTTGACCGAGCGAAGAGGCCGACCGAGCGAAGAGTTTGACCGAGCGAAGAGGTCGACTGAGCGAATCGAAGGCTTCTGCCGAGCAAGTTGCTGTAGATCGAGTCGAAGGCTTCTGCCGAGCGAGTAGCTATCGAACAAGTTGCTGAGTGAACAACAGAGCGAAGCCTAGAAAGCGGTCGAATGAGTGAACTGAGTAAACCGAGGCCTACGACGAATGCAGTTTCCTTGAAACAGATTCGCCCCACCTCCGGCTGTACTTTGAGGCTTTCTTGGGTCATCTGTTTCCCAAGATACAACGGCTAACCGTGATTCCACCAAGCACTGATGGTCACGGCGAATTGAATGGTACCCGAACTATCACGGGCACTCCGTCGAGCAAAAGTTGCACGACAAAGGAGGAGGGAACGTAGGTGGAGAGGTTCCGCTGCTTTTCTATATGCGTAACCTTTTGCCTGTGGTCGCAACCTCCTTATATAGGAGCTCAGACCAATGGGCAACATTAATGATCGTTTAATGATCATTATTTGCCAGCTGTGCAACACCAACGTTACTTGCCTGCATTAATATTTCTTTAATGCATTTGTTGCACAAGCAGCAAAAAGGTTTACGTGGTAAAATATTGATTGTTCCGCTTGGGCAAATTTTACCCCGATCAGTCTGGCATTCGGCGCAAGTAGGTCATGCCCGCACACGAGTCAACATGATTCAGTGCAATCCGGGCCCTGGATTTGCACACTCCTCCCCGCGCGCACCCACGCGTGAGAGAGAGCCTCTCCCCATACATTTGTTCACATCCTCAATGCATGTAAATCAATATAAACCAACCAACATGTCATGAAACTCCCAATATAGGACTAAAGTCCCTTCACAATGGAGCTTATTTCCTCTTCCACCTCTTCTCCATTCACATCTTTTATATCCAACAAAATCTCATCAAGTGTTTTATTATTATACATAGTATTATTTATGGGATGATAATACACAGAATTGAATATTTTATATTAAAAGTTCTTTTGTATCTAAGCCATCTAAGTTATATTTTGACAGATGAATTTGTGTGAAATATTCTCAGTACCATTTGTAATTGTCTTCTTAGAAATATATGATGTGTAAATTATGAATTTATGTGAAGAAGGTATATATGGTGTGTTAGATGACCTTATAGGACTTGGAATGAATTCGATGATCAGAGTCCTCTAGCTTCATCAATAGATTTTGATTGAAACTCATTAATTGACCTAGGAGATTTGGATTTATGAAATTTAGTATGGGATGGAAGGGGTGAGTGTATAAAATGTATATATGTCCTCCAACCATAGTTCTGAGACTTACACAAGAATCTATGGCCGTGTGCCAAATGGCACAGACGTTGGTACTGGTCTTACAAAAGCAACACCAACATAGCCTTGGCTTCTCATCACCAGGCTTGATGTTGGTTTCCGAAGATTAGCACCAACATGGTGCTGATTTTCTTATACCATCACTATAATGTACAAAAAGATTCAAATCATTTGAACAAATGTTGGAAGACCTAATAAGAGTAAATGAGGGTATTTTTGAACTCTTATGACCCATATGAACCCATAGGACTTGGAATGTATTTGATCGGGGTCCTCTAGGTCCGTTAATGGGTTTTGACTGAAACCCATTGATTGACCTAGGAGCCTTGGATTTCTAAAATTTTGGTATGGGATAGAAGGGGTGAGTATATAGAATGTATATATACCCTCCAACCATGATTCTGAGATTTACACATGAATCTATGACTATATGTCAAGTGGCATGGACGTTGGTGTCGATCTTGCAAAACCAGCACCAACTTGGTCCTGGTTTTGCAAAACTAGCACCACGTTGGTGCTGGTCTTGTAAATCAACACTAATATGGCCTTGGTTTCTCATCACTAGGCTTAGTTCTGAAGATTAGCACCAATGTGATGTTGATCTTCTCAGACTAGCACGACAATGTACAAAAAGTTTCAAATCATTTGGACCAATGTTGGGAAGGCCTAAAAAGAGTAAATGAGGGCATATTTGAACTCCTGTGACCAATGTAAACCCATAGAATATGGAATGAGTTCGATCGGGCTCCTCCAAGTCTATCAATGGGTTTTGTCTGAAACTCATTGATTGACCTAAGAGTCTTGGATTTCTAAAATTTCAGTATGGAATGGAATGGACAATGACTTTCGTCATAGCAGGATCTTGATTAGTGATGATCACGTTTGGTGCCTCATTAGGCATGACTTCTATGAATTTCTTAAGATACCAAACAAAAGACTCAGTTTTCTTATCGCTTAGAAACTCGCAACCAAAAACAAATGTCTGATGATGATGATTAACTCCTACAAATGTTACAAAAATTAACACATATTTGTTGGTATTATATGTCCTATCACATACAACTGTTGGTCCCTTTGGAGGCCGGCAAGAGGGGAGTAGACCTGACCACGGTTCGGAACCGATGGTTCGACGGTTCGGAACCGCCGGTTCGACGGTTCCAGGCAGGTCGACCCTTAACCTTAACCGCCCAAGACGGTTACGGTTCACGGTTCAGAACCGCCGGTTCACGGTTCAAGATTAATATGTTAAAAAAAATTAAAAATTTAAAATTAAACATTAAACATTAAAAATTAGAAATTAAAATTTATTAAAAAAAGGGCTTGCACTTATTTAAGTTGCCTATGTATCCCTTTAGGGGAATCAAAGCCCACGTAGTTCTTTTACATTTTTATCCTTTTACATTTTCATTCACTTCCATTTCCTGTTCCTGTCGTATTTGTTCCTTCAGTATCAAAATTTTCAACTTCGTCATCTGAAAGTTGCATTCCTTGGATTTTTTTCTCCGCTCTGGTCCAATCGTCCAGTAATGCTTGAGCTTCCAATGAGTCGGGAGACAAAGTTGATCGTCGTTCATCTAATATGTTGCCGCCGACACTGAACGTCTAACAATAGTTGACACTGGACAAGCTAAAATTCTTTGCGATCACGGAGAGAACGGAAAGCTTTGAGCCTTCGTGACCACCACTTTAAGATATCGAAGTTTTCGCTATCTGCTTCATTAAAATCAAAAGTAGTAAAATAATTCTCAAGTTCCTGTGTGGAACTTGAGGATCCCCGTGGACGTTTTGTCCGTTTTTTTAATAAGAGTTGTGCTTTTGTAAGTTTTAAATTACTACTAGTAGTTTGTTGAATTTCATAAATATTAATTTGTGTTCCATATTTTGCATAATATTGATTATAAATATCATATAAATAAATTCTAACATTATATATAATATTAATTGGATCAGGGGAAGAAGAATCTTTAATTGGAATTAAAGCATCATAATATAAAGTTAACATTTCTTGTAAAACTTCTAATTTAAATCTAGGATCTAAAGCAAATGCAATTAAATAAATTTCAGGAATTAAATAAAAATATTTTTCCCATTTAGTTTTCATAGCTAAGATGCAAGGAGATAAAGATTCATTATTAATATGTTCATTTAAAACTAATACTATATTAGAAAAATTTTCTAAAACTAATTGAGCAGTGGGATAATAAACACCGGAAAGTTGTTCGGTTGCATCATTAAATACTTTTAAAATTTCACAAATACTACTACAAATATTCCATTGTTGTGAAAATAAATATATATTAGTATTAGTGTTTTGTGCAAAAAATGAACATAATAATTCTTTATATTGAAATGAATCTTGTAATAATTGGTATGTTGAATTCCAACGTGTTGGTACATCACGTGGAAATTTTTTAGGTCTCATTCCATTAATTTTATAAAACCTACCCCATTGTTTCATTATAGATGGATGAGACCATAAATAAGAAATTGTAATTCTAATTGGTTTAATATAACTTTCTAAAATTTTTAAACCATCTTGAACACATAAATTTAAAACATGGCATATGATCCAGTTGTAAGAACAGGGGCCCCCCGTCCGGTGGAGTCAACGCCACGTGGAAGTCAAAGTGGCAGGTGGCCGGCCGGAGAGGGGTGGGTTCGACCGGCCGGGCGGCCGGTCGGTGTCTAGTGGATGGTTAAAGGCGCCCTGTCGAAAGTCAGGGTTCCGGCACTCAGCGGACAAGATCGCAGGGCCGATCGGACCGCACGCTCGGCCAACGCCATCAGGTAGCATACTGCTAATAGTCTCCACAAAACACGTGATTGAGAATTTTCCTAAGTAAACCACCGTATACGTCCGGCCGGATGTTGCGGAAGCTGGCCGGCCGGACGCCCTCTAGGGAGTAAGGGCAAAAGGACAAGTGACATCTTTTTCTGACAGCGGGTATGTTCCATATGTAGGCCATACTCCAAATCTTATGACAGGGGGTTCCGCTGTCCCATCGAGGACATGCTTGGACTGTAGCAGTATGGGGCAGGTAAGCTCACTGACAAGCCCTTACTGGGGTATGGGCCACGGACACGTGTACACCTCGGTATGTGTACACTCGCTTCTCCGCTGCCCTATATAAAGGCCCTCATCCTTCACCGGAGGTACGCGTTCTAATATTTTTGGAGAGCCACTTTTTCACTGCTTGCTTGCCTGACTTGAGCGTCTGAGGGTCGTCGCCGGGAACCCCTTCCCGTCCCGACTTTTGTGCAGGCTCGCCGGAGATTCGTGCGACCAGACGGAGGCCTACGTCATCGACTAGGAGAGCGCCACGTGCCCAGTGTCCGTTGGTTCAGCGATTCGGATAGGATCAATTTGTCGCCGTCTGTGGGAACGCTCCTGCATCCGAGCGGAAGCAATGGACGAAGCTGGACGACAACACACGGTGACGCTTTCCACGGAGGAACTCGACGCTCTGATCGAGTTGAGGGCCGCCAAGCTTGTGGAGCAAAAATAGAAAGCACCAGCCGAGCGGCCGGAGCAGCAAGCAACGTCAGCATCTGGTGGCCGAGCGGAAGCACCACAGGCCACCGTTCCATTCCATCGGGCCTTATTCAGCACCCCTGAAGCCGTAGCAACTAATCGAGATCGGGGATCTTCTTCGGATGAAATACCTCGACGAGACGACAGAAAAGGGAAAGCCCCCCGAGCGGACTCATCGCCCGAGCGGATTAATCGCCAATTTTCAGAGGCTATTCTACGAGACCCTCTGCCCAAGCACTATGTGCCTCCGACGATCGGCGAGTACAATGGAACCAGCGACCCGGATGATCATTTAGGTAAATTCGATAACACTGCAACTCTGCATCAATACACAGATGGGGTGAAGTGTCGAGTTTTCCTCACCACCCTTTCCGGATCGGCTCAACGGTGGTTTCGGAGGCTGCCGGACGGATCCATCGCCAGCTTCAAAGACTTCCGAACGACCTTCCTCCACCACTTCGCCAGCAGTCGGCGCTACCAGAAGACTAGCGTGAGTCTATTCGCCATCAAGCAAGAAGCTCGCGAGTCGCTCCGAGCCTATATTCAGCGGTTCAACAGAGTGGACATGGACATTCCAACGGCCACCTCGGAGACCATGATGAATGCCTTCACACAAGGCCTCGTGGATGAGGATTTCTTCCGATCACTCATTCGGAAGCCGCCCCGAGATTACGACCACATGCTACACCGGGCCAACGAATACATCAACGTGGAGGAAGCCCAAGCAGCCCGGAAAAAAGAAACTCCAACCGAGCGGGCTCCTCCTGCCGAGCGGAAGCCGCACGCTCAACCACCCAGAGGACCGAGGGCCGAAGCAATCCGCTCCCCCCATGTTAGGTCCCACGTGCAAGAGGTAGCTGCCGCTCGGCCCAAGCCAAAAAAGAAATGGACCCCAATGTTCTGCTCCTTCCACCGGACGGATACGCACAACACAAGGGATTGTTGAAGTCTTCCCTTGATTGCTCATCCCGTTTCCCGAAATGGTGGTCGACGATTGCCCTCATCCGATAGACGACAGAGAACTCATGAAGCCGATCAGACTCAAGCTGACAGGAGAAAACAACAGACTCCCGATCGGCATCGCTCTCCAAGGAGGGAGAATCGCCGAATGTCTAGAGAACGGTCCCGACCGTTCGCTCGGGAAGAGGAAAATAGGAGCAATATTTTCCGAGGTGAGATCAACATCGTAGCTGGTGGGCTGACCGGAGGAGATTCCAATCGAGCAAGAAAGGCGAGCGTCCGGCAGCTCCAGATCCATGCAGTCGGCTGCAGCCGAGAGCGGGCGAGTGGACCCGAAATCAGTTTTGGGCCTGGGGACTTGGAAGGAGTTGAAGTGCCCCACGACGACGCTCTGCTCATCAAAGCGGTAATAGCCAACTACACTATTCACCACGTTTTTATTGACACAGGAAGCTCGGTCAACATCATATTCAAAAAGGCGTTCGATCAACTGTAAATTGAACGCGCCGAGCTACTGCCCATGACAACCCCCCTCTATGGGTTTACGGGTAATGAAGTCCTGCCGGTCGGACAAATCCGACTGGCTATCTCACTGGGAGAAGAGCCGCTCAGGAGGACGCGTACAGCAAACTTCGTGGTGGTTGACTCTCCCTCATCATACAACGTCATTTTAGGATGACCGGCGCTCAGCGAATTCCGAGCGGCCGCCTCCACCTTCCACCAGAAGATCAAATTCCCCGTCGAGGACAAAGTGGGAGAAGTACGGGGAGACCAACTGGTAGCTCGGCGATGCTACGTTGAGATGGTCCGAGCAGAAGACAATTCCGCTCGGAAGTCGCCACGGATCGAGGTAAACGCTATAACTGAGAAGCCTTCCTCTCTAGTTTATGAAGAAAAAGAGGAAGTGCAGATACACCCCGACCCGATCGGAGGCCATGACATTCATCGCGTCCGATTTGGAAGCGAGTCAGAAGGAGGAAGTGATCCAATGCCTCCGAAGAAATCATGATGTCTTCGTCTGGTCGACCCATGAGCTGCCCGGAATTTCACCAAGTATAGCGCAGCACGAGCTCCACGTCCGCCCGGACGCTCGGCCAGTAAAGCAAAGAAAAAGGGACTTCAGCGCCGAGCAGAATGCCATCATCCGAGCGGAAGACCGTCGAGCTCCGACGTTAAATATCGAGAGACGAGCCGACGTCTATAAATCATCCGAGCGGAAGACCGTCGAGCTCCGACGTTAAATATCGAGAGACGAGCCGGCGTCTATAAACCCTCCGAGCGGAAGACCGTCGAGCTCCAACGTTAAATATCGAGAGACGAGCCGGCGTCTATAAACCCTCCGAGCGGAAGACCGTCGAGTTCCGACGTTAAATATCGAGAGACGAGCCCCTATAAACCCTCCAAGCGGAAGACCGCCGAGCTCCGGTTAAATATCGAGAGACGAGCCGGCGCCTATAAACCCTCCGAGCGGAAGACCGCCGAGCTCCGACGCAAATATCGAGAGACAAGCCGGCGTCTATAAACCCTCCGAGGGATACCGCCGAGCTCCGACGCTAAATATCGAGAGGCGAGCCGACGCCTATAAATCATCCGAGCGGAAGACCGCCGAGCCCGACGAAATATCGAGACGAGCCGCCTATAAACCCTCCGAAGCGGAAGACCGCCGAGCCCGACGTTAAATATCGAGAGACGAGCCGCGTCTATAAATCATCCGAGCGGAAGACGTCGAGCTCCGACGTTAAATATCAAGAGACGAGCCGACGCCTATAAATCGTCCGAGCGGAAGACCGCCGAGCTCGACGTTAAATATCTAGAGACGAGCCGACGCCTATAAATCATCCGAGCGAAGACCGCTGAGCTCCGACGTTAAATATCGAGACGAGCCGGCGTCTATAAACCTCCGAGCGGAAGACCGCCGAGCCCGGACGTTAAATATCGAGACGAGCCGACGCCTATAAATCATCAGCGGAAGACCGTCGAACTCCGACGTTAAATATCGAGAGACGAGCCGCTTATAAACCCTCCGAGCGGAAGACAATAGCTTCGACGTTAAATATCGAGAGACGAGCCGACGCCTATAAATCATCCGAGCGGAAGACATTGAGCTCCGACGTTAAATATCGAGAGACGAGCCGGCGTCTATAAATATTCGAGCGGAAGACCGTCGAGCCCGACGTTAAATATCGAGAGACGAGCCGACGCCTATTAATCATCCGGACGGAAGACCGTCGAGCCCGACGTTAAATATCGAGACGAGCCGGCGTCTATAAACCCTCCGAGCGGAAGACCACCGTTTGACGGCAAATATCGAGAGACGAGCCGACGTCTATAAACCCTCCGAGCGGAAGACCGTCGAGCTCCGACGTTAAATATCGAGAGACGAGCCGGCGTCTATAAATCATCCGAGCGGAAGACCGTCGAGCTCCGACGTTAAATATCGAGAGACGAGCCGGCGTCTATAAACCCTCCGAGCGAAAGACCGTCGAGCTCTGACGTTAAATATCGAGAGACGAGCCGGCCTCTATAAACCCTCCGAGCGGAAGACCGTCGAGCTCCGACGTTAAATATCGAGAGACGAGCCGGCGTCTATAAATCATCCGAGCGGAAGACCGTCGAGCTCCGACGTTAAATATCAAGAGACGAGCCGGCGCCTATAAATCATCCGAGCGGAAGACTGTCAAGCTCCGACGTTAAATATTGAGAGACGAGCCGGCGTCTATAAATCTTCCGAGCGGAAGACCGTCGAGCTCCGACGTTAAATATCGAGAGACGAGCCGACGTCTATAAATCATCCGAGCGGAAAAGGCCAATAAAAAGGATGCAATTGTCCAAGAAACTCGCCGTCAATATCGTTCGATCGTCTCTACGTTCCGCTCGGCCCAGTACCCAAAGGTACTTCATCGGTGTCTAGCGAGCGATCTCTGCTATCAAAGCGGAATGTTGCATATTGGAAATATTACATATTTAGCCGAGCGGAAGGACAACGCCAAATACTTGCATCTCATAATAGGCGAGCGGATAACACACATTAACTAGCAAAAGGACAAAGTACGCGAAAGGGAAATGTTGCATTAAATTTAAAACTTTAGGCCGAGCGACCTAAGTACAAAAAAGGATCAAGGAAGAGGCGCCGGAGAGTGTCGGAAAGCAGGAATGGAATCGCCGGAGCACCGAAACACCAGAGACAAAGGTAGAAATCGCGAAAGCAAGCGAGGGGAATAGGAGAGAGCAAAGATTTTATATAGCGGAGGCCGGGCGGCCTCGGCCGTTGGATCCAGGTCACGGGAATCAAAGTGCGCATCGCGCTGTCCATTTCGAACCGCCTCGATCCCATCGAAGCACCACACCGCCGCCGCCGTACGATGATGACAGTTCGCCACGTGGCGTTTGGTCATTCGATGCATTTAATGAGCGCATGCTCAGCCTTAATGTCGAAGATTGGCACGGGTTACGAAGAGATCCGAGGAAGGTTGCTGTTGACTAACCTTAAAGGCCATCCCTGTGAAAAGCCGAGCGGATTAGGTGTGCCTAAAGGCGCCGCCCGGCTAGGCTAATAGTCCAGTCAGTCGGACTAATCGCCTCCTTTGACTAGACTTGAAGGGGAGGCAAGTGATCCGGTTGTAAGAACAGGGGCCCCCCGTCCGGTGGAGTCAACGCCACGTGGAAGTCAAAGTGGCAGGTGGCCGGCCGGAGAGGGGTGGGTTCGACCGGCCGGGCGACCGGTCTGCCGGTCGGTGTCTAGTGGATGGTTAAAGGCGCCCTGTCGAAAGTCAGGGTTCCGGCGCTCAGCGGACAAGATCGCAGGGCCGATCGGACAGCACGCTCGGCCAACGCCATCAGGTAGCATACTGCTAATAGTCTCCACAAAGCACGTGATTGAGAATCTCCCTAAGTAAACCACCGTATACGTCCGGCCGGATGTTGCGGAAGCTGGCCGGCCGGACGCCCTCCAGGGAGTAAGGGCAAAAGGACAAGTGACATCTTTTTCTGACAGCGGGTATGTTCCATATGTAGGCCATACTCCAAATCTTATGACAGGGGGTTCCGCTGTCCCATCGAGGACATGCTTGGACTGTAGCAGTATGAGGCAGGTAAGCTCACTGACAAGCCTTTACTGGGATATGGGCCACGGACACTTGTACACCTCGGTATGTGTACACTCGCTTCTCCGCTGCCCTATATAAAGGCCCTCATCCTTCGCCGGAGGTACGCGTTCTAATATTTTTGGAGAGCCACTTTTTCACTGCTTACTTGCCTGACTTGAGCGTCGGAGGGTCGTCACCGGGAACCCCTTCCCGGCCCGACTTTTGTGCAGGCTCGCCGGAGATTCGTGCGACCAGCCGGAGGCCTACGTCATCGACTAGGAGAGCGCCACGTGCCCAGCGTCTGTTGGTTCAGCGATTCAGACAGGATCAGCATACACAACGAATATGAAAAAATAAACCTCCAATAATAGGTTGACAAACAAATTTTAGATCATCTATACAAGCGGTATTAGAACTAGCATTATCTAATGATATTGAAAATATTTTATGAGTTAAACCATATTCTTCTAAAATTAAACATAATAATTGTGCGATATTATGAGCATTATGTGATTCATCAAAAACTCTATAAGTTAATAATCTTTTTTGGAGGTTCCAAGAGTTATCGATCCAATGACAAGTCACACCCATATACGAATGTGTTTGCCAATGATCACTCCAAATATCGGAACATAAAGAAACTTTATTATCTAATTTACTAAATTCATCAATTAAATTCTTTTTTCCTTGTTTTACTAATTTTTAATTGTACGAGTAAGTGGATTCCTAGGAACACGTTTAGCACATGGATTAAGAGATTCTTTACAAAAATCTTCAAATGTGCATTTAGATCCAAAACTAAAAGAAAGATGTTCTACCGAAACAAATTTAGCTAATGATTCTCTTAATTTATTATCTGAATATAAAAATAAACCGGAATCGGTACTACCGCTAGTTAAAGAAAATCTTGATAATTGTGTTTGAGAACGGTCGAGTCCATATTCCGTCGGGTGCTTCGTTTCTACATGTCGTTTTCAACGACCCATAGCCGCCGCCGGCTTGGAATTTGTAGGAAGCATTGCAGTGCTTACATTTTGCACGCATTTCTCCCGACGGAAGAGTGACCTTCTCAAAATGTTTAGTAAAAATAGAAGACTTTAGAGGAGGAAGTTCCCGAACCTTAGAAGTAATTGCATCGGTACTTGATTCGGAAGATGCTTGATCTCATCATCGGTGGATTGAATGTTGGGGTCCTCCTCCCGCGGATTCATTATTTGCTTTCCCTTCCGAGCTCGAGATGATGCACCTCCGCGGCCTCCTTCCATTGTAATTGAAAATTGAAAACGAAAGCGTGTAGAGATTAGAGAATACGAAAATGAGATTAAGAGTAGAGAAGATGTGTGTGAAAAATGATGAAATGAGCTCTCTATTTATAGAGTTTTGATAGTAACGGACACTAAATCATAGCCATTGATCAAAAAACGGTCAAATGATCCTAACCGTTGAAAAAAAATACCTAAAAAACCCTCCCAACGGCTACGAACCGGCGGTTAACCGGCGGTTCCAACGGCTATGAACCACCGGTTAACCGGCGGTTCAAGCCATTTAAAAAAAAAAAAAAAATTTGCGGCTGAACCGCCTGTTCAACCCGCCGGTTAACCGGCGGTTCACCGGTTTTTACACCCAATGAACCGGAACCGGCCCGGCAACTTGCCGGGCCGGTTCCGGTTCGAGCCGGCGAACCGGGTCAACGGGCAACCGACCCGTTGACCCGGTTACGGGCCCGGGCCGGGTCCGGGCCAGACCCGGCCCGGGGTCGGGTCTAGAGGGGAGGGGTGAATTGCCCTACAAAAATGAAACTAAAAACCTTTCTCGGATATTCAACTAATTAACAGACACTTGTAATAATGAAAAGAAGAGACTAAATGAAAAGATCAGACACAAGAGATTTATTTGGTTTGCAATCAGGGGATTGCTAATTCAAGGAAAGTAAGCGCACTATCTGATGATCTTCTTCGGGCGGAGTAACCTCTTTACAGCGTTAACAACACAAATAAAAGGAACAGAAATGAAAGCATAGAGAAAACTGATTACAAGTGAGTTGATTTAACTGTGCAGATCAGTGCTATATTTATAGCACTGGTCGGGTCGCCCCGAAGGGGTTCCGGGCGCCCTGAGGGGATAAAATTTTATCCCCCAACGATCAGATCGCATTTGACGCGATCCTGGTCAAAATCCGGGTTCGGGCGCTCGGAATGGTTCCTGGCGCCCGGACCAGGAAAGTCAACAGAGTTGACTTTTCTCGGTCCGGGACCTCTGCTCCGCTTCAGCTCGTCTCGATCTGATTCTTTCGCTCCAGCTGTGCTAGCTTGGGTGATCTCGGTCATCCGGAATAGGGCTCACCCGAACTCAAATTCCGGCCTTCTCCTCGAGCAGCCTTCCTTCTCGGTTTCTCGTCCCTCGAACACCGCGCACATTCTTCTCGTCCACCGGTGTACTCTTCCGCGGTCACCTCGTCCTTCAGATGCACCGAGCCCATCGGCTCTCTCCCGTGCCGTCCTTCTCGCTAGCCGCGTCTTCCGCTCGACTTCCTGTGTTCCTAAGCTCCGGCACACTTAGACACAAGGGTTAGACAAAGCAGGACCTAATTTAACTTGTTTGATCACATCAAAATACCTTGGGGTTCCAACAACAACAACTTCATTAGATACACTATATGCCCTCCTTGATATATGATCTATCCAAAAATACTTACCAAATTTGTCATCTGAATCAGTATCATAATCAAAGAAAAAAACCTATTTTTTTTTCTCTTTCTCAGAGGCAAATAACTCAATCTATGTTTCGACATCGATACCCTTTTGTTCATCCCGTAGCTCTTTCTCGAAGTTTCTAATATCTCTTTCTATGTAACCTATATGCTCAGGGCCTCTATACTCTATATCCAATAGTCGTACTTGTTGACATGTTGACACATTAACCTCTGAAAACTGTTGAGTCAATGTTTCTTTGCTACCAAAACACTATGATGTAAGTGTAGCAAGTGCATCTTTCTAGAAGTCGAGAGTGGATGATTATGACTTTCAATAAAGTTAGTGAGAACTCAATTTGGTCAGGTTTGTTCTTTCACTAATGAAAATTTTGACTTACATCTAGTTCTAACTTTGCCACATGCTCTTGCCTGTCCGAATGAAGGAAGCTAGAAAACCGAGGATGGGATGACTACTGACAAGATGAAAACCTCAATCCTGCAAAACAAAACCAAATCAAGGAAGGGGTCTCTGGCGTTGGCCCTCCGACGCTCAAGTTAAAATCAGGAAGAGAAAATGAGTATTTGAGAAATAGATGAATCTTTTTTTTTTCCTCATACCTGGCGTACCCTTTTATACCTTTCTTTGTGATCATTCATCTGTCTTTATTTAATGATATTAATTGTCAGAGGAAGACTTCTTTGTCTTGACTTTCATGCATTAATGATAAATGGAGTGTTCTTCTTGGTCTTGGCTTCTTCAATATTGATGATGATAGAAGGAGTGTTCTCTTTTATTTTCTCGCCTTTTCCTGTGTAGTGTCATTCTTGAGCCGGACAGACGATTCGAGCGACTAGCTTTCTTGCCGGGCAGGCTATCTGAGTGGCTCATTTTTTTGCCTACCAGAACAAACTACGGGTTGACCATTTGTCCGACCGGCCCATGATGCCCATTTGTCTGACCGGCTGGGTGATCCACTTGACCACTCCTTTGCCAACCAGCATTGGCTGAGGCTCTTTCTGCAAGCACAAGAGTTGATCGTTTTGACTTTGACTGACACCGTGTCAACTAACCCCTGACGGGTGGACCCTTATCACTACATCACAAGCCTCTACTTCAAGTCTAGCCTAGGGGTGTAAACGAATCGATTGAGCCGAATGTGCAGACAAATTTAAGGCTCGAATTCGACTCGAAATAGGTGTATATTCGAGTTCGAACTCGATTTGAAGCTTGAAAATTTTAAAATGTTTGGTTCGAGTTCGGTTAGAATTAGGGCTCGGGTTCGAGTTTGGCTCAAAAGATTCGAATATGTTCACGAACGATTCAAATTATTGCTCAAAAATAGGTCCGCAAAGCTCGAAATTTATTTATTTAATATATATTTAACTTATATTAATAAATATTAAGGCTCACGAGTGGCTCAAACAATATAATTTGGTCTTGAGTTCGGCTCGAAAAAAAGTTCGAACATGTTCGAGTTCGGCTCGAATTCGATAAATTCGAATACGAATCGAATATTTTTCGAGCCGGCTAAAAAAGCTCGTGAGTCGACTCAATTCGTTTGCAGTCCTAGTATAGTCGAAGGAGGTTACAAGTCCGACTGACTGAACGAACTGTGTTTTAGGTGACTCTGAAGCCCGATTGGCCCAAATGTCCGCTCGGACTATAATCGGTTAACTGATCGGCCCATGGCTTGTTTTTCGAGCCGATCGAGAAGAGGAGCAGCAACACTTGGAAAAATTCTCTTCCCCTCGAGCAAGCGCCGTCTAGGCTGACGTCATCTAAATTTCTCGAAGATCATGCAAATCCTCGATAATTATGGTTGAGCACGCGGTCATACCTTTTTAATTAAGCTCATTAAATGCTCTTGATAACCGAATGACATGTGTCTGCTACTGTCGCATGCCCGATGTGACAGGCGGATATTCTCCTGTCCCGAGACGTGCCTCGTTTCAAAATGAACGGTTGGATCTACTTCTAGGTTTTTTTTATCGCCGGATCAAACGGTTGAGGTTGATCAACCGCGAGGTTTATAATCTCGCGTGCTTCTCTGATTTCCTCACTTGTCGTCTTCGTCTTCATCAGTGAGCATCGCGGTGTTACCGTGCTCTGCATCTTCTCCGACAATCTTTAGCAATCTTCCTAGTAAGCTTCCACTTCCCTTCAATCGAATATATTCAGTGTTTGTAGTGTCGTTTCTCCATAGAACTTCTTGATTTCCCAACGATTTTTATTTCTCATGGCAAGCTCATCTCAATCCCCCGTCGCCATCCCTGGATTCTGGTACACCTCCATTGAGTATAGGTTTGACGCAGGCGATGCGGAGAGTTTGAGGGATGCATATAAAATTCTACCTAACTATCAAATTGGTCTTCCCTCTGCCTTTGACTGTCCGAATGAACCGTCGCCTGGCTTCGTAACATTTTTTAGGGACCAATTTATCACTGGTCTGCGGTTCCCGATCCACGCTTTCTTTTCTGCTGTTTGTAAATGTTTCTGTATTTCTGTCCACTAACTAGTGCCAAACGCCTTTCAGCTGCTGTGTGGAGTCATCATCGTGTTATGCCTGCACGACATTTCTCTTACTCCTCGGCTCTTCCGTTATTTTTATTACCCCAAATTGTCTGAGTCGGGGACCTTCTTATTCCAAGCCCGAGTGGGCTTGGTCTTTTACAATAAGATGTCTTCCTCCAATAAACATTGGAGGGAATACTATTTTTTTTTTTATCAAATTCCCCGATCGACCCGATTTTCCTACTAGCTGGAAGCTAGAGGTTGCGAATCCATCGCCACTCGGTAGGTATAAGAGCCAATCAGACTATCTTCAGGCGGCTAGCAGCTTGGGTAGCCAGAAGTACGATATCCACAAGCTGCTACTGAAGGGGGTCCTCTACGTATTCGGCTTGAGCCCGATCGGCACAAGACTTCCGTCCAGCCTAGGTACGCTCCTTCTTGGTCTAATTTTTGAATCTAACTGATTTTTCCTTCTCTTGTGCAACCCAAGTCGTGTTGCGTGCACGTTTGGCTGGCAAAGCCAAACTCGCGGGCGTAGAGATCAATGTTGCAGCTGTGGCTGAGTTGGAGAGTTGCGTTGTGTAGCCGATTAGACCACAAGAAGACCCACTTGGAGAGAGCGAGGGAGCACCAACCCTAGTGAGTGAAGGGAGAGCCATCCGGATGCCTAGTGGTGGAGTGGTTGGTGCATCGGATCCTCCCTCCACACGGCTGCCGGTGATTCCGGTAGAGAGGGCGTTGGACTTGGCCTCTTCCGAGGAATCACTGATAAGACAAAAGAGGCGTCGGGCAGAGACTGCATCGCGATCCGCTTCTTCCATGGTGGGGTCACCCATTAGAACTAGCCCGCGCCATCCTTCCACCAAGCGGGTTGAAACCTCGACGCCAGCTCCCACCACGACGACTGTTCCCCCTACATCATCGGATCAGACACCATCCCTATCCGGTCTGCCATAGGGAACCATTTGCACGCCGCCAGTTGCTTTCTTGTCGCCGTCGAAGATTCAAAAGTCTGGCATCCGCCCGGCGTCAACATCTCGACCATCTAGTAGAGAGACCTCAGCCCAATCAACCCCAAGCGGCTGGCGCCACTTAACGACGGTTATCCATCTTCCGACTGAGGAATGACGTGAGTGAGATGATGCTGAATCCCGAGCACCCAAGCACTAGATAATCATTCAAGGGCCTCTCGCCCAGATATGGGCTGATGCTAGAGCACATGCAGCGGTCATGCCACCGGGGGTGCTTGCGGATAACCATACCCAGATGTCTACTAGGGTAAGTTTTTGTATGCTCTTAATTTATCTCCGATCTATTCTTATAATATTCTGATTCCTCGCAGTATTGGGTAGAGAGTCTGGCCATGTGCCAAAGACTTACATTTTTTGAGCAAGAAGTCAAGCAGTTGATGGCGCTGAGAGATCAATCATCTACTTCTTAGGCTCAACTGGAGCAGATTAACGCTGAGATGGCTCAACTAAGAGCCGATCTGGCTAAGAGCGCCGAACAGCTGGAGGCGGAGAAAGGAAAAAATGTGGATCAGGCCACCCAAATAGCTCGACTTAATAAATAGGCCAATGCCTTTGAATCCAAAATCCATTCGACCAATACTAGGAAGCTTCGGGTTATTGAAGATCTGGAGATCAAGAATAAAAAGTTCCGGGTGTTGGCCCAGAACTTGAAGGAGGTTGAAGACGCACTGAAGGCCGAGAGGGATGGACTGTTGGCCGAGCAGACTACAACGAAGACCCAGCTTGACGCCAAGGATGAAGAGTTGGTCCAGTTGAAGGAAGAACTCAAGGCCTCCTGAGCGGTCCTAGAGACTTATTAGGGAGCCGAGTCGAGTCAGTTTAATCTCATGAAGCAAGCCTATATCCATTCGGATGTTTTTAACAACAAGGTCATCGATCGGGCTCTTTGTCTATTCGACCTTGTGATCGAATGGACGTTCGGCCAACTTAGGGAAGGCGGCTACCTCCCTACTGCTCTCTCAAGCAAGATCATCAGTCGAGACAAGCTGACCGAGTCACTGCCTGATGATGTCTTAGATTACCTGGAGTGAGCTTGTTGAGAGTTCTGCCTTTGTAAAATTTTTGAAGCTTTAATGAATGTTTGTCCGTCCGACCAACCTTTATATTCTTCTAGTATTTTAATTTTTTGATTCATTTTTCATAAACTATGGCCTCGTGATTCTTTCGATCGACAACGACTTATTTACATAGTCGATCGATCCGTTTTGTTTTCAAGGTAGTAGATTGATTGTTATAGCGTCGATATGAGTTTAAGGTCGTTGCTCGACTGCTGACGAAGTCAGGGGTTTAAGGTCGCCACTCGACCGTTAATGGAGACAGGGGTTTAAGGCCGCCGCTTGACTGTTGATGGAGACATGAGTTTAAGGTCACCGCTTGACCGTTGATGGAGACAGAGGTTTAAGGTCGTCGCTCGACCGTTGATGGAGATAGGGGTTTAAGGTCGTCACTCGACCGCTGACGAAGTCAGGAGTTTAAGGTCACTATTCGACCGTTGATGGAAACAGGGGTTTAAGGTCGCAACTCGATCATTGATGGAGATAGGAGTTGAAGGTCGCCGCTCGACTTTTAACTTGGCCTGATCAACCCAAGAGTTTAGAAAGCTTTGATTTTTATTTATGTTGACCTTGCATCCAGAAGGTATATACACAAGTACATTTATATTTACTCACGCATCTCACCCAGACCTATATGATTGAAGATGATTGACGCTCCACGACCGCTTGAGTCATCTCTCATTTTCGTCTTCTAAGTAATAGGTCCCCGAGCGGAGTTTCTGTACAACCTTGTAGGGTCCCACCCATGGTGCCTCGAGTTTGGTGACGTCGTTGACAGACTTGATTTTCTTTCACACCAGATCACCAACCTGGAAGGACCTCGGGATCACCCTCTTGTTGTAGTTCTGCCTCATTCGCTGTCAGTAAGCCATTAGCCGGATGACCGCTGTATCCTGCGCTTCATCCACCAAGTCAACCTCCATTAACCTTCGTTCGTTGTTTCCCTCGTCATAGAGTTGCACCGGGTCGGACTCTACTCCGACCTCCACAGGAACCACTGCTTCTCCCCCGTACACCAGCTAGAATGGTGTTACGTCGGTCACCTCCTTTGGAGTCGTGGGGAGTGCCCACAAGACATTTGAGAGCTCGTTGACCCAGCTACCTCCTGCGTGGTTAAGCCAAGTTCGTAAGCCTCTAAGGATCTCCCAGTTTGTAACCTCCGCTTGCCCGTTGCTCTGAGGATAGACGATTGAAGTGAAGGCATGCTGGATGCCATAACCTTCGCACCACTCCCTTATCTTCTGACCCGCGAACTGCCTCCGGTTATCCGAGACCAGCCGGTAGGGGATGCCGAACTGACAGAGGATGTTCTGCCAGATGAACTTGATGACCATCTGCTCACTTATCATTGTCAAGGGTTCAGTCTCCACCCATTTTGAAAAGTAGCCTATAGCAACGAGGAGGAACCTTCACTGACCTGTCGCCATGGGAAATGACCCCACGATGTCCATGCCCTATTGGCCGAATGGGCAAGATACCGTGGATGACTTCATCTCTTCGGTTGATCGATGCAAAATATTGTGATACTTTTGGCAGGATAGACATGTGGCTGTCGTCCAAGCGACATCCTCTTGGAGAGTTGGCCAGAAGTATCTGGCCAGGAGAATTTTTCGAGCTAGTGAACAACCGCCTGGATGGCTTCCACAAGAGCGTTGGTGCACTTCTTGTAAGATGTATGTTGCGTCCTCTGGTTCAACATACTTGAGCAAGAGCCTAGAGAAGACTCGTTTGTACAGCTGATCGCCGACCAATGTGAACTGTCCGATCCTCTTCTTTAATAAATGTGCTGCCTCTTGATCAGCCAACGTACCACTCGATCAGAGAAATTCGATTAATGGTGTTCTCCAGTCACTCGGAAAGGCAACTTCCTCCATTCGATCAATGTGCGCCACCAGTAAAACCTGTTCAATCGGCTGACTGATCACGATCGGTGATAATAAATTAGCTAACTTAGCCAGTTTATCTACTGCGTGATTGTCCGATCGAGGAATCTTCTGTACGGTAACTTCTTGAAAATTTGTTTTTAATTTCTCGAAGACTTCTACATATAACTTGAGTCAGGGGTTGCTAATCTCGAACGTCCACGTCAACTGCTGGGTGGCCAACTAAGAGTTCGAGTGAATGAGGACCTTTGTGGCTCCAACATGCCGCGTTGCTTGTGTTGGAATGTATACTGAAAGCCTAAGCTTTTGTAAACATTTATGTTAAATAAAGAATCACATTTGGTCAATTTATCTACATTTGTTTGTAGTTGTTCAATTAATTTATATTGTAGATAACATAGTATGTGGTGTCACATATAGAAGATGATGTTATCAGTACCTTATAAATTATAAACAGTAGCTCACGACCAAAATGGAAAGGAACAAACCATTGGAAGGTCGTAGTGTAATTATGAATTAGTTTATCTTGACTATATAATTACACTAGTACACTTAGAGTGTATTGAGTAGGACCATTTGAGGTTGTTTCTTTTATACTAACTTTATAAAGGAACAAATATCTCAGTTATTATGGAAGTGTGTGCTCTTAATCCTAATATAATAACAAGCACATATATTTGATATTTATTTCTTTAATTTATCGATGGATGAGATTTAGTTCGATGAATCAATAAACCCGATAAGTTGGGAAATGATATCACTTATAGTGTGTGTTGTTGATTATAGAAGGAAACTGTGTCCTAGAGATACTAGGTTGATAATGTCCCCAAGAGGAGCTCATAAGGATTGTCATGTTAAACCCTGCAGGTGGACTTAGTCCGACATGACGATAAGGTTGAGTGGTACTACTCTTGGACTAAGATATTAATTAAATGAGTTGTCAGTAACTCACTTAATTAGTGGACATTCGATATCTTAAACACAGGGAGACTAACACACTCATAATAAGAAGGAGCCCAAAAATGTAATTTGGGATTGGTGCGGTAGTTCAATAATAGTTCTCTAGTGGAATGAATTATTATTGATAAAATTAAGTTGTGTGTTCGGGGCGAACACGGGATGCTTAATTTTATCGGGAGACCAAAACCAATTCCTCCTCTCGGTCCCTATCGTAGCCTCTTATTTATAGAGTACTATACCCACCTATACCCACCTTCTATACCCACCTAAAGGGGGCCGGCCAAGCTAGCTTGGAATCAAGCTAGGGCCGGCCTAAGCATGGTTTAAGGTGGCCGACCCTAGCTTGAACCCAAGCTAGAGGGGGCCGGCCATATTAAATTTAAAAGAATTTTAATTTTAATTTTTATTATTTATTAAAGAGAATTAAAATTAAAATATCTCTCTTGTAAAGGATCTACAAAAGATTAAACAAAGAAATTAGATCTCTTTCCTTATTTGTAGATTGGTGAGATATTTTATTTTCTCTTTAAAAATTATTCACATGTTGAAAAATTAAAATTATAGAAATTTTTTTTTATCAACCATGAAGAGATTTTTGAAGAGAAATTTTATTTTTAAAATTTCCGGAAACAAATTAGGAAGTTTTAATTTGTTGATTAAAACTTGTCTAATTTATTCCTCCATGATGTGGCCGACCATTATAGTTTAATTGGAAAATTTTATTTTATTTTTCTCAATTAAATCATGTCAAGAAAATTAAGGAAATTTTATTGTAATTAAATTTCCTAATTTACCAAGGCTAAGGAATATAAAAGAAGGGGTGGGGGTGCCTTCATTGGTGACAACCTCTATTATTTCTCTCCCTCTTTTCCTTGGTGTTGTGGCCGGCCATCATCCTCTCCCTCTCTTCCTCTTGTGGTGGCCGAATCCTTCATCTCCCTTGGAGCTCTTGTGGTGGCCGGATACTACTTGGAGAAGAAGAAGAAGAAGAAGAGAAAGCTTGCATCTCTTGGAGCTTGGTTGGTGTTTTGTTCTTCATCCTTGGTAAAACTTCCTTATTGTGGCCGAACCTAGCTAGGAGGAGAAGAAGGTGGTTAGTGTTTTCTCATCTCGGAAGATCGTTGCCCACACAACGTCCGAGGTTAGAAGAGGAATACGGTAGAAGATCAAGAGGTCTTTCTAGAAGGTATAACTAGTAATTTTTCCTTTCCGCATCATACTAGTTATTTATAGAAATAATACCAAATACAAGAGGCTTACGATTCTAGTATTTCGAATATATTTTTCGATGTTGTATTCTTTTGTTTTATTTATCCTTGTGATTTGATTGTTCTTTTCGGTTAACCTAAAGTTATTTTAGGAAATTAAATATTAACTTTTCATAAAAGGTTTTGTCTAGTCGGTGGTGGTTGCTCCCATATCCAAGAAGGCCGTGTGCCTCGCCACGTCAGTACTGGGAACCAATTATGGAAATTAATATTTAATGGAATTAATAACTTAAGGTGATTTGGGTCGAACGTGTTAAGTTCTGCAGGAGACCCAAGTCAAAACCTAAAAGAACGAATAGATTAAGTTTTGGATCAAACGTGTTAAGTTCCGCAGGCGATCCAAAATTTAATTTAAAAGAACACATGGTAGCTAGGAAAAGGTTCAGACCTTTGTACAAAATTTTTGTACAGTGAAACCTCTAGGTTTTCCGAGTAGCAACCAACAGCTTGCAAGCCGGCTATCAAAGCTTCATGCTCAGCCTCATTGTTGGTGGCGCGATAATCCAACCGAACATAAAGTTACATTCGGTCTTCCCTTGGGGAAATGAGCAGGATGCCGATCCCGTCTCCTTGTCGGGTGGAAGAGCCATCAACATATATTCTTTAAGTTACTTTTAGCTCGTCATTCTAGATTTCTTTGACAAAATCAGCTAAGGACTGAGTTTTTATTGTCGTTCGGGGTTGATATTGGATGCCAAACTTACTTAGTTCAGTTGTCCACTTGATCAGCCGACTGGATATTTCTGAGTCGAGGATGACTCTTCCTAAGGTACTGTTAGTCATCACGATGCTTGGGTGGGAGAGGAAGTACAGGCAAAGTCTCTGAGCGACTAGTACCAAGGCATAAGCTAATTTTTCCGGACCAGTGTAGTGAGATTCAGTGTCTTTCAATATATGACTTAAAAAATACACGGACTGTTGCTCTTGCCCATTCTTTTTAACTAATGTCGAGCCGACCACATTATTGGTGGATGACAGACAGATCCAGAGCGGCTCTCCTGCGCTCGGCTTAGCTAATATAGGCAAGGAGTTGAGATAATCTTTGAACTCTTCAAACTCCCGATCACAGTCCACATCCCACTGAAATTTTGTCGCCCCACGCAGCACCTTGAAGAATGGTAGGCTCCTGTCAGACGATTTGGATATGAATTTGAACAGAGCAGTAATACATCCGGTTAGCCATTAGGTTCCTTCAAGTTGCGTGGCAGTGGCATATCTTGCAGAGCCTTAACCTTGCTTGGATTCATCTCGATCCCCCGCTCGGTGACAATGTATCCCAGGAATTGGTCACTTTTGGTGCCGAACATACACTTGTTTGAGTTCAGCTTTATTCCATAGGTCCTCAGAGTTTGGCAGGTCTCCTTGATGTCTGTGCAAAGATCAATAGTTCTTAGAGATTTTATTAATATGTCGTCGATATATACCTCTATGTTGCGACCGATCTGCCACCGGAACACCTTATTCATGAGCCTCTAGTAGGTGGTGTCAGCGGTCTTTAGTCTGAACAATATGACATTGTAGCAGAATGTTCTGTTGGCAGTGATAAAGTTGACCTTTTCTTGATTTTCTCGGGCGAGCGATACTGGGTGATAACCTTGATATGCGTCAAACATGCAGATTAGCTCATAGTCGGCTGTAGAGTCCACCATCCGATTTATCCGAGCAGCGGATAGAAATCCTTCTGACACGCTTTATTCAGGTCGCAGAAGTCTATACAGACCCTCCATTTGTTGTCCAGTTTGGGGACCAGTACGATGTTAGCAAGCTATCTCGAAAATTATACCTCCCGTATGTGGCCAACCTCTAGCAATTTCTCTATCTCTGCTCGGATGACCAAGTTTTGTTCCGTGTTGAAGTCCTTTTTCTTTTGTTTTATTGGCCGAGCGTCTGGTTGGACGTGTAACTCGTGCTGGGCCAGCCTTGGTGAAATATCAGAAAGCTCATGTGTCGACCAAGTGAATACATCATGATTCTATCTGGGGCAGGCTACTAGCTCCATCTTTTTCTCCCCCTCTAGATCGACAATGATGAAAGTAGTTGCTTCAGGGCGGTTAGGGTGGATCTAAACTTCTTCTTTTTCTTCGTAGACCAGTGTGGAAGGTTTTTCAATGATGACGTTCACCTCCAAGTGAGGTGTCTTTCAAGAGGCTCGTGCTTTCTTTTTGACTATCTCGACGTAGACAACGTCGAGCGACCAACTGATCTCCTTTTACTTCTCCTACTTTATCGTCCATCGAGAATTTGATCTTCTGGTAGTAGGTGCACCACTCGGAACTCATTGAGTGTCGGTCGATCGAAAATAATGTTGTAGGCCAAGGGCACATCTACCATTATGAAATTTGTGGTCCTGGTCCGCTTTAGGGGTTCTTCTTCGAGTGACATGACCAACTTGATCTAGCCGATCGGTAACACTTCGTTGCCCGTGAAGCCATAGAGTGGAGTTGACATTGGCAGCAGTTCACTCTAATCAATTTACAATTGATCGAATGCCTTCTTGTATATGATATTCACCGAGCTCCCTGTATCAATAAAAGTACAAGGGATCGTATAATTGGTAGTTACCGCTCGGATGATTAATGCATCATTGTGGGGGACCTTCACTCCCTTCAAATCCTTAGGCTCGAAGCTGATTTCGGGTCCTTCAGCTTTCTCCTTGCTGTAGCCAACGGCGTGGATCTCTAGCCATCGCACATGCAACTTTCTTGCTCGGTTAGAATCTCCGCTGGTTGTCTCACTAGCGATCATTCCTATCTTCCCCCGAGCGGCGTTACTTTGATTAACTTCTTCCCTTGCGGACGGTCTGGTCCGTTTGGAGGAGACTCGGGTAGGGATTCGGTCCCTTTGTGGTTGGTGGTGGCGTGGCCTGATTGTCCTTTCCGAGTTTCTTCGTTCTGTAGATCGGCTTCGGTGACGCCGATCCGGATGTGGCGATCGTTGGGGGTATCTGTGCGAAACTAACCTGCTAGCTGCCAGGTCGTAGCAGTCCCTGGTGTTGTGCGTCGTCGATTGGTGGAAGGTGCAAAATATCGATGCCCACCTCTTACTTCTTAGATGAGCGACCGCCACTTGTTGTAAGACTTGTAGCCGAGTCTCCTGGTGTGGAGTGGCTCCCGACTGAGGCCCTTTAGGTGGTTGATGACTGCTCGGTTGACGCCGTTCGGATACTCTTGTGGGCTTGGTGGTCGTCTCCTTCTTCCTTGCCGCCTGGACTTTTTCCACATTAATGTATTCATTAGCCTTCTTTTGGAGATGACCAAAGTCCTTCGACGATCACCGAATGAGCGATCGGAAGAACTCTCCCTTGGCGAGCCCTTGGCTGAAGGCGTTCACCAATACATCTGAGGAGACTGTTGGAATGTCCATTGCCACCTGATTAAAGCGCTGGATATAAGCCCTCAGGGCCTCTCGGGGTCCTTGCTTCAGCGAGAACAAATTCACGCTCATCTTCTAGTGGTGGCGACTGCTAGCAAAATGATGTAGGAATACCGCTTAGATACTTGAAACTGTGGATCAAGCTATTCGGTAACTGTTTGAATCATCGTTGTGCCGATCCAGATAAAGTGGTAAGGAAGACTCGACATTTCACCCCGTCCGTATACTGGTGAAGGGTGGTCGCGTTGTCAAACTTGGCAAAATGGTCGTTGAGATCGGTTGCTCCATTGTACTCCTCGATCGTCAGCGGGATATAATGTTTCGGCAGAGGGTCATTTACGATCCTCTCCGAAAATTGTTGATTGACCCGCTCAAGTGAGTCATCTTCCTTCGACGCTTTTCCCTTTTGTGCATCTCGCATGGGCACCTCATCCAATGAAGATTCCTGGTCTCTATCCGCTCGGCCTCTTACTTCTGGAGGAGCCCATGATAGCGCTCAGTTGAAGGGGATTGGCGTAGTATGGGCGCCTCCATAGGAGTCGATCGGTCTCTTATTTGGCTCCCAAGCGGAAAGTTGATCCGCTTGATCTTCTCTTTCTTTTTCACCATGTCGACCTGCTATAGAGGCAACATGCTCATGCGTTGGCCGATCGACCAACGCCTGTTGCTGTTGCTCCAATATCTTCGTCACTCAAGCTTGTATTAGTGCATTGAGATCCTCTTGCGTCAGCGTCATTGTTGTGAGTCGTCCAGCGTCTTCTATCTTTTTATTCGGATACAAGTCACGTTCCCACATACGACTCTAAATTGATCCTGTCCGAATGAAGGAAGCTGGAAAGCCGGCGATGGGTGACTACCGACGGGATGAAAACCTCAATCTTGCAAAACAAAATCAAACCAGGGAAGGAGTCTCTGACGTTGGTTCTCTAACGCTCAAGTTAGAATCAGGAAAAGAAAATGAGTATTTGAGAAATAGATGTATCCTTTTTTTTCCTAATACCTGGCGTACTCTTTTATATTTTTCTTTGTAATCGTTCATCTGCCCTTATTTAATGATATTAATTGCCAGAGGAAGACTCCTTTGTCTTGACTTTTGTGCGTTAATGATAATTGGAGTGTTCTTCTTGATCTTGACTTCTTCATATTTAATGATGATAGACAAAGTGTTCTCTTTTATTTTCTCGTCTCTTCCTGTGTAGTGTCATTCTTCAAGCGGCTCGCTTTCCTGCTGGACATGCTATCCGAGCGACTCGTTTTTCTACCTACCGGAACAAACTATGGGTTGGCCATTTGTTCGATCGGCCTATAGTGTCTATTTGTCTGATCGGCCAGGTGATCTACTCGGCCAGGATCACCCGACCACTCCTTTATCGATCGGAATTGGTTGAGACTCTTTCCGCAAACTTAGATGTTGACCACTTTAACTTTAATCGATACCATATCAACTAACCTATAACAAATAGACTTTTATCACAGCATCACACACTATTAATTATTCTTGTACTAAATCTGACTTCTCTATATATTACTTATACAGACAGAACGAAATTACTTCCTCCAGTGCAAATTCAAATGTAAAATTTCTTTTTTCATGCACCATCTGTATTTTACGATCAACTCCACAAGCTTATTTGCATGCAACCCGTTCGATTTCAAAAAGCTCATTTGCATGCAAGCCACTCGGCATCAAAAGCTTCCAAGCATGCCGATCGGCTCCAAAAACTTAAATCAAGATGATCGACTTAGGGGGATAAAATTCGATCCAATACACATGGACAACTCTCAATTAAAAAACTGATCGGCAAACTCCATTTGGCCATTCGGCAATGGACACTTCCGAATCGTCAAATTCGATTAGTAAATTCAAAAGCTCCGGTCTGGGGCTCCCTCTTACCCTCGCCAATGAATAATTAAAATTCTCTTCATTTTTTCACATAAATCGTCTAGTCATTCTCGCCTCTTTTAACTAAATTTAAAGAAAAGAATAGTGATACAAGAATTTATCACGGGCTCACATGTCTACCAGATAAGTCAAGTGAGACTCAACAAAAGTCATACCAATCCTAAATTCTGCCAACCAAAAATACATTTATTATACTCCAATAATCTGACGCCTCCAGTTCAAAACCCAAAACTACAGTAGCCATGACCTATCTCCCCTAAAAGATAAGTAATGCGTCATAAATGTATTGGAATGAGAAAACTCAGAATTTAAGAGAGGATATTTCATCCTTAAGCAATAAAATTAATATAAAATTAATGGGAAGAAGTAATCAAATGAGATACTTCATATTTTATGTGCAATTAATATCTCATCATCAGAATCATCTACAGCAGAAGGTATCTCCCATCTCCATTTCAAAGTTCTCCTGTTATTTCAATAATTCTTCTTCTTCTTCTTCTGATTACTTCCGACTTACCCTCTGTTTGGGAGGAGGTGAGTAAAAGGGAAAAAAAGATAAACATGAGTAAAAAATTTTTTTACACTTGTTTAGGAGAGAGTGAGCCATGAAGGGGAAGGGGAGAGAAGGGTAAAGCTTCCCCTTACATGTTTGGGAATCAGCGAAATTCCTTACCCCCCAAATTGGGGTGTAAGGAAAAATTATCCCAATTTTATCCTTATTTATATTTTCACATATAGATTTATTAAAAAAATAAGAGGATATTTTTGTAAATTTGTATATTTAACCTTCATTTCCATCCCTTTGAACTTTCCCTCCCTTCCAAACAAGGACAAGATAAATATATTACTTTCCCTCCCTTTCTCTCCCTTCCCCTTCCATCCCCTTCCATTAATGAACCTTACCTCACCCCATCCAAACAGAGGGTTAAGAGTTGAAGTGCAAATGTCAAGTTATTCTTTGATGTCTTTATTTATAGATATTTCTAGAAGTCGTGATCCCTCTTTTTTTTTTTTGGCAATGATGGTCAAAATCTTGAGCCAGCTTACTAGCGAGTCATCCTAGAACATTTCGGAGCAAGACTAGTTAAAAAAAAAATATAAGGTTGTTGGGTTGAGGACCCATAATATTCTTACACAACCAGTTGATCGAGTTCCTCTTGTGATCTGCTTGACGATTGCTTATAAGGACCAATCGATCGAATTTATAGAATGTTGTCGGAAACTCGTCCTTCACTCGACCTATTTGTTTAATCAAAGGGTTCAATCAGACTGAATGCCTATCCTGTCCGATCGGATTATAATTTTGATCGACTGAACTCAAGATAATTAATCGTGCTAATTTATTCTAGATAGTGCTGACTCATTTTCAATTATTCATCCAGATTTAGGAATTCGTTATTTGATCAGTCCAATGGTTTGATCAAGTAATCTGAAGGATTCGGCGTTAGACCAGCTCAATCTGATAATCTCTCGATCGTGATGATCGATTGTACTGATTTTAATGGTTGACCGTTCTTTGATTTTGACTATTATATCAGTCCATTTCCTTGATTTTGACCGGACACATGGGTCACTTCAATTGAAGCATCACCGGTTGACTTTAACGGGATAAGAATCCATGTGAGACACGCGTTTCCAAATGAAAATGTGGAACAAATTGCGCCACTCAACCTTGTGATCATAAACTAGAACTGTATGTTCCTCTTTTTAAAAGCATCCATACCAATTTAGCACCAACACAATTATATGGAATTGAATTGCAGAGGGAGAGAGATCATGAAAAGATCTACACCAGAATCCTTCTTCACTTCTCTTCTCGTCTTTTTCTTTCTCACCACTCTTACAGGTGGAGTGCTCGGTAGATCTCAAAATAAAGGCTGCTCTTCCTCTTGCGGTATCCTTGACGATATCCACTACCCGTTCCGCCTACAAAGCGACCCAAAGTGGTGCGGTAAGTCAGAGTTTGAGCTCATCTGTGAATCAGGAAAAGATGCAGTCTTGCATAAGTTGTCATCTACAGACAAGTACCTGGTCACCGAAATATCATATAATCAATCGCAATTCAGGCTCGTCTATGCCGGTTATGTCACAGGTTCTAATAAATGCGTGCTTCCCAGTGCACACTTCCCCCTAAATACACTTTTCCTCATCCAAGTGTCACTTTGGCCATTTAGTTCGACTGAAGATGCTAGACAGCTTGAGTATGGAATGTTTAGAGAATGGGCTAGTTTTATGAGCTGCAAACAGGAAATTCATAGCGATCTTTACAAGCCCATCCATTGTCTTACTGGGGAGAATAGCTCGACAACATATGCCATCGTTGACTACGATGCATATGCAATACGCAACCTCAAGAACTCATGTAGATTCGTTAACTTTTTGCCAGTTGACAGAGATTATAGGTACAATTACAGTGATATATTCGATCTCCTAGCGAGAGGAGTCTGGGTTCCATTGGATTTGACAACCTTCAACGTTTTCGAGAGATGCTGGAAAGCAAGTTGGTAGGAAAATAATGTTTAATTAATTTTATCATGTGTTTTAACCTTTTCTTACCAAATTTAATTCGTAGCCCTGCAGGTCACTTGCACATTATGTATACCGCGACTTGAACTCCCCTTACAACGTGATACTTGTTCCCGTCTACGGCGAATTTGCCTTTTTAAGTTGCGTCTACTTGGGGGAGAGTGGTCGCAACCATAATCACGTTATCTTCGGTTTTACAATGGTCTTAGTCCTTGCAATAAATATAGCTCTTTGTCAGCTAGGTATGGTTTTACTTCATTGATTTTCCATCTGCATGCAGTAACACTACTTAGTCCAATCGCATAACTATAGTTTATTGTTCGCCATTCGCTTGTTACCACAGTTTGCAGATTTGTGATCGCACCGCTATTGATTCATGCATTCCTCGCATACAATTATTGGAAGACAAGAAAGCCCATCGACTCAGTTGAAAAGTTTCTGCAAATCCAGCAAAATCTAACTCCCACACGCTACGCCTACAGCGACATCATAGCCATGACGAGTCACTTCAGAGAAAAACTGGGCCAAGGCGGATTTGGTTCCGTGTTCAAAGGATACATTCTTGGTGAATTCCCTGTTGCCGTCAAGATGCTTGTCGGCAGCTCCAAGTTCCACGGCGAAGATTTCATCAGCGAGGTCTCCACGATCGGCAGGATCCACCACATCAACGTGGTGCGTTTGGTTGGGTTTTGCTCCGAGGGATCAAAGAGAGCACTCATCTACGAGTACATGCCAAATGGCTCGCTCGACAAGTACATCTTCTCTGCCAACAGGAGAAACACGTTCACTGTCGAGAAGCTCCATGAGGTGGCCCTGGGGATTGCTAGAGGCATCAACTACCTCCATCAGGGCTGCGACATGCAAATTTTGCACTTCGACATCAAGCCCCACAACATCCTCCTCGATCGCAACTTCATTCCCAAGATTTCAGACTTTGGGCTTGCAAAATTGTACCCAAAGGACAAGAACTTAATATCCATGAGCGTTACCAGAGGCACGATAGGATACATAGCACCCGAGCTGATATCGAGAAATTTTGGGATCATATCAAACAAGTCGGATGTCTACAGCTTCGGAATGCTGCTAATGGAGATGGCCGGCGGGAGACATAATGTAGATGTGAGAGCCGAGAACACCAGTCAGGTTTATTATCCTTCTTGGGTCTACGACAAACTTGTTCAGCCGCATGTAAGTGAGAGCATCCATGATATTGAAGAGATTGAAATCAGTGAAATGGAGAAAAAGTTGTCCATGGTGGGACTTTGGTGCATCCAAATAAAGTCAAGTAGTCGGCCGTCCATGAGCAGTGTGGTGGAGATGCTTGAAGGAGACGTGAATGAACTACAGATGCCACCCAAGCCTTTCTTTTCCTCACTAGAGTCAAGTCCGAGAGAATTAGAATTCACCTCCACAATTGCATCTTCTGGAGAAGAAGAACTACATGATCAGCAGCATACTTTACGTCCCAACAATTCTGGATTGGCTTCATCTTCTATACAACTATCTGTCATCTCAGAGCATTCTTAAACTCAATAGGTGTATATAGTTCACCTGTTACTAGAATTTTAGCCATCATGAGATTGGAAAGTAGCTATCTTAATAACTCTTCCGTTTAATTCTAATACTGTGCAAGACAGATGGGGTAAACATGATTAAGGGTTAAATGAATGATACACAATATTTGATGCTTCAGTTCGTATTCCGGGTGACCCCTTCAAACATCTCCAAGCAAAGCGATGAACTTTAACACCGGGCAAGATAAAGAGAAATTCACCGTTTTCTAGATTTTATCGAAAAGAAAAAATATTAAGAATTGAGGATGGTTTATCAAAATTCTTATACATACTTGGATCATGTCCGAAAATCATAAAAATAGAAAGTTAGGATGTGGCTGCTGCATTGACTGAATCATACTCTGATCTGCAAACACAAGAAACGTCAGTGCCAAGTCAAGGAAGCGGGCCCTAGCGTTGACCCTCTGATGTTCAAGTTAGTCAACGTCACGAAGAAGAAGATGAAACAATAGTAACACAAGTGTAAATAGTGAATAATGCGTATCTGCGCAAGTGTACGAACCCTCCTTTATATAATGTCTTGGTGGGCGATGTGCTCACTTTTCGAGGCATGGATACGTTCTTCCATTGGTTGCGAACACGTTCCCCAATTGGTCCTAAATACGTGGCCATGGACACGTGGTCATGGACATGTTCTTCAATTGGTCGTGGGCACGCCCTCCGATTTGTCCGTCGTACGATCCGCTTGTTGACCATGCGTTCTGTCGGCGGAACTATCTCCCAAAAGTATATCCAAAGATACGTCTCCTGCTGATCGCAGAGCGAGATAACCGCTCGGCTAAGTACTCCTCTGATTGGCCAAGTACTCCTCCGCTCGGAAGGACTCGGCTGCTCTTCCATACGACGACGAGTTTCGATAGTATGTTCTTACCCGACCATAATAACGTTTCGGTCATCTCCAGGCTCCTTTGCTCTGTGATGAACTTTTAGTGATCTTGGATGCACAGGCGCTTCGCTTGGCCCACCTCTTTGCCGGTCGGGCAACATATGCCGGTCGGCCCCTGCTGTAGGGCTCCGTTTGACCACCCTTTTGTGGGCCCGTCGGTCCTCTGACATTGACCTCCTTGACTTTGACCTCCACATGGATTGTTATCTTCCTCCTCTGACCCACACTTAGTGGGTCTCCTTTATCACCGCATCACAAGCCTTCCCCTCAAGTCTAGTTGAAAGAGGTTGCAAGTCCGACTAACTGGACAAGTAGTGCCTCAGATGACCTCCATCGATTGGATACTCTCCGTGCTCATCGATCAGATGAGCGCCCTGTGATAGTAGTTGACGTCCTCCAAATTTCTAGGAGACCGTATAAATCTCTGATCATTATACCCGAGCACGTCACCCATGCCTTTTAATTAAGTAATGCTCCGCTATAACCTGCTGACACGTGTCCCACTTTCTACCGTCGTACGATTGACGTGATAGGCAAATATCCGTTGGTGATGTGACAGGTGCCTTTTCAAATTCTATGTCCAGATCTTCTCCTAGTTTTACGCAACCCTTGATCGGACGGTTGTGGGTGATCAGCCACGAAGTTTATAAACCTCCATTTGCTCGCCGTCGTCTTCATCGTGTCTTGCATCTTCTTCTTCGAGCAACCTCTGCGACATTTCTTCTCCCCTTCTTCTTCGGCGACCTTTCTCAGTAAGGCTTTTCTCTTTTCCTTTGTTGAATCCGTGTGTTGTTTCTTCCTGATTCCTTCATTTTCGATGGCTAGCTCTTTGCAACCCCCTGTGCCCGTCCCTGAGCTCTGTTATACTTCCATCGAGTCCAGGTTTGATGGGGACAATATAGAAAAGATGAAATCCACCTACCACTTTCCATACGATTATCAAGTCGCTATTCCCTCCGCTTACGACTGGCCATACGAACCACAAGCCGGTTTTCTGTCTTTCTTTAAGGACTAGTTTAGTGCAGGTCTCCGGTTTCCCGTTCATCCCTTTTTTTCTACCGTCTGTAAATATTTCTGTTAGAGTGTATACTAAAAGCCTAGCTTTTGGTATAAACATTTATCTAGAAATAAGAATCACATTGGTCAAATGTCTACATTTGTGATAAATGTAGTTGTTCAATTAATTTATATTGTAGATAACATGGTGTGTGGTGTCACACACAGAGGATCATGTTATCAGTACCTTATAAATTATAAACAGTAGCTCACGACCAAAATGGAAAGGAACAAACCATTAGAAGGTCGTAGTGTAATTAGGTATCAGTTTATCTTGACTGTATAATTACACTAGTACACTTAGAGTGTATTGAGTAGGACCATTTGAGGTCGTTTCTTTTATACTGATTTTATAAAGAAACAAAGACCTCGGTTATTATGGAAGTGTGTGCTCTTAATCCTAATATAATAACAAGCACATATATTTGATATTTATTTCTTTAATTTATCAATGGGTGAGATTTAGTTCGATGAATCAATAAGCCCGATAAGTTGGGAAATGGTATCACTTATAGTGTGTGTTGTTGATTATAGAAGGAAACTGTGTCCTAGAGATACTAGGTTGATAATGTCCTCAAGAGGAGCTCATAAGGATTGTCATGTTAAACCCTGCAGGTGGACCTAGTCCGACATGATGATAAGGTTGAGTGGTACTACTCTTGGACTAAGATATTAATTAAGTAAGTTGTCAGTAACTTACTTAATTAGTGGACATTTGTTATCTTAAACACAGGGAGACTAACACACTCATAATAAGAAGGAGCCCAAAATGTAATTTGGGATTGGTGCGGTAGTTCAATAATAGTTCTCTAGTGGAATGAATTATTATTGATAAAATTAAGTTGTGTGTTCGGGGCGAACACGGGATGCTTAATTTTATCGGGAGACCAAAACCAATTCCTCCTCTCGGTCCCTATCGTAGCCTCTAGTATATAGAGATTTATACCCACCGCATACCCACCTTCTTACCCATCCAATGGGGCTGGCCAAGCTAGCTTGGAACCCAAGCTAGGGCCGGCCAAGACCAAGTGGATGAGCCATGAAGGTGGCCGGCCAAAGCTTGGGTCCCAAGCTTAGGTGGCCGGCCACTAGAATATTAAAAAGGATTTTTATTAAAATTATTTCTTATGTGGATATCATGTTTTTAAAAGAGAGTTAAAAAAATTAAAAATTTCCTTTTATAACTTTCTACAAAAGATTAAGAGAAGAGATTAATCTCTTTCCTTATTTGTAGTTTAAAAGGATGGTTTTAATTTTTGGTAAAAACTTTCCTTATTTGTAAATCATCTACATGATTAAAAGAGAGTTTAAAATTTGAAATCTTTCCTTATTTGTTGATTAAAGGAGGATTTTAAATTTTAAGAAAACTTTCCTTTTAAAACATGTTCATGATTTAAAAGAGAGTTTAAAAATTAAATATTCTCTTTTATAAGTTTCTACAAAAGATTAAGAAAAGATTTGATATCTTTCCTTATTTGTAGATTGAAAGAGATTTTAATTTTTAGAGATAACTTTCTTTTTATCCACATGTTTAAAAGAAAGATTTTAATTTATTAAATTTCCTTTTTATAAACCAATCATGAAGGATAAAATTATTGGAGAAATTTTTATAAATTTTCGGAAACAAATTAGGAAGTTTTAATTCTTGTTTAATTAAAACTCTCCTTGATTTGAGGAAATAAGTGGCCGGCCATGTTTTAGTGAGAAAGAAAATTATTTTAATTAAAATAAAATTTTCCTTTTCATGGCAAAAGAATTAAGGAAGTTTTATTAAAATTTCCTTATTTGCCAAGACCAAGGATTATAAAAGAGGAGGTAGAGGAGCCTTCAAGGGTGAACAACCTCTATTATTTTCTCCCTCTTTTCTTCCTTGGTGTGGCCGGCCTCCTTCCTTTCTCTTCTCTCCATCTTGTGGCCGGACCTCTCTTCCTCCTTGAAGATCAAGTGGTGGCCAGATTTTAGCTTGGAGAAGAAGGAGAGAAAGCTTACATCCCTTGGAGCTTGATTGATGGAAAAAGATCTTCATCTCTTGGAAGCATAGTGCTTGGCCGAAACTTGAAGAAAGGAGAAGAAGGTGCTTTGGTGGTTTCTCATCTCGGAAGATCGTTGCCCACACAACGTCCGAGGTTAGAAGAGGAATACGGTAGAAGATCAAGAGGTTTTTCTATAAGGTATAACTAGTAATTTTTCTTTCCGCATCATACTAGTTATTTATGGAAATAATACCAAATACAAGAGGCTTACGATTCTAGTATTTCGAATATGTTTTTCGAAGTTGTGTTCTTTTATTTTTCTTTTTCTTGTGATTTGATTGTTCCTTTTGGTTGACCTAAAGTTATTTTAGGAAATTAAATATTAGCTTTCCATAAAAGGTTTTGTCTAGTCGGTGGTGGTTGTTCCCATATCCAAGAAGGCCATGTGCCTCGCCACGTCAGTACTGGGAACCAATTATGGAAATTAATATTTAATGGAATTAATAACTTAGGTGATTTGGATCAAACGTGTTAAGTTCCGCAGGAGATCCAAGTCTAAACCTTAAAGAACAAATAGATTAAGTTTTGGATCAAACGTGTTAAGTTCCGCAGGCGATCCAAAATTTAATTTAAAAGAACACATGGTAGCTAGGAAAAGGTTCAGACCTTTGTACAAAATTTTTGTACAGTGGAACCTCTAGGTTTTCCGAGTAGCAACCAACAATTTCCACATCTCCCTTCATCAATTAGTGTCGAACTCCTTTTGGTTGCTGTGCGGGGTAGTAGGCCTCTTTTGCCTTCACGACCTTCCCTTAACGCCTCGGGTCTTTCATTATTTTCATTACCCTAAATTATCCGAGCCGGGGACCTTCCTGTTCCAAGCCCGAGTGGGCTCGACCTTCTTTGATAAAATGCCGTCCTGCAATAAGCATTGGAGGGAACACTATTTCTCCGTTCGTTTTCCCGAGTGGGCTGACTTCCCTACCGGCTGACAGATGGAAGTGATGAAGCAACAATTGCTCGGGAGATACCGAAGCCGATCGGATTATCTTCAAGCAGCCTCAAGCTTGGTTGGTTAGAAGTATCAGATTTACCGGCTGCTATTGGAGGATGTCCTTTACGTGTTTGGCTTGAGCCCGATCCGAACACGGCTTCCGTCCAGTTTAGGTATGCTTTTTTTTCTCTTCATCTTTGAATTTAACTGATTTTACTTTCTTTTTTTGTAGTTTGCATCATGTTGAGGGCACGTCTTGCCGGCAAGAGCAGACTCGTGGATGCCGTGATCAACACCGTAGGGGTGGCCGAACTGGAGAGTCGCGGCCTGTAGCTGGTCGACGACAGCGGCGACCATCAAATGAAACTACTGCAACTGACCATCAAATGAAACTGGAAGCCAGCCGACAGGAGCTGGGGATTTTAAAAGTGGAATTGGGAGCCACTTGAGAGGAGACGAGTTGGCTAAGGCCTTGGCGGAAGTCCAATACTATTTGGAGACCACCCTTATCACAGTCAAGGAAGGTCAGTCAGCTAAAAGAAAAGAAATATCACATTGGCCTACAATTTCATATTAGGAAGGTCTCCACTGAGTACCTTCCAAGCGGTGGTATCCACTTTTCATAAAAAATCAAATTCCCGGTGGGGAGTCAAGTAGGGGAGGTACAAGATGACCAATTGGTGGCGAGAAAATGCTATATGGATATAATATGGATTGACTCATGCAAGACTTGTCGAATTCAAGACAATGTTGTCCAAACTGTCCAAGAGATACTGATATCCTAAAAAGAGGAGAATCATGAAAGTTTATGGGTCTATCCTGACAGACTAGATGAGGTCATTCGAGTAGCTGTCAACCCCTTAGCTCAAACAAGAACTAATTGCATGCCTCTTACGCAATCATGATGTCTTCCCACAGACGACATCAATTTGATCATGTCCGCGAACGTCGACGAGTAAATCACTGTTGGGTTGGCTTTGTTGCCAACTTAATCATCAATTGCTAGATGACAACGAGAATGATGATATGGTTTTGGGAGCTTGCATGGGCAAGGGTAAACAAAAAGAAGGAGGTTAGAATGAAGGCCAGGGAATTCCTCAGTGCAACCACTCCGATGCTCAAGATAGAGAACGAAGAATAAGATGAATATTAGAGTTTTGATATATGTAGGTGTGTCTATCTACCTTGGATGCTGGAAAAAACTACCTTTTATAGAGAGACAATAAACTTTTTTCCTTCCATTCTGAACTTCTCGTTATCATTATTTAATAAATAATGCAAGACTTATTCATGTCGCTGTCTTTTTTCTGAAATTAAAAGACATTATTGATGGTGTATCAAAAGTATATTTAGATAATTAAAAAAATTAATTTATATAGTTTAAGGATATTATTATCATTTAACTAAAAGTTCAGTTTTTAAGCAATTGTTCATCAAACACTCAAACTTAACCTTATATTTACTTTTGACTTTTATTTCCAAACGCTCCATACTTTAGCTTCTTACTAATTTCAAAATAATTTCTATAAGAATCATTTTTAAATAAGCAAAAACTCTCTCAAACACTCCCTAATACTTTAAACTTTGAGAGTATGAAATGATTATTTTTTTTAATTTTTAAGGTCCCTACTTGTTTTGTATTGTATACCTTCCACTTCCAACAACAATTTGGGGACTTCCCTATCATGTAACAATGATCTCACTACTCTTCCCATTCATGAAAGCTAAGAGAAATATGCATTTGCAGTTATTTTATTAGCCATTTAGGAACCCTTAAATCCTACAGATATGATGATCTAAAAGCTAGATATTCTTAGTCCAATAAGCCACCATTGTCACTTTAGGCAGGTGATTTGCCCAAGATGAATAGTGCCTCTATGCTCATCAACCATATATCACAACAATTTATTTTTCTAATTCCAATGATATCTGTTCAACTTCTCCAATTCCAGGTTTCACAATCCCATAGGTGAGAGTTAATGCATTAACCAAATTAATAATAGTTCACTCATATGATCTTATCTTTTAAACCCTCCTTATTAGATCATAATTCCGCATGTGGGAATATGCTTGGGTGTCAAACTAGCTAGGTGTTGTGTATGAGCATATTTAATTACATGGAAAGAACTTGTTGAAGTTGTAGTTAAAATGTGTGCTGTTGACACCTTTATTCCATTTCATGTCCGTCTCTATAATTTCACCTTAAACTTCAAATTCCTTTTCATACTATATATGTTGTTGTATGTAGATATTGTGGCAAAAGACGAATACGCTCGCCCTCAGTGCCCCCGAAAAAAAATAATTCAGGGGTTGCTGTCTGTAGATATGGACTAGGAACAAGTGTTATTTCCTTAGCTGGAATATATTTTATTAATAAATTGAGGGCCTTCACTATCTAAGTGCCATGTGCAGGCTATTCATAAAGGTATTAATATATTTGTCATGATAGTTAGATGTGAAGACGGGTTTTAATACAGATTCTGCTATTAGTTAGAATGAAATGATGAAATGTGGACCAGTCAGTATAAATAGATATTTAGGTTACGAAGATAAATATTTTTTGCTAAACAAATTAGGAAATCCTTTGTAATTCACATCTGACAAGGATCACCTGTAAGTTTCTCTGATTTCGTGTTTGTTAACATGAATGCTATGATATATTTGGCACAATGATCCCTTGAAATTGGTTGGTGGGTAGCTGATTTTCTTGGGGAATATTGATTTGTTAAGGGCTCACTTACAGCTTTAGCTGGAGAGTATCAACCCATTTATACAGTGTTTAAAATAGGATTTTTTTATGCTGATTCAACATATTTTAGAAAACGTATAGATGTCTTCCTTCCTTGCATTACAGAATTTGCTGATCTGGATCAGTACTAGAATACTGGCAAGTCTTCCATGTTACACTTCCACCGGGACTAGTTCGCTCTGGTTGATTTATCCATCTCAACTTTGTGCTGTCTTTTTTTAGCTCGTCTTTGATCTTTTACTTGTAGAGAAACTCATTTATTGCCACATCTCTGTTATCCTGCTTTTACAGCCTATTCAAAGCTTCAAGTGGAACACTAGAAGACAGGTGCTTCTACTTTGGAGCAAGAAGATTACATTTACAATAACAGTGTATGAATGAAATCTGACACTACCAAATCCCGGTACAAATGGTATATAATTAACCTGCATGTGCCTCTGTTCTTGTGCACTTTATCTTAGGTGTTTGCGTCCATCTAATATACACAGATATTGGAGCTGAATATTACTGCATCATCTTCTGCAGATTCACTCCAAGCTCATCGATTTATTGATAATGTTCATCCATCACATCTACTCTAAAATTGTTAGATGTTGGTGCTTTATTTCCTCATCAATGAATGTCTTTACAGTAATCATTGTTGTATAAATCATTTGCTATCGAAAATTTACAGGATATTAAATGAATTTAAATTATACTAAATTAAATTTACCTATATATCAAGATGATTTGAACAAATGATCTCAGACTCTATCAAGATGATCTGCACAAATAATCACAGACTGTCAATGGAGGTTAGTTTCTACCAAGTGTTGAAGGCAATTTGCACAGTAGCAGCAGAGCGGGCTAAGAGGCCTAATGGGCAAGTCGGCCGAGCAGGAAGATCGTGCAGTCAGATCTGTCGGGCGGGTAGAGCGACTGATCGGGTTGAGCGACCAAACAACCATGTGGTCGGTTGGGCAGAGCAACGGAGCGACCGAGGAAGCTAAGCGGCTGACCAAACAGTACGGTCGAGCGAGCGTGAAGCCAAGCGGTCGAGAGAGCAATGCGATTGAGTCGCAGATAGAGCACATAGTCCGATCAGGCAGAGCAGCCGTCCGATCAGAGAGACCGATTGAGCAGTGCGATCGGGCAGGCAGACAGATCTACTAGGTAGACAGAGAGGCCGATCGGGCGGACAGAGAGACCATCCGGGCGGGCAGAGAGGCTGATTGGGCGGATAGAGAGACCGACCGGGTGGATAGAGAGGCCTACCGGGCGAGCGGAGAGGCCGACCGGGTGAGCGGAGAGGCCGACCGGGCGGACAGAGAGACTGACTAGGCGAGCGGTGAGGTCGACCGGGCGAGCGGAGAAGCAGATTGGGAGGACGGAGAGACCGACCAGGTGAGCGACCAAGTGGATGTAGAGGTCGAGTGAGCTTGTGATCGGTTAGGTAGTGAGGCCGAGTGAAGCAGCCAAGTAACCAGTCGAGAGGAGAAGCCGAGCGTTTGAGCGGGCAAGCCGGGTGGCCGAGTGATCAGAGAAATTGAGCGGCCGAAGAATTTGAATGGACAAATGGACCGAGGCCTTCGAGAGTCGCAATTTCCTTGAAACAGATTCGCCCCACCTCCGACTGTGTTTAGAGGTTTTCTCGGTTCATCTGTCTCCCAGGATACAATGGTTAACCGTGGAGCACACCAAGCATTGGTGGTCAAGGTGAACTGAGTGGTACCCGACTGCTATCACGGGCACTCCGCCGAGCAAGAGTTTGCACGACAGAGGAAGAGGGAACGTAAGTAGAGAGCTTTTGCTGCTTTTATATGTGTATTTCTTTACCTATGATCGTAACCACCTTATATAGAAGTTTGGATCAACGACAACGTTAATGATCGATTAATGATAATTACTAGCTGAGCTGTGAAACACCAGCGTTTTACTCGGCCATTTTAATTCTGGATTAATCTTACTTTAATGTATTCATTACACAAGCAGTAAAAAGGTTTATGTGGTAAAATATTGGTTGTTCCACTTGGGCAAATTTTACCTTGATCAGTCCGGCATTGGCGTGCGCAGGTCGTGCTCACACACGAGTCAACATGGTTCAATGCAATTCGGGTCCTAGATTTGCACCCCCTGTACACCCATGCGTGAGAGAGAGCCTCTCTCCATGCATTTGTTTACATCATCAATACATGTGAATCAATATAAACCAACCAATATGTCTTGAAACTTCCAATATGGGACTAAAGTCTTATTCACAATGGAGCCTCTTTCCTCTTCCACCTCTTCTCCATTTACATCACTTATATCCAACAACTCCCCACATGAATGGAGATAGGGTATGTGATAGTATTCAGTAGTTGAGTCCAGTATAGGACAAGTAGGTTTTATTCTTTGAACCTTCCTTTGTAAAGATTTGTTTGCTTACTGACTGATAGTAGATACAATGCCCTTGAACTATTCTACTCTTTATGTAAGCATTGATATATATCACCCAAGACTTTTCCTGATACAACTCAGTTCTCATGAATGTATTCATTCTTAGCTATGAACATGCCTGGTTCTGTGAGAAGTTCTAAGAATTGTGCCTCCAATTCTCTTTGAAGCAGCTCCACTTCTTTCTCACATAGGTGATCCCTCGAGAGTAGTCATCTACTCTTCTTGATCATTAAAAATCCATTGGCTTACCCTGGTCTAGTCACTGCTTTATTGGGCTATCCCCCACAGTGTGTCTAGTCAGTGTAGATTAGTTGTCCCTTTGAACCTAGTTCTTGGGATCTCCAGTCAGCATAGGTTAGGTGTCTTCTGCACTGATCGCTGACAACGACATCAAGCGCATCCCTCGTGATGAGCTTGCAACTAATTCTTTGTTTAACCCCTTAGTTAGCGGATCTGCTAGGTTATCTTTTGACTTCACATAGTCAACAGCGATAACTCCCGTTGAGAGTAGTTGTCTAATGGTATTATGTCTACAATGTATATGCCTAAACTTACCATTATACAGATGGCTCTGTGCCCGACCGATTATTGATTGACTATCGCAATCTATACAAATTTCTGGCATAGGTTTCGACCATCTTGGAATATCTTCTAAGAATTGTCGTAGTCATTCAGCCTCTTCACCACATTTGTCAAGAGCTACAAACTCAGATTCCATCATTGATCTGCTTATTACCGTTTGCTTGGAGGATTTCAAGGATATGGTTGCACCTCCAAGAGTGAATACATATCCACTCATAGACTTAAAGTCTTTTATGTCAAATATCCAACTCGCATCGCTGTATCCTTCGATCACAGTAGGATATCTCGTATAGTGTAGTCCATATTCACGAGTATATCTTAAGTACCTTAGTACTCTTGTTATCTCTTTTCAATGCTCATTGAGATTACTCGTGTATCTACTCAGTTTACATGCTACGTAGGCCAAGTCTGGTCGTGTACAACTCATCAAGTATATCAAACTTCCAATTACTCGAGAGTACTCTATCTGAGAGATACTTTTGCCTCAATTTTTTGATAGATATTGACTCGTATTTATTGGCGTTCGTGCCAACGCGGTATCACCCTTGGTGAATTTCTCAAGAATTTTGTACATGTAATGGGACCGACTAAGAACAAGTTCTTCTGTTGTTCTAAGAATTTTGATTCCTAGAATCACATCAGCTAGGCCAATATTTTTCATGTCAAATCTTGAGATCAACATATCTTTAGTGGATTTGATTATCTTATCATTATTTCCAATGATAAGTATGTCATCTACATATAGGCACAAGATGACGTAGTCATTCTTTGTGGCTTTCATGTAAACACATTTATCATATTCATTAATCTTGAATCCACATTCCTTCATGACATTGTCAAATTTCTCATGCCACTGCTTTGGTGCTTGTTTTAAGCCGTATAATGACTTGACCAATCTACAAACCTTATTTTTCTATCCTGGCATAGAAAATCCCTCAGGTTGTTCCATGTAGATTTCTTCTTCTAAATCCCCGTTTAAAAATACTGTCTTTACATCTATCTAATGTATTTCGAGATTCCATAGAGCAGCTATAGCCAATAATACACTTATGGAAGTTATTCTCGACACCGGAGAATATGCATCAAAGTAATCAAGGCATTCTCGTTGTCAGTATCTTTTGATTACCAATATAGCCTTGTACTTATCAATTGTACCATCTGATTTCATTTTCTTCTTGAAGATCCACTTGCACCCGAGTGGTTAACTTCTCGGAGGAAGATCCACAAGTTTCCAAGTGTGATTTTGCAAGATAGAGTCTATCTTAGATATAATTGCCTCTCTCCAGTGAGGTCCATCAGAAGAGCCTACAACTTCTGAGTAATTTCGGGGCTCACTTTCCAATATGAAAGTGATAAAATCTGATCCATAGGATTTTTCTACCTAAGCTCTTTAGCTTCGTCTAAGCTCAACCTCCATTGGTTCCTCATCATTATCTTCACCTTGTGTTTCATATGCCCGCTTTGAGGAGCTAGCATCCTCTCGGGTCTTATACAGAAACACATTCTCAAAGAACAAGGCATTGCTTGATTCTATTATTGAGTTCTTGTGTATCTCCCGTATTTGTGACTCATACACAAAAAATCGATACGTACTGCTCTTTTGTGTATATCCAATAAATATGCAATCAATAGTTATTGGTCAAGACTCTAAATTTAGAATAATATTGATTCCTCCTCAAACAATATCATTTAAATTTATCAACACCTCAAAATGCCATGAATTTTGCATGCCACTATAGTGTGGACGTATACAAAAATTCAAACATTTGTAAGAGGAGGTTTTACCCATTAATTTTATTTTCTTGTCATCCTAACTTTATGAAAAATAAAATTAATAGTTGGTATTCCTTCGGTCACACAAATAATAGCAATAACTCCGATGGGGAGGATACTATTAAATGTGCCTAAGTGTATACCATTACTTGATACTTAGTCCATTAAATAGGATTGTGCCCCTTCAGATGGAGAAGATCACACAAACCTAAATAATTTCTTATAATCATCCATAAAGGAAGTTTGATCTAGTGATCCGCAAACAAACTCATCCGATGTGGAGGAAGACACTCAGAGCCAATGTGCAAGTTTGTTTGCATCACTTACAAACCAGTAATGGAGACCGTGGAATTTGTTTAAAAATCCCCCTCCCACTTAGTTATTTAAGATGAGGAATTTTATCATGCACGCTAACACACATGCACACAAACAAGCACACATAAACAGTATAAAAGGCAAAATAATTTTCCAACTATTATGACCTTTATCCATAGCTGTCCTCCATGTGCCACCAACCTTGGCTGCTGCCATCTTTAGCCACCACCATCGGGTCAAGTCGTCGCATCTATCTTGCTTCCTTTTGCGCTGCACCTCTGGTCCTCGAATAGTCTCACGCCTCACAAGAATATGATCCGCGATGAAAATAAAATTTTACATTTATCGATCCTATATTCCACATGGGAATGTACATGAGATCTAAATCAAACAAAAATGTAAAATCCTATAACTAATACAGCTCCTGTTGTATTTTATAATACAATCATGCACACACATAAAATGCCCTCGACATGCCCGAGGGTCCAATCACACACAAACACAACATGGCCATAATAGTTGGATCTAGGATGCCTGCAACCACAGAGTTAATCTATTTTCACATCCTACTATTATTATGTCTAAATTATGTATGACATGTGTATAATTAAACTAAATACCAAACACACAGAGGCTAAAACCTAGCTCTGATACTAATTGTTGGTCGCTACTAACGGATAACATTCCGCCCCCTGTACAAAAATTTTATACAAGCACAGAACTTTCCTAGCTACCCATGTGCTCTACTGAAATCAAACTTGGATTGCAAATGATGCTTAACATTATTAATCCAAGTTGTCCTTCAGAAGTTAAACTTGGATTGGGAACAGAACTTAACATTCTTACTCCAAGTTTAACTGATGTGTTCTTCTTAAGTTAAACCATATTACAGAAGTTGATTAAATATCTATTTTGAGGATAAGCTTCCAGGTTAAACATGGCAAGACACTAGGCCTTCTTGGATATTGGATCATCCACCACTTCCTAGACAAAGCCTTTCAAAGAAATCAGATATTTAAACTTCTCACAGTAAACTAGGTTTAACTACAGAGATCTTAATAGAAGCACAAGATTGAAACACAAAATCGAAACATAAAACGATAACATAAAATCGATCGCCTAAAATCGATAGTCTCTTGTGTTTGGTATTTCAAGATCTAAACAAAAAGATGAACTAGTTATGATACAGAAACAAATAACTAGTTATACCTTTTATAGCTTATAGACCTCTTGATCTTCTGTTGTATTTCCCTCCTTCTCTTGGATGTCGTGTGGACAACGATCTACCAACATGAAATCCACCCAAGCCTTCTCTTCTTGCTTCCAAGTTTTGGCCACCAACAATCCTCCAAAGGATGATGAATTTCGGCCACAACCAATCTCCAAGGGATGCTAGGAAATAATGCCTCCTTTCTCTTCTTTTTCTCCAAGCAATATCCGGCCACCAATGTTTCTCCAAGAATTTGATGCCGCCGGCCACAAAGAAGAAGAATAGGAGAAGAAGAAGGGCCGGTCACAAGGAATAGAGAGGAGGAATAGAAGATGTTGTATCTCATGAATGCACCCCCTCTTTCTCTTTTATATTCCTTGGTCAAGGCAAAAAAGGAAAGTTTTAGACACAATTAAAACTTCCTTATTTTCCTTGCTAATGACTAAAAAGGAAAATTTTAAAACAAAAATTTAAATTCCCTTTTAATCAATGTCATGGCCGACCCTCACCTTGTGATTCAAATAAGGAAAGTTTTAAACAAAAAATTAAAACTTCCTTATTTGCTTCCGGAAAAATTTTAAAAATTAAAATTTATCTTTTAAATCCTTTTAAGGGAAGATTTTAAAATAAAAATTTCTCTTTTAAATCTCTTCATAGTTGATTAGTTATAAAAGGAAAATTTTAGAAATTAAAATCTCTCTTTTAAAACATGTGGATGGTTACAAAAAATGAAAGTTTAAAAAATTAAAATCTCTCTAAAAGATTTTAAAAATTTTAGATTTTTTTTTTAAACCATGACTTCCACAAAAGGAAATATTTTAAAATTTAAAACACCCCTTTAATTTAATGTGGCCGACCACCTTGCTTGGGCTCCAACCTTGGTCGGCCACAACTTGATTCCATCCAAGGCTTGGCCGACCCAAGCTTGAGCTCCAAGCTTGGCTTGGCCGACCACATAGATGGATAAGAAGCTGGACTTTAAGTGGATATAAAACTTTAAAAATAAGAGGCTACAACAGGGACTGAGAGGAGGAATTAGTTTTGGTCTCCCGATGAACTTGAGCTTCCTGTGTTCGCCCCGAACACCCAACTCAAGTTCATCAATAATAACTCATACCACTAAAGAGTTATTATTGAACTACCGCACCAATCCCATATTATAATATGGGTTCCTTCTTATCATGAGTGCGCTAATCTCCCTGTGTTTAAGATATCGAATACCCATTAATTAAATGAGTTACTGACAACTCACTTAATTAATATCTAGCTCCAAGAGTAGTACCACTCAACTTCATTGTCATGTCGGACTAAGTCCACCTGCAGAGTTTACATGACAATCCTTATGAGCTCCTCTTGGGGACATCATCAACTTAGATAACTAGGATACAGTTTCCTTTTATAATCAACAATACACCATATAAATAATATTATTTCCCAACTTATCGGGCCTATTGATTTAATGAACTAAATCTCACCCATTGATAAGTCAAAGAAATATATACTAAGTGTACATGTTTGTTATTATATCAGGATTAAGAGTATGCACTTCCATAATAACAGAGGCTCTGTCCTTTTATATAGTCAGTATAAAAAGAAACAATCTCAAATGGTCCTGCTCAATACACTCATAGTGTACTAGTGTAATTTTATAGTCAAGATAAACTAATACCAAATTACACTACGACCAATCCAATGGTTTGTCCCTATCCATCTTAGTTGTGAGCTACTATTTATAATTTATAATGCACTGATAACATGATCTTCTGTGTGACACCATACACCATGTTATCTACAATATAAATTAATTGAACAATTACATTTAGCATATAAATGTAGACATTTGACCAATGTGATTCTTATTTCAAAATAAAAGTTTACAAAAAGCTAGGCTTTTAGTATACACTCTAACATACTCATCCTTGAGCATATACCACTAAACAATGAAGATATCCACTCTCCATTGTATTCAAATGCCCAACCATGAGCATTTTCACTAAAACAAAAGTTAACCACCTTCCAAGGTGTATGAACAATAAATTTTCATGTTCTTAAAGAGTAACTCCCCTTAAAGACATGCTCACAACTTCTGTCATTGTACCAACAATGACTTGGAATCCCTAAATATTTAGGAAACCCAAATTTTGAGGCTTTGAGGTTCAAAAATTTAAAATTGAAGTCAAACCTCAACCTACACTACTACTTAGTCTCCCTTAACCAATCCATCCTTGTTTTCATCATGAAAACTCCTCATAAATATGTACAAATATATTTCAAGGGGTTAGGAATGGTTACATAGACTAAAATAGTTTAAATAACTAAAAACAGGCTTTCCCAGCCAAATTCTGCGTGGCAATCGATCAATGGATTGATTCACGCAGTGTGGATCGATCAGACGATCAATCCAGCGAGTTTTTGCTCGCGAGAAAACCCTTCTCAATCGATCACTTGATCGATTGAGGCACTCAAATCGATCGGGTGATTGATTGAAGGCCTGAAATCCTTGTTAGGATCGGTTGAGCTAGAGAGGGGGGGGTGAATGACTCACTTCTTTTTCTGACCAACTTTGTTTTGCACAACGGAAATCTGAAGACAATGCTAACACCGGTATTTACTTGGTATCCACCTCCTCAAGGAGGTGACTAATCCAAGGATCCACACCACTCACACTCTTTCACTATCAAAAACCCTCCTTCTCGGAATCACACCGAAGGTGGAGAAACCTTAACAGAAATACACCTCTCCCTTTTCTTCAAAATAAATATCATAAACGCTACAAAGAAGAAGTAAAGAAGGATTACAAGCTTTAACCAGCTTCTTCTTTGCAGGTGAGATTTCAGTACGTAGTGGAGAGGAGCTTGAACCCTTTGCTTTGAATCTTGATCACTTGAGAGCTTTCAAAAGGCTTGGAGAGCAATGGAACAGTATGTTTTTCGTTGTTCTTGTTTTCCAGTTTCTTCCCGTGTTTTATACGTTGAGAAAACTAGCCGTTTCTCACGCCGCCGTCGCCGTGGATCGATTGAGGTCATATTCCAATCGATTCACAACTATCCGTTGGAAGCCATCGCGTCAAGATCGACGGTGCAGATTCTTTTATTTGACTTGGATCGATTGAGGCAGCGTTTGAATCGATTCAAGCGCTTGCTCATGAAATTCGCAGCTGCGTGAATCGATCGGCCGATCGATTCAATACCTTGAATCGATCGGCTGATCGATTGTGCTTCACACAGAATGTTCACGGATCGATCGGCCGATCGATTCAATCCCTTGAATCGATCGGCTGATCGATTCAGAACGATTCTGTGCTTCGCACAGAATGTTCACAGATCGATCAGCCGATCGATTCAGTACCTTGAATCGATCGGCTGATCGATCCAGACGCATTCTGTGTTGCGCAGAACTTTACCAATCGATCAGCCAATCGATTGCCTTACCTTCAATCGATCGACTGATCGATTCAGAGGCAATTTGCCGCACAGCCATGTCTGAATTGATTTTCCAGTCGATCTCTGACAGTGAGCCTATCACACACATAATCTTGTGACTTGCAGGAGCTTCTCTTGCCAAGAATCCGGTCCCCGACCTTCTTGGACTTCTCTTGCCTTGCATCTGGTCTTCTGACCTGCAAGAACTCTTTTTGCCAAGAATCCAGTCCTCGACCTTCTTGGTCTTCTCTTGCATCTGGTCTTCTGACCTGCAAGAAACTCCTCCTGCAAACTCACAATGCATGTTAGTTCCACCGTATTAACCTAAACTTAAATAATTGTCAACACATTGAAACTTCCAGGGCATGATTGCACCAACAATCTCCCCCTTTTTGATGTTTGATAATCTATTTAAGTTTAGACTAATTTCCAATACAATGATAAATAATGATTGTAGCTTGCTGAAATAATAATTGCATAATTGCAGTAAGTTTGATTTTAATTTACTAAGATAGGCATAAGCAATAAGCATGAACTTCAACATAGATCTCCCCTTTTATCAAAAATCAAAAGCAAATAACTCCCCCTCAATAAGTGCACAAGGCAAATATGATAAATCAGAGGAATGCTCCCCCTAAAACACATATATCAACAGAACATAACAACACTGAAATGTAGAATCAAAAGGAGAGTATAGCAAAAAAATATATCATACATTCAAAATAAAAGAGAGTTCACAAAAAGGACTCCAGAACAACCATCCATACAACAAGATAAAAATACATCATATAGGAACATAAAACTCGATACGCTCGTCTCCAGGAGGAGTGGGATCAGGATCAGCAGCTGGAGCGGACGTAGTAGCCGGAGCAGGAACCGCCGCAGAGTCAGGATCAGGGGCATCCTCAGCAGGGGGAACAAGGGAGGTGGATGGACCAGACTGAGACGGGTGAACCGTCACCCACGAGCCCACCAAGTCCACCAGTGTATCCAGAGTCCGCTGCATCGAAGTCTGCTGCTGGACCACAGTATCCAGAGTCCGCTGCATCGAAGTCTGCTACTGGACCACGATATCTATCATGGTATGCAGGCTGGCTACCTCCAGGGTCAGCTCCTCAAGGCGAGTGGAAACCGTCTCCTCAAAACTCGGAGAAGCTGGCCCATGGAACTCCTCCTCAGCCTCATCCTCCGCAGGAGCCAAGGCCTGTGCTTCCCCCCTGTGGCGAGCTCGGGGTCCCTCCACAAAATCACGGCTGTCGATCCATCTAACTCCAGCTGGACCACCAATAAGACCCGACTTCTTGAAGGAGAGTGAAGAAATCCGAGAATAAGCCACGGTCATGTGTTCCATACGTCCCCGCGAGACATCAACCTTCTGAGACCCCAGCCAATCTGTGATCAGATGCCCGAAAGGCATATGTATCGTCTGCTGCACGGGCTGGGTGAAATGGATGATGCAATGAAAGATATTCAGAGGAATGTTGATGTCGAGGGAATGACGAATGACATAGAGAGCAAACATATGAGGCGGTCGTAGAGCGGCTAGAGCACGAGAGGCAATAGGGAAAAGACAGTTGATGATCACTTTAAACAAAGCGGCATTTTCAGCCGATAACTCAAGAGAAGAAAACTTAGTGATATGAGCATCTGGCCCATCCGGACCAGGACGACCAAAGAAGAACTGATGCATGGAGGCAATGCTAATATGCTCAAAAGGTGGAGGCAGCTCATCGGGAAGATTCGGATAAAAGACAAAATCATTGTTTGACGGTAGACATTCGAGATAAGATTGAAGAATCTCATAAGAGAAATCCAGGCTCCGTTTTGCAACACGAGTGCGATAATTTACACCATCTGAAGTGTGTAAATTATTATAGAATTCGGAGACAAGACCTATATTGACGTCCCTCTCATAGGTCAACAAGGAGTCAAGTTTATAATGCTTGAACCTATTATAGGTATCAAAACAGGATGTCCTATAGTATGGTAAATCAACTAATCTAGGGGGTATAAGTTTGAAAGCATTTTTGGTGAAAGCTTGTTGCATTGCAGCATTTGGAAACCTAGGGTCAGTGGGAGGTTGAGGACGTGAGGAAGGAACAGACGACCCTTCGCCCGATTCACGGACCTTTTGTTTCTTTCTGTGGGATAGAAAACAAATGCACGAGATGCCCAGGGTTGACAGTGAACGGGAAGGAATACAAAGTGCGTGAGGAAGGGACAGTGAATGGTTTGACAGTAATGCAAAGATTCAAGGGTAATGCAAGTGATGCAATGCATGAGGGATAATGCAATGCACAAAGACACACAAAAATACATATTAGGTCAAGAATAGGAGCAAAAAGGAACAACAAGGAGTAGAGCAACGAGTTTTACCTAGGTTTAGGGTTTGGAGTCCGCATTTTGTGTGAGGACGCGGAGAAGAGGAAAGGAGCTGCCTAGTGCGTCGAGAGAGAACTGGAAGAGAAGTGGAATAGCTCCTCTTCGCCGGAGAAGCACGCCGGAGTGACGATCGAGACAGGCAGAACCGTCGCCTGGGAAGTCGCCTAGGGCAAAAACCGCGTCGAGAGAGAGAAAGAAAAAAAAATTAAGGGATCGATTCGGATCCACGGGTTTAAGACGGGTTTTAGGGCTTCGATCGATCGGCCGATCGATTGAGAGTAATTGAATCGATCGGTCGATCGATTCACAATGCTTCTGTGAAAGTCGAACAAAAGGCTGAATCGATCCATGGATCGATTCAGACGCCTTCTGTGGAAAAACGAAAGGGTGTCTCAATCGATCCACTGATCGATCGAGGTGCGCTGAATCGATCCATTGATCGATTCAGATGCCCTCTGTGAAAACCGAAAGGGCGTCTCAATCGATCCATTGATCGATCGAGGTGCTCTGAATCGATCCATTGATCGATTCAGATGTCTTCTGTGGTCAAGCGCGAGCCTCCCAATCGATTGACCAATCGATTGGGAAGCCTGATTTTTCAGCACAGCTGAAAAACTTTCAGACCTAGGATTTGGAAAAACACAACTAAATGTACACTACCCCAAAAATCATGAAAATTTGCATAGACACTATATGTATGTCCCAAATTATAAGAAAAATAAAGTTTAATAAAAATGAACTCGCCTTAGTGAAAACTTACACAAAACCATAAATTATTGAAAACTTCAAAGATATGAGGAAGTTTGTATCTACCTGTTTCATAATAATCCCCATCTAATAACACACTTCAACCAATGTTTCAGAAGTGAGTTGTTATATGGTTAATTGAAAATTTTCAATCATAATCGTAGGGCAACGAGCACATGAGTTGTACACTTGCTTTCTCTATGATTGGACAAATGAATGTTTCATGTTAAAATCATTTTTCTTGACCAATTTAATGCATCATAACAAGCATTATGATCAAGATAAATGCTCCTAACCTCTCACCCCCATCTAAATCACACAAAGAAGATACCCCTAAGTGTTTGTGAGAGGCAAAAATTTAGGTGAAGAACCTAAAAGCTTTACCTATAAAGTGACCATGGAGGATTTGATTTAATCAATACAACACATTCCCAATTCTCTTCTAAGAAAGCTAAATTCAACTTCGGGAAGAGGTTTGGTGAAGATATCGGCTAAGTTTGATTTTGATCCAACATAATTTAAAATGATATCACCTCGAGTTACATGATCGCGGATAAAATGATGTTTAACCTCTATGTGTTTCGTTCTTGAATGATGAACGGGATTTTTCGTTAAATTGATTGTACTCACATTATCACAAAGTACTTGAACATTGTTATAGGTAAGCTTATAGTCTTCTAGAGTATGAGTCATCCATAATAATTGCGATACACACTCTCCCATGGCAATATATTCTGCTTCGGTTGTGGAGAGAGCTACACAATGTTGTTTTCTACTTGACCAACTTACTAAAGAGGACCCTAGAAACTGACAGCTACCACTAGTGCTTTTGCGATCCAACTTGCATCCGGCATAATCAGAATCGGTATAGCCCACTAGGTCAAAAGTTTCGGTTCTAGGATACCAAAGACTAACATTTTGAGTCCCCTTGAGATAACGAAGAATTCGCTTAACGACACTCAAATGTGACTCCTTGGCACAAGATTGGTACCTAGCACATATACCTACGGCGAAAAGTATATCCGGTCTACTAGCCGTGAGATAGAGAAGACTTCCTATAGCACTACGATACACTTTGGAGTCAACTTCTTTCCCCTCAATGTCTTTATCCAACTTAGTATTTGTGGCCATGGGGGTAGATATTTCCTTTGCATTTTCCATTCCAAATTTCTTAAATAGCTCTTTGACATATTTGGATTGATGAATGTAAATGCCTTCTTTTGTTTGCTTAATTTGTAATCCTAGGAAAAATGTCAACTCACCAACCAAACTCATTTCGAATTCACTCTCCATGTGATTAATGAATTCATTTAAAAAATATTTATTTGTGGAACCACAAATAATGTCATCTACATATACTTGGGCCACAAACAAATCATTACCATTATTTTTCAAGAATAAAGTAGGATCAATTTTTCCTCTATGAAACCCTTTTGATACTAGAAATGTTGACAATCGTTCATACCAAGCCCGAGGAGCTTGTTTTAGTCCATATAAGGCCTTTTTAAGTTTATATACATGGGTTGGACACTCCAAATTTTCAAATCCCGGTGGTTGCTCAACATATACTTCTTCTTTTATTACACCATTTAAAAATGCTGATTTTACATCTATTTGGTACAATTTGAAGCCCTTGTGGGCGGCAAAGGCCAACATCATTCTAATTGACTCCAATCTTGCTACGGGTGCATAAGTTTCATCATAGTCCAACCCTTCTACTTGATTGAAACCCCTAGCGACCAATCTAGCTTTGTTTCTCACCACTATCCCTTTATCATCAAGTTTGTTCCTAAAAACCCATTTTGTATCAATAATTGATTTGTTGTTAAGCCTAGGAACTAAATCCCAAACTTGACTTCTCTCAAATTGAGATAATTCATCTTGCATTGCTAAAATCCAATCTGGATCAAACAAGGCATCATCAATGGTTTTTGGTTCTATTTGAGATATTAAGGCAACTTGACTTCCTTCATTTCTAAAGTAAGATCGAGTTCTCACTCTTTGAGTAATGTCTCCTACTACTTGATCTAAGGGATGATTTACATGAGTCCTAGTAGGTCTTGAGTCTTGATTTGTTATAATTTCGGGTTCAAGTGGCAAAGGTTCATTTTTCTCACCATCACTTTCTTGATATTCTTCTCCTTGATGATTTACCTCATTTAGTGTTAGTTTTTCTAACTCAAATTGTAATTCTTCATCGTTTATTCTTATAGAGTTTAACGAGGGATTTTCTTCAAATACAACATTTAGTGATTCTTCAACTAGTTTTGATCTTTTGTTGTAAATTCGGTATGCTTTGGTATGACTTGAGTATCCTACAAGAATCCCCTCATCCGCCTTAGCGGAAAACTTTCCCAAGTGATCCTTAGTGTTTAGAATATAGACCTTACACCCAAATACTCTAAGATGCTTAATTGTAGGTTGTTTACCAAACCACAATTCATGAGGTGTTTTTCCTAGAAACCTATGTATTAAAGTTCGATTTTGGACATAACAAGCCGTATTGATTGCTTCGGCCCATAGGAAACTATGTAGTGAATATTCATTTAACATGCTCCTAGCGGCCTCTTGTAACACCCTATTTTTCCTCTCAACAACTCCATTTTGTTGAGGTGTTCTAGGGGTTGAAAACTCATGTTTGTAGCTTTTTCCATACAAAAACTTGTGAATCTATCATTTTCAAACTCACCTCCATGATCACTTCTTATTTTGTTTATCTTATGAGCCTTTTCATTTTCTACTCTATTACAAAAAGCAATCAAGGTATCTAGAGTTTGATCCTTATGTTTCAAGAAAAACACCCATGTATATCTAGTGTAATCATCCACAATTACAAAGCAATATCTACTACCATTTAAGGAAATATATTTGCTACTATCAAATAAATCCATGTGAATGAGCTCTAAAGCATTTGAAGTACTTACAACATTTTTACCTTTATGAGTAGCTTTGGTTTGCTTACCCATTTGACATGCATCACATATTTTGTCCTTTTGAAACTTCAACTTTGGCAATCCGTGCACCAACTCCTTCCTTGAGAGATTTTTGATATTCTTCATGTTGGTGTGAGCGAGTCTCCGGTGCCAAAGCCACGTCTCCTCTTCTTTGGACATGAGACACTTAGCAAACACATTAGTAGCACTAAATAGTTCAACTTGATAAATATTTTTTTTTCTATGGCCTATGAGAACATTGGTGTTTAGTTCACTATGTTTGACTAGGCATTGAGATGAGTTGAACTCAACTCTATACCCCGAGTCACATAGTTGACTAACACTCAAGAGATTAAAAGTCATGCCTTTTACTAGTAACACATTTTTTATTACAAATTTCTCAGAAATTCTAATATCTCCAATTCCTATAACTTTTAGCTCACCACTATTACCAAAAGAAACGGTACCTTTACTTTTGTGTCTAAATGATGAAAATTTTGATGAGTCTCTCGTCATATGCTTAGAGCATCCACTATCTACGAACCATGTTGTTGGATGCTCCCCCTTTGCGCATGCCTGTTTAAACACGATGAACCAAATGTTTTGGTACCCACACTTTGGGTCCGGTAGCATCAATAACAAATTGCTTGGGTACCCAAGCTTGAACAACCTTAACCCTTGAAGCATGGTTTCTACTAATTAGGGACATGAATTTAACTTCCTTATCTTGAGATTTGAAACCTAGTCCCGCTTTATTGTACACGCCTCTTTGAGCTCCTAGAATCATGTCTAAGTATTTTGAGCTTGAAGTAAATTTTACTAGAGCACATCTAAGATCATCAACTTGTGATTTCAATGATACATTTTCTTTTTCAAGATCATCAACATCATTTTTGTCATTTTCATGAAGCATGCAACTTTCACATGGCACAATTTCATTTTTGAGTGATTTCAATTCATTTTGCAATCTTTTGACCTTCCCTTTTGATTTAGCTAGTGCATTGGTTAAGCATGCAATGGTGGCATACATCTTATCAAGCTTGGGAGAAATTACCTCATCATCACTAGAAGATGACTCACTTGAAGACTCCACATCTTCTTCATGACTATCTTCATCTTCACTATCTTCTACATGACTTAAGGCCATGAGAGCCATGTGCTTTGAGCTCTTCCTTTCATCTTCTTCCGATGAGCTTGATGATGAGTCATCCCATGTGGCTTTCAACGCCTTCTTCTTTTTCTTGATCTTTTCCTCTTGCTTCTTCAACTTTGGACACTCTGTTTTGTAGTGCCCCTTTTTCTTACATTCATAGCAAATTACATCAGTTTTATTCTTAGAATCCACAAGAGATTTACCTTTTCTTTTCTCATCATTGAAGATTTTCTTAACATCCTTTTTGTCAAACTTCCTTGAATGTCTCATCATTCTTCGAACGAAGTTTGCCATTTCACTTGATGATAGCTCTTCATCACTATCACTATCACTATCTTGTTCGGATTCTGAAGATGACTCCTTCTTCTCCTTTTTCTTTTCCTTGTGCTTCTTTTTGCTCTTTTCACCTGCAACCAAAGCTATATCTTTCTCCTTATGGCTTGTGTTAGCTTGCTCATGCAATTCAAGTTCACAAAATAATTCATCCAATTTCACTATTGACAAATCCCTTGAAACCTTATAAGCATCCACCATGGATGACCATAAAGAGTTTCTTGGGAAAGATTTTAAAGCATACCTTATGAGATCTCGGTTCTCCACACTCTCTCCAACTGAATGAAGACCATTTAGGAGTTCCTTGAATCTCCCATGTAGTGAGCTTACCGTTTCTCCATCCTTCATGGTGAAGTTTTGAAGTTGATTTATCAACAAATCCCTCTTTGCAATTCTTGAATCCTTGGTGCCTTCATTTAGTTCAATAAGCTTATCCCACAAATCCTTGGCACTCTTAAAGGGTCCAACTTTGTTGAGTTGTTCCGAGCTTAATCCACATTGAAGAGTCACAATCGCCTTTGCATTTGCTTGAGCCTTCATTTTTTGTTCAACAGTCCACTTGGATGACTCAAGCATTTTTCCATTTTCAGTTGGCGCCATGAATCCCTCCGTGATTGAGAACCACATATCAATTTCAGTCATGAGATAGTGTTCCATGCGGCTCTTCCAATAAGCAAAATTGCTGCCTTCATAGAATGGTGGTCGTGAAGTACTATGTCCCTCCTTCATTGACATCTTGTAGCTCTTTAACTTGTGCTTTCTTGACGATGAATCCTCAAAAGCAAACCAATGCTTTGATACCACTTGTTAGGATCAGTTGAGCTAGAGGGGGGGGGGGGGGGGAATGACTCACTTCTTTTTCTGACCAACTTTGTTTTGCACAGCGGAAATCTGAAGGCAATGATAACACCGGTATTTACTTGGTATCCACCTCCTCAAGGAGGTGACTAATCCAAGGATCCACACCACTCACACTCTTTCACTATAAAAAACCCTCCTTCTCGGAATCACACCGAAGGTGGAGAAACCTTAACAGAAATACACCTCTCCCTTTTCTTCAAAATAAATATCACAAACGCTACAAAGAAGAAGTAAAGAAGGATTACAAGCTTTAACCAGCTTCTTCTTTGCAGGTGAGATTTCAGTACGTAGTGGAGAGGAGCTTGAACCCTTTGCTTTGAATCTTGATCACTTGAGAGCTTTCAAAAGGCTTGGAGAGCAATGGAACAGTATGTTTTTCGTTGTTCTTGTTTTCCAGTTTCTTCCCGTGTTTTATACGTTGAGAAAACTAGCCGTTTCTCACGCCGCCGTCGCCGTGGATCGATTGAGGTCATATTCCAATCGATTCACAACTATCCGTTGGAAGCCATCGCGTCAAGATCGACGATGCAGATTCTTTTATTTGACTTGGATCGATTGGGGCAGCGTTTGAATCGATTCAAGCGCTTGCTCATGAAATTCGCAGCTGCGTGAATCGATCGGCCGATCGATTCAATACCTTGAATCGATCGGCTGATCGATTCAGAGTGATTCTGTGCTTCACACAGAATGTTCACGGATCGATCGGCCGATCGATTCAATCCCTTGAATCGATCGACTGATCGATTCAGAACGATTCTGTGCTTCGCACAGAATGTTCACGGATCGATTGGCCGATCGATTCAGTACCTTGAATCGATCGGCTGATCGATCCAGACGCATTCTGTGCTGCGCAGAACTTTACCAATCGATCAACCAATCGATTGCCTTACCTTCAATCGATCGGCTGATCGATTCAGAGGCAATTTGCCGCACAGCCATGTCTGAATCGATTTTCCAGTCGATCTCTGACAGTGAGCCTATCACACACATAATCTTGTGACTTGCAGGAGCTTCTCTTGCCAAGAATCCGGTCCCCGACCTTCTTGGATTTCTCTTGCCTTGCATCTGGTCTTCTGACCTGCAAGAACTCTTTTTGCCAAGAATCCAGTCCTCGACCTTCTTGGTCTTCTCTTGCATCTGGTCTTCTGACCTGCAAGAAACTCCTCCTGCAAACTCACAATGCATGTTAGTTCCACCGTATTAACCTAAACTTAAATAATTGTCAACACATTGAAACTTCCAGGGCATGATTGCACCAACAATCCTGAAATTCAATTTCAGTGAATTTCAGAAACTCCCAACAAATTCAACAAACTTTGAAAAGTCATAAAAAATTATTGTAGACATTATGTAGGGCATATATTATCATGGAAAAATAGTTTTATATGAAAATACTTCTTATTTTCAAAGATTGACACAAACTTGAGAACTTATAAAAACTTTAGTGTTTTCTTCTAGTTTGTGTCTAACTTTTTAATGATGATTACTATCAAAAGATAGTCTTCACCAAGGTTTTCCAAAAACATTTTAAAAACATTTTCAAAACTAATTTCCAATCATGTTCTTTGGGTTCAATGCACATGACTTGTACATTAGCTTTCCCAATGATTGGAATACACATGACTATGTGTTTTGATGAACCTAAAACTAAAAAATAATGCACTAAATCAACATCTTGAGTTTCTTTCATCATCCTAACATCTCACTTGTATCTAATGTGTAATCAAACACCATACAAGTCGCCTTATAGTTCTTGTGAGATGTAAAATTTTGGTTTTACCCTAAACTAGGGATCATGCATATCTATCTAGGCATTTTGAATTATGAACATCCACTTAGGATGTTACTTATTAGTGAATGCCATTATCCTTAATTTCAAGGAATTTAAAAGCAATGCATGATGTGTTATGACATACATCAAAAAGATATAACTTTCAAAAGAAAACATACTATAACTACATGATGTATATATGACATGACATGATATTTTTATAATTTTTCATAATAAAGCATGAATGTAAAATATGATGTCATGGCATATGATGGGAAAACAAATCATGGTAAATTAGCATAAATAAAATATACCTACATCACCTATCTAAGTATCCTTAAACCTTAGCCAACTTAAAATTTTAAATCCTAGATTGCCCAAGAAAATGCCAAAACCAACTTGGCATTTCTTTATCTTTTGATTAACTTGTGCCAATTAAAATTAAGCATATTCCTCAAGATTTGACACTTTTTACTCTTCCAAGAGTAAACATTTTACATTAAGGCCTATATTTGCCTTTAACTTTCCAATAAAATGCCAAAATCCCAACTTGGCATTTCTCTACACTTGATTTCTTGTGCCAATCAAAATTATATCAAATTTCTCAAATTATGACATATTTTTCTCTTTCAAAGAGTAAATGATAATCCTCTTCATTTTCAAAGGTTAATAATAACCTTGAAAATGCTATTTGAGTGTCAACTTCATCATGATTTGGTTAACTACCCTTTCAATTAGAGTTGACACTTTCTAACCCATCTAAGGGGTAGAGAAAATGCTCCTAGGAACCCAAAACCTATTGGTGCTCCTTGGATGCTCTAAGTACTCACTAGAGATAACCTCCCTAGATACCTTCCTAATGACCTTGTTAGGCTTCTTAGAAGCCTTGGTCACCTTTTCTAGATCAACTCTAGGAATAGCCTCCCTTGTAACCTTCTTAGTGACTTTCTTAGACTTCTTAGAAGTCTTAGTCACATTTGTCGTTTCAAAGATACTCCTAGGGATAGCTTCCCTTGTATCATTGACTTGACCCCTAGACCTAGGATTGATTCCATAGCTATATGAAACCCTATGGTAAGAAGGCATATCCTTCTTGATTTTAGGCTTGTATCCCAAACCTCTATGACCATTGGATGACTTTTGAACTCCTAGTCCTAGGTTTTGACTCTTGTACCCTTGTGTTTCATTTGTGATTTTTCTAAGAGTCCGTTCTAATTTATCAAGTCTTGACCTCAAAACTTGATTTTCTTCTCACAACACCTCAACCTTAGATTTTTCCCTAAAACCTTGATTTTTCTTCTTCTTAGGCAAATACTTAGAATTATTTCCCAAATTATTTTCTATCCTTCTAACCTTAGGTTGAGTGGTTTTAGCATGATAGGCTACATAATTTTATTTAATGCTATAATGCCTCCTATTTTTATGGTAAATAGTATTAAAATGATCTAAACTAGAACTAGCATGACTTTTACCATAATTTAAAGGGATATGCTCAATAAATAATACCTTGGGTTTTACCTTGGAAGCTCCTCCTTGATTCATGCTTCCTCCCTTAGCCTTGACCGATTTCTTCCCCTTAGGACATTGGCTCCGATAATGTCCTTTTTGGTTACACAAGAAGCACATGTGCTCCTTGCTCTTCTTTGTTGTGGGGACGGTCTCTTTGAGATTCTCCTTGCTCTTTAGTGCCACTTGGCCCTTCTTCTTGACCAATTTAGGGCACTTACTCTTGTAGTGCCCATGTTCCCTACACTCAAAACATACAATGTGATTTTTATTTTTAACCATTGAAATTTTTTTATACCTTTGCTTGTAGGGGTGGCGTCTTCTCCTTTTGATCCGGATGTAGAGGCTTCTTCTTGATCCGCCAATGATGGTCCATGCTCCCCCTCAATCCTAGAGGTGGAGGCTTCTTCCTCTTCATCCTTGGATGCTGAGCATCTCTCAACCTTCGAATCCTCATGCACATGAAATAAGGAATACACTCCTTTGCCTTTATCTTCGTGCTCTATTGAGAATGGACTTGCTTCTTCTTCCTCCAGTGTTGAGCACCTCTCAACCTCAGAGACATCTTCCTCTTGGTCTTGCTTTAATGAGTCACCCTCTTTGGATTCTTCTTGGTTTGGTATAGTGGAGGAGACCTCATGAATTTTTGCCAAATTGCTCCATAGCTCTTTGGCGTCTTCATATTCTCCAATTTGCTCTAAGATGTTGCTTGGCAATAGATTGACTAAAAGCTTGGTCACTTTATCATTGGCCTCACATCTTTGGACTTGCTCTTGGCTCTACTTGCTCTTCTTGAGAATTTTGCCCTTAGAATTCCTTGGAGCTTCAAAACCTTCCATTAGAGCAAACCATTGCTCTATCTCCACCATCAAGAAATTTTTGATCCTTGATTTCTAAAGATCGAAGCTTGTGGATACAAACGGTGGAGGCACCCTCGTGTCATATACGAGTCCATCTCAGAATTCCATCTTGAAGTTGAGCTCTTGATAAATTCTTTGACTTGATGAACTTTCCTCCAACTTCTTCGCCCTCTAGCCTTGTTGCCCCTTCCGGCGATGATTCCGGTGAAGAGCAACCTCGCTCTGATACCACTTATTAGGGTCGAAATGTGCAAGAGGGGGGGGTGAATAGTTCGTCGCGCTCTTTGTTCTTGTCGTTGCTTGCTTCTTGATGATGATATGCAGCGGAAAATGAACAAGAAACAAAATACAATGCTAACACAAGAGATTTACTTGGTATCCACCTCAAGAAGAGGTAACTAATCTAAGGATCCACACACACGACATACTCCACTATGAAAACACTCCTTTACGGTAACTACCGAAGGCGGAGAAGCCTTACAACACTCTCAATACAAGAAGAAAGAAAGAGAAGCAAATACAAGGAAAATCTTACAAGATTTATACCGAGAAACCCTAACCCTAGCTTCTTCTTCTTGTTGTAGAAACGCCTCTTGACTTGGAAGTGCACCAGCACTTGTCTCTAAGAATCTTCAAGATTTGGTGGTGATAGCTCGGGAGAAGTCGCTGTAGACAAAGAAAGATGAAGTCGTGCGAAGTCTGCGAAGGAAAACGCTCTCCAATGGCTAAATCTACGCCAATGGTTGGATCTCAATCGATTAGATTGCTCCCAATCGATTGGGGAGGCTTTGGATCGATCGGTTGATCGATCCAGAGCGCCTCTGCGCTTTAAGGAACTCGCTTGAATCGATTGCCCGATCGATTCAAGTGTTCTTGCGCGATTTCTGCCTTCCAATCGATCACCCAATCGATTGGAGGTGTTGGTGCAGCAGGGCCGGCAAGAGGAGGGTGAATTGCTTGCAAAATAAAAGTATACCCTCCTCAAGAACTTTCAACTCAAAATTGAATAACAACAAATTAAAGTAAAAGACAGAATTAAAATAAGAGACAAGGAATTAACTTGGTTACAACCAAGACGGTTATTAATCCAAGGCGGTCCACTAGAATGTCTCCTTCACTGTAGGCGGAGAAGCCTTTTTTACATACTAAAAGAGCTCACAAGTTGCTAGGAATTGAATGTTTGAATGAATTTTTAGAGTCTTAAGTTAGAAAAAAAAATTCTAAGTGAACTGAATTTTTAGATTTTTTTAAAAAGATTTCTAACTAAAATGAATTCTTTGATTTTTTTTTTTTAATTTCTAACTAAGATGAGTTCTTTGAATTTTTCAAGCTAATTTCTAAGTCAAAATTGATTTTTAGAATTTTAAAAAAATATTTGAAAGCTTTCAAAGCATTATTTAATTCTTGTTTAATGCTTTTTTAGAAAGTTAATTAAACATTTTATTTCAATATTTCAACTTCCAGGTCGTGGCGAGGCACTAGACCTTCTTGGTTATTAGAGCAACAACCACTTCCTTAGACAAAGCTTCATAAAGAAATTTTAACATTTAATTTTACTTCTGAAAGCTTTTAATTAAATAAATTAATTTAGCACAGATTTCGGAACCCAATAGAGGTTCCTTCCTACAGGATTATTCAAAAAGTTAGGGGGTACATAATTTCTGGGAACTTTCCTAAGTTGTCCTTGATGTTTTCTAATATACCAATTTAATCTTCCATAAATTTTTAATTTTGATTTTGGAAATTCATATAAGCATGTATCATTATTTTTCAATTTCTCAATTTCAACTTTTAATTTTTCATTTTCTAATTTTAGATTATCATATATTTCTAGTGGGCATGCTTTTGCTAGGTTCAATTTTAGTTCAACATTTTCTTTTTTCTAATTTGAATAAATATTTAGAAAGAGATTTAATGAATTGAAATGATTGAGTAGGGGTTAGATTACGTACCTGACTCGGTGATGCTCCCCATTCATCGCTACTTTCTTCTATGAGGTTCCTCCCCCTTCATCTATGCTCATTTCTGAGCTTGACTCTTCTTCCAGCTGATGGCTTGCCATTAACGCTAACCCCGAGAATTCTTCGAGGTTTGATCCGGAGGATGAGTCTGACCATGTGGCTTTCAGGTTCTTGTATCTGGAGGATTCTGGCTTCTTGTACTTTACCTTTTCTTTCTCTTTCTGTTTGCTCTTCAATTTCGGGCAGTCATCCTTGAAGTGTCCTTCTTCATTGCAATTGTAGCAACGGTTTTTCCTTGTCTTTTGATGACGTTTACTCGACTGCGATCTAAATTTGTTAGATTTGAAAAACTTATTAAAATGTCTTACCATTAATGCAACTTCGTTTTCGTCAATCAATGCATCAGAGTCAGAATCGTTTGTTTTTGCCTTTAAGGCAATGTTTTGACTAGTCTTCTCTACTCCATTAGGCTATGCAACTCGAGATTCGTGAAGTTCAAAAGTAGAAAACAAATTTTCTAAAGTACTTACCTCGAAGTCCTTAGAGATGTAATATGCATCTACTAAGGACGTCCATTCTGGAGTTCTGGGGAAGGCGTTGAGCGCGTACCGGATCGAGTCCCGGTTCGTTACTTCTTCTCCAAGGTTGCTTAGTTGGGTGATCAGCTCTTTGATCCTTGCTTGGAGTTGCGCCACCTTCTCGCCTTGGTTCATCCGGAGGTTCGTAAGTTGAGTCCGGAGGATATCGCGTCTTGCAAGCTTCGCTTCGGATATACCTTCGTGAAGCTCCAGGAATTTTTCCCAGAGGTCTTTTGCGGAGTCGTAGCTTCCGATTCGACTTATCTCTTGTGGTGGCAACACGCTAAGCAGGTGGAACTCTGCCTTTCCGTTGGCGACAAACTCGGCTTGCTCCTTCTTGCTCCACTGATGCTCTTCTTTGTCTTTCAGAACTTCAAAACCATATTTCATCGTTAGTAAAATATCGAAGTCAGTTTTAAAAAATACCTCCATCCGGTGTTTCCACGTCATGAAGTCTCCGTCAAACTTCGGGGGATGAATATTCGCTCCGACCATCATTTTGATCGTTGTGTTTCAGTCGACGGTTAGTCCTTCTGAGGTGGTCTTGCTCTAATACCAATTATTGGTGCAGCGGAGGCTGACAAGAGGGGGGGTGAATTGCCTGTGAAAATAAAGTATACCCTCCTCGGGATTTTCAACTCAAAATAAAAGCAGCTAAATAAAACAAAAAGGAAAAATAAACCAGAGACTCGAGAGTTAACCTGGTTACAACCAAGAAGGTTGTTAATCCAGTGCGATGAAAAGCGTGTACTAAGAAAGTCTCCTTTACTGTAGGCGGAGAAGCCTTTTTACATACTGAGAAAGCTCACAAACTGCTAGGAGTTGATTACAGAGTTGAGTACTGAGTTGATTCCAATTTCCTAGCTCCAGGGGCCTTTATATAACTCCTAGAAAGTCTATCTCGAAGGTCCAAGGCGCCTCCAACAAGGTTCAAGGCGCCTCCAACCAAGTCAAGCGGATAAAACTCTATCCGCGCACGAAAGGTCATTTTGACCAGCTTGGAGGCGCCTCCAACAGTGTTGAAGGTGCCTCCATTGTTGAAGGCGCCTTCAACACTTGTTGACGGCGCCTCCAATGTGGAGGACTGCGCAGGCGCCTCCAGCAGTTCCTTTAAGGCGCCTACAGCTTGCTCTTTAGCTCTTTTTGACTTCGTTTCAGCTTCCGAAGCTCCGATAACTTGGGTGATTATGACCAACCGGAATAGGGCTCACCCGAACCAAATTCCCGGCCTTTTCCTCTAGCAGTCTTCCTCTTCGGCTTAACATCCCTCGAATGCCGCACACGTTCTTCTCGTCCACCGGTGTACTCTTCCGCAGCTCTCTCGTCCTTCGGACCCACCGAGCCCGTCGGCTCCCTTCCCGTGTCGTCCTTCTCGCTAGCTGCGTCTTCCGCTCGACTTCCTGCGCTCCTAAGCTCTTGCACACTCAGACACAGGGATCAAACACAATGCAGGACCTAACCAACTTAGTTGATCATATCAAAACAACCACGGGGTTCAACAGGAGGCTCCCAATTGATCGGCTGATCGATTGGGATACGCTCTGTGCGACGACGTCGGCTTCCCAATCGATCTACTGATCGATTGGGAAGGAGATTTTTCGCAGGGACTCACCCAATCGATCGATTGGGCATGAGCAAATCGATCGGTTGATCGATTCAGCCCATGTGTGACTTGCCAAATCAAGTCCAAAGTCCCTAAAACCAACATCCGATTAACCATGATCTGTTGGTACATTATGCCTAGCGTCTGGTCATCCTCGGCCCGCTAGGACTTCCTCACCAAGTGTCCAGTCAATCCCTTTGACCCACTTGGACTTTTCTTCTTGTGCCAAGTGTCCGGTCAATCCCTTTGACCCACTTGGACTTTTCTCCTTGTGCCAAGTGTTCGGTCAACATTGACCCACCTGGACTTAACGATATCAGGTGTCCGGTCAGCTTTGCCCCACCTGGATTTTCCCGTGCATGGTTTCACTCACCAGGACTTTAACTTCTGCCTAGCTTCACTCACTAGGACTTCCCATCTACCTGGTTTCACTCACCAGGATTTTCACCTAGCTTCACTCACTAGGATTTTTCATCTGCCTGGCTTCACTCACCAGGACTTTCACCTAGCTTCACTCATTAGGATTTCCCATCTACCTGACTTCACTTACCAGGACATTCACCTATCTTCACTCACTAGGATTTTCATACTGCCTAGCTTCACTCACTAGGTCTTTTACTTGACTTCACTCACCAGGATTTCCAATTGCCTGACTTCACTCACCAGGACTTCCCAACTGCCTGACTTCACTCATCAGGACTTCCCAGTCAAGTATCTAGTCAATCTTGACCTACTTGACTCTTCTTCACATCTAACTGGTCAACCTTGACCAGAGGGGAATTGTACCAACAATCTACCCAAATGAACGATTGCACCTGCAATCTCCATTTATTGTCAGTCTCCATGTATTGTCAAACATCGAAACCCAAACATCAAGACTCAAACTTGAGCCAACCTAAGTTTAGTCAACTAGGTCAACCTTGACCTAGAAAATATTGCACCAACAGAGACAACATGAGTCGATGGTAATGGCTCATACTCAAATACCAGGTCATCTACCATTGAACTAATCAATATTCCCTTAGCAATGAAGTCCTTCCTTTTCCATGCCTTATAGGCATCAAGGTCGCGTCTGTGCTGTGCTGTAGAACCATCAGCTGGTTCTTCCATGATTTGATTTATATCCTCTAGAACTTCTTGTTCCTCAAGAACGTATTGTATCTTAAGGTGCCAGATTTTATAATTATCCCCATATAATTTCTCACCCTTATTAAGTTTAGCTATGATGTTTTTAGTTGCCATGATCTACATAAATAAACATATTATTTATTATTTCAGTGTAATTCATATATGTGCAATTAATTATTGACTCAGTGTAAATTAGAATTAGTTTACAAAATCAAGTGATAACTTTGTTTCCACTCATCATTTGTATATTCTAATCTAATCAACATTGATCAATTTTATTACACACATCCCATCTAATGAACGAATTATTTAATATGAATGAATTATATATATGAACTAATCATATATATGAACTAATCAAATTAAAATGAACTAATCATTTTATTTAACATGAACGAATCATGAAATGAAATAATCATTTTCAAGTTTGTTAACATATAACATAACTTTTATTATATATAACTCCGTTTGTACATAACGACAGAAATTATTATATGACTCAAAAACTAAATGAGCTAACACTGTTCGTACATAACGACAGTAAACATAACACTAGTAACATAGATAAGCTAGCATCACTCCCATTAGGATAAATGCTAGAGCAGTGAGCAATTGTATCCCGTTTATCTTAGACTCTATGATGGGTGGGTTAGCCTTAGATGTATCCATCAGATCCATTTCTAGATCTTCTACACATTCTTGAGAATCCTCCTTTGATTCTTCGGGATCCATCTCTAGATCCTCCTCGGGATCCATCTATAGGTCCTCCTCAAAATCTTCAGGATCCATTTCTGGATCCTCTTCAAATTCTTCGAGGTTCATCTCCGATCATCCTCAGATTCTGCGGGATTTGGATCCTCCTCTAAATCTTCAGAATCCATTTCTGGATCCTCTTCAGATTCTTCGAGGTCCATTTCTTTGGGATCTGGATCCTCTTCAGATTCTTCAGGACCCCATTCCAAATGAAGTAACTATCTGCACATCTCTGAATATGAGATGTGCCTATCAGAATCATCCCAAAGTTGGAATGCTATCTGCCTTAGATGTTCCGATAATGAATAAACTAGAGACCATCTTCTTTCTTTTTCCTAGACTGGATACCCTTCTTGCTCGAGATTCCAGAACAACCAATCGAGCCGACCAATAAGCCTACCGACTCTGTGATCCGGGTCATATTCCAGCTTCTTGATCTCCTCCTATAACTCATGTTGTCGTTCATAGTGACCAATCATCGTGTATATCGTTCTTTGTATCTGAAATTGAAAATCATGATGTTAGTACAAAACCGACAGATCAGTAACAAAAACCAGTCAAATTCAATTCTCACATATAGAACAAAATATACAGAATACACAAGTAATTAAGAAAAACAAATTTCCTTATTTTGGGGAGTCTCATGTGACTGACACATTGGATTGGTCGATCAAGAATCCGGATCTTAAGCTTAGTCTATTGTCCTCATTAGAACTAATCTAATTGGACAGAGATTTCTGACCTATGTTCTGTTATTGTTTAAGCCCATTTGAGTCAATCGCAGACTTATTGATTAAACTTATGTCCGTTTGATTCATCCAATTGCCCATTGGATTAAGTCTGACCCATTAAAACAAATCTAATCTTTTTGATTAAATATGACACAACAGAACTAATCTGGGCATATTTGATTAGCCCAACTTCCGTAATCAAGATCACCCCAATTAATTCAATAATAAACCGAACTGCTTAAACCAACAAATACTTTGAACCAGATCTAGGTATCATTGAATCAAACTGGTTTGCTTAAATCAACTAATAATTTAAACCAGACCTGAGTTTGATTGGACAAGTTGGTCTGGTTCAATTTTCAGTTAATTGAACCATGAATTAATTAAATATCTATTTATTAATTAATAATATATTTCTATATGCATTTAATTAATTAATAAATATATTTAATTAAAATGTAAACATGCACTATGTATCTACGTGAAGAAAGAAAAAAAATAAAGAAAACAAACATGCAAGTGATATCCGTCAAAACCTACTGTTCATGTCATTTTTTTCTTCAATCTTCAATCGATTCATGAATCGATTGAAGAACTGTGCCCTTTTTTGAATCGATTGATTAATTGATTAAGCCATTTGACGGATGAACAATACTCACTGTTCATCTTCTTCGCGACGACAGATAACGCGAGACTTTCTCACGCCGATTTTCACCTGTACTAAAACACAGTCGCTGACACTCCTCTGCTGCGACTCTATGCCGCTGAGGACTACGTGATTACGGATGGAAATCGCAGAAATGGAATCTGGCAGAGATCCCAGAAATTGCAACTTCGTGATTTCTCCATGAGCGATCACGATTTCTCAGCCGCGGGGATTTACATACTTTCAAAACTTGCTCTGATACCATTGTTGTATCTTTGAGATCATGAAACAAAAACGAAATCAAATCGTAATCACTCACAGTGATCTCCCGAAGAAATCGTAGATGAAGACACTGATCGACGAAGATGTTGCCGCTGTCGGAAGCATGATCACGGGCAAACGGAAAGTGCTTCAAGGTTCACGAGCCAAATCCCAAGATGTTCTACTTTGCCTCTCTGATCACCTCCAATCCTTATCTTCGTTCACCTTACTTCTCATGGCTTGGACTCACCTTTTATAAGAAGGTTAAGGAAGCCGAAGGGGAAAAGACGCCCCTTCATCTCCTTGACATTACGCAACAAGGAGGGAGATGAAGGGGAAACGACACCCTTTTATTTCCTCAATGTCTAACACATATTTCATTTTATAACGAGGATCCAAAACCACTGCAATATACAATAACAAATTGGTTCTCTCAAATTCTCCCCAATATTTATTAAATTTTTGCGTCATTCCTTTCACCATATTACTAATCATAATGTCTCCATTTCTACACATTTGACTTAACATCATTTGAATAGTCACGAGTTCATGAAAATAAGAATTGGAAGTCACTTGTAAAGAACTCGAGAACAACACAGTGACTTTATAGAAAATCTTTAAAAACCTCATCCATGTTCGAGCATTTTGCCAATCAATTTTCTCTGGGGTCCTATGTTTCTTTTTCTCTTTCTTTTCCCAACTGTATCATCAGAGAGCATACAATTGTGTTGGATTTCTTCCAAAAAAAAGTCAAGATGTTTCAAGCTTTTTTCTTCTTCTAATTTTTCAAAAACTTTTTCAAACCTTTCTACTAATTCTAGCATCAAATATGTCGAGTTCCATATAGTTAGAACATCCAAACACACCATCTTCTGTGTAGAAATTTTCAATCTCTTAGCAACCTTTTTGAAACTCAACAATCTAGCCGGAGAAGATCTCACATAACGAACGACATTTGGAATTTTTATAATAGATTCATTATGGTCCTTCAAGCCTTCTCTAACAATTAAATTCAAAATGTGAGCATTGCATCCCACATGAATGAACTCATTGTTCAGAACATTCGACTCCAAATCTTTTATCAACTTTTTTAGGTGAGTAATGGCAGTATCATTTGAACTGACATTATTGATTGTCAAGCATAAAATGTTTTCGATGCCCCAATCTAACAAATAATTTTGTACCATATTCCCTATTGTCATACCACAGTAATTATTAACCTGACAAAAGTTTAAAATTCTTTTATACAAATTCCATTCACCATTTATCCAGTGTCCGGTTAAAGCCATATAATTAATATTTTGTATAGATGTCCAAGTGTCTGTCGTCAAGCAAAGATGTTGAGACTTTAATAAATTTCTTAGCTTTCCTTTTTCTTCCACATATATACTCACGCAATCTCTAGCAATTGAATGCCGAGAAGGCATGACAAACTTTAGCTGCATTGCTTGACAAAACCTTTTAAACCCTTCTCCTTGTACTGTTCTGAAGGAAAACTCATTCGTCATAATCATTGATGCTAACTTTCATCTGCATATTTCAGGATTATATGCAAATGCTTTTAATGTTTGTTCAGCATACAAAGTTAAACATGATTCAAAGTTAGTCTCTAAGAATAATGATTCAAAGTTTAATTAGTGAACTAAGTATGCTAGAAGTGCTTACCTAGGGTTTTCGACTAGAAAGAAGACGCATAATAGAGGCGTCGACTTCATTCCTTTTGTAGGCGTCGACTTCATTCAATTATTTCATGTATTCTTCTTCAATCTTCATAGTAACATAAGACATGCATCGAGCACTCGAGTGCGTCCCAAGTCCCAGTCGACCAGTTCCACGACAAGACATGATGCTTGGTTGCTTCATAAGTTCGACGCTTCATCTTCAGTTCGTCACTTCCATCCGCGTCGTTCTGCTTCAGAGGTCCTCGTTTTGGGTGTTCGTGTTTTACAGCAGGGGGTGTTTTTCAATAGGGTGTTTTACAGCGATTCGATTTAGTTATCCACGATTTTTTTGAAGCAGCAAACCACTTCCGAACCGGACCTGGTCGGGTTCATTATTTTCAAGCTGATTTTTATTCGGTTTGATCGGTTTTTTTCGGTTCGGTTTGGGTCGGTATAAGCGGGTTGGTTAGTTTGGCGGGTTGACTGCTCACCCCTAGTTTTCTCATTACTTAGAAACCCGTAACTAAAAAAAATTGTCTAATGATGATGATTAACTCCTACAAATGGTGTAAAAATCAACTCATATTTATTAGTATTATATGTCATATTAAATACAACTATATTACTAAATATACTATATGCCTTTCTTGATACATGATCCGTCCAAAAACACCTACCAAATTTGTTATCTGAATCAATATAGTAATTAAAGAAAAACTTGAATTCTTCTCTTTCTCAGAGGTAAATAACTCAATCAGTGTTTCGGCATCGATACCCTTTTGTTCATCCCTTAGCTCTTTCTTTAAGTTTATAATATCTCTTTCTGTGCAACCTACATGCTTAGAGCTTCCATACTCTATATCCAATAATTGTACTTGTTCACAGGTTGACACAGTAGCCTCTAAAAATTGTTGAGTCAATGCTTTCTTTACTATCGAAATACTACGATGTGAGCGTAGCAAATGCACTGTTATAGGAGACGAGAGTTGATGATTATGACTTTCTATGAAGTTAATGAGAACCAAATTAAGTCCAGTTTGTTTCTTCACTAATGAAATTTTTAACTTACATCCAGTTCTAATTTTGTCACATGCTCTTGTTTTTTTATTTTATCACCTTGTGTCTGCATATTTCATTGAACATCTGTATGCCCTTCTTTAAAGCATACAGATTTTTTCGCGACTACTTTATTAGTTTTCTTATTTTTCCTATTATTATTTATTCTTGCACTAAATCATTGATTATTGAACGAAAATGCCCCCTCTAGTGATGTAAATTTCATCTCAGTTTTTGGTTTTTAATCATCAACAACTTGGGAAATGTATAGCTGATCGTTATAGAGATTTTCTTCCATTAATGTAGATTGTTTGATTCAGAAAACCGAACAACAGAACAAGTGGGTGAAAGCCTTTTCCTTTGTGTATGTTTCATGTGAGCATGCTCCTTTCTTTGGCTTCACGTTTCAAGGCATTTTACTCTATTTTTCCTCCAAAAACACGTCCTATTAATCAAAATAAGTAAAGAGCAGATCTTCGAATAAAAGAAGTAGAAATATGACATCATAATGAAATAAGGTATAATAAACATAGATTATGCTCATGAAATACAAATAGATATGTATCAAAATATGAATAAAAGTGTATATAATTTACGCACATCAGTAGGAGCATAAATACTATAATAGTTACTGGACAACTATAAGTTGAGCAACAATTTTCTTGCTTGATTCTTGAAGTTCACTGCGATCAAAATGTCATCCAAAATGTAGTATGCTTATAAATTTCTTTATTCAGGCAAGAAAGAGAAGCATTCTACATAGGTCAATGTAAATTATAAAATGATTATGATAATAATAATAACAATATAAAATCTAGAATAAAATATTACTTTATAATACTAGGTACGTTGGTGTTGTTTTTTAAAAACCAACACCAACGTGGTACTAGTTTTTCCAAACCACCACCATGTTGGTGCTGATTTTCTTTCAAAACCAGTACCAACGTGGTGCTGGTCTTTCAAAACCACTATCAACTTGGTGTTGGCAACATGGTGATGGTTTTTTAAAACCAACACTAAGTTCATGCTGATTTTGGAAAGAAAATTAGTACCAATGTCGTGGTGGTTTTGAAAGACCAGCACCATATTGATGTTGGTTTTGAAATAAAACTAACAATGTGGTGCTAGTTTTGAAAGAAAATTATATCGACGTTTGTGTTGCAACCCTAAAAACTAGCAATTGGAGTTCATAAAGTCGATATGGAATATGGATTCTGAAATACCGATAGAAAAAGGAGAGGAGGGAGATGACTATTATAGCTATGAGTAAAGACCCTAACTCACTTGACGCAAGCTGAGAGTTGAATAAGATGACCTGTATCTAGGGTTGGAAGCGTAGGAAGAGAAGAGTGAATGAGCAACAAAGAGGGTTTAGGGCTTTCATTTTAGGAAATGAAGGAAGAGAAAGAGCAAAATTAAGCCTACACAAGAAGAGAGAGAGATTAAAAAAATTCAAGTTTACGATGCATCACCAGTCCATGTATGTTGTCTCCCATGGTTGCTCATATAAATGTGTGCAGGATATCAAATATATATATTGTACTATTACCCTACGGACCATTCGCTGCGGAGCTGTTCGCGATAGCTTGATCGAGGCACCTGGAATTGATTCAGGCGCCTTGATTTTTTTTTATTTTTTAGTCGAGATGCCTGGAATTGATTTAAGCATCTCGATTCTTTGTTTATTTGTTTTGATTTTTTAAAAATAAAAATTCTTTAAATCTTAAATCCTAAACATTCTAAATACATATTTTATACCTTGTAAGCACCTAAAATTTTTTTAGTTTTACATTTTTTTTAACTTAAACACTATAACCTAACCCCTAAATCGATTTTTTTTTAGTGTATATATATACTAGAGAAAATTTGATTTAGGGGTTATAATTGATATGTTGCTGACTCATCTTGAGATTTTTTTAAATATCGAATCGTGCCTCAATTCTTTATTTATTTATTTTTTGTTTATTTTTGGGGATATATTATATGTATTTAGGATTTAAGATTTTAGAATTTAGGAGTTGAGTTATAATGGATTTGAGTCAATAAGATTTTCCCTCTAAAATTCATGCTTCTCTCTTGGTTTATAGTGTTCAAGATTAACAAATTTAGATGCTCACAAGATATATTATATGGATTTAGGGGTTTGATTATAATGAATTTAAGCTAATAAGATTTTCATCTAGGGTTCAAGCTTCCTTCTTAAGTTATAGTATTTAAGATTAAAAATTTTAAATGTTTATAGGGGTATAGTGTTCATTTTTAAGAAAATCTTGATTTTTAAAATATATATGTATAATGAGTTGAGCCGCCTCAATTCCAATAAAAAAAATATAAAAGATGACGAATGCACCTCCAATAAAAAATGTGGAACCGTCACATCAGCGGTCTCCCTAGAACCGGTCCCACGGATATGGAGGGAGGTAAATGCAGGTACACAGGTGGAAAGTGCATAGCGGAGACTTAACCCTAGGCAATGACACCCCGAGAATCGACCTCTGGACCTTTCAGCCACAGAACCATGCACTCCCCATCTGTGCTACGCCCTAGGGACGACGAATGCACCTCCAATGCATTAGAGACGTGTGGAGAGAGAGAGAGAGAGAGAGAGAGAGAGAGAGGCGCTTAAGTTGCACCAATATCATTTATTTAGATAAAATCAGAGGTTGCTCGATCATTTTCAGAATTTATGTTAATCTAATCACCATTTTGATAAAGAGTTTTTGAAAGTCAAGTCGTTGCAACTTGGTTCAATTATTGTATAGATTATAAAATATTATTACATTATTATATATTTGAAAATCACATAGTTCTCAAAACATTGGATACAAGTTCTTAGAAAGTACAAAAATTTATTTTTTAGTTTTTTCTTCAAATTTAATTTTTTAGAGTTTTTTATTTTTTAATGCATTTTTTTCAAAAAATAATTAATGTTTTGAAAACTATTTTCCCCCCTCTTTACGTGCTTTCAAAATTTATTATAAAATTTTATGATCTTGTGATAGTTGTTTTACAATTACAAGATTTTCATCCGTTTAAAAAATTTTAAAATAAAACGTTTTATATCAATTTTGGAAAAAATAATTGTTGACGAGTGGCTCATATTTGGATGAAGGGATGTCATGGAAGAAAAATCTGTTAAGATTTTTCGTAATAAAATTCTGTTAAGATTTTATATAACAGAATTTTGTTATGTTTTTCATAACAAATTCTGTTACATTTTTACCAGGTCTGGGGGTTTAGCAGTATTTATAGGGATCATTGTAAACCCATTGTAGATCAGACAACACAAGAATCATTAGATGTGATTCTCTTGTGTAGAAGAGAATTCTAATAAAGCTTCGGCCGTTTTGTGGAGTAGGCAAGTCGCCGAACCACGGTAACTCTTTTTCTTTCTCTTCTTCTTCTCCTTCCTGGTGTTTGCTCTCTTTTGTGCGTCTTTGTCTTGTTGTTCCGCGCGATCTCTTTTCTCTCTTCCTCTTCTTCCGCGGTTTAAAGGTTGAGAGGTATTGCCCTCTCTTTGCACAACAATTGGTATCAGAGCTACGGGTTTGGCTGATTTCTTCAACATGTTGGGGGCGACTTCTGCGAAGTTTGATATGGTGAAGTTTGACGGAACCGGAAACTTTGGATTATGGCAGAGAAGGGTCAAGGACTTGTTGGTGCAACAAGGCATGGTGAAGGCGCTAGGAGAAAGAAAACCAGAAAGCATGGAGAAATCAGATTGGGAAGAACTTCGGCGAAGGCAGTAGCAACAATCAGGCTTTGTCTTACGGATGACGTGATGTACCATGTCATGGACGAGGAGTCACCGGTGACAGTTTGGCAAAAGTTGGAAAGCGGTACATGTCAAAATCATTGACAAACAAGTTGTATCTCAGCGAAATTATTCGGGTGAAGATGACAGAAGGAACCGATCTGAGCCAGCACATCAACGTATTCAACCAGATTGTAAGTGATCTGAAGATCAAAAACGAAGACAAGGCACTGATGTTGTTGAATTCTCTACCTTCATCTCCTACGTACGAGAATTTGGTTACTACTTTGATGTGGGGTAAGGAAACTCTCAAATTGGAGGAGATCACAAGTGCGTTGCTAGGTTTTCACCAAAGGAAGAAAACAAGCGATGAAATTTCTCAAGGAGAAAGACTTGTGATAAATAGCAACCAAGAGCGTGGTAGGAGCAAATCTCGACATGGATATGACAACAACAACAAGACTCGTTCTAAGTCGAGAAGGAAGAAGGTGATCACGTGCTACAAATGTGGAGTTAAAGGTCATATCAAGAGAAATTGTCCAGAGATAAAGAAATATGTTGCAGAGAACAAAAGTAGTTCGGCAAAGTCTGCAAACATAGTTGAAGAAGAAAATTCAGAAAGCGGTGATGGAGATATGCTATCAGTTATGTCAAGTTCGGAGCAGCTGACGGATGCATGGATTTTAGACTCTGCATGTTCATATCACATGACTCCAAACAAGGATTGGTTTGACACCTATAGGGCAGTGGATTCTGGTTCAGTGTTGATGGGAAACGATGCATCATGCAAGGTTATCGGCATAGGGAATGTCAGAATCAAGATGTTTGATGGTGTGATCAGAACTTTATGTGATGTCAGATATATACCAGAGCTAAGGAAGAACTTGATCTCACTAGGCACACTGGATGGTATTGGTTGTAATTACAAATCAGTGAGCGGGGTGATGAAAGTCAGTAAGGGAGCTCTGACGGTAATGAAAGGACAAAAGGTAGCAGAAACATCTACAAGTTGATAGGGACTACAGTTGTAGGTGGAGTCGCCTCGGTGAGTCTGAATCAGATAGTACAGTCTTGTGGCATATGCGGCTAGGGCATATGGGTGAACGTGGGATGCTAGAACTTCACAAGAGAGATTTGTTGAAGGGTGTCAAAACGTGCAAGCTTGAATTCTGCAAATTCTGTGTTCTTGGGAAACAGAGCAAAGTGCAATTTAAGACGGCAACAAACAAGACGGAGGGGATTCTGGACTACGTACATACGGATCTCTGGGGACCGGCCAGTGTAGCATCACGTGGAGGGCACTTGTATTTTGTGAGTTTTACTGATGATTTCTCACGAAAGGTATGGGTATACTTTATGCGTCACAAGTCAGAAACTTTTGCAAAGTTTAAATTGTGGAAAACTGAAGTAGAGAACCAGACCGGAAGGAAGATCAAATGCCTTAGGTCAGATAATACAATTCAAAGTTTGAAGAACTCTGTGAGCAGCATGGGATAATGAGGCACTTCTCGGTTCGCAGGACACCTCAGCAGAATGGGGTAGCGGAAAGGTTGAACAGGACAATCATTGAGAAGGCAAGATGTCTCAGGCTGAATGCAGGGCTTGCAAAGAATTTCTGGGCGGAAGCAGTTAACATGGCATGTTATCTCATTAATAGATCACCAAGGGCAGCACTAGAAGGCAAAGTATCAGAGGAAGTATGGACAGAGAATCAAGTAGATTACTCTCATCTTCGAGTTTTTGGATGTCCAGCCTATATGCACATATCTAGTGAGGAAAGATCAAAGTGGATGCAAAGTCAAAGCAATGCATTTTTCGGGCTATCAGAAAGGAGTTAAAGGCTTCAAGCTTTGGGATCCTAAGGCAAACAAGGTGGTGATCAGCAGAGATGTGGTGTTTGACGAGAAAGCTATGTTACAACGTACTTAGGAAGAAGGAAAGGAAACACCACAAAGCAACAAAGAGAAAGATATTGTGCAGGTGGAGCTAGAGACTCATGACTTCGATGATTCTAGCTCGAGCACATGGAGCATCGCACTATAGCTAGTGGTAGAACGAGACGAGTCGTAAAACCACCCACTAGATACAGATTCGAAGACTTGGTATCTTATGCACTTACCACTAGTAGCGGAGACCCTACATCTTTTCAGGAGACAATACATAGCTCTGAGAAGGACAGGTGGACGGGTGCTATGGCAGAGGAGATGGAGTCGTTGCATAAGAACCAAACGTGGGATCTAGTGGAACTTCCTGAAGGAGAGAAAGCTATAGGGTGCAAGTGGATATTCAAGAAGAAAGAAGCAATCTCAGAGGGAGAAGAAGTGAAGTTTAAGGCTCGGTTGGTAGCAAAGGGGTATTCACAAAGAAAGGGGATTGACTATGAAGAAATTTTCTCTCCAGTGGTAAGACATACGTCAATTAGAGCGGTATTGGTTTTGGTGGCACATCACGATTTGTATTTGGAGCAAATGGATGTGAAGACGGCATTTCTTCATGGAAATTTGGAGGAGCAGATTTTTATGTCACAACCTGAGGGATTTAGTCAGTCCGGACAAGAGCAGTTGGTTTGTAAGTTGAAGAAATCGCTCTATGGACTGAAACAATCTCCTAGGCAATGGTACAAACGTTTTGATTCATACATGATTCAAAACGGATATAGGAGATGCGAGTATGACTGCTGCATATATGTGAAGGGCCTTGAAGATGAATCACTGATTTTCTTACTACTATACGTAGATGACATGCTCATTGTTGCGAAGAAGATGAGAGAGGTTGACAAATTGAAGAGGCTACTGAGCAAGGAATTTGACATGCAAGATTTGGGAGAGGCCAAGAAGATTCTTGGGATGGAGATTCACCGGAATAGAGTTGCAGGGAGATTATGGTTGTCTCAACGTAGCTATGTGGAGAAGGTGTTGGATAGGTTCAACCTGAAGCATGCAAAGTCAGTGAACACACCCCTAGTGCATCACTTCAAGTTATCCAGTACATAGTGTCTAAAGACAGCTGACGAGATCCAAGAGATGTCAAAGGTTCCTTATGCCAGTGCAGTTAGTTGTCTGATGTATGTCATGATTTGTATGAGACTAGATTTGGCGCAAGTAGTTAGTATGGTAAGCAAGTTTCTCTCAAATCCTGGTCGACAACATTGGGATGCAGTGAAGTGGATTTTTAGATATTTGAGAAATACAACTGATTGTGACATCATGTTCAGTAGACAACTGGAAAATCCTTCAGTTGCTGGGTACGTAGATGCGGGCTATGCAGGAGATTTAGATAACAGGAGGTCTACTACATGATACGTATTCAATGTGGTAGGAGGACCTATTTGTTGGAAATCTATGATACAATCTATTGTTGCATTGTCTACTACGGAATCCGAGTACATGGCAGCGGTGAAGCGTGAAGGAAGCTTTATGGCTTACAGGGTTGGTCGAGAACTGGGTGTTCAGCAAGGTGGAGTCAAGTTGTTATGTGATAGTCGAGTGCTATCTATTTGGCGAAGAATCGTGTATCATGCGAGAACCAAACACATTGATGTGAGGTTTCACAAGATCGAGAGTTGATTGCTTGGAAATTCAACTTGAGAAGGTTCACATTGCAGACAATGCTGCAGATATGCTGACAAAGCCGGTGACCACAGAGAAGTTTAAGCATTGCTTGAACTTGATCCATATCTCTAGATGCTAGAGGAAGGAAACCTAGATCCAGATGGAGTTTTGTCCGGATATTCGTATTCTTGAAGGGTGAATATTCGCCAAGGTGGAGATTGTTGACGAGTGGCTCATATTTGGATGAAGGGATGTCATGGAAGAAAAATCTGTTAAGATTTTTCGTAATAAAATTCTGTTAAGATTTTATATAACAGAATTTTGTTATGTTTTTCATAACAAATTCTGTTACGTTTTTACCGGGTCTGGGGGTTTAGCAGTATTTATAGGGATCATTGTAAACCCATTGTAGATCAGACAACACAAGAATCATTAAATGTGATTCTCTTGTGTAGAAGAGAATTCTAATAAAGCTTCGTCCGTTTTGTGGAGTAGGCAAGTCGCCGAACCACGGTAACTCTTTTTCTTTCTCTTCTTCTTCTCTTTCCTGGTGTTTGCTCTCTTTTGTGCGTCTTTGTCTTGTTGTTCCGCGCGATCTCTTTTCTCTCTTCCTCTTCTTCCGCGGTTCAAAAAGGTTGAGAGGTATTGCCCTCTCTTTGCACAACAATAATAAATTATTGTTTTTAATGTTGGATTTCGTAAAGTCATTTTTGGATGGTTTTCTGATCTTTATATGTTTTAAAAATATTTTTATGAATGTGTTTTTTTTGAAATAATTTTTTTAAAGCCTTTTCATTTAAAAAAAAAATCATTCGAGAGTTTTCTATACATTTTTTAATTATTTTTTTATTGTTGATAATTTGATTTTGATGTGGAATTGCCTATCGAAATGATGTTACATGTAGTTATGTTTTCTTCTGCGTAGCGTATAGCGTAGGTTATTCAATTGGACTAGATAAGGTCAAGTCGAATAGTTGATTGAATTAATCAGATAGATAAATAAGTATAATTAAATAAATCAATCAAGATGGTCGACTTAATCGGATTAAATGGATAAACTGAGGCAATTGGTGTATTAAAGAGCTGCTAAATAGATCGAGCTATTTTATTCCTCGTCTACGAACGAAATCCATTGCCTATGTTTGCTTGCCTAAGTCCACGGATCAATATCAGAAGACTTGCTCATTAATTACTGGTTGATTCTGACGGATAAGAATCCATGTGAGCCCCTAGCTCGTTTCCAAATCAAAATGTGGAACAAATTGCGCCACGGAATCTTGTGATCATGAACAACTACTGTATGTTGCTCTTTTTAAAGCATCGATCGATACCAATTTAGTAACAACGCAATTATATTATACTAGGAATTGAATTACAGAGGGAGAGAGCTCATGAAAAGATCTACACCAGCATCGTCCTTCTTCACTTCTCTTCTAGTCTTTTTCTTTCTCACCACTCTTACAGGTGGAGTGCTCGGTAGATCTCAAAATAAAAGCTGCTCTTCCTCTTGCGGTATCCTTGACGATATCCACTACCCGTTCCGCCTAGAAAGCGACCCAGAGTGGTGCGGTAAGCCAGAGCTTGAGCTCATCTGTGAATCAGGAAAAGATGCAGTCTTGCATAACTTGTCACCTACAGACAAGTACCTGGTCACCGAAATATCATATAATCAATCGGGCTTCAGGCTCGTCTATGCCGGTTATGTCACAGGTTCTAATAAATGCGTGCTTCCCAGTGCCCACTTCCCCCTAAATACACTTTACCTCATCCAAATGCCACTTTGGCCATTTGGTTCGACTGAAGATGCTAGAGATCATGAGTATTATATGTTTGAAGAATGGGCTAGTTTTATGAGCTGCAAACAGGAAATTCATAGCGATCTTTACAAGCCCATCCATTGTCTTACTGGGGACAATAACTCGGCTACACACGTCATCGTTGGCAACGATGCATATGCCATACGCAACCTCAAGAACTCATGTAGATTCGTAAACTTATTGCCAGTTGACGGAGAATACAATTACAGTGACGTGGATGTATTTGAACTCCTGGCAAAAGGAGTCTGGATTGGATGGTCTCTCACGCCACCCTCTGACATTTTCGAGTATTGTTGGAAAAATTTTTGGTAGGAACATAACATTCAGTTAACCTTAATTATCATATGCATGTTCTCACTCTTTTCTTACAATATTTAATTGCTATCTCTGCAGGTCAAAAGTATATTATTACAGCATCGAGAATTCCCCTTACAGGATGCTTGGTCCCCTCTTTGCCGAATTAGGTCTTTTAGATTGCGTCTACTGGGAGGAGAGTTATCGCAACCATTATCACGTTGCCTTCGGTTTTACAGTGGTCTTAGTCCTTGCACTAGATATAGCTCTTTGTCTGCTAGGTATGCTTTCACTTCATTGACTTTCCATCTGCATGCAGTAACACTACTTATTGTCCAATTGCATAACTAGTTTGTTCGCTATTCACTTGTTTTTTTTTTCCCTCTCACTTGTTACCACAGTTGGTAGATTTGTGATTGCACCTCTATCAATTTATGCATTCCTCGCATACAATTATTGGAAGACAATTAGAAAGCCCATCGACTCAGTTGAAAAGTTCCTGCAAATCCAGCAAACTCTAACTCCCACACGCTTCGCCTACAGCGACATCATAGCCATGACGAGTCACTTCAGAGAAAAACTAGGCCAAGGCGGCTTTGGTTCAGTGTACAGAGGATACATTCTTGGTAAATTCCCTGTCGCCGTCAAGATGCTTGTCGGCAGCTCCAAGTTCCACGGTGAAGATTTCATCAGCGAGGTCTCCACGATCGGCAGGATCCACCACATCAACGTGGTGCGTTTGGTTGGGTTTTGCTCCGAGGGATCAAAGAGAGCACTCATCTACGAGTACATGCCCAATGGCTCGCTCGACAAGTACATCTTCTCTGCCAACAGGGGAAACACGTTCACTGTCGAGAAGCTCCATGAGGTGGCCCTGGGGATTGCTAGAGGCATCAACTACCTCCATCAGGGCTGCGACATGCAAATTTTGCACTTCGACATCAAGCCCCACAACATCCTCCTCGATCGCAACTTCATTCCCAAGATTTCAGACTTTGGGCTTGCAAAATTGTACCCAAAGGACAAGAACGTAATATCCATGAGCGTTACCAGAGGCACGATAGGATACATAGCACCCGAGCTGATATCGAGAAATTTTGGGATCATATCCGACAAGTCGGATGTCTACAGCTTCGGAATGCTGCTAATGGAGATGGCCGGCGGGAGACATAATGTAGATGCGAGAGCTGAGAACACCAGTCAGGTTTATTATCCTTCTTGGGTCTACGACAAACTTGTTCAGCTGCATGTAAGTGAGAGCAGTCATGGTATTGAAGAGATTGTAATCAGTGAAATGGAGAGAAAGTTGTCCATGGTGGGACTTTGGTGCATCCAAATAAAGTCAAGTAGCCGGCCATCCATGAGCAGTGTAATAGAGATGCTTGAAGGAGACGTGAATGATCTACAGATGCCACCCAAGCCTTTCTTTTCCTCAGTAGAGCCAAGTCTGAGAGAATTAGAATTCTCCTCCACAATTTCATCTTCTGGAGAAGAAGAACTACATGATCAGCAGCATACTTTACGTCCCAACCATTCCGGATTGGCTTCATCTTCTATACAACTATCTGTCATCTTAGAGCATTCTTAAACTTAATATCTGCAAGTTAATAATATTGACTCTTATGTAATAAGAACTAATAAATAATTAAAATTTTACATATGAGATGAAGTAGATATTATCTCTATTCGATGCTCCCAACTGAGTAATAATATGTTGTGACAATTTATTGCTTTCTTTGCCTACATGTAGCTATGTGACTAGAATTCATAAATGAGACATACTCAACTCTATTTCTTTTTTCAAGTATTTATAAAGGTAATTGTAAAGTAATGGTAAAATAATGACAAATCTAAATATACCCCATGTAAACCAAAGCAAAAGCATATGAATAAATATTATGAACAAAGCATAGTATGTGAACAAATATTGTATTTAATTAGGACATAACATACCCCATGTAAATCAAAATTTGTCTAACACTTATCTCTTTCATCTCCATAAAGCACAAGATATCTTATCTTAACAACCATACACTTTTAGGGCGTCCTAACATAGCTTCATCAAATTCTATGTGTATGCTCTCATCTTCAGACATCAATCTGACAACATACGAATAGATATACTTGCATGTTGTTAGTAATGTTTTTTCAATTTCTTTGTACTTGTCCTGATTACCATGAACATTTGAAAGAGCAAATGATTGAGGTTACACATTCTTCTACAATATTTTAAAATATTCATATGAGTATTCATGATAATTGATTTTTTTTTCAAATATCAACTTTTCATAAAAATTGAAAGTACCTTCTTCGTTGATAAAATTACCAACTCTTTAGGTCAGCTAACAATTGTTCCAACAACACCATTGATGATTGTTGGTCTAGACCGAATTGGGATAGGAAGCTTTGCTCCTTCATCTAAAACAACATCAATGGATACCTTAAAATTTCCTTTCCCAAGTGGAACATGATGAATCAATATATTTGAGCCTCTTTCTGATAGTATTATGTCGTACGCTACCATATTGTCACGTTGTTCCACAGTCAAATTATATTTTTTCCCCCTTTAAGAACAATAAGAAATTATATATAAATATTTGAATTTAGAGAAAGGGAATTAATTTGACATAAAATTGAGAAATATAGAATCTCTAAGTTTGAAGTGTCGCATTCATAAACCTCTACATCATCTCTCCATTTTGGGTCGTTCATGTTTGAGGACTTGTTTGATATCACAACCTCACAAGATCATTAATGACATGAGCAAGTTGAGTCTTCAATTTCTCTACTTCAGCCTTAAAGCTCTTATTCTCCTCCAACTGTTCTTTGAAATTGTTCATCGAACTCTTTGGGACTGATTCTCTATTTTTTCTTGTAGTTTTAAAGTAGAGTTGGGGTTTTACATATTCTCCCACACCTATAATGCGTTCATAGTGTTCCCGATTTCCTAAGACAATAGTTAACGCATCATTTATCCCAGAAGATTTGAACTCTCTTTTGACTTTATTTTCCAAGAAGTCATCATATAATAAGTGATGTAATAAAACAATCGAAAACCTCCAATATTATTTAACTAGACAATATGATAATTAGATAAAACTAAATATTTATAATGTTTTCAGCGACTTCTGCTATTGCTATATTTGTTATGTTGCTAGATATATCCTCGCAGGCTTTATGTCAAAGCATCGATCTATCAACTTCCTCATTTTCAGCAATTAATTTTTTTTCCTCTCCAATTCCAAAATTGATTAGTTGAATAAAATGCTCCATAGCTTATCAATTCAACCTCCAAGCCAATGTAACCCTTACGAAACAGTTTGTGATGATATTTAAAATGCATCGTTCATTCTTTTTACTTTTTATGAATAGCATACATCATTCTATGCTTGAATTAAGTATGGAAATAAGCTTGAAAGCAAAATATTAACACCATTATGTAAATCGAGACAAAAGAATACTAATATGTTGAAAGCAAAAGATTAACAACATTATGGAAATAATCCTCTATATTTCAATTATACAACTTTAGTATAACTTGCTGCAATTTTTCCTTATAACTTGTTGTATAACTTACTTTAAAATGCAAACAAGAAAATTGGTATAGACGTACAAATCTTGAATGATAATTCAAAGACTTGCAAATGCAAACTAACAAACAACACCATACAAATCTATAAATGCAAAGACTTGCATTTGCAGCTATACACCTAGTGCACAATCACAAGATTTCATGCAACCCTAACAAATTTTGAAATCCCAACACTAAGAACATCATTGTCACTCAACATTCAAAGTGAGTTCAAAAGATGAATCCTTCAAATGTTTAAGATGAACATAAAAGGAAACATGACTCATATGAGTACGTACCCATGATGGATGAAGTCTCTCAGCTATAAATAATTTCCAAACTGCTTTTGGGATCTGATATTGACCTGGTGGAAAACTCAATTTTTCAAGATTGTCTGTATTTGGCCAAATAAATTTGCTAGTGTCATGCCCCATGGGTATAGTTCCCAGTACCCCACTCGGTGACAATATAATATAAGAAACCCTAAGAATCATCTAAACAGAATAATCAAGAGATATGAAAAATGGATAAAATAGAATCCTTAAAGTGAAATAAAAAAGATGGTAAATGAAGAATATTAAAAAGTGAAGACCATGAGCCTAACTTTATACCAGAGCTTTATATTGGAGTATTGGGTCACCCATATGTTATTGTGGTAGCGCGATGGCTCGCTGTCCAGAGCACCTGACCGTACACCCGAGGCGTAGTGGCGTGATGTAGCCCTAAGTTAGTGTTTATTATGTCTTCCACCGGTGAAGACTGATAGCTCGTACGTCAAATGACATTTGTGATTGTCTTATACTCTAAGGAGGCTTTTAGCCTATCTATGTGATATTACATTCTGATGATATTGGCTCAAGTGATTCACTTTTTAGTTGATTTATCATATTTAGATCATTGATATACATGTTGATATTACCATGATAACTTGTATATCGATTGATTAAATAATAAGATTGGAGAATTGATTTTAATTGATGATGATAAGGTGAAGATCCTAAACTCAAATATAAAAATATTACCTAATTATAGATAACGAGAACCAAAGATGATTATGCATATATATGTATAAATGGAGAACTTTAAGAATAACCTAAAGTTGTAACGAAAGATTGTGATTTACTCTACTTCTTTAACTTCTTAAACAAGATTAAACTCATACACATTTTTCTTGAGTATCCACTTAGCCATTTGGATAACTTTCTACATTCCTTGACCTCCAGTTTTGCAGACACAGGGATTCTTTTGATATTATAGTTGGTCCTAGCTTTACATAGAGTTGCTCAAAGATCTCGACGTATTGATTCCTAGTTTGTTTTAGCAAGCTCCAGCAAAGGCCACAGCTAACTTCGACGGCTATTGTGCTTGGTTAGAAAATAGGGCTGCAACTACGGCTTCGCTTTTCCCACTTAGCTAGTGGTCCGGCGAGCTCCAGCAAACTCAAATGAGCTCCGATGGTGCTGCCGAGAAATAGGACAGCAAGGAAGGGGAAGCTTGTTGCTTGTTGCCGTTGGAGAAGAGAAGAGAAGAAGAAGGGTTGCAAGCTTCGATGTGGAAGAGAAGAAAAGAGGAAGAAAAAGGAGGAGGTGAGGGGTGCACGTGGGTTGGTATGGGTTGTATTTTTTTCCTTTTTTTTAATACTTAACAGCTAGTGAGTTTGTTTTTGAAATCTCGCCATTTTTTATATGCTGAATTCATCACAGCAGTTTCACTTTGTGATGCTAATTCAAATACATTCTACAACACAAAATATTAGCTGATACTATTAGTGGAGAAGTTGAATAGGAATAAGAAAATAATCAACATACAAGCTAGATAATTATACAACTAATATGACAAGAATGAATTAAAGAAAGTAATGACAACATAGAATTGGAAAGCTAACTTGAATTGGGATTGTATTTATATATTAATCTTTCCAAGATCTCTTTCCATAATTTTTGTTTTATATTTTCTAGAACAGTAGGCCAAAACTTTATGTTGATTGACACCATGGTTCTAGCAACAGAGCCAATGTACAATTGCAATGTCTTTCCATTTGCATTGTATAATGGTTGTCCCATAATCTATCGTCACTTTTTTCCCCATCTTGTAGCTGCAATGAGTTTACACATTGATGTAGGACCTCTCTCGTTCTTGTGCACATCTACAGAACGTTCTTCTCCATCAGTAACTCCATGTAGCCTCGCATCAGCTACTCTATGTAGCTTTACATCGACTACTTCATGTATCTCCTCAACTGTTACTCCCTATTTTTTAGGGCCCATCAAGTATTGTCTGCATAAGAACATAAATAATAGTAACATAAGCATGACAAATATAATTACAATAACTCAAGCATAAATAAATAACAACACAAGCATAAACATGACATAAAATTCATAACATAATTTTTTTAAAATGCATAAAGCATCCTTTCTTTTTCATAGCATAAACATTACATAAAAATGCAAAACATCAATTATTTTCTTTTTCATGTCCCAAGCAATTTATAATCTAAAGTATCTTTCATGAGCAAGAATGCAATGAGTATCAACATCACCAATTGGTTGAGAGTTCGAAATACTGCTTCAATTATCATCATCTCCCTTATAACATTTATTTGGAACTGGGAGCACAACTGACCACCTCTTTTTAAATTTGTCATCAATATAAAAGACTTAGTTGACTTGACTTGCAAGCACAAATTCATCATTCGTGTGTCCTCATTTGTTTAAATTAACCAAGGTGCAACCCACCCACACTTGAAAAGAGGAACGTGAAATTGATGATAGTCTAATTTCCATATTTCTTCAATCATTCCATAGAAAGACACATCAGCTAGAAAGAGATTCTTATCTTTAGCACTACAGACAAGCATGGTGATGGCAACTGAAGAAACCCCACTATTTTGACAAACTCTGTCATCATCCCGCGCCTTTATTTGGTATAAATTGTCATTTATCACATAATTATTATACTTAAGAATTTGTACACGTGGTCCATGGGTCAACCATGTTAATGTTGATGTCATTCCACCATTGCAACTGTCAATTTTGGTAGCCACCTAACATGTATTCAATTTGAATATGGTAATTAAAAATAGTAGCTACAAGTTGTTCACCGCAAATGATAGTAAAAAATTGATAAATCTAGTATAAACCTTTCCACGAAACCAGTCAATAAATCTCTTGTTGTATCTTGTATCCACCTTTCATCTTTCTCTTTTTTGAGAAACATTGATTTCAAGAAGGTTTTATGTTTACTCTAGAAGTATTAATATATAAATTTGTGTGAGACATTAATCTCTTTTAGTATGCAGAATTATAAATAATACAATACACTTACATTATATAGGGAGATACTTCTTCCATATTTTCTAGCACAGTCAAATGTGTTTATTGCAGATCCACTTGTTGCACTATAATTGGTGTGTTGCATGCTTGGAAGTTAGAAACATTTGCTTTCAGGTCTCGAATTGATTGAGGGACCCCAATAGGATCAATGTCATTGAGGTATTCAGAACAAAACTCAATTACTTCTTCTGCTAAATGTTTCTAAACAATGCAACATTCAGGATGTTTTCAACTGCCTACATAACTCTTAAGCACCTTCATGCATCTTTCAAATGGATACATCCATCTAAAGTAAACTGGTCCACATAATCGGACTTCTTGAATAATATGGATTGTTAAGTGAAGCATGACATCGAAGAAAGATGGGAGAAAATATTGCTCCAATAAGTAGAGTGTAACAACCAAGTCATATTGCAGCTTATCTAACTTGGCTACATCTATAACCTTACAACAAATATCTTTAAAGAAGAAGCATAATCTTATGATGGCATATCTAACATGTTTTGACAACGCATCACATATGACTATTGGTAGAAAATGCTACATTAAAATATGACAATCATGGGATTTCAAGCAAGTCAACTTCAACTATGATCTATGCACACAATATTGTTCATGTTTGAAGAGAAACCTTCTGGAATTTTTATATCCTTTAATGACTTGCACACTTATAACTTTTCTTTTTTTGTGAATTAGCACACAGCGATAGGAAGATATGTTCTCTACTCCCCAACTATAGGTGTTAATTCAGGCCTAATTCCCATCTCAACCATGTCCAACCTAGTTGCCACATTATCCTTGGGTTTTCCTTTAACATTCATCAAAGTATTAATAAAATATTCGAATACATTTTTCTCGATGTGCATAACATCGAGACAATGCCTAACATGCTGGAGTTTCTGTTGGTGCAATTGACCTCTAGGATTTTGATGTTTGACAATATAGCTAAGTTTGGTCAGTTTGACCAAGGGTTGATCCAGACAGGACTTGATGTTTGGAAGAGAGAATATAGTCAACACTAGATGACTAGTAAAGGTAAGTCCTAACCTTTGTTTTTTTATCTATTATGCTAACTCAGTGTTGCAGGGAAGTCCAGCTAGGTCAACGGATCGATCGGATAGCTGGCATGAAGTCCAGACAAGATCAACGGGATGACCGAATGTCTGGCAAGATGGTAAGTTGAGGTAAGTCACTGGAGGAGAGTAACTTTGTGAGGACGTGTTCCCTATTTGAGGGAACAGTAGGCGTCGATCCAACTTAGATCCATTTAAAAAATTTAAGTTGAGATCTTGACTAGATTATGGTCTCGAGGAGATAGAATCTAATTACTACTATATTTATTATATTGTGCTAATTTTGTTTTGCAGAGTAGTATAATTTTTATTGCCTCGACCTAACCTTTTCTTGCAGGAAAACAAGTTGCTGGAAAAGGGGGGGTCCGGACGCTCGGAAGGGATCCAGGTGCCCGGAACTGGTCCAGGCTCCTGGAACTGGTCTGGGCTCCCGGAATGTCAAAACCTATCTCGTCACCAGCTTGGAGCACGTTGATTGGGTAGGCCGACGTCACAGTCTAAGCACCCCGAAGGGATTCGGGCACCCAGAACTGCTTATATAAGCAGTCTTCCTCCAAAAGCCAAATACAACTTCTTCTATGATTGCTCTCTTACACGCTGCTCCAAAGACGCTCCTGCGATGCTGTGAAGCTCCTCCGACAACCTGCGACTCAGTTTCATTTTTCTTGTTGTTAGTATTTTTTATAGTTCATGTACTAAATTGTGTAATACTTTTTGTGAATTATTAGTGATTGTCCAACGAAAGTACTCTCACGTGCAGGCCTTGGAGTAGGAGTCGACGAAGGCTCTAAACCAAGTAAAATTGGTTTGTTAGCATTGCTTCAATTTTTCACTTCAGCTGCGTACTCGATTTAACTAACGATTTTCGATGATGGTTATTCACCCCCCCCCCCCTCTAGCGAACTTTATGATCCAACAAGTAGTATCAGAGTCAGTACCGCTCTGAATTGGTGCAACCACTAATCAAGCAAAGGGGGTCCTTTTCAAAAGAAAATTTTTATATCGTTTTGGTTTAAAAATTATTCTTACGCCTCTCATTTTTTCCCCCAATTTTTTTTTAAAAAAAATTCACTTCAATTTTTTGACTATTAGTTTAAATTGACAAAATAATCATTCTAGTAAAATTTGTCATAATACTTTTTTTTATTATTTTTTTATTATTTAAAAAAAAATGGTGAAATATCTTTATTTCTGTATCTCCCACACTGCTTACCCCAAGACAAAGTCTTGGAATTTACTTCTTGTCTATATTTTTTGCAAGTATACCAATGTCTATTCAAAAAAGACGGAGCATCCACGAGCTACCATCATACAATCAAGAAGATTTCAACTACTAGAGGCGAGCAATGGAATGGTTCTTAAGAAGTCTAAATTTTAATAATTTGCTGATATTGAGAAAGTCTTCTCGGGACTCAGAATTGAACAAAAATATAAGTAAACTTATTTTTAATATTTTACCTAACAATATTTTATGCATACTAGAAAAGTACAAGAATGCACATGATCTTTGGACCCAGTTGATCAAGCTACATGAGGAGTCATTAAAGCTAGAGGATCAAGTCGAAATTAAATATGGACTCGAGTCAAATCCAATCGAAAAGCCTACTGAATTAGGGGATGCGCTTAAGGTTAGTATAATTTATCAAAATACCCCTATTAGTAGTAGTTTAAATAATCTACATGATAATTCAAATAAGTATGAAATTATCCCAAGTATAGTGCATGATAATCTAGATTTACATGATTTAAATTCAAAACCACAAAATAATCTATATTCTGATCAAGTCAATCAAGACTTTGATCAATTTGGAATCAACTTGACTTGGTCAAACAGAACAATGACCAAATCAATTTAAATAATTCAGATAAGTATGAAATTATCCCAAGTATGATGCATGATAATCTAGATTTACATGATTTAAATTCAAAACCACAAAATAATCTAGATTCGATCAAGTCAAGACTTTGATCAATTTGGAATCAACCTTGACTTGGTCAAACAGAACAATGACCAAATCAATTTAAATAATTTAGTTAATTTAGAAAATTTAAAATTAAGTGAACATTTAGACATAAGTAAGTCAAACATTAAAATAAATTCAAATTTACAAGTTAAAAATGAGAAAATGGATTTAGATAAAATCAGTAAATATCTTAATAAAGTATTTAATAATCTAAATAATATCAGTCCAGAAAATTTTATCCAAAACCAAGATAATTTAATTAACAAAAAATTAAATTTTAAAGATAGGACTAATCTAATAAATTCAACTAATAATGTAAATATAAAAGATAAAGAAAATATGAGGATAAATTCAAACACTTCAATAAAACCAAAACCAACTTTAATAAATTCAAAATTAAATATTAAAGAAAATTTGAAATTAACAATTAATAAAAAGATAAACCTTAGAAATAGAATTCAAACAATTTAATCAATTCAAATTTAAAAACTAAAAAAAAACTTAAACACTAAAAATAACCTTAACTTAAGATTGAAAGCAAAGTTAAATATTAAATACACTCTTTTAAGGACAATTTGACTCATTTAATTAATTAAAAATTAAAATTTTAAATTTAAATTATAAATTAAATATTAAATCTTAACTAAAATTACCATTAAGTTTATTACAATTACAAAGGTAATCGATATAAAACCTAAAACAACCCGTTCAATAATTCAAGGGGAAGACTTTAAATTAGTTGACACCTCCAAAAGTAATAGGTTACCTGGCAGGGTAATTAGGACTAAGTTAAAAAGAGACAAAAGTTTAATTTGACAAATGATACTGGTGAAGTTTTGGATTATAATATGTTAGGGAAGCTCTATTTATGCAGGTCTAGGAAGATATGATTTCGACCTGATGCATTTGGCTTAGTGGAACTAACTGAAGCTAATGATATCCAGGTGACTCACCAGAGCTCAGAAGTTTATCCAAAGAATATCTGTTTGTTGAGTCCAAAGCTAAACCTGAATCTAAAACAAAGTTAAACCAAGTTCTGAAATTGAATTTAACTTATCTCACAAAAATTATAGTATTTCCAGATTCAAAACATACATTGGGTCAGATGACTAAGGATGGAAATTCAAACTCAAATTAATTTAAATTAATTAATTAAATTCAATTCAATTAGAATTAAAATAAATTAAATTTAAATTAAATTTACTTCAATTAAATTTAAATTAAATTTACTTCAATTAAATTAAAATTAAATTTACTTCAATTAAATTAAAATTAAATTTAATTTAATTAAAATTAAATTAAATTCAATTAAAATTAAATTAACTTTAAAATTAAATTAACTTTAAATTAAATTCAAATCAATTTAAATTCAAAGTTCAAATTAAATTAAATTTAAATTCAAATTAAATTAGCTTTAAAATTAAATTAAATTCAAATTCAAATTAAATTAACTTAAAATTAAATTCAAATCAATTTAAATTCAAAGATCTAATAAATTTAAATTTAAATTTAAATTAAATTAACTTTAAAATTAAATTAACTATAAAATTAAATTAAAATAAAATTCAAATCAAATTAACTTGAAAATTAAATTAAATTCAAATTCAAAATAAATTAACTTTAAAATTCAAATTAACTTAATTAAAACTTAACTTAAATTAAAATTAAAAATTAACTTAACTAAAACTTAACTTTAATTAAAACATAATTTAAAACTTAACTTAAATTAAAATTAAATATTAACTTAATTAAAACTTAACTTAACTTGAAATTAAAAATTAACTTAACTAATAATTAACTTAAAAGTGAAATTAAAATTAAACTAAAAATTAAATTAAATTTAAAATTAAAATTAAACTAATTAAATTGAATTAAATAAAAAGTAAATTAAAATAAAATAAAATTAAAATTAAAATAAAATTAAAATTAAAATTAAACTTAAAATTAAATTAAACTTAAAATTAAATTAAACTTAAAATTAAATTAAACATAAAATTAAAATTAACCTTAAAATTAAATTAAACTTAAACTTAAAATTAAAATTACTTAACTTAACTTGAAATTAAAAATTAACTTAACTAATAATTAACTTAAAAGTTAAATTAAAATTAAACTAAAAATTAAATTAAATTTAAAATTAAAATTAAACTAATTATATTGAATTAAATAAAAAGTAAATTAAAATAAAATAAAATAAAATTAAACTTAAAATTAAATTAAACATAAAATTAAAATTAAACATAAAATTAAAATTAAAATTAACCTTAAAATTAAAATTAAAATTAAAATTAATTTAAACTTAAAATTAAATTAAACTTAAAATTAAAATGAAACTTAAAACTAAACTTAAACTTAAACTTAAATTAAATTAAACTTAAAATTAAAATTAAATTAAAATTAAAACTTAAATTGAAAACTTAAATTTAAGATTAACTTAAAATTAAAACTTAAAAATTTAAAACTTTAAATTAAAACTTTAATTAAAACTTAAATTTAAAATGTAAATTTAAAACTTAAATTAAAATTTGAAGTATTTAAAAATATTTCAAAAATCATTTAAAAATACTTTTACAATTTATTTAAAAAAGGATCATTTTAATCCTTTTAAAAATTATTTCAAAAATTCTTTTCAAAATTCTTTAAAAATTATTTTTAAATTTTTTAAAAATATTTTATAAACTCTTTTAATAAATTATTTAAAAAATACTTTTAAAAATTATTTTTTAGACACTTAATTTAAAACTTAATTAATAATTAACTTAAACTTTAAACTCTATTAAATAATTAATAAGTAAATAATTAAAACTTAATTGTTTAGTCTAACCTTATTTAAGAACTTAGGTTGGTTTGCTCAGTATCTTAATTTAACCTAATTAAAATATTTTACTCTAATTCATTTTAAATCAAATTTGACTTTACATTAAAATGTTAATCAAAATTTTAATTTATTTTAATTAAATCATAATTAAAGATTGACTTAAATTGAATCTTAGCTTTACTTAACTTTGTTTAATAACTTTAATAAATTTAACTCTAAATTAATACTGACTTCAAACTTAGTTAATCCTACTTAAATTAAATCTAAAACAAAAAATGAAATAAATAAAAATTTATATTATAACTAAGATTTTCATTAAATCAATTAACTCAATCAATTAATACAAAATTTAAGTTGTTTTAATCAAATAAGTATTAAATTGAGTTACTTATTATTGAGTTAGTAATAAATCAATTCTTAACTTAATCCTAAAATAATTGATTATTGATGCATTTAAATAATCTTATTTTAATCAAACTTAAATAAACTAGTATATAGAAATATTTATGTAAATAATACACTTGATGAACATATGTGTTACTAACACTAAATCCCCTAAAACACTTAGGTATAAAAATGTGCTAAGGTCTTAAAATTTAACATACCTAAACCTCAGTCTTAACTTAAGAGGAAGTATTAACTTAAGAGGCAGTGTTAACTTAAGGGGAGTGTTGACTTCAGAGGGAGTGTTAACTTCAAAGGGAAGTGTTAACTTTAAGGGAGAGTAACTTAGAAAAGGGAGAGTACCTTTAAGGAAGTCTTGATAGTTTGTTTTTGGTATTTATAGAAAGTTTTTATATCCCTTAGAAAAGTGTTTTAAATCATTTTTATAACTTAGACAATTCTGTTAAAATTATTTTTGTAACCGAAGGATAGGCAGGTGAGAAGTATACTAAGTGACTAGTCCTAATTGGAGGTTAGGCGAAGTGAAAGTTCTAGTGAGTGAAGCTAGGTGATGGAAGTCCTAGTGAGTGAAACTAGGTGGTGGAAGTCCTGGTGAGTGAAGCCAAATCCTAGTGAGTGAAGTTAGGTTGTGGAAGTCCTGGTGAGTGAAGCCAAACAATGGGAGTCCTAGTGAGTGAAGTTGGACAGTCGGTTGACAGAACCAACGAATCTTGAAATCTATTAACACTATCTTACTTTCTTGCTTTATCTATTGTGCTAACTCAGTGTTGCAGGGAAGTCCAGCTAGGTCAACGGGTCGATCATATAGCTAGCATGAAGTCTAGACAAGGTCAATGGGCTGACTGGATGTCTGGCAAGATGGTAAGTTGAGGTAAGTCACTGGAGGAAAGTGACTTTGTGAAGACGTGTTCCCTGTTTGAGGGAACAGTAGGTGTCAATCCAATTTAGATCAATTTGAAAAATCTAAGTTGAGATCTTGACTAGATTCTGGTCTCGAGAAGACAAAATTTAATTACTACTCTATTTATTATATTGTGCTAACTTTGTTGTGCCCAAAACTTATCTCATTGCCAGCTTGGAGCGCGCTGATTGGGTAGGCCAACGTCATGGTCCAGGCGCCTGAAAGGGATCCGGGAGCCCAGAACTGCTTATATAAGCAGTCTTCCAACAAGAGCCAAACACAACTTCTTCTACGATTGCTCTCTTGCGCACTGCTCCAAAGACGCTCCTGCGATGCTGCGAAGCTCCTCCGACAACCTGCGACTCAGTTTCATTTTCCTTGTTGTCGGTATTTTTTATAATTCGTGTACTAAATTGTGTAATACTTTTTGTGAATTATTAGTGATTGCCCAATGAAAGTACTCTCAGGTATGGGCCTTAGAGTAGGAGTTGACGAAGGCTTCAAATTAAGTAAAATTGGTTTGTTAGCGTTGCTTCAATTTTTCTCTTTCACTGCGTACTCGATTTAATTTATGATTTTCGACAATCGCTATTCAACCCCCCCCCCCCTAAAGAGAACTTTACGATCTAACAGTTTCCAGTAAAAAATATTAAAAAAGATTGACTTTTTCTTCTAACATTTTCTGAAATTTATTGCTTCTAAATCTTTTTCATTTATATTGACTTTCAACTTATTAGACTTTGCATTATATTTTTTCCCAATCACACTTATCTTTTTCCAAACTCACACCTTATGTTAGAAAGTTTGTGTTGCGATATGCCCGATGTGGGTGCGTGCTAGAATACATTTCGTAAATATGTGTAGCGAAAAATAAAATAATAATAATTTTTAATTATTAGATCACACACATCATACGCATACAAGGATATAACATGTCAAACATGATTGCATAATTAAAATTTTACAGGAAGTAAATTTACGCTAAGTATACTTTACGAATGGCTTGTAATGAGAAGGACATCAACTATAGTGACATTGTTGAACATCGCCTCTATTCGTATCCACGTCGAGCTCCTCAAGACAACTCCTTGAGTACAAGCCTCTCCTTTGGAATTTACTAGCCACGAGCGAAGAAGAAGGATCAAGAGAAAGAAGAAGAGAAGCATAGAAGGGAGAAAAATTTTCTCCCTTGTGATGGTCACGACAACAAGGAGGGGAGCCACCTTGTTGTTGGCGGTGGGAAAGAGAGGAGAGGGAGAGGAGAGGTAGATTTGGTTTCCCAAAGCTTAATCAACCAAATAATGAAACTTCTATCTAATTCTCTCTCAATTACATCTATATATAATCCTCTTTAATGAGTTGAATTAGAAAGATCAAATCCATCAAATCCAACCAATTAGCCCTTAACCAAAAATTAATCCATTAACCCCTTAGTTTGGTTCACAAGTAAACCAAGTTGATTCATGACTAATTCATGATTAAACCAAATATGGTTCAAATCTACCATAAGACATGTAGCTCATCCGCGCTTTCATTATGACAAATATTTCTATATTTATCTTATATATAGTTCAACTAGATATTTATCTCTTGATCTAAAAATCCTATTCTTTAACTTATTTTACGTCTTTTAGAGATTCGTTAATGTGTGTGACCCAATAGATTCCGGGTTTATCTTGGTCGTCCATAATTAACTACTTAATTATAAAACTATCATGAGTAGCACCTAGTAGTACATCATGATCCCCAATTAGTTAGAAAATCATAGTTGATTTTAGAACTAATTCTAAACCCTTCAGCAACTACAGTGAGTCGTGCCTTGTTCCTTTCACTCATCTTATACTCACTTGGTTCAAGACATGGTCTATGTGTCTGCCCCCACTAGACTGATTATGTCACACCTAGACCAAGTAATACTTTCTCGTTCTATGGATTCAAATTACTCGTACATGTGCCTAAGAGTCTCGCACTCTTAACATGTGATATTTTGGCCAAAGACTTTGAGTAATAATCCTAACGAGTGACCATAGAGTATACGTCTCCTTGCAAGGAATGGTGAATCCTCTATGGGCTATCCAAACATCTCCGGGCATTTTAACTTATACCCAATCATCCCGAGTCCACACCTCAATGAGGTGCTTGCTTAAGATATCAAAGTATAAGTCTCCATGACCAAGATGACTTGTATATCTCAAGTCGAAGGAAACTTGCACTCGAGCTGTAGTAAGAGCTTCACAAACATATCTATATATATAAATAACCATATAAAATCTTACAACGAGTCACTTTAATAAACTAGTTACTATAACTAGTATCCACGTTTAACTCTCGACATTCCAATGTCTCCAGCCAGTGAGAAAATAGTTGTTTTACGAACCAAGGAGTATAATCTATGCTAGTCTTACAAAATTAATGATGTCTGAATGCATCAATTCGATGACTAGAGAAATTCTAATACGTTCATAATTGTATATGTAGAGGTAATCACTAGTTATGATCCAATCATAATTTCTCTCATGCTATGAATTATATTATGGAATTCATTAAATGAGTTTAAGATAATAAAACATATAATATGTACTCAAATAGTGAATCTATATTTAGTAAAAATCATAAGACGATTGTCTTATGACATCCTCAAAATCTAACAGTTTGTCAAACAACTTAATCCCAGATAATGGTCTAGTTGCTTCTCCAAGTTCCTCCACACCATTAAACTCCTTTATTTGCTTATGATAGGGATGAAACCATGAGAGGAATCATCTATGGCCAGTAAATGACATTTTCTTCCCATTTTTCAAGTGCTTTGCATAAGTATCTTCTTCACATACTGGGCATGCATAATAATTATGTATAGTACATCCACTAAGGTTACCATAGGTAGAAAGTTATTGATGGTTAATAATAAAACTGCTTTAAGAGTGGAGAACTACCTTCGATAAGCATCATAGATCCCATCAACTCCTTCCCATAATCGTTGCAAATCTTCAACTAACACCTCCAGATAGATATCTATATCGTGTCCAAACTACTTAGGCCCTGAAATGAGCATAGTTAGCATGATGTATTTTCTCTTCATGCACATATTTGGAGGTAGATTATAGTTGACCAACATGATTGGCCAGTAGCTGTACCAACTACTAAGGTTGCTATGAGGATTAATGCCATCAGTTGTAAGTGCTAGGCGAAGATTTCTTGGCTTACTTTTAAAGTCGGGCCACATATGATCCACCAACTTCCACGATGGTGAATCAACTGGATGATGTAACTAACCAACAACTCTTGTAGAATCTGCATGCCATATTAAATTTTTTTATGTCTCTAAAGATTTAAACATGTGCTTAAATCTTAGTATGGGAGGGAAATACCAAACTATCTTAGCAGGAAAACCTTTCTTCTCAACCTTAGTTTTGGTTAGCTTCCACCGTGGCAAGCCACATCAAGGGCAGCTTATGGAGTTTTTATATTGCTTCCTATAAAGAATGCAATCATTGGAACAAGCATAAATCTTTTTATGAGTCAACGTCAAACAACTCAACGTCTTTTCTACATCATACATTGATGACGGTAGATTGTGATTATTTGGTAGCATATCCCCAAAATCCAATAGTAGATCAGAAAATAGAGCATCACTCATTCCATGTCTTGCTTTTGTATTGGATAGTTTCACAAGTGCATTTAACTTTGTGTAACGTTGACATCCCTTGTACAATGGTTTCTCTGATTCCTCCAAAAACTTCATAAACGCTTCAGGATTTTCTGTATAGTTATCATACACTGCCTCACATATATGAGCGGTTTTAAAGTTGTCATAATAATTATTAATTAACTCCTGGTTGATACTCTATTTTGCTTTATCATCTTTAGCAGGCTCACCATGTCAAATCCAATTCACATAATTTTAACTAAAACCATGGAAATAAAGATGCTCTAAAATGGACTTAACCAATCCTTGTTTAAGCTTGATATATTTGCAACAAGGACAATGAATGTTATTGGAGTCAATATTGGAATTCTGTAAACAATCTATAATGAACTGTTCTACACCCTCCTCATATCGTTTGGACCTTCTATCCAAGTATATCCAGGATTTATTCATTTCAATCTAGTAAAATCCCCAAACAATTAGGTCACAATCTAAAGATATTAAAGTAAATATACAAAAGTTAAAAAAATACTACATGTAGTTCAAAATATAAAATCTATGGAACTTCAATTTGAAAAATCTAATATAAGAAATAAGAAGAGACACTTCGAAGAGGTGTGTTGGAACCCTGTGGTAGTTTTAATGTGATCAACCAAGTCAGATTAGGTCCTGTTGGTGTTTAACCCTGTGTCTAAGTGTGCAGAAGATTAGGAGCACAAGAAGTCGAGCAGAAGACGTGACTAGCGAGAAGGATGGTATGGGAGAGAGCCGACGGGCTCGGTGCGTCTGAGGGACAAGGTGCTGCGGAAGAGTACACCGGTGGACAAGAAGGATGCGTGCGACCGCTCAAGGGATGAGAAGCCGGAGCGGAAGCCTGCTCGAGGAGAAGGTCGGAAAAAGGGTTCGGGTGAGCCCTATTCTGATTGACCGAAATCACCTAGATGATCGGAGCGGTAAAAGAGCATAATGTGACTGTAAGCACTGCTAGAGGCGCCTTCAAAGGAAGTTGAAGGTGCCTCCGCGCCTTCTGTGGAAGGCGCCTTAAACTGGACAGATTTCGTCATTGGCAGTGAATAAACTTTTATCCACTGGCGCCTTGCTGGAGGCGCCTTCCAGCCCAGGATAATATTTTCCAATGATTATAAAATGACCCCTGGACCTAGGAATAGAACACAACACTTGTAATTGAATTTTCTTGAGTTCTATTCTATAATTAAGTGTGCAAATTGTTATAAAGAGGCTTCTCCGCCTGAAGGAGAGTTTCAGTACGCTTTTAATTTCCTTGGATTAACAACCTCCCTTATTGTAACCAAGTAAATCGATTATGTCTCTTTTTCTTTATTTAATTTCTTAATTCCGTTTATACAAGTGTTAGATTTAATTACGCTATAAAAGTTCAAGGAAGGTTCGTTTTTTATTGCGGGGCTATTTTTCCCCCACTAGTCGGCTGCTACCGGGACCAACAAGTGGTATCAGACCGAGGTTCGATCAGGAGGACTAACCGCTGAACGAAGCATACGAGATGACCGAATCAAGTATCTATCCACCGAAGATCAAGGGGGGTTTTACCAACTGGAAGAAGAAGATGGAGGTATTTTTCAAAACTGATTTTGATTTACTTTTAATAATGAAATTTAGTTTTGTAGCACCCGAAGGCAAAGAAAAATACCACTGGACCAAAAAGGAGCAGGCCGATTTCGTGGCAAATGACAAAGCATAGTTCCATTTGCTAAGCCTCTTACCGCCACAAGAAGTCAACTGGATTGGAGCCTACGAGTCTGCAAAAGAGCTCTAGGAGAAATTCCTAGAACTACACAAAGGAACCTAGGAATCGAAACTCGCAAGATGGGATCTTCTCAGAAACCAGATCAGCAACATCAAACTGGAAGAAGGCGAAACCGTTGCACACCTTCACTCCAGGATCAAGGAGCTTATCACTGGACTCATGAATCTCAGAGAAAAGGTAAGTAACTGAGATTCTCCAGGGTACGCTCTTAACGCATTCCCTAGAAATACTGAATGAGCATCATTAGTAGATGATTATTATATATCTAAGGATCTAGATTCAACTACTTTAGAAGAATTATTTTCAACTTTTAAAGTCCATGAAACGAGATGTGCAGGTCCGAAGAAGGAGCATAACATTGCCTTAAAGGCAAAAGACAGAGGAACAAAATTCAGAATCTTCTCTCGATGATAATGAAACAGCACTGATGGTACGTAAATTTAAAAAGTTATTTAAAACCAAACATTTAATCAAGTGCAGGGTAGAAAAAGAAGAATAAAATGCTACCACTGCAAGGAAGAAGGGCATGTGAAAAATAACTACCCTAAATTGAAAGATAAGGACAAGAGCAAGAACAAGAAGCCGAGTCAAGCGAACAAGTACAAGAATATAAAGGTGACGTGGGATGAAACGTCATCCAAATTGAAAATTGAAGCAATCGTCGAACTTGCTCTAGTGGCAAGTCACCAAGAAGAAGAAGACGAAGCAAGTTCTTTCGAAATAAGCATCAATGAAGGGAGAGTGACATCGAAAGAAAACAATACTTCAGGGGGAAGCTTTGGATTAAGGGATCGACAAGGTAAGTCAGATATGTATCTTCCCCCTGACAAGTTATTTCAGTTTATAAAACTATTAACAAAAAATTACTTTAAATTAGAAAATGAAATTATAGAATTGAAATTAACTTTAACTAAATCTTGTCGATTAGAAGAATTTGATAAAATAAAAAATGAAATGAAAGCTTGGAAAATGAAATAGAAAATTTAAAAAATCGTGCATTCTCAAATATTCAATATATTAAAAAATATAATGGATTAAATTGATACCTTAAATATTATAAGGCTTATATTAGGAAAATTTCACAGAAATACATACCTAAGAAATTTTTAATTAACCCAATAGGAAGGAATTTATAATGGATTCCAAAATCATATTTTAATTGAATGTTTTTAAATTATGACTTTTAGAGAAAATTAAATATTAAATTTTTTTAAGAGGCTTTGTCTAGAAAGTGGTTGTTGTTCTAATATCCAAGAAGATCTGATGTCTCGTCATAACTTAGAAGCTAATTATTAAAATAAGTATTTAATTGATTAACTGTTAAGCATTTAGAAATTATAAAAATACCTTAATTTTTTTGTTAAAAATTAATTAAATATTTTTTTAATTCTTATCTTTTAAAAACAGTTAGAATTTTTTTTTTCACTAGTTTTATTATTTTTACTCTTACACTTTTAAATGAACCACATTTTTAATGTGATCAAAAGGGGAGTAGGGAAGAACAAGTCTAGAGGGTACTTGCAAGTCTAGAGAATACCTACAATTTTTTTTTTTCAAAAAGGTTAAAAAATTTAAATTTTTTTCTAGCAAATTTTACTTAGAAAAATTCTTTGACTTGCAATTTTTTTTCCAAAAATTAGAAATTTTTTTTACCCTAACTTAATTTGGATTTGATTACATTAAAAAGGAGGAGATTGTTGGTACCCTGTGATAGTTTTGATATGATTAACTAAGTCATGTTAGGTCCTGTTGGTGTTTAACCCTGTGTCTAAGTGTGCAGGAGCTTAAAAGCACAGGAAGTCGAGCGGAAGATGCGGCTAGCGAGAAAAAAGATACGAGAAAGAGCTAACGGACTCGGTGCATCTGAGGAACGAGGTGTGCTGCGGAAGAGTACAACGGCAGAAACACGTTCACTGCCAAATATCTACGAGTACATGCCCAATAGCTCGTTCGACAAGTACATCTTCTCTGCCAACAAGGGAAACACGTTCACTGTCCAGAAACTCCATGAGGTGGCCCTGGGGATCGCTAGAGGCATCAACTACCTCCATCAAGGCTGCGACATGCAAATTTTGCATTTCGACATCAAGCCCCACAACATCCTCCTCGATCGCAACTTCATTCCCAAGATTTTAGACTTTGGGCTTGCAAAATTGTACCCAAAGGACAAGAACTTAATATCCATGAGCGTTACCAGAGGCACGATAGGATACATAGCACCCGAACTGATATCGAGAAATTTTGGGATCATATCAGGCAAGTCGGATGTCTACAGCTTGGGAATGCTGCTAATGGAGATGGTTGGCGGGAGACATAGATGTGAGTGCTAAGAACACCAGTCAAGTTTATTATCCTTCTTGGGTCTACGACAAACTTGTTCAGCTGCATGCAATAAGTGAGAGCACCCATGATATTGAAGAGATTGTAATCAGTGAAATGGAGAGAAAGTTGTCCATGGTGGGACTTTGGTGCATCCAAATTAATAAAGTCAAGTAGCCGGCCATCCATGAGCAGTGTAATAGAGATGCTTGAAGGAGACGTGAATGATCTACAGATGCCACCCAAGCCTTTCTTGACCTCAGTAGAGCCAAGTCTGAGAGAATTAGAATTCTCCTCCACAATTTCATCTTCTGGAGAAGAAGAACTTTACGTCCCAACTATTCCGGATTGGCTTCATCTTCTATACAACTATCTGTCATCTCAAAGCATTCTTAAACTTAATATGGTTTAAAATTCTGATTGGTGTTGATTAGCATAACCAAAATGTATTGTTCCATTCAGCAATTTATGTTACATTGGGTTTGGCACAAATACTTGTCCCTGTTCAACCTTTATTGTTCCTTTGATTCTCTCATTCATGGGGAAGAGATGACTGACTAAAAAGATACAGGAGGCGAAGAAGAGATGCTTGGAGTAGAACACCCATATCTTATGGCTATACCTTTGCTTAATTCCATTTGTGTCAATTCAAGTTGAACTCCAATTAAACTCTGATTGGTTAATAGAGATATAGCTATAGTGAATGTGGAGAAACCAATGCCAATGTTAATAGCATTATGTCATATGAGTTTTGAAAAATTGTGGATTAATCTCAGTAGGATGCTATAAGAATTAATACTCTTACTTGATGCACAGCACTTATTTTGATACTCGGAAGGCATTAAATCATAAGCATGATATATTTATACAATTTGTTACTCTAAAATTTACATTAAATTGACTTTTTGATTGATACAAGTTTTGTAGTTAGAGGTAAACGAGCTAAGTGATAAAACAACAATCTAGGGACTTCCCCACCATGTAACAATGATCTCAACACTATTCCCACTCATGAAAGCTAAAAGAAATAAGCATTTGCAGTTATTTTATTAGCCATTTAGGAACCCTTCAATCCTACAGATATGATGATCTAAAAGCTACAAATTCTTAGTCCAATAAGCCACCATTGTCACTTCAGGCTGGTCATTTGCCCAAGATGAATAGCTCCTTCATCAACCATATATCACTTCCATAATTTATTCCTCTAATTTCAATGATTTCTGTTCAACTAATAATAGCCCACTCATATGATCTTATCTTTTAAACCCTCTTTTATAGCTCATAATTCTCCACTGTTGACACCTTTATTCCATTTTATGTCTCTGTCTTTATAATTTCGCCACAACCTTCAAATTCCTTTTTATACTATATATGTTGCTTTCTGTAGATATGAATTAGGAACAAGCGTGATTTCCTTAGCTGGAACTTATTTGATTAATAAATATGGAGGGCCTTCACTATCTATGTGCCATGTGCAGGCTATTCATAAAGGTATTAATTTTTTTTGTCATGATAGTTAGATATGAAGACGGTTTTTTATACAGATTCTGCTATTAGTTAGAATGAAATGATGAAATGTGAAGTTTGAAGAGCTCACTTATAGCTAGTTCGAGAGTATTAGCCCATTTATACAGTGTTTAGAATAGGATTTTTTATGCTGATTCAACAGATTTCGGCCTTGCTATTTGCAAACCGAGATATTCTTATTATTGTACACCCTATCGAGCCATTTGAGACAATCTAGAAAACGTATAGATGTCATCCTTGCATTACAAAATTTGCTGTCTGGATCAGTACTATAAAGAATACTGGCAACTCTTCCATATTACACTTCCACCAGGACCAGTTCGCTCTGGTTTATTTATCCATCTCAACTTTATGCAGTCTTTTTTAGCTCGTCTTTGATCTTTTACTCGTCGAGAAACTCATATATTGCCACATCTCTGTTATCCTGCTTTTACAGCCTATTCAAAGCTTCAAGTGGAACACTAGAAGACAGGTGCTTCTACTTTGGAGCAGAAAGATTACATTTACAATAACAGTGTATGAATGTAATCTGACAGGCGACCAGAGCCCGGTACATATGGTATATAATTAACCTGCATGTGCCTCTCTTCCTGTGCACTTTATCTTATGCGCTCGCGTCCATCTAATATGCATGGATATTGGAGCTGAAGATTACTTCATCTTCTTCTGCAGATCCACTCCAAGCTCATCACATCTACCATAATATTCCCGGCCGTTGGTGCTTTCTTTCTCCATCAATGAACCTCGTTACAGGAAGCACCAAATCCAACGTCGTCTGTTTCAAGAAGCACCTATCAAAAACTGATGTTAATTGTCTTTTTGTTTTCACCCTGCAGAATCTGCTGCTCCTCTTGTGCATCCACACTCCATTCAGCAGATCTCATGGGCTTTGCAGTCATTGTGGCAAAAGGTGAAACCCTCGCGGGGTGAGCTTTGCAGTCATTGTGCCACTGCAGTCAATGGCCAAACACTCTGCCATCACGAAAATAAGAAAACGGGTATCACACTGATCATCAACATCGTTCTTCATAAATTTTTTACATGAAAAAAAATGACAGAAGCCCATTTGGGCTGAAAGGCTGGTGGCAGTGAAGGGATGAGGTCGAAGAGACCAGGGTGAGGAAATAATTGTACCAGAAGAATCATGGTTGGGTCCCGTTGGGCTTCAAGTACTACCAAATTGTATACAAGACATGTCACTTTTTGTCGGATTGTGGGACCTTGACCCCGAGCTTCATGAGCTGGGCTGGCCAGCACATATATTACAGCACTTGCACGGACATCTTGTCGTCTCCTGACCCAAAGTAGGGTTCTTTTTTTCCCCTTCACATGTTCAAATTTTATATGGAAAATAATGAAACGACTTGACGTTTTTAGGTTTTGGCACTGCTGGTACAGATAGGTTGAGATTTTCCCTTATTTGGATTATTTCATATTTTAAAACATTTAATCGAGTTGGAAAGCTATGAAAGAAAATTCATTAAAAATAGATAGGAAAAAGGAAATGAAAGGGCGAGAAAATATTTGCTAAATACGTTTTTTCTATTCCGCCACAAAAACTGAACCAGGAAGGTCCGCGTAAGGCCCCACCCATAACCCTACTATTTTTGCATTTTTTTAATAAAAATAAAAATAAAAATAAAAGAATTAGGGCTGAGCTGAGGTGGACGGTGGACGTAGGACCACGCACGTGCGTCGTCCTCCTTTCATTTGTCTGACTTCTTTTACAGATTTACCAGCTTTTTCTAATCCTTGTTGGCCATCGTGGGAAACGCATCGAAGTGCGATTGGATCGTGGGTGGGAAACGATTTCTGGAGTGGAATAATAATTCGAAATTTTGGGTGGAAAATGTCGAAATAATGGGAACAACTAGCGGGTTTTTGTATGTGTTGCTGCTGATTTTATTTTATTTTATTTTATTTTCAAATTTTTAATTAATTATTTAATTGTTTATTTATTTTTGTGAGGAGTTGAGGATCTCTCAGTTTTTGTGCGTCGCCATGTGGCGCGCCTTCCGATGAGTAAGAGACACGACTGCGACCGAGTTTGGCGCCGTTAGACGTGAAAGGTTGTCAACTATTCCAGATACTTTTGACGAAAGGACCAAAACACCCTCGAGCTCTTCCTTTATTGCAGCATCGCCATCGATTTATTTTTAAAAAAACATTGGATATACTTTAATTTATTAGATATTTATTTACTTTTTAAAAACTATAAATTAAAAACAAATAAATAAATAAATCATGAGACAACAAGGACTAAGAAATAATTAAATTAAGGGTATTTTTACTTCAAAATATTATTTTTTAAAGATGTTTCAATGACAATAAAACCTAATCTGTTAAATTGTTTACACCGAACCATTTAAAAAATTGATTGAATTCATCGCAATTCAGCATTGAATTCAATTACCTGTTATCTCGTTAGTTGAACGAACATGCGGATCAAATTCATCTAATCTACTTGTAAAATAATCAAAAACAATAGTTATGCTTTATAGTTCAAATTGCTTCATCAAATTACGAAAAACAACTAAACCAATCGTCATCCCTTCCAAATATCACACAAAATGTCAAAGTCAGTCTGAAAATAGAGACAGTCTCATTCCTTTGGAGCCTCAGCTCTGAATGAATGATGATTCTCGTCATTACAGGATCCGATGAAGCAGGAAGTGTCGTACCTGCCCAGCTGCCCTGCCAACACAGTCACTCACTCCTTTGTAGTTACGCTCTAGCTAGGGGCACTTAGGGGAGCAAGTGTGGTTGGGGTTTGGATGGACTATTTGCTTGTGATGACAGTTGAACAGTAGCAGTACTGACAGTATTTTTCTAAACAGATTTGCAATTTTTTTAAAGAAAAAAAAAACTAAGAAAAAACAAAAACAAAAGGACTCGTATCGTGGCAGTGGAAACCTCACTGTTGCTGTTGCTTTTGTTGTCAGTGTGCGTGGAAAGATATATAGGACATCCTCCTTTTGTTTGCCTTTTGGTGTCTCATCTATCTTATATCTTCTCCTTGGTCCACTCCCAATCATGGTTTTGAATGCACTGTACATGTAGCACTGCTCCAGTTATGATTAGAGGAGTCACTCGATGAATTAAACTACCTGGAAAAAGTTTACACCTTTTTAATTTTGATCTTCTCTTCTGCTTCTGCTTCTGCTTATGGATTTTTGATTTCTTAGAGCAGTTACATGCTTTGCTTTCATAACTGACATTATTTCATTAAACTACGTAGTGAGGATGCGTGACTGCATGTTCTTTTTAAACTGCAGGAAGGATAGGGACTTAGAATTTTCAACTAGATTTTGTTATAATCCATCCTCGATGTTTTCATTTACATGTTGACAGTGAAGATGAATGTCATTTTCGTAAATTTTCCGAGTACGATGGGTATTTAACCTACGTAGGCCTTCTTCTTTCCTATATTGAAGCCTTGTTTGACCGCCCTGTACTGGGTCTTCACTTTTCTCTCCTTTGCTCCCTTTATAAGCGATACTTTTTTCGCTTGCCCTGTTTCTTTCGTCTCTCTCTCTCAAATCGATCGGGACGCAGAAAGGAGGAGAAAACGATCAAAAAGATTGCGCCTTTGTTCCGGGTTCGTTTTGGCGGCTCGGATCTCGCTCTGGTCGTACGGCTAGAGGCGGGCGTGTCCGCCGCTTCTACGTCGGTAATTCCTTAGGAAAAGGGGAAAAGGAATCGGCTTTCCCTTTTCCTGTTCCACTTCTCCCAGCGCGCGCGATGATTTGAACGCTGGGTGGACTTTGTCATCGTTCTGTATAATTGAGTTACTTTACCGAAGGAAAAAAGAATAACGAGGGAGAGAAGAACAGTAGGATTCCTCTTCGAGCCGTTGCGTGCAACTATTCCCTTCTTTTATTCTCTGTAGAAGGTACTTTGCCTTTTCATTCTTTGTTTTTGTGTTTTGAGTTTTTTTTTTTTTTTTGCGCCAAACTCACCTCTCTTTCACGGTTGTTTCTCCTTTCTCTGGCGGTCTGGCCGTTTTATCTCTGTGATCTGGAAAAGTTGGTTCTTTTTTTTTTTAGTGTGAAAAGGGTATTCTCCTTTGGTATCACTTTCGGTGGCTATCATGAGTTCTAAATCTTCCGTTGTTGATGATAAGATTAACTTTCAAAACCTTCGTACCTGGTCTTTTTTTTTTTTTTTTTTTGGCGTAGTTATCAGTTTAATAAAATGACCATGGGTGTTGGATTTGAAGCAATCTATCTTGGCTCTGCACTGACTGCTACTCCCTGACCTTTGCAATTTAGAACGGAAAGGTTATTTATTGTATTAGGGTCCAGGTATTTCTAATATTTATTAATGTAAAGGTTTCAGATTTCTTTTAGGTATTATTCTTTTTATGGGATAGGGTTGATTTTTGTACCACCTGCATATATCTTATATTTCTATTTTCTTCCGTGAAACATTGAATTATTGGTTTAGTTTTGGATTCTGCAGATTTTGTTTCTTCAGAAAAAAATCTTGCAAGTTTTGTTTCCATGTTATTTCCGAGATTTTAAGATTGGTAAATCTTTGTTTATTATAATTGTTTTCACAGCTTGTTTGAGTATCATGGAGGCCAGCAGCCAAGGAAAAATAACAAGCAGAGACTACAAAATTAGAGAAGAGAATGGTGCAAAATTTCCAACTGATTTTGGTGAACTTGATCCCTGGACGGCTTGGGCATACAAGCCACGTACAATAACTTTACTTTTTGTTGGAACATGTTTATTAGTGTGAGTGCTGCTGGATCCTTCAATTTTGACAGTTCTTTTGATACAAGATAATTTGTTTGATCCTTCATTTCTTTGGATGTCTATAAAGAGATTTTATTATATATCTTTCTGGCATCTTCCTTTCTTGATTTCCCTCTGTATTTTTGTATATGTTAAGACAAGTGATATGAAATCCACTAACTTGAATTTACATAGGCAAGCGATTAGTTGAACAGTTGCCTTTCATCTGAGCTATGTAGATAGGATACTAATACATGATGAATTTTATGAGTCTCGATTTGTTCTACAATTTACTTTTGATTGCATGCTTTACTTGGCGAATGTGAAGAATGTTTTGGCATAATCTGAAGAATGATGTGTTGGCCAGAAGTTTACTATGTTACATAATGATAGTCTTTTACTTAAGTACCAAGTAAGATTGAACAAGAGATCTGATAGTCTTGTAACATATGTTCTTTTTGAATTCTTTTAACGGTTTATCATCTTTTGGCTGCTTCATATTCTAAACCATTTTTTGCAGTTGGGCAAGTGGAGCACTAGATCCTGAAAGCACAGCATCAACTGACATTGTTACATCAGTAAAGAGGTAAGTTTTCTAGTTTATTGTACCTCAGGATTGTAATTTGCATGTGGAATTTATTCTTTGAATTCCTTTCTCTTGCAGAGGTGTCTGGGCGATGATTGCTGTCTTTTTAGCCTATTCCTTGCTGCAAGCACCTTCAACGTAAGCTATGGCTTCCATTTTTGAGAGCTCAGAACTTATAACTTTATGATGTAGATACATGTATCTCAGCATTATACAAGGTCATTCGAGAGCATTTGTTGCTTTGTATCTGGAATAATTTCCCCATCAAGAATTGCAATAATGCAGTTTTTCTATAAATTATGGACATTGTCACTTGTTTGTACACTCTATTTTATTCAGGGTTCTTATAAGGCCACATCCTGCAATTTGGCGCTTAGTTCATGGAATGGCTGTTGTGTACCTTGTTGCCCTAACATTTTTGCTTTTCCAGGTTTGTTGTGTTTCTATCTTTTAATTAGGATGATTATCAAGCGCATCTGATTCAGTTTCATTCTTTTCCATTTGTTGTTTTTGGAAACCATTTTCCTATTTATTGTGCTTTAGTAATTGTTGCCATTGATTCAAATAGGATAAAATTTGAGCCAAGAGTAATAATTCTAATAGTATGTGATGCTGGATACTTCATCAGCTTTAATTTCTCATGAAAATTCACATATAGTAGATTCGTTCTTCAAACTTTTTGCTACTGAGGTTTTTGTTGCTTCATCTGTTATTGTGATTTTGGTAGAATCTAGACCTCAAATAATCAATAAATTCATCTAATAATTCTGCTGTGAATTTGACAAATGTTCCTCTGGTTTCTTTTTCTCATTTCCAGAATCGTGATGATGCTAGGCAGTTTATGAAATATCTCCATCCTGCTCTGGGAGTTGGTAAACACTTGATTTAGGTGCTTTATGGTTTCCTCCAGAAAATAGCATATTCATAGATAAAGAAATTAACAGAATCTTTGTTTGTGCATTCCAGAATTACCTGAAAGATCATATGGAGCTGATTGCCGTATTTATGTCCCAGAGAATCCAAAAAACAGGTTTATCAATGTTTATGTATGATTCCTTCATTCATCAACCTTTTGTCATTCAGTTTATATTGCTTGGATCTTTCAAGGAACCTAAACCTTTTTAGATCTTGTCATCACTAATTTGTGTTAGTTTATTGCAGAATACATTATTTGATGAGTTTGTTCTTGCTCATATTTTTGGATGGTGGGGTAAGGCAATAATGATACGAAACCAGCCCCTTCTGTGGGTGTTGTCGATTGGCTTCGAATTGATGGAGGTTCATTTTCATTGTTTTACCTCTTTTTCCTTTTTTCCTTTTTTTGCAAAAATTACTTAAGTTTTTTTCTTTAAAAAAACATTATTTAAGTTCATTAGCTAACAATTGCAGTTTACTTTTCGCCACATGTTGCCAAATTTCAATGAGTGCTGGTGGGACAGTATTATTTTGGACATCTTGATCTGCAATTGGTTTGGTGAGACCTTAGTTACTCTCTTGTTACCTGCAAATGGATGCGAAAATAATTACTTTAGTAATGGTTCGAATGATGCGTTGAACATAAAGTATGAAAATTGCCTTATCTCTGATGCTTTGGTGGCATATTTTGAAATATGGTCTCATACTAGCATGTCTGACAGTACTGACTTGTGTTGTCCAATGCTCATTATCACTAAAAAGTAATAGCCATATGACCCATTGGTAAATACTTGCAGGTACTTCAACTGACATCTAAAAATTTTTAGAAATGCAGCCTTAGCGGTCCATTTTGTTTCTGAGTAAATGCATCATTGTGAACGCTTTTAGGTTGGTCACAGAAGTCTCCCTGATAGTCTGAACCTTCATTATTGGTGACTGGTAACTAGATGGCTCTCGGTTCCGCATTATTATTTTCTTTATGTTTCTCAAAATCTCTCTTATTTTAGCTTGAAATTAATTGAGGATTAATATTATTTGGTGATTTAAAGTATGTCAATAGCCTTATTTTGTTCCTAAATTACTCACGCCAGGTTCCTCTATAGTTCTTCCAAGAACATGAAGGTAAAGTGCATTTCCAATATGACCATGTAGGAAAGGTGGCTAAATCCTGAAGAATCAAGACTCTAGTTAATTAGCTTTGCCTTGGAATCATTATCATTTTGCTTCATAGGGACTTCCAGTCACAGTTTAGTTTGGATTATTTATCTAAATCCATAATCACTTTACTTACTCCAATGAAAATTATGTTCTAGGTTCCAAGCTTTTTTTAAACAAAATTCTTTTACAAGGTTCTGAAACCTTTGTTTATTCTGTTACATGCACATAGATCCATTCAAGTAAAAGAGGAGACACATAGACCATTTAGGCCAAAACACATTTCATATTTTTGTTTATGATACAGGTATTTGGGCAGGAATGCATACTGTTAGGTACTTTGATGGAAAAACCTATGAGTGGGTGGGCATAAGCCGCCAACCAAATATAATTGGTAAGGTACGGTATGTTGTATTTCTTTCATAATTTTATTTATGTTCAAGTTTGCCAATAATTGTGAGACTTTGGGGCATGAAATTTTTCTTTGTTCTCGGGATGTGACCCAGAAATTGTGAGAAATTTTGGTTCTAGTGGGCATTCTATCTGATATCAGCACCAGAGCCAACAATATCTTTTCACAAACCAAATAGCTGAATTGGAGGATTCAGTTGTTCATTTCCTTGGTGTTACATTTTAGTTTCATAAAATTTCCAGGCTATCAGAACTATCCTTGTTATTTTCAATTGATAAAAATGATTGGTATTGCATCTGTCCAAGAGTTGGTGCTTGATTTTAATGTGACTCTTGCAGTGGCTGTAAGGGTGAGTGGAGTATAACTTAAGCCTGTACAATACGTTGCTCATTGGTGATTTTGATTAATTGTCACGATCACTGCACACCAATCATACCATGCTGCCAACCAGTCCATTCATTAGCATGATTTTGTTCTTTCTCGAGTTAATGAGTCAAACTGTCAACAATGGTTTGTTCTTACATGACAATTTTGTCATTTTGCCCACACAATGTCTAAGCATTCACTTAGATTTCCATTTAATGCCGCTCAGGTCCAGGCCATGCATGGTACAGACTAATTAACTTCTCTACACGATTTATTCATTACACAAAGGATATCACTGTTTCTAATAGACAAGTTTTACTCTGTTCTGACAGAAAATTGATGGTCTACAGTTTTGATTGTTGGTGTAGGCATACTTTTAGCAATTTTTTTATGACAAATAGCAAACTTTAAAAATCCTATAGTTCTGTATATTGTACACTCAGCATAACCCAATGGAGTTGTAGATATTCCTCCTCCGAAATTTCATCATGTCTGTGTTTGTTCCAACTATCACATTTGCCCAAGAGTTAAACCTGATGATTGAATTGAACGTTCACAGTGGTGATTCAACCTCTTGCAGACAACAAAACAGAAAAAGCTTGTGGTTCATCCAAAGTGATTAAATTCTTGTTTTTATAGAACATTTTTTTTCTAATCGTCACAATACCATTTTTTGGTTATCCCTTGGCTTCCATTGTAACTTTTCAAGAGATGTAATTTTCTTACACAAAACTGCTCCAATATGTATTGTGTAGCTAAGGTATGGGTATTTTTTCGATTCTGTTCTTTGATTATAATTTGTTTGTGAAGGTCAAAAGAACATTGGGCCAGTTTACACCTGCAAGATGGGACAAAGACGAATGGCATCCCTTGCTTGGACCATTGAGATTCATTCAAGTGCTGTGCCTTTGCATTGTTTTTATGATTGTGGAACTCAACACCTTTTTCCTCAAGTTCTGTCTATGGGTTCCTCCTAGAAACCCCTTGATTGTTTATAGATTAGTTCTGTGGTGGCTAATTGCTATACCAACAATCCGCGAATACAACACCTACTTGCAAGACAGGTATCTATGTATCATTCAGTCTATCCATAAAGTTTCTAGATATTCCACTTGCAGAATCTGAAGTTGTGTGGAATCAATATAGCTAAAAGGGATACTAACATGACCAATGATTTCAGAAAGCCTATCAAGAAGGTTGGAGCATTCTGTTGGCTTTCACTAGCAATATGCATAGTGGAGCTTCTAATTTGTGTCAAATTTGGCCATGGTCAGTAGCATAACACTTTAATTTGTTCTGTCACTATGTTGCTTGAAGAGTTCATTTTCTTTACGTTTGATACAAGCATTCTCATCGGTGTTCTTCCAAACCAGGTCTCTTCCCAAACCCAATGCCCCCATGGTTAATAACTTTCTGGACGACTGTCGGCATGGCCCTAGTGGTGTTCCTATTCATCTGGACTTGTCAGATTCATCAATCCGTGATGAAGAAGAGGCGATGATCGCCTACCTACATTTTTCATTTTCTTCCCCCACTTTGACTCATTATTTTACCTCTGTAAATACTCTGCATCTGTAAATGAATCAATTGCTGCCTAGACTGGAAACCAGTCAGGCAAGTAGAGGATGATTTTTCATTTTAACTATGTATCAATGCTCTTCCTGCAGGATTTTTTGTGGCTGTACCTATATTTTTTATACTTTGATCTAACCTTTTATTTATTCAATTGAGCAATGACAAGAGCATGCCTTTTACAAAATGGATTGTAAAAGACATTTGAACTGGAGCTCACTCTCTTTGTAGCACTACTTTTGTAATGAAGAAAGTTGCCATTTGTAGATTATTTTCTCCAACTCAAAGCATCAAAATTTTGATGTTCTTTCTGTTCAAGACGTGATTGTCCTGGTTAATGGTTGTGACATGTTCTCCAGCTGCAACAACGAAGGTAAAAAGAGGCGTGGTAGGGTTAAATCTCGAATCTCGAACCTCGAACAGGACGAATAATATGGCATATGCTCTGAGTCTGAGGTGGGTGAACTATTATGACAATTGCACCCCTAACTTATTCTAATAAATAGCTTGTACATCCGTAGCTCATGGCCTCATGGACCATAAAGGAGCTTGAAAGCCATTCCTCACCTTCTCAGCTCCACACTTTCCCATTTTCATATTACAATTTCAACAGCAAAATCTGCAGAGAAAAAAAAATAGTCTCAAATGCATGCAAATTTAACCGATCGATCGAACCAGTGTGGTCCAAGAGTAACAATAAATGTGCACGCTATAAAGTATAGAAAAAGGAACCTAAATCATGTGACTGAAAAGGATTAAACAGCTTGCTGGCTAAACGTACCTTATGATCCAATTATCTGAATTTAATAATATCAAGAGATAATTTGATTTTGATCCTCACAATTTCATCTGGTCCTTACCATTTCATGAAATCATTTATGTTTATTTAACAGTCTCAGTGCAGCTAAACTAGCAGCCGTCCTCCATCATGATCTCACATGTAAATTCGAGCCGTAAAAAAACGTCACGCTTGCTTTAATCTTTGCCTTTAACTCTCTGACAAGGTTTGTTTACTTGAATCACACCCACCAATCTAGCAGCCCACCTACTCTAGAATTTAGTTTATCGTACAAAAATCACAATTATTTGATTGCCTAACAGGAGGCGTAGTTTTATGCACTTCAATTAATGTCAGCTCCTTGGACCGGTTTTAGATAGATTGTCGATTTCATTTTGTTATATCTAGCGTCGCCATCAACAACAGTGTCCCGTCAAAATCTTAATCACTGCAGAAAAAAATGGGAAGGTAAAAAACACTGTGAAGTTTAGTTGGCCATATTTGACCGAGCATGGCGAGAGAGAGTCAACAAAACAAAAGAGAAAAAAATATGAAGAGGCTGGAGTTGTTAAGATACAGCGAGGATTGATTGAAGGTCAGCATGTCAAACAATCCACGGGAATGGCCAGAGCAAATTAATACACGAGGAAATTAAGCACTTGCAGCGTAAGAAAGAAGAAGAGAAAAAGTGAGTTAGTGTAGAGGAGGGAGGACGAGGATGAAGGCTGCGAGGAATCCTCCCAGGCTCGAGCCAAGGAGAAGTGGCAATGCGCTCATCATTGCCACCATGCTGATTTCCCTGTGCATCCTCACCCTCGTCAAGGCTCGCTACTGCTCCGCTCCGTATGGTTTGTGTTCTTGTTTGGTGCTTTCTTTGGCTCTGATGAGTTGGGGATTTTGTGTTGTTGAGAGAATGCTACTGTTCCTCTTCTTGCAGGAAAGTCGCAGAGATTAGCAGAGGATTTAGAGGCGTCGAGAGTAATCGTAGAGAAGAGTGGGGAAGCTGCTCTAATAGGTAATTTGAAAAGATTTGGTAGAAAAAATTGGGTTTTTTTTCCTTCTGTTTTTTTGAAGAGAAGAGAAGAGTAGAGAATTCGTACTTTTGTGCAGAGGATGAAGATGAAGAATTAACCATAGGAACATCTGAAGAACACGCTGCAGAAAAAGCTGTGTTGAGCTCGAACAAGCCAATCTGCTCCGAGACAAGCAGGAGATCTGATGTCTGCGAAGTAGAAGGGGATGTGAGATTGCAGAGCAGCTCGCAGACCATCTTCCTGCCTCCTTCCTTGACAGATCGAGAATGGAAGACGAAGCCTTATTGCAGAAAGCACGATCCCCCGGCGATGAGGAAGGTCAAAGAGTGGACTTTGAAGCCGTTCCCCGAAGGCGGGCCGCCGCCTCAGTGCACCGTCAACCACGCCGCTCCGGCGCTGGTCTTCTCCATAGCCGGATTCACCGGCAACCTCTTCCACGACTTCACCGACGTGCTCGTCCCCCTCTTTATCTCCGCTTACCAATTCCGCGGCGAGGTCCAGTTCGTGATCCCGGAGCACAAGTCCTGGTGGGTGAGCAAGTTTGCCCTAATTTTTAAGCAGCTCTCCAACTACGAAATCATCGACGCCGACAACGACGACCGAGGCGCTATCCACTGCTTCCCGCGGGTAATCGTGGGATTAAGCTTCCACAAGGAGCTCAGCGCGGATCCGGCCAGGACGCCGACGGGGTATGGAATGGCGGAGTTCAAGGCGATGCTTCGGAAGGCTTACGGCCTGGAACGCCCGAGGGCGGTGCCGTCGGGAGACCAGTGGGACATCCGGCGGAAGCCGAGGCTGCTGATCATCACGCGGAAGAAAACTAGGGTTTTCCTGAACGAGCGGGGGATGACGGACATGGCGATGAGTCTAGGATTCGACGTGCGCGTAGCGGAGCCTGACATGAGCACCGACCTGTCCAAGTTCGCGCGGCTGGTGAACTCCGCCGACGTGATGATCGGCGTCCACGGCGCCGGGCTCACCAACATGGTGTTCCTCCCCGACGGCGCGGTGCTGATCCAGGTGGTGCCGTTCGGGGGGCTGGACTGGCTCGCCAGGGAGACCTTCAAGGAGCCGTCGCCGGCGATGGGGATCAACTACCTGGACTACCACATCAAGGCAGACGAGAGCACGATCGGCGAGCAGTACGCGGCGGACGACCCTGTGATCAAGAATCCATCCGCCGTGCACAAGCGGGGGTGGAATGAGATCAGTCGGATCTACCTGGAGAACCAGAACGTGAGGCCGCACCTCGGCCGGCTGCGGAAGACGCTGTTGGAGGCGCTTAACCACCTGCCTCACGGCCGCCATGGAAGAGGATGATCAAACCAATGGATTGCAGTAAACTGATCGATTGATCTCCCTCCTCCTATTCTTGTTCTTGTTCCTTCTTTTTTCTTCACATTGATCTCTGCATTCATTTTTGGTTCTTGTAAGAAAAATTCATACAAGTGTGCGATTAGATTCACAATAACAGTCCAAACCAAATCCATCAGTGTAAATTTCCTAGTTAATCTTTATGATAACCTTCTATAAATGGCATGCAATTCTCCATCAACAGAACTTGAGAATAATCATTCATGCCTAAGTAAACTACAAAGAGTTCAACTAGTTTGGATTTTCCCATGATTGATAAACTTCTCATTTGACTTTGTTGTCTTCGATCCTCTGCATCTTTCAATTGAAGGGGAGAGCTCCCAAGGTCAAATGGTTCGGTGTGCGGGAGCTGTCAAAGAACGGACAAGCCAACCTCTCTTTTGCTCGTTGGCTAATATCTGTCCAAGAATTGGAAGAATCTTCCATCAAAACATCACAATTTACCAAAATTCAAAACAACATTTGGGTGGGCAAAGAACAATTCAAAGGTAGCAAGTTGGATGAAGAAGAATGTTTCGAGGAACACATATGGCCTTGATACATATCAACATACTGTGCAGGGTTGATATCCGAGTCTAAAGTGTGGATGAGCCTTTGCTAATTTGGGGAAACACAAATCATTTTTGAATTAGCTTTTGTCATGTTCCAACCAAAAACAAAAGAGAAGGCAAAAGCAAATTGTCTTGAGAGGGCATGCCTCCACTTCGCCACACGTTAAAGCAGTTTTGTATAGTATGTCTCTCTCATGGTGCAGAATTTGTTATTGCTTCATCATCAGAGTCACTGCAGCATCTTCTCTAATAATTGTTCTCTATAAATTTTAGGTCAGCATCTCCTCTCCGATCCTTGGCATGGAGCAAAATTATTGTCCTCTCCGTGTCGGTCTCCTCGTCCTTGTCTCTAATTCTCTGCCTGGTGCACGCAGAGAGCGCTGAGTTGTATGTGCCCTTCCTTATTCAATGGCATAATTAAAGCAGTCTGCTCGAATATACTCAAAACTGAATGAGCAATTAACACAGATGCCCATCACTTGTTTAAACCTTTAGGTAAGGTGAACAGAATTACAGAAACCTGAATAGCCAAACTAGGTTGTCGTTTTATTTATCTATTTCCTTTCAACTTGATCCTCCCATGCTGCTGATTAACTAGCTTTACAAATTATAATAACCACTTAGATAGTAGAATTGCTCAGTTTTTGTTGTTGCGACAGTTTCTGATGGTTTTCGGCACAAAGTTCTTGATAGCTACCGAAGTAACATTCTTGCAGAAGATGATGGAGATCTTTATCAGTTTGTAAAATGTCTGGATCTATATGCCATTCTGACAGAAGAATTAACAGACTGTAATTACAGAAGTTCTTAAAACCCCATTCTGAATCATTAAATCACTTGACATGAAAATATAATCTGATGAAATCAAGAAGAGGGAGGGAAAAAAAAAAATGGCCTCGGCGTGACTCTGCTACCTATTGGATGATGAGCTCCAGTGCCTTCCACAGCGTGTTCTTGAATTTCTTTATATCGAGCTTCACGTTCTGGTTGTCCATGAAGGTGGACCTCATCACAGGGTGCCCTCGCTGGTGGAAGGACATGGGATCCTTGAACACTGGGTGATCCCTCGGATACTGCTCGATCAAACTGCTCTCCTCTATGGCAATGCTATACTGCACATAGTTGAGCTTCATGTCCTTAGCTGGCTCCCCGAAATCCAGCATCGCCATCCACTCGAGGCCCCCCCACGGCACCACCTGGATCACCGTCGCGTTGGGCGGCAGGAACACCAAGTTGGTGAGCCCGGAGCCGTGCACGCCCAACATCACGTCCACTGAGTTGACCAGCTTCGCGAATTGGCCCACGTCGGATCCCACATCGCCGTCGTTGACGATGATTTCGAATCCCAACTGGTCCGCCAATTGAGTTATTTCGTGTAGATTTGTGAATGCTCGAGATTGCTTCCTTGCTACGATGAGAATTCTGGGTTTCTTCCCGGCAAGGTCTTCGATGTTTGAAATGGCGTCCCTTTCCAGGGAGAAGGCTTCTCTTAGGAACTTGGCGAAGTCGACCATGGAGTAGCCGTTGGGGGCGCGCGCAGGGTCGATGCTAAGCTCCTTGTGCGAGCGGAGGCCGACTACGACCTTGCTGAAGCAGTGCACCTCCTTGTTCTTGTCGTAGTCGATCACCGGAAACTTGGAGAGCTTTTGGAACACCGGGAGGTAGCGGTAGACCCACCAGGGGTTCATGTCGCTGACCACGAACTGAACCTCGCCGTCGAGTTGCCGGGCAGCGAGGAAGAGCGGGATCAGCACGTCGGTGAAGTCGTGGAAGAGGTTGCCGGTGTATCCTCCGGCGGAGAAGACGACAGCAGGGGCAGCGTGCCTGACGGTGCATTGCGGCGCCGAGACGTCGACGGCTTTGACTGTCAGCTCGCGAACGCGGCTGAAGGCGGCGGCGTCGCCCTTGCGGGCGTAGGGGCGGAACCGGAACGCCTCGTTGCGCTCGCCGGAGTCGACGAAGAGGACGTCGGAGGAGTTTCCAGGGATGCGGATGTCGCCGGACAGCTCGCACACGTCGACCCGAGGGTCAGAGAATTCGCACGACAGCTTCTTCTCCACATTACTCTTGATTTCATGAGCTGCTTCAAGATCAGAATAGCGTATCCAACTTCAGATTTACCGAATCAAAGTGCGGCCAAACTAGATCTAAAAAATCTCAAAAATCGCAATAAAATCATTCTACTGTGTGCTTCATCTTGATCCGAGTTGCCACCGTTCTTTGCTCCCCCCTCCTCTGCTTCACTCGTACTCTCTGCAACAAGTTAAAAATTAGCTGAAAAGCTCAGTAACCTTCAACCAATTCCAAGCACAGACCTAACGCTTCATCGTCCTCCTTCCCCTGGAGATTCTCCTCTTCATTCTTTTCTGTAACAGGAAGCAAATCTGTGACCCTTTTGCTGATATAGGAGTTCATCTTATTCACAGAAAAACATGATAAATACTTGAAATCCATCATGAGTAGAGTCGGATCTAGTGAAGATCCTCACCTAATTGCTTAGAAGCCTGATCATCATCTCTTAGAGTAGGAGCTACTTTCTCTCCCTCCACATCTATGCATCAGAAACTTAAAAGAGTCTTAAAACCAGTATTCTATGATTGAATTCACACGAAACAGCAACAAACATCATGAGAAGTACCTGATCTCTGAGTTCCCAACTTTGAGCCAACTGGATCAATATCAAGATTTAGTTAGAAGGAAAAAAAAATACATTTTTATTTTCATAACCATCTAATTTCTCGTGTACAATAAAAGCAAAACAAAAGGAACTCACGACTGGGAAAAGTAAAAGGCCTGGAGATCAGTATGAAGGTCATGGAAATAACGAAGCATCCTACTACAAGCATAACGAATCTGAATCGCTGCGTCTGGCCGGCGTTTCGGAACAGCTTCAATTTGTTCGCCATCTCTTCTTTGATCGCCTCCTCTTCGCCGCCCTCTCTCAGTAGGAATTTGCTTCCTTCTTATCTTTTGACCTCCCAAGGAACCTGAAAGCTGTCTGTTGCAACTTGATAGGTTTAATAAAGATGCAGTAGTAGTTAGTGAAACTTAGCTATTGAGGTGGTTGACTGAGATGGGGATCTCACCGTCTCACCTTGTCCCATGAACTGGCCGGGCCAGCAGACTTGTAAAGCAAGCAGAGAGGTTGGTGGAGGAAAGCAGGTAATCAGGCGTATCTTTATCTTTTTCTCTAAGCAAGAAGCCGTCAAATGGGAGAAGTATACTACGGTGCTGTTTTGACATTGATGATTTTAATAAATAGGGGAGTCCTTTTAATTTATTTTTTTTAATCTTTCATCTGCTCCGTTGAAGTTTCCAATGCTCATTCTTGATGTTTTAGTCGTTTTTAGGGAAGCGTGCTTAAAAATAAGAGGAGAGCTTCAACTCCTAATAACTCTTGTTTAGTTACTACAGCAGCCCTTTAATATAATAACACAAACCCTTAACAATTCTTTCTATGGGTTAGAACTCATTTTGAATTTGACTTGCGTATTTTCCTTTGTCTCTTGTTTATTTATGGTCTTCTGGATGGAGAAGATTAGCACAGTGAGTGGTTCACAAACAAAGTGACTGATGTCGAAATTAAACGTTTTCTTCTTCTTTCTTTCTAAGTTGGAAGTTAGTGGATATATCGTAATCGGTGTGTTGGAGCCTTGACAACGGTCAACTTCGCGAACCAAACTTCCAACTTGTTCATGAGTTTATTGGTGGATCGCGAGGTGAGAGGATCCAACCGCTTTAGCTTTTGCTAATATACCTAAAAAAATTAGGTTTTAAAAGAATTTTTTTTGATGGGCAAGTGAAATGTTTTACATCAATAATATTTCACAATTATAAAATTATATTTCTTATATAATAGTTGTGATATTTTTATAAATCAAATATTTTTAAAAAAAACTCATTCTTATCCAATACGCTTTAGGAAGTTGTTGTTTGATACGGCAAATGACATGGGACTCAAAGTAAGGTCAAAGTCCAAAAAATCGATATGACTGCCAAAATTAAAAAGGAATCAACTCAGGATTAACATGATCAAATTAATTCAACCAAATGATCATCCGATCAGATACTTAATCCAATCGGATCTCAAATTTCTCAGTATCCATGAAACTCCAAGCTCTTGCCACCATTCAGAGCTAAAAAAAAAAAAAAATATGAGCAAACTATTTCAACCACGTGGTCAACCGATCAGACTTTCAATCCAATATAATCCAGTAGGACATACTGAATACTTGGTTCAACTAACCTTGTTGGCCGGGTACAAGGTAATTCTTAGCATATAGTAGATCGGTTATATTATCGATCGGATTTAAGAGACTTAACTCTTCAATTTTCATGAGCGAAGTGCTCAATATAAACCTGATCTGTCCTATCGCCAGTCGGATCTCTTTTAGGAGGCGACATTGTTAGAAGATTACAACAATTTGTTAGAAATTATTCCCTTATTCTAACATATGGAACCTTCTTCTACCTAGAAAAGACCGTTACACATTTTATACTATTCAACATATTTTGACATCAGATATTTTCTATCATCTTATTATCGCGGAGGTTATGAGAGATAGTATAAAAAAATATTCTCTCCGTTAATAAAATACATAAATATATGCATCTATACTACCGTTCTATTGTCCATCTTTTTTATTTTTTTCACTTAATTAATTACTAACTTAAGTATTGAAGGCCTATATTAGGTACCTCTTCCTTGATTTTGACCCTAACTGCTTTCCTAGTAAAGTCTATCTCTCGGTCAATTAAAATTACCAATCCAGAATACTATCTGCACCGTTTCAAGACGTATCATTGTTGTTCTCTACAAGCAAGCATAAACTGAACCACTACATGGAAAGGAACAACAAAAATGATTACTTCCGCAATGAAAATTAATGGTCAATTGCCTAAACCTCTAACATTATGTTCCTTTTAATTACCCAAAAAAAAGTGATTGGTGGGAAAAAAAAATCTAAAACTAAAAATGATGCATTTTATAATCATTTAGTACATCTCCCATGAATTTTAAAAAAAATTATATAAAATATACCACCGTAAATAAAGAATAGTCCACTTGACACGGGTCAACGATCACGGTAGAGGTCAAAGTCAAAACAATCAATGTAGCCCGAGCGAGAGGGGCATACATAGGTCAATCAGCAGGAAAGCGAGCTGAGCGGGCTATCCGTTCGGCTCAGGATATGCCATTGACAGTGAATAATGAACCGGTATAATAAAAGAGGAAAAAAATGGAAATTTAATAAAGGGAAGAGAAAATAAAAGAGAACACTCCATCTATCATTGAATACAGAGAAATCAAGATAAAGATGTCTTCTGTATGCAAATTAATATTATTAAACAGAGGAATATGAAGGGACATTAAGATAGGTATAAAAGAGTATGATAAGTATGAAGAAAGGAAAGATTCATCTCTGTCCCTATTATTTTCAATTCCTCTTCTTCTATTTCTGACTTGACCGCCGGAGGGTCAACGTCTGTGACCCCTTCCCTGGTTTGGTTTATTTTGCAGATAGGAGCGATGTCTTCATCCAGTCAGCGGAATCGCCACATCCCTAGCTTTCCAACTTCACGCTTTCGGATAGGATCATTTTGGCGCAATCTGTGGGAACGTAACCTGCATCCGGACGAGAAGATGGAAGACGCTGGACGATTCACAACGGTGACGTTAATGCAAGAGGAGCTCGACACACTGATACAGGCCCGAGCGGCGAAGATAGTGGAACAACAGCAATAACAGGAGCTGGCCAAGCGCCAACAAGCACTGGCTGAACGTTAAGCTCAGGAGCCTACAGCCTCCGCAGTAGGTCGACAGGCTGAGCGAGGAGACTGAGCTGAACGACTTTCCATTTGGGAACCGAACAAGAAGCCGATCAACACTTATAGGGATGCCCCTCCTGTGCCGGTCCCATTCCACCAAGTAGAAGAGAGGGCCCGAGCGAACAGACACTGGAGATCTTCCTCGGATGAGACACCCGCTCGAGACATAAGGAAAAGGAAGACACCCAGAGAGAATGATTCGCCCGAGCGGGTCAATCAACAATTTTTGGAGGAGATTCTAAATGACCCTCTACAGAAGCATTACACCCCACTAACGATCGAGGAATATAATGGAGCGACCGACCCCGACGACCACTTAGCCAAGTTTGATAACACGACCACACTTCACCAATACATGGATGGGGTGAAATACCGAGATCTTGTTATCTGGATCGACGTAACGTTGGCTCAAGCGGTTGCCGAGCAACTCGATTCATAGTTTCAAAGATTTTTAAACGGCTTTCCTGCATCACTTCACTAGTAATCGCCGCCACCAAAAGACAAATGTGAATTTATTCTCACTGAAGCAGGGGCCCCGAGAGGCATTAAGGGCATATATTCAGTGCTTCAATCAGGTAGCGATGGGCATCCCGACAGTCTCCTCGGGCGTGTTAGTGAACGCCTTCACCCAAGGGCTCACCGAAGGAGAGTTCTTCCAGTCGCTCATTTGGAGACCATCGAGGGACTTTAGCCACCTACAAAAGAAGGCTAATGAATACATCAACGTGGAAGAAGCCCAGGCGACAAGGAAGAAGGAGACACCCACTGAGCCCACAGGAGTGTCTGAACGACGGCAGCCGAGCAATCATCAACCCCCCATGGGGTCTCGGTCAGGAGGAGCCCCACCACACGAGCCCAGAACACATGTCGTGCAGCATGTGGCCGCCGCTCATCCAAAGGCTGCGAAAGGTAAGATGTGGGCGCCTATGTTCTGCTCCTTTTACCAGTCGGCGACGCACAACACCCGAGATTGCTACAACTGGCAGCTGGCAGGTCGACCTTACGGGGATATCATCACCGATCCCCATCACCCGATCGGCGACAAAGGCGTCGATCAACCGTCCAAAGGGAAGTCGAACCATGCCATCATCAGCCTCAGTGTGGGAGCAATCAAAGTCCTGCCTGAGTCTCTACCGAGCAGAACAAGTTGTCGGCATGAGAGGAAGAGAACCGAAGTAACACTGCTCAGGGAGAAATAGGAGTGATTGTCGGTGAGTCGACCAGCGGAGATTCTAACCAAGCAAGGAAGCCGCATGCTCGTTGACTTGAGATCCACGCTGTTGGCAGCAGCAAGGAGATAGCTGAAGGACCCGAAATCAGTTTCGGCCTAAGAGATTTAGAGGGAGTGGAAACTCCTCATGACGACGCACTGATTATTCCAGCGGTAATCGTCAATTATACAATCCATCGAACTTTTGTTGATACAGGGAGCTCGATCAACATTATATTCAAAAAGGTGTTCAATCAGTTACAAATCGATCGGAATGAGCTACTACCTATGACAACTCCACTTTACGGTTTCATGGGCAACAAAGTGTTGTCGATCGGACAGACCAAGCTATCCATCTCACTCGGCCAAGGAGCCCCTGAAGAGGGCAATGACCACAATTTTCATTATGGTAAACGCCCCATTAGCCTATAATGTTATCTTAGGCCGACTGACCCTCAACGAGTTCCAAGCAGTAGTATTCACCTACTACCAGAAGATTAAGTTCTCAGTAGATGACAAGGTGGGAGAAGTCAAAGGTGATCAATTAGTCGTTTGGCGATGAAACGTCGAGATGGTCAGATAAGAAGTGAGGACTGCTCGGAAAAACCTACGTCTAGAGGTAAACACCATCATTGAGAAGACCCTTACGTTGATTTATGAAGAAAAGGAGGAGGTCCAGATCCACCCGAGCCAGTCGGAAGCAACCACCTTCATTGTCATCGATCTGGAGAATGAGAAAAAAAGGCAAAACTGTCTGCCTGTCTTAGGCATAACCATGATGTATTCGCCTAGTCGACCCACGAGCTCTCTAGAATCTCGCCGAGTGTCGCCCAACATGAGCTTCATATCCGATCAGACGCCCACCCTGTGAAGCAGCGGAAGAAGGACTTCAGCATGAAGCAGAACCCGATCATCCTGGTAGAAATAGAGAAATTACTGGAGGCTGGCTACATCCGGGAAATCCAGTTCCCGAGCTGGCTCGCCAATGTCATGCTGGTCTCCAAGCCAGGAAACAAATGGCGGGTGCACATCGACTTCCGCAACTTGAATAAAGCGTGCCCGAAGGATTTCTATCCACTGCCCCAGATAGACCAGATGGTGGATTCTACGACGGGCTACGAGCTGATCTGCATGCTCGACGCATATCAGAGCTACCACCAAGTGCCGCTCGTTAAAGAAGAATAGTAAAAGGTGAGCTTTATCATGGTCGATAGAACATTCTACTACAACGTCATGCCGTTCAGATTGAAGAACGCCGACGTCACCTACCAAAGGCTCATGAACAAAGTGTTTTGGAAGTAGATCGACTGTAACTTGGAGGTATACGTCGACGACATATTAATAAAGTCAGTCCGAATTGCTGATCTATGTGTAGATGTCGAAGGAACATGCCGAACCTTGAGGACATATGGGATGAAGCTGAACCCGAGCAAGTGTCTGTTCGGAGCTAAGAGTGGACACTTCCTCGGATATATCATCACCAAACGGGATATTTGTTGGTGCGGTTAGTACTAACGGTCTAACTCAGATTTTAATGAATGACAAAGTAGGTTAAGTTAGTTTCATTGTGATCTAACACTTTGACTAAGTGTGCAGGAGAAATCCAACTAGGTCGACGGGCCGACCGGATAGCTGGCACGAAGTCCGGCTAGGTCGACGGGTTGACCGGATAGCTGACACGAAGTCCAGACAAGTCGACGGACTGACCGGATGTCTGGCACGAAGTCCAGCTAGGTCGAGGGGCTGCCCGAATAGCTGGCACGAAGTCCAGACAGGTCGACAAGCTGACCGGATGTTTAGCAGGTAAGTTAAGGTAAGTCACTAGAGGGGAGTGACTTGGTGAGGACGCGTTCCTGGTTAGGGAACTTAGGCATTGATCTAACTTAGAATAATTTTGGAAATCTAAGTTTAGATCGTGACTAGATTCTGATCTCGGTGAGACAAAATCTAATTAATACTCTATTTGAATATAATTGTACTAACACTTTATTTTGCAGGGTAGTATAACTTTTATTTTATCTCGGACTAACATTTTCTTGTAGAAAAATGAGTTTCTGGATGGTGGTCCGGGCGCTCGGAAGGCAAAAGTCTATCTCGTCGCAAACATGGAGCGCCCTGATTGGTCGGACCGACGTCACAGTCCGAGCGCTCGAAAGGGATCTGGGCGCCTTTCGGGTACTCGGAGCACTCCTATAAAAGGAGTCTTCCTCCAGAGCTACTGACAACAACTTCTTCTACGACTGCTCTATTGCGCTCTGCTCCTGCAACACTGCGAAGCTTCTCCGATAACCTGCAACTCATTTCCTTTTTCTTGTTGTCGAAATTTGTTTAATAATTCCTGTACTTATTTTGTAATCATTTTTACGAATTATTAGTAATTGCCCAACGAAAGCACTCGACGAATGCGGGCCTTGGAGTAGGAGTCAACGAAGGTTCTGAACCAAGTAAAATTGGTTGTATTAGCGTTGCCCTTACTTTCCTTATTTCCGCTGCGTACTCGAATTGATTTTCAAATTCTTAAAGATCGCTATTCACCCCCCTCCCTTTATCGAACTCTACGATCCAATAGTATCGAGGCAAATCCGAGTAAGGTAAAGGCACTGCAAAACATGCCCCGCCTCATAGCTTGAAAGGGGCCCAACTGCTGACCGGACGGATCACAACATTATCCATATTCATATCCAGGTCATTCGATTGGAGTCTATCGTTCTTCAAGGTGATGCGTTGAGCAACAAAATTCCAGTGGGACGTGGAGTGCGACCTGGTGTTGGAGGATCTCAAGGAGTATCTCAACTCCTTGCCTGTGTTAGCTAAATCGAGTGCCGAGGAGTCGCTTTGGATCTATTTGTCGTCCACAAAGTATGCGGTCGGCTCGGCATTAGTCAAGCAAAACGGCCATGAACAACAACCCGTGTACTTTTTAATCCATATATTGAAAGACGCCGAATCCCGCTATACTGGTCTGGAAAAGTTAGCTTACGCTTTGGTACTTGCCGCTCGGAGACTCCGCCCGTACTACCTCGCTCATCCGATCATCGTCATGACCAACAGTACCTTGGGAAGAGTCCTCCTCAACCCAGAGGCGTCCGGACAACTAATCAAATGGACAGTCAAACTAAGCGAGTTTGACATCCAATATCAATACCGAACGACGATCAAAACTCAGGTCTTGGCTGATTTTTAGGAATGACAATGGGTCGGGTTCGGGTCGGATTCTATATCCCCCGTCCCTATACTCATCGGGTATAGGATCTCCGATGGGTATACCCATACTCATTAAATGATCGGATATCTTCTATAGTTATAAATTTTCTTCTTTCTATCCAACTATTATCATTCAACAAAAATATATTAAAATTAACAACCTATTAAAAATTATATATATAATTAAAAAATAGATTAAACATCTATATAGTTTCCTCCTAATATCAATTAAAATAGTAAGTTAATTTTAGAAAAAGAAAATTTTCTTTAATATATATATATATTATCTAATCGGGTATTCGGGTCGGGTATCGGGTATTGATAATCCCTCTATACCCTCCTCCATTCGGGTCAGATGTCGGATCCTCCATCGGGTTCGGGTGAAATTGTCATCCCTACTGATTTTGTCACAAAAGTCTAGAACATCGAGCCAGAAGCAACTTGGAGAATATATGTTGACGATTCGTCCACCCGACAAGCCAGTGGGATCGACATTTTGCTCATTTCACCACGGGAAGACTGAATTCGACTTTCCGTCCGACTGGATTATAAGGCCACCAACAACGAAATCGAGTATGAAGCCTTGATAGCTGACTTACAGGCAGCACGATATGTCAGAGTCACAAAAGTTATTATTCACTCGGACTCTCAGTTGGTTGCCAAACAATTGTCAGGGATGTTCGAGATTAGCAGCTCCCGACTCAAGTTATATGCAGAAGCTTTCAAGAAATTGAAGATAAATTTTCAAGAGGTCACTGTGCAAAAGATCCCACGGTCGGACAATCCAGCAGCAGACGAACTGTCTAAGTTAGCTAGTTCTTTATCCCCGGTCGTGATCAACCAACCGATCGAACAGGTTTCATTGGTGGCACACATCAATTGGATGGAGGGAGTGGTTTTCTCGAGCAACTGGAGAACGCCGCTGATTGAATTCCTCCGATCGGGTAACACTCCGGCCGACCAGGAAGCAGCGTGACTCTTAAAGAAGAGGGTCGGATGATTCACCCTGATTGGAGACTAACTCTATAAGAGATATTTCTTAAAGCCACTGCTCAAATATGTGGGCCCGGAGGACATGAAGTATATACTCCAAGAGGTACATCTTGGCTCTTGTGGAAGTCATCCGGGCAGTCATTCGCTGGCTCGAAAGATTCTCCTGACCAGATATTTTTGGTTAACTCTCTAAGAGAAATCAATTGAGAAGTAGAAGTTCGGGTGAGCCCTATTCCGGATAGTCGAAATCACCCAAGCGAGCGGAACCGAAGTAGAAGTTCTGGACAAAAAGTCAATTGAGAGTTGACTTTGGTCCGAGTGTCAGAAGTTATTCTGGGTGCCTGGATCACCCGGGGTAGCCAGGGCGCCTTGGGTGCGAGCCCTAGTCATGGGCTGGTTCAGTCAGATCTGGGTGCTCGAACCACAAAACTTATAGTTTGCCACACTGTCACCATCCGTTGCGCCATGGATAAAAGTTTATCTACACCCAGGTGCCCAGAACCCTTCCAAGTACCTGGATTAGGACTATAAATATAACTCTGATCCAGTAGTTCAGAATCACTTGTACACGAGTTTCTTTAGTATTCTACTGTTTTGATTGTGTGCTTCCAATGCTTGTAAGAGACTTCTCCACCTACGACGAAAGGAGAATTTGATTAGTGCTTCAAAGTCTTAAATTAACAATCTTCTCAGTTGTAACCAAGTAAAATCAGTAGTCTCTTTCTTTTAATTAGTTTATCAATTCTTTTTATACAAGTGCTTTCATAATTCAAAATATCGAGAAATGTTTCATTTTCTTTTTGAAGAGCAATTCACCCCCTCTTGTCGGTCGCACAGGTCCTAACAAATGATATCAGAGCTAGGCTCGCTTCAGAAGAACTAACCGCCATCCGAAGCAAAAGAAATGACCGGATCCAGCATCTATCCACTGAAATTTGAGGGAGACTTCGCAACGTGAAAGAAGCGCATGGAGGTAATTTTCAAAATCGACTTTGAAATTTTATTAATTATAAAATATAATTTTATAGCACCTACGGATCAGTACGAAACCGAGAAAGGAGAGTACACATGGACGAAGAAGGAGCAAGCTAACTTTGTGGCTAATGGAAAAGCAGAGTTCTATTTGCTTAGTATTCTTCTGCCCAGGAGATCAGCCGGATCAGAAGATACAACTCCTCCAAAAATCTATGGGAGAAATTCCTAGAGCTTCACGAAAATACTTTGGAAGCTAAACTGGCAAAGCAAGACATCCTCCGAAACCAACTGACGAACCTCTCAATAAACAAGGGAGAGAAGGTAGCTTAACTCCATGCAAGGATCAAAGACCTGTTCACCCAGCTCAACAACCTCAGAGAAAGGTAACAAATCGTGACTCCTTAAGGTATGCACTTAATGCTTTCCCGAGAACACAAGGGTGGTCAATCTTAGTAGATGCTTACTATATCTCTAAGGACCTCGAGGCAAGTACTCTTGAAAATTTATCTTCAACTTTTGAACTTCACGAGTCTCACTGTGTAGATTCTCAGGAAGTAGAAAAATCAAACAATATTACTTTAAAAGTCAAGAAGGACGAATCAGACGCCAACACTTCCCTCGACAATGATGAAACATCATATATGGTAAGAAAATTTAAGAAATTTTTTAGAACTAATAAGTTTAATCAAGTGCAAGCAAAGAAAAGAAGAGCAAGGCGAATATAAGATGTTATAACTGTAATGAAGAAAGACACATCAAGGAGGACTGTCCAAAGATGAAGAAGAAGGACAATAAGCAAGGATCAAGTACAACAACAAAGTACAAAAATCTGAAGGCGACTTGGGATGACTCGTTATCATAATCTGATTTGGAGGAGTACGCTGGACTTGCACTGATAAAAAGTCATCAGGAGGAGAGCATAAACAAAGGGGGAAGCTCCTCAGAAGAAAGTTGTAGTGAGGAGGAAGAAACAAACTTCAGAACATATCTGGTAAGTGAGGTATGTTTACTACCCCTGACTAATTATATTCAGATATTAAATCTATGACTAGATTATTTTGTCAGCTAAAATAAAAAAAAAAAATTTGAAAAAGGAAGTTTTTGAATTAAAAACAATCTTTGTAAATACATGTCTCTTAGAAATGTATGATAAATTAAAAGATGAAAATGAAAAATTGAAGGACCAAATTAAAAAATCAAGAAACTTTGCATATGATAATCAAAATATCTAAAAAAATTATAGAAGTCTAAATTGATATTTTAAATATCATAAGGGTCAAATTAGAAAAGTATCATAAAAATATCTACCCAAGAAATTTCTTGTTAATCCAATAGGTAAAAATTTATTTTGGGTCTCCCGATCTTGCTTAGTCTAAAATAAATGATTATGCATGGTTTATGTTTAGAAATATGAATTTCATTTTCAAAATTGAGTTCATATGCTTATTGTTAATATTTATCATTGAAATTTTTTCTTCTATTGCTAGAATGAAAAATATCTCAGTATTAATTTTTTTTTTTAGAATTTTTCTTCGATTAAAAATTATTTTATAAATTTTTGATTGAAACTATTTGTAAATATTTATTTTTGAAAAGAATCATATCTATTTTAAATATTTTTCGTATAATCCTTCTTTTTGAAATTCTTATCTAAATTTTTTATAGTGATAGATGTTGGTGCAACATCCCTCAGGTCAAGGTTGACCTGGGTGACCAAGCTGAGTCTTGGTTTGAGTTTAGATGTTTGACAATAAGAAATTCATTGAAGAAGAGTCAAGTAGGTCAAGGTTGACCGGATACTTGACAGGGAAGTCCTGGTGAATGAAGCCAGGCAGAAGGAAAACCCTAGTGAGTGAAGCTAGGTGAAAGTCCTGGTGAGTGAAACCAGGTGAAAACCCTAGTGAGTGAAGCTAGGTGAAAGTCCTGGTGAATGAAGCTAGGCAGATTGGAAAGCCCTAGTGAGTGAAGCTAGGCAGGTGAAAGTCCTGGTGAGTGAAGCCAGGTGAAAGTCCTAGTGAGTGAAGCTAGGCAGGTGAAAGTCCTGGTGAGTGAAGCCAGGTGAAAGTCCTAGTGAGTGAAGCTAGGCAGATTGGAAATCCTGGTGAGTGAAGCCAGGTGAAAGTCCTAGTGAGTGAAGCTAGGCAGAAGGAAATCCTGGTGAGTGAAGCCAGGTGAAAGTCCTGGTGAGTGAAGCCAGGCAAGGGAAAATCCAGATGGATCAAGGATGATCAGACATCTGGTGGAAGTCCAAGTAGGACGAGAGAGTGACCGGATACTTGGCACGACGAGTAAAGTCCAAGTGGGTCAAAGGGATTGACCAGACACTTGGTGGAAAGTCTTAGCAAGTCAAAGGAGTGACCAGATGCTAGGCATGATGTATCAACAGGTCAAGGTTGACCGGATGTTGGTTTGAGAGGCTTGGGACTTGGTTTTGGGCAAAAACCAAGTGCTGGATCGATCAGTGGATCGATCCAGGCCTTTCCTAGCGAACAGAGAACCTCTGGATCGATTCATGGATCGATCCAGATGTCCAAATCGATCAGTGGATCGATTGGGACGCGGCTGCTTTGCGCGATAAGCGCTGGATCGATCCGTGGATCGATCCAGGCGCTTTTCCAGAGCACAGAGGTGCTCTGGATCGATCCGTGGATCGATCCAAAGCCTCCCCGATCGATTGGGAATATTCGAATCGATCGGGATCCGACCGTTGCGTCGTATTTGAGCTGCAGGAGTGCGTTGGCTGCAGCATCTCTTCTCTGATTCACTCCAGATTTCTTGCCAGCTCCTCCACAGCACTCACAAAGCTCAGATCGCCAGTTCTTGAAGGATCTTGGAAGTTTTCCAAGTCGAGAGGCGGATCAAAGCCAAGAAGAGAAGCTAGGGTTAGGGTTTATACTCATTGTAAGCTTGTAAGCTTGTATTTCTTGTATCCTTTCCCTCTCTTCTTGTATTGAGTCTTGTAGGGCTTCTCCGCCCTTGGTAGTTACCATAAAGGAGAGTTTTATTTAGTGGAGGGTGTGTGTGTTGGTGTGGATCCTTGGATTAGTCACCTCTTGTGAGGTGGATACCAAGTAAACCAACCGTGTTAGCGTTGTGTGATTGTTTCTTTGTATTTCCGCTGCATATTCTTGAAGAAACAAGCAACGCCAAGCAACGCCGAGCAACGCCAAGCACCGAGCGAACGCGACGAGCTATTCACCCCCCCTCTAGCTACTTTTGGTCCTAACAAGTGGTATCAGAGCAAGGTTGCTCTTCATCGGAATCACCGCCGGAAGGGGCAAACATATCAAGAAAAGCTAGAGGGTGAAGAAGTTGGAGCAAATTCTTCAAGTTCAAGATTTTATCAAGCTCAACTTCAAGATGCAATTCTAAGATGGACTTGGATTTGACACAAGGGTGGCTCCACCATATTCATCTACAAGCTTCGATTCTTGGAAATCAAGAATCGAAAATTTTTTTATGATGGAGATAGAGCAATGGTTTGCTCTCATGGAAGGTTTTGAAGCTCCCACAAATTCCAAGGGCAAAGTACTCAAAAGGAGCAAGTGGAGCAAAGACCAAATCCAAAGATTTGAGGCCAATGACAAAGTGACCAAGCTTTTGGTCAATTTATTGCCAAGCAACATCTTGGAACAAATTGGAGAGTTTGAAGATGCAAAGGAATTATGGAGCAAATTGGCCAAGCTTCATGAAGAGATCCCCTCCACTGTACAAGAGCAAGAAGTATCCAGAGAGGGTGACTCTTTGGAGCAAGACCAAGAGGAGGGCTCCGAGATTGAGAGATGCTCAACCTCCGAAGAAGAAGAAATCCAAGAAGCTTCATCCTCAAGGGAATGCAACGAAGGGAACAAGGAGGGAGAATACTCCTTGTTTCATATTCAAGATGATGAAGCCTCCACCTCTAGGATTGAGGGGGAGCAATTCTTGGTGACACCGGATCAAGAAGAAGGAGAAGCTTCTACATCCGGGTCAAGAGAAGAAGGGGAGGAAGAAGCTTCTACCTCCACAAGTCAAGAAAAATCAAATGGAGGGGAATCAAGGTCCGATCAAGAGGAAGCTTCTACCTCCGGATCCAAAGGAAAAGATGTCACCCCTACACACAAAGGTATAAATGTTTCAATTAAAAATAAAAATCATATAATATGTTTTGAGTGTAGGGAAAATGGACACTACAAGAGCAAGTGTCCTAAATTGGCCAAGAAGAAGGGCAAAGTGGCACAAAAGGGCAAGGCGAAGCCCAAGGAGATCATCCCCAACACAAAGAAGAGCAAGGAGCATATTATATGTTTCTCTTGCAATCAAAAGGGGCATTACCGAAGTCAATGCCCCAAGGGGAAGAAGGTGGTCAAGGCTCAAGGAGGCACTAGTCAAGGGGGAGCCTCCAAGGTAAAGAATAAGGTATCTTTTATTGAGCCTACCCCCTTACATTATGGTGAAAAGCATGATAGTTCTAACTTTTATCATTTTAATGCAATTTACCATAAGAATAGAAAGCATGAGGGCTTTAAGAAAAAACATGTGGCCCTACATGCCAAAACTACCCAACCTAAGGTTAGGGAGGTAGATAGACACTTGGGCGGGAACACTAAGGAAAATAGACACATGCCCAAGATCAAAAATGCTCATGGACCAAAACCTAAGGATTTAATGATAGAAAATCAAGTCTTGAGGTCAAGACTTGACAAACTAGAAAAGACCCTAAAAAGGATGGAGAATATCCTTAAAGGGCAAAATGAGAAATACCTAGGGCTAGGAGCACAAAGGTCATCCAATGGCTTTAGAGGTTTGGGATACAAACCCAAAGCTAAAAAGGATGTGCCTAGTTATCATAGGGTTCCATATAGCTATGGAACAAACCCTAAGTCTAGAGGTCAAGTCAAAGATACAAGGGAAGATATCCCTAGAAGTATCTTTGCAACCAAAGTGACTAAGACTTCTAAGAAGTCTAAGAAAGTCACTAACAAGGTCACAAGGGAGGCTATCCCTAGAGTTGACCTAGAAAGTGTGACCAAGGCTTCTAAGAAGCCCAACAAGGTCACTAGGAAGGTATCTAGGGAAGTTATCCCTAGTGAGTACCTAGAGCATCCAAGGAGCACCAATAGGTGTTGGGTTCCTAGGAGCATCTTCTCTACCCCATAGATGGGTTAGAGAGTGTCAACTCCGATTAGAAGGGTAGTTAACCTAACTTTGAGGAAATTGACACTCAAGGAGCATTTTCAAGGTTTTAGTTAACCTTTGAAAATGAAATGGACCTATTGATTACTTCTTGAAAGAGTAACATGTGTCTATTGGTGGAAAAATTGATTTTATCTTAAAAAGGCACAAATTAGAAAAATATAAGAAATACCAAGTTGGGACTTTGGTATTTTCTTAGTGCTACTCTTGTGGAAAAATGAAATATGCCAACATTTGAGGATATGTTTAATTATTAAGTGGCATAAACAAATCAAGAGAAATAAGAAATGTCAATTTAGGTTTTGGCATTTCTTTGAAGTAGTTAGGGCAATCTAGGTTTAATGTTTTAAATTAAAACAAGTGGTATCGTTTTAAGTTAAAACAAGTGGTATATTTTGAGTTTAGCTAAGTGATTAAGGATATTTAGATAGGTAATCTAGGTATATTTTATTTATGCTAAACATTGCCATGATTGCTTGCCCATCATATGCCATGACATCATGTCTATTTTTGAATTCATTATTTTATTATGAAAACTCCAAAAATATCATGTCATGACATTCATACATCATGTAGTAATAGGATATTTTCTTTTGAAAATTATTTTCTTTTGATGTATGTCATAACATAATCATGCATTAAGTTTAATTCCTTGTAATTAAGGACGAATGTCATTTAACAACAATTATTGACAAGTGACATCCTATGTGGATGTCTAATATCTCTAGAATGCCTAGATAGATATGCATGATCCCTAGATTAGGGAAAAATTAAAATCTCACATCTCACAAGGACTATAAGGTGACTTGTCCGTGTTTTAGTGTACATTAGATACAAGTGAGATGTTAGGAAGATGAACAAAACTCAAGATGTTGATTTAGTGCATTCTTTTGAGTTTTAGGTTCATCAAAACACATAGTTATGTGTTTTCCCATCATTGGAAAAGCTAATGTACAAGTCATGTGCATTATGCCCAAGGAACATGATGGGATATTGGTTTTGAAAATGTTTTTAAAATGTTTTTGGAAAACCTTGGTGAAGGCTATCTTTTGATAGTAATCACCATTGAATAGTTAGACACAAACTTGAAGAAAAACACTAAAGTTTTTGTAAGTTTTCAAGTTTGTGTCAATCTTTGAAAATATGATGTATTTTCATAGAAAGCTATTTTTCCATGATTAAGTATTCCCTAAATAATGTCTACACGAAATTTCATGATTTTGGATTTTGTAGAATTTTCTAGGGGTTTCTGAGACTGAAATGGAATTTCAGCAACTATCGAGTCTCGATCGATCCATGGATCGATTGAGTGCCGAATCGATCCGTGGATCGATTCGACAAGTCCCCGCGAGCAGAAGCTCGCTGGATCGATCACCGATCAATCAGTAGTCCGAATCGATCGGTGGATCGATTCGGAAAGGTTCAATCGATTGAACCCAACTCCAATCGATCCAAGTTGCTGATTTTGGGAAGGCTTGATTTCAGCATCTTTGAACCTCTTTGAGTCTAGGTAACCATTCCAAACCCCTAAAATACATTTGTATACATACAAAGGGTGTTTTCATGTGAAAACAAGGATGGATTGGTTAACGAAGACTAAGTAGAAGTTTAGGTTGAGGTTGTTTCAAATATTGAACATTTAAACCTCAAAACTTCTAAAATTTGGGTTTCCTAAAGGTTTAGGAATTCCAAGTCATTGTTGGTGCAATGATAGAAGTTACCACCATGTCTTTAGGGGGAGGGACTCTTTAAAGACATTAAAATTATTTTTCATGAACCTTGGAAGGTGGTCAACCTTCCGTTAAGAACATGCTCAAGGTTGAGCGTTTGAACTTTAATGGGGAGTGGATATCCTCATTGTTCAAGTGGCTTCAAGTGGATAATGCTCAAGGATGGGCATTTGCCTACATTGGGGGAGAATGTAGGGTTAAGGTTAATGAAGGGTATGGGACCTTCATTATCGTGTTGACCACAACGAGTGATGTTGTGAACAATGATGAGTAACTCTTCAGGGGGAGAGTCGTCAACAAATGGATTTGTTGATGTGTACCCAAAATTGGGGCATGGGTTGATGTGTGCCCAAAGATGGGTTGATGTGTGCCAATAGGGGGAGAATGAAAGGACATATGAATGGGTGTAAGTTAGACTTTCATTACCTAGAGGGAGTGTGCCCTCGTAGGGGGAGAATGAAGAGCTTAATTTATATGTTCATTACCTAGTGGCATGAAGATTGAGGCTATAGGATTAGCCTAACTTACATGTGGTATTGTAAGTGTTATTGTGGTATTGTCAAACATCAAAAAGGGGGAGATTGTTGGTGCAACATCCCTCAGGTCAAGGTTGACCTGGGTGACCAAGCTGAGTCTTGGTTTGAGTTTAGATGTTTGACAATAAGAAATTCATTGAAGAAGAGTCAAGTAGGTCAAGGTTGACCGGATACTTGACAGGGAAGTCCTGGTGAGTGAAGCCAGGCAGAAGGAAAACCCTAGTGAGTGAAGCTAGGTGAAAGTCCTGGTGAGTGAAACCAGGTGAAAACCCTAGTGAGTGAAGCTAGGTGAAAGTCCTAGGCAGATTGGAAGCCCTAGTGAGTGAAGATAGGCAGGTGAAAGTCCTGGTGAGTGAAGCCAGGTGAAAGTCCTAGTGAGTGAAGCTAGGCAGGTGAAAGTCCTGGTGAGTGAAGCCAGGTGAAAGTCCTAGTGAGTGAAGCTAGGCAGATTGGAAATCCTGGTGAGTGAAGCCAGGTGAAAGTCCTAGTGAGTGAAGCTAGGCAGAAGGAAATCCTGGTGAGTGAAGCCAGGTGAAAGTCCTGGTGAGTGAAGCCAGGCAAGGGAAAATCCAGATGGATCAAGGATGATCAGACATCTGGTGGAAGTCCAAGTAGGACGAGAGAGTGACCGGATACTTGGTACGACGAGTAAAGTCCAAGTGGGTCAAAGGGATTGACCAGACACTTGGTGGGAAGTCCTAGCAGGTCAAAGGAGTGACCAGATGCTAGGCATGATGTATCAACAGGTCAAGGTTGACCGGATGTTGGTTTGAGAGGCTTGGGACTTGGTTTTGGGCAAAACCATGCGCCGGATCGATCGGATCGATTCAGAGCCTGGATCGATCGGTGGATCGATCCAGCCTTCTGCTAGCGAGAGCCTCCGGATCGATTCGTGGATCGATCCAGATGTCCAAATCGATCGCTGGATCGATTGGGAGGATCGCGCGATAAGCGCCGGATCGATCCGTGGATCGATCCAGCGCTTTTCGAGCGATAGGCGCCGGATCGATCCGTGGATCGATCCAAAGCCTCCCGATCGATTGGGAATATTCGAATCGATCGGATCCGACCGTTGGCGTCGTTTATAGCCGTGCGTTGGCTGCAGCATCTCTTCTCTGATTCACTCCAGATTTCTCGCCAGCTCCTCCACAGCACTTACAAAGCTCAGATCGCCAGTTCTTGAAGGATCTTGGAAGTTTTCCAAGTCGAGAGGCGGATCAAAGCCAAGAAGAGAAGCTAGGGTTAGGGTTTATACTCATTGTAAGCTTGTAAGCTTGTATTTCTTGTATCCTTTCCCTCTCTTCTTGTATTGAGTCTTGTAGGGCTTCTCCGCCCTTGGTAGTTACCATAAAGGAGAGTTTTATTTAGTGGAGGGTGTGTGTATTGGTGTGGATCCTTGGATTAGTCACCTCTTGTGAGGTAGATACCAAGTAAACCAACCGTGTTAGCGTTGTGTGATTGTTTCTTTGTATTTCCGCTGCATATTCTTGAAGAAACAAGCAACACCGAGCAACGCCAAGCACCGAGCGAACGCGACGAGCTATTCCCCCCCCCCCCCCCCCCCCCCTCTAGCTACTTTTGGTCCTAACAATAGATTCCTTGAAATTCTATTTGAAAATATTTGTTTATAAACTTTTGATAAATAATAAATTTTCTATGTATTAATTACCGAAAAACTTATTTTTAAACCTAAAAAATCTTGAAAACTTATCTTTCCAAATTTTAATTTTTTAATTGTTGTGCATTTTATTTTCAATACTTAGAAATATTTTAGAAATTTATTTGTATAGAAATATAATTTTAAAATTTAACTCGTAAAAACTATGATTCTATACAAAATAATTTTGCAAATATAATTATTAAATCTTAGAAAATTCAGATTTGTTAGAAAATTATTTTGTAAAAGTTTTTTTTCTTTGATTTCTATTTCCTTAACCATTAGAAAAAGTTACAAATTTTTTTTCTAACGTTGTTTTCTCTAACTTTATTTCTAAGGAGGAGAATAATAGATGAGAGCTTAAGTTTAGGGAAGATTAATTTTATAAATTGCAAAATTCTAGTTTTAATTGTTATTGTATTACCTTTATGTTTTTTTTATCCTAACTCTAACTCGGGTTGATGCACATTGAAAAAAGAGAGATTGTTAATACCCCGAGGTAGTTTTGATATGGTCAACCGAGTTAAATTAGGTCCTATGTTTATTTGATGCCTTGTGTCTAAGTGTACAGGAACTTAGGAGTACAAAAAGTTGAACGAAAGATACAGCTAGTGAGAAGTACGACACGAGAGAGAGTCGACAGGCTCGGTGCGTCCGAGTGACGATGCGCTGCGAAAGAGTACGCTTGTGGACAAGAAGGAGGTGCACGACATTTCTAAGGGATGAGAAGCTGAAGCGGAAGACTGCTCGAGAAGACCTGAAAATGGATTCAGGTGAGTCTTATTCTGGATAGTCAAAATCACCCAAGCGAGCGGAACCGGAGCAAAAGACCCGGACAAAAAGTCAATTGGGAATTGACTTTGGTCCAGGCGCTCGGACCAGGTCTGAGCACTTGGATCACCAGAGGCAGCTAAGGCGCCCCAGGTGCGAGCCTGGTTGTAGGATGGATCAGCTCGGTCCGGGTGCCGAGACTTGGTCCAAGCGCTCATACCACAAAACTTATCATTTGGCATGCTGTCACGATCCATTGCACCGTAGATAAAAGTTTATCTACACCAAGGCACCCGGAACACCTTCCAAGCGTCCAGATTAGGACTATAAATACAACCTTGATCCTAGTAGTTCAGAATCACTTGTACACGAGTTTCTTTACTGTTCTACTGCTTTGATTTTGTGCTTCCAATTCTTGTAAGAGGCTTCTCCGTCTACAACAAAAGGAGAATTTAATTAGTGCTTCAAAGTTTTGGATTAACAACCTTTCCGATTGTAACCAAGTAAAATCGACAGTCTCTTTCTTTTAATTAGTTTATCAATTTTTTTTATACAAGTACTTTAATATTTCAAAAGATCAAGAAAGATTTCATTTTCTTTTTGAAGGACAATTCACCCCCTTTTGCCAGCCGCACGAGTTCTAACAAAATTTATTATAACACAACCCCTAAATTCGAAAATCTTAACCTTAAATGCATATAATATACCTGTGTGTATCCAAAATTTTTAATATGAAATACTCTAACCTAAGAGGGAAGAGGGAAAATCTTATTGACTTAAACCCGTTATAACCTAACTCTTGAATCCTAAAATTTTAAACTCTAAATACATATAATATATTTCAAAATAAAATTTTATATATATATATATATATATATATATATATATATATATATATATATATATATATATATATATATATATATATATGACTGTAAATGAATTAAGCATTCATGAACAAATTTGGTATTCGACTTAGTAAGAGTTTGTTTATATTCGTTCAATATATACAAGATCAATTAAACAAACAAACTTGAATAACCCATTAAACTAAACAAACAAGCTTGAAAACATATGTGTTTAGCTTGTTAACGTTCGGGAACAATATTCGTGAACAATGTTCGTGAATAATGTTCCCTAACCATATTCATTAATAAAACTTTTATCAATATATTAAATAAATAATAAAGTAAAATAAAATAAACAAATAAGTTTGAATTATCAAGCTCAATAGTTAATCAAATAATTAAAAGTTTCAAACAATGAAACAAGCTTGACTTGAGAGCTCGATAACATCTAAATGAACCAAGCTTATGCCAAACTTGAATTAAGAGTTCGATAACATCTAAAAGTATTAAATTCAAATCAAGCTTTAAACAAGCTCAAGATTATAAAAAGTAAATCAAGCCAAGTTTGAATAATTATTTCAAAAGCTTGGTTCATTTTTAATTTGACTCTTCTTGGTTCGGAAAATTTAAACATCCTAAAATTTAGCTCAGCTCAACTCAGCTCGTTTACAGCTATATATATATATTTTAATCATTCATTCAATAAATTTAAAATAATTTATGGCCACTTAAAAATTAATTTTTAAAAAAATATATATATATTTTTATATTGGTCTGTTTGCTTCTAGGAAAGAACAAATAGTAGGAAAATTGGAATAATTTTTATGTTTACTAGATTTTATTTATCCAAAGTATGATTCATAATTCATCTAGCTAAAGTTAGATAGACGTAGTGATATGACCCGGGCATGATACAATGATAAAGCGTTCATTAAATTACCAAAATATCCTCGGTTCAAATTCAGTTATTGCATTCTACCCTTGAGCATGTTGGTGAATAAGAGTTTCTTTATGTTTATTCAATATATATAAGATTAATTAAATAAAGAAGCTTGAACAACTTATTAAATTAAACAAATAAATTTGAACATATATGCGTTCAGCTCGTTAACGTTCATGAATAATATTCGTAAATAATATTTACGAATCATATTCATTATAAAATTCTTTTCAATATGTTAAATAAATAATAAAATAAATAAATAAATTTAAATTATAAAGTTCAATAATCAATTAAACAATTAAAAATTTCAAACAATCAAATAAATTTGAATTAAAAGCTCGATAATATCTAAACAAATTAAGTTTGATCCAAACTCAAGTCAAGCTCAAATCAAACTCAAGCTAAACTTAAATTGATAGCTCAATAATATTTAAATAAACAAAACTCAAGTCAAATTTCAAATAAATTTAAACTCAAAAACAAAACTTAAATTTGAATAATTATTTTAAAAACTTAATTTATTTTAAGCTTATTAAAATGATAAACCCGAATCGTTTACGATCCTACTTGTTGGAAAGCAGCTGGTGAACTTCCAGCGATCGCTTGGCTTTGAGAGTTTGAGTCCGCTCGTAAGCTCTCAGCAGCCACTTAGTCTCGTGATGGCCAGCTGGCCGTGAACTCAAACAATTAAGCGTCAGCGTGGGTCCCAGATGACATCCAATTTTCGGGCCAAATCCAATTGGGGCCTAAAAATTTAAACCATGATTCTTTTTGTGTTACACCAACTTAGTCCAAATCGAATCTTTAACCCAAAAAATAATAAATAGAAAAACATTTTGATTTAATGATAAGAAAATTTAATAATGTTGATAGGTAGAAAAACTGCACAGCACCATCCGTCTCTGACAAGGAACATGCCCAAAAGAATAAATGAAATCATAATAATTTCTTTTTAATAAAAAGATGGGCAAAACCCACACCTCTTTCCGTGTGGGTCCAGTGCACTTTGTCTTCTTTACCGCCTTTGCCTACTCCCGACGGCTCTTCACCCTTGTGTCACGTGAACATTTACGCAGCAGAACTCCTTAATAAAAAGGTTAATTTTCACGCAGAGATTAAGGAGGGAGTTGAATTTATTATTAGAGACCATTAATAATAATATTAATATTAATACAATTAATTAACTGGATTTTATGGAGAAACACATTTTTATCATTTAACAATAATAATAACAACACGGTCAAACTTTGGAACAGATTAATTATGTGGAATCCTCATAAATACATTCGCAAAACAATTTTGTACGTACATAAACTTCAAAGTATTATTCAATTTACTCTTAAATAAATGTCTGACTTCAATAAATATTGATATTTTGTTCAAAATTGGTTCCGTGAAGTACGCATGAACTGCAGCTTTGGCACCGTCAATCAGGTGGCCATCAATAATGGACTAGCATAACCAGATCAATATTTGTGAGTGGAGAAAAAAGAATGATTTCTTCAATATTTGTGACCATAATTATTTAGTTAAATCACTTGAACCAAGACATGTATCAATTTCTATCTGTAAACTTTTAATTACTGTCGAGAAATTAATTATCCAACAAAATATGCACCTGCTCTGCTTCGTCTTCCAGAGAGTAGTTCTACTCCCTGAGAAGCTCGAGAGCCTTCTCAAGAACAGGCCGGAATCTATCCAAATCCAACCTGACGTTCTGCTTCTTCAAGTAAATCTCCCCCATTTTTTCCCACCCGAGCTTGTGGATCGATTGCGGATCCGTGAACACGGGATCGTCCCTCGGGTACAGCTCCGTCAGCGTGCTCTCGTTGGCGGTAATGGTGTATTCCAGGTACTTGAGCTCCATCGCCTTGGCTGGTTTCCCGAAGTAGGTTGTCGCGATCCATTCATGGCTGCCGAACGGCACCACCTGGACCACCACCGCGTTCGTCGGCAGGAACACCAGGTTGGTCAACCCCGCGCCGTGCACGCCCACCATCACGTCGCACGAATTGACGATCTTCGAGAATTCCGCGAGGTCCTTGGCGGCCTCCGACACGAGCACCTCGAATCCGAGTTTCTCGGCCAGCTTGGCGATGTCGTCGGCGTTCATGAACTTTCTGCTCCGGGATCTCGCGATCAGCAGCAGCCGCGGCTTCTTCCCCTGTTGCTCTGCTAGTTTCAGCGCGTAGTCTCTGCTCAGCCCGTACGTGCTCCTCATGAACTGGAGGAAGTTCGAAGTGTTGTACCCCATCGGCGACTTCGCCGGGTCGATGATCAAGTCCTGGTCGGCGCGGAGCCCCACGATGGCGCGCCCGAAACAATGCACGCGCGCGTCGTTGTCGAGGTCGATCGCGTCGTACCGAGAGAGCCGGCGGAAGTAGTGGCCGAACTTGCCGGTCATCCACCGTCGGTTGAGGTGGGCGACGACGAACTGGACCTCGCCGTCGAACTGGCGCACGGTCTGGAATAGCGGGACGATCAAGTCGGCGAAGTCGTGGAAGTGGTTGCCGGCGTAGCCGCCCGTCGAAAAGACGACGGCGGGGACGCCGTGGGTGACGTCGCAGCGGGGCGCGGCGGCGCGGTCCGCGGTCGAGCGAACAGTGACCGGCTCGATGATTCTTGTCAAGCCGTGGTCCCACTTCCGGGCGTAGGGCTTCACCTGCCATGACTGTTGGTCGGTGAACGGAGAGGCGGTGACGCGGAGAATGGAAGGCGAGTCTTTGCCGGTGACGATTCTGATGTCGCCGTGGACGTCGCAAACGTCGCACCGGTGGCTCGAAGTGTCGCACATTGGCTTTGAGTCTGATTCCTCCGGATCTAAAGATGAAAAATAGAATTTTTAGATCAAATCTCGGTCAACAAGTGGAAATCAATTTAGGAACAGAGTGGCATACCTGATTTCCTGGCATTGTTTACGACAGGAACCTGCAAGCGGTCGACATGGTCTTCAAGAGAAGATGATGACTGTACGTTTCTCGACGAGTTGGGGATTTTGCTACCGGCTGTAACTTCACCGGCAGAGAACTCATTTCTTTGAGAGGGAATCTCAGATCCCGCAGAGGAAGAAACCCAAGCCGTCTCAATGGTTTCAGTATTTTCACAGAGATGTGACGATGCGCTGCCATGGCTGCACCTTGGCTCGCTCTGGTAATCTGTATCGAAAGATCAAAGAAAGAAAAAAACACAATAATAAGCCAGAGAAAGAAAACTACACCAAGATCATGCACGGTCTCGGGATTCTGTTTCCACTCACCTATTTGTTGAGAAATCAAAGAATACGCTTCCTCTTTCGACATTGGAAGAGCCACTGCAATTCCATGAACCCTTTTATCTATCATTTAACAGCAAACGAAAGACGAACACAAACACACAAATAAGAACACATACTCATAGGAAAAGCAAGCATGTCAGACTTGTACACGGTGACATAGGTGAGAGAGACCAGAAGGCATCCCATGAGCAGACCTACTCCCAAACTAAGATGATCAAATCCTCTGTAGATCGAAACTACCTTCAGCTTCTCCCCCATCACTGCGTGCACTCTTCCAAGGCAGCTCAAAGCTTTGCCGGCTTACTTCACTTGGAAGACGATCAAACAGCACCAGCACCAGCAGCTCTAAAAAGCTTTCCTTCTCCGCACCAGCGAGGCTCCGAGGTGTGAAACGGAGCGCAAGGTCAGATCAGGGAAACAAATTCTAAGTTTGGCGACGCTGTATATTGACCAATTACTCCAAAAAAAACAAGTTGTTTTGTTTCCTTCCGTAACTTGGGGACCGATGGCCGCTAGCGGCCACCGCATGGAAGACTGTGACGGCATGTGGCGAGTGCCAAAGATCGCAGTTCAGTTCAGTTCAGTTCATTCCTGTTAATTACATTCACCACCGATCGAAGATAAAAAAACTAGACAATTCTTTAATACTGGGATTTCAAGACTTTTGGTAAGTGGTAGTTGACCAATGATTAGATCATCGACGATCGTCAGTCGCAGGTGGGTAAAGTCAAAGGTGAGTTGCTGGGAAGATCCATCACCGACGGTTGTCGGCAATTGATCTCTCTCTATTTTTCAATCCGTTTGATTTCCATTTAAAATGGTTTTAGCATGATCAAATTATTTAAGTAAATCGATCGATTTAGTCGATGTCAATGCAAGTTAGGTCTATATGCTTCGTCTTGCACTAAGGAAAGCCTTTTCCGGTATTGAAATTTTGCCCATCCATGGTCAAGGTTAGGCATGTTGTGGAAAAATTGAATTGATTGAGAAAGCAATAAATATCCAAAAGTGTTAAAACCCTAAAATAGGGTTCCTAATTTTAGGAACTATATCGAAACCTTCTAATTTTCATTATGGTCGAATTTGTACATGTGATGGAAGCTCAACTTCATAGCAATTTTATAACTCTTGTTTAAAATTTATCAAGGCTCAACTCTAAGATTGATATTAAGTGAAATCATCTTTACTGCATAAAAGCTCATTCTACTTAAAAAAAATTTAGATCTAAACCCTATGTCAACATCTATTAGTCTAAATTTGTGGTACCTTAATTCCTTCTAGTTCCTACTTGTTGAATGATCCTGTTCTTGTTGAATGATCCTGTTCGAAAGTCGATAAGATAGAAAGCTGAGAATGTAGCGCTCCCGCTGACCTCCTGTGGACTCCGTTCGGACCTACAACACAGATTACGTCAGTGTCGAGCCAGAGAAGGGGTCCCCGGCGTTGGCCATCCGACGCTCAAGTCAGTCACCGGCGATGAAGTATAAGGCGGAGCAACAAGAAGACTGTAGTGTAAATAGTGAATATCACATATTGTGTACCTCCGTCAATACTTGGACCCCCTTTATATAGAGTTTCTGTAGTGCGTGCACGCTCCCCAAGGCAAACACGCTTCCCAAAGTTTTCCCTGAAAAGACTTGCCAATAAAATATCCCTAACACAGTACCTCAACGGGCCGAGCATATCTCTGAAGTGACAGTGGAAGTTTTCGCCATACAATCTTCTAGTTGTCTTCGCTACTCCTGTGCATGTGTCCGCTCGACCGAAGTTCCACTCTGTCACTGCCGAGACCTGCTGCCAGGCCGAGCGGGGTAGCCGCTCGGTCGAAGTTAAACTCTGCTGCCTGGCCGAGTGGGGTAGCCTCTCGGCTAAAGTTCTGCTCTGCCAATGTCGAGCTCTGCTACCTGGCCGAGTGGGGTAGCCGCTCGGCCTAGCTGCTGCACATCGTCTCTTCCTCCGTCTGGAGTTCGATACTCCATTAAGCTTCGGTCATTTGACCTCCCCGTGTCGAAGGCGGGATCAGACCGAGCCCTTCTGCCTCGGTCGGGGCATGCTAGCCCAACTAGCCGATGCTATCTGCGTGTTGACCACCTTGACTTTGACCTCTACCGTGGCTGCTATCCTCCGCGGGGTGGGGCCCCTCCTCATCACCGCATCACATGTCTCCCCCTCAAGTCTAGTCGAAGGAGGCCACAAGTCTGACTGACTGGACAATTGTTTGAGAGGTTTTCCACCCACTCGGCCTTCGACATTCCTTGGCTTCTGATCGAACTAACGTTGCGCAACGGTCGGCTATGTGTCCGCTCTCTGCCGATCGGCCTGTTGAAGCTGGTTGTTCGGTCGTAGGTCTGCTACTTAAGTCGATTGGCACAACGAACATTTAGACTTGTAAAATCTTTTCTTGGACTATCTTGGGCGAGAGCAATTCGGGCTTACGTCACCTAGATTTCTAGAAAATCGTGCAAATATCTTCGCATTAAGGCTGAGTGCGCCCCATGCCTTTTAATTGCCCTTATTAAATGTTGGCCCGTGGCGATGCGCCACATGTCCTGCCCACTCCCGCAGCACACTTGACGTGACAGGCGATATCTGCTGCCGATGTGACTTTTGGTGGTTTAAATTCAACGGTCCGATCTCTGCCTGGGTTTCTGCAACCTAGTTCGGACGACTCCGGTCGGCCGGCCCCGTGGTTTATAAACATCGCCTGCCTGCGTCTTCTTTACTCTGCGTCGTCGTCTTCGTCTACAAGCCCCTCCCCCCTCATCGCCTTCACCGCACTTTGCTCCCTCGTCCTTTCTCTGGCAATCTCTGTGATCCCTCGTAAGCCCTCCTCTTCCTTCGATTGAAGCTGTTCGTTGCTCGTAGAGTCCTTTTTTCTGCGTATCCTTTCTTCCCTGTTTTCTGTTAGGCTTTTGTTTCGATGGCAAGCTCTTCACAGCCTCTCGCCGGCATCCCTGGGCTTTGGTACAACTCTACCGAGTCTAGGTTTGACGTCGGCGACGCTGAGAGTTTGACCGCCGCCTTTGAATTTTCTCGTGGCTATAAAGTTGTTCTTCCTTCTTCTTCCGATTGGCCACATTCTCCGCCGCTCGGTTGCCTTACCTTCTTTAGAGATCAATTTACCGCTAGTCTGTGGTTTCCCATTCATCACTTTTTCTCGCCGTTTGTAAATACTTTCGCATCTCCCTTCACCAATTAGTGTTGAACTCCTTTCGGCTGCTATGTGGGATAGTTGTTTTATTCCGCCTGCACAACATTCCTCTCACCCCCGGATCTTCCACTATTTTTATTATCCAAAATTGTCCTAGCCAGGGACTTTCCTATTCCAAGCCCGAGTAAGCTTGATTTTCTTTGACAAGATGTCGACCTCCAACAAACACTAGAGGGAATATTTCTTTTTTGTATGCCTTCCCGAGCGGTCAGACTTCCCGATCCACTGGCAGCTCGAAGTGACGAATCAGCCTCCCTTGAAATAGCACAAGAGCTGGTCGAACTATCTCAGCACCGCTTCCATGCTGGGCGGTCAGAAGTATGACATCTACAAATTATTGTTGTAGGGTATCCTCTACATCTTCGGCTTGAGTCCGATTCGCACCTGGCTTCCATCCAGCCTAGGTATGAGACTTTTTCACTCATTCCTTTGATTCTAACTGATTTTTCTTTCTCTTTTGCAGCCAAAGTTATGCTACGTGCACGTCTGGCCGGCAAGGCTAAACTGGCGGACGCCGTGATCAATGCGGTCGCTGTGGAGGAGTTGGAGAGCCACGACCTGCAGTCGGTCGACACTCAAGAAGATCATCAGGACGAGAGCGAAGCGGCTCCAATCTTGGTGAGTGGTGGAGCTGCTGGTGGATCATCTCTTCCCTCTAAACGACATCCGGTAGTTCAAGTTGAGGGGGTATCAAGCTTGACCTTCTCAGGGGAGCCATTGATCAGGCGCAAGAGGCACCGGGCGGAGCCTTCATCACGCTCCGCCTCTTCAGTGGTGCTGTCCGTCGAACGGGTGGAAACGTCGACCCCCGCGCCAGTTCAAGAGACTGCTGCCCTTGAGTCATCCGATCAGACGCCCTCCTTATCTGGTCTGCCATAAGGCACTCTCTGCGCACCGCCAGTGGCCTTCATGCCACTGCCATCCAAGGCTAAAAAGTCTGGTATCCGTCCGGCGTCCTCATCTCGGCCATCTGGCCAAGCGACCTCAGCCCAGTAATCCCCGAGCGGACAACACCATATAGCGGTGGTTCTTCATCTGTCGACCGAGGAATGGCGCGAGTCGGCTGGCGCTGCATCCCGAGCTCCCTAGCACTAGATAATAATCCAAGGGCCGCTCGTGCAGATATGGGCCAACGCCCGAGCCTGCGCAGCGATGATGCCTCCGAGGGCGCTCGCAAACAACCACACCCAGATGTCTACCGGAGTAAGTGTTGCATTTTCATAATTTATCTCTGATCGACGCTTATATTCTCTTTGTTGTTTGCAGTACTGGGTGGAGAGCCTGACCATGTGTCAAAGGCTTGCATTTTTGGAGGAGAAAGTGAAGAAACTGAAGGCGTCAAGCGGCCAATCCTCTGCCTCTCAGGAGTAGACGAATGTCGAGGTGGCGAAGATGAAGGTCGACCTGGCGAAGAGCATGACGCTGCTCAAGGTCGAACGAGGAAAGAGTGCAGAGCAGGCCACTATGCTGGCTCGGCTCAACAAGTAGGTCAGCACCTTTGACGTGAAGATCGAGTCGGCCAATGCGAGGAAGCTTCGGGCCATCGAAGACCTCGACCTGAAGAATAAGGAGGCACGAGCTCTCGCCAAGAAACTCAAGGAAGCTGAGGATTTTATGGTCGCCGAGCGGAACAGCCGGTCGACCGAAGAAACTACCCTTCGCGGTCAACTATCCGCCAAAGATAATGCACTGGCCACCGCGAAGGACGACCTGGAAGCCTCCTGAGTGGCTTTGAAGACTTACCAAGATGTCGAGGTTGGTTAGTTCGAGACTATGAAGAATAACTACATCCGCTCGGACGCTTTCAACGACAAAGTTACCGACCGGACACTTGGCCTGTTCGACCTAGCGATCAATGAGGTAATCAACCAGCTCAGAGAGGGAGGCTACCTATCGGCAGCTCTGACCAGCAACATCATTAGCCAGGACAAACTTACCGCGTCGCTGCCTGATGACGCCTTAGATTACCTTGAGTGAGGCTGAGAGTTCCTCCCTATAAAATTTTTGAAGTTTTAATGAATGTTTGTTCGTCCGATCAAGCTTTATCTCCTCGTATTTATTTTTTCAACTCCTCTTTTTGAACACTGCAAGAACTCGTGGCCTCGTGACTCCTCCGATCGCCCACGATTAGTCTATCCATTCGATCGATCCTTTTTGTCTTCAGCGTTCATTATGATTCCGCGACCTTCCGATCGACCCTGGGAGTATTTTGAAGAATAGTCCCGAACGGTCACTGTATATTGAAGACTTTGCGCTTTTGAATAGCTCAGGTTCATGGTCAGCTATTCATCGACGCTTGCTCGCTCACTGAGACAAGGGTTTAAGGTCGTCGCTCGGCCGTTGAAGAAGATTAGGCGAAGACTGGGTTTAAGGCCGCCGCTTGACCGTTGATGTAGACCTGGGTTTAAGGCCGCCGCTCGACTGTTGATAACGTCTAGAGTTTAAAGTTGCTGCTTAACCGTTGGGGAAGATGAGGGTTTAAGGTCATCGCTCGACCGTTGATGTAGACAAGAGTTTAAGGTCACCGCTCAACTGTTGGCGTAGACAAGGGTTTAAGGTCGCCACTCGACCGTTGATGACGACAAGGGTTTAAGGTTATCGCTCGACCGTTAATGTAGACCACGGCTTAAGGTCGCTGCTCGACCATTGGCGTAGACTAGGGTTTAAATTTGTCGCTTGACCGTTGGCGTAGACTACAGTTTAAGGTCGCCGCTCGACCGTTGATGAAGTCCAGGGTTTAAGGTCGCCTCTCGACCATTGATGTAGATCAGGGTTTAAGATCGTCGCTCGACCGTTGATGTAGACTATGGTTTAAGGTCGTCGCTCGAATGTTGATCAAGTCCAGGGTTTAAGGTCGCCGCTTGATAGTTGATGTAAACCAGGGTTTAAGGTCGTCGCTCAACCGTTGATGACGACAAGGATTTAAGGTCACTGCTTGATCATTGATGATGATAAGAGTTTAAGGTCATCGCTCGACCGTTGATGACGACAAGGGTTTAAGGTCGCCGCTCAACCGTTAGTGAAGACAAGGGTTTAAGGTCGCCGCTCGACCGTTGATGTAGATGCATCTCAAGAGGTATTCTTTGCTTTTATTCATATTTTACCCTATGTTTAGGAAACATATAAAAATACATAAATTCACTCGCGCACCTCTCATATGACCCTTCAGGATTGGAGATGAGTCGCGCTCTACGCTCGCTCTGCCTTCTTCTTAGGTTCCCGATCGGTCGTGATCAATATGGTGGCCTCCGTTCGACTTGGGTGAATTTTGGACTTACCTCCTTTTCTTCGTAGACCGACCCATGAAGCTTCCTGGTGACGGGGTTCACCTCCAAGCGCGAATTCTTTCGAGCGCTCCTTGCTTCAGACTTGATCATCTCAACATAGCATCGTCGAGCAGCCAGCTGATCGCCTCTGACTTCGCCCACCCGATCGTCCACTGAGAACTCGATCTTTTGGAAATATGTAGACATCATCACCCATAATTCGTTGAGGGTCGGTCGGCCCAAGATGACGTTGTAGGCCAACGGTGCGTCCACCACGATGAAGCTTGTAGTCCTGGTTCTCCTCAGCGGCTCTTCCCCGAGCGAGATGGCCAGTCGGGCCTATCCGAGTGGCAGTACCTCGTTGCTTGTGAATTCGTAGAGAGGGGTCGTCATAGGAAGCAACTCATTTGGATCTATTTGCAACTGATCGGATGCCTTCTTGAAGATGATGTTCACCGAACTTCTTATATCAACAAAAATTCAGTGAATAGTATAGTTAGCGATTACCGCTCGGATGATCGACGTGTCGTCATGAGGGATCTCCACTCCCACCAAATCACTAGGGTCGAAGCTGATCTCGGGCCCTTCGGCTTTCTCCCTGTTGCATCCCACGGCATGGATCTCCGATCGCCGAGTGTACGACTTCCTGGTGTTGGAACCCCAAGGTTGTTTTGATGTGATCAACAAGTTAAGTTAGGTCCTGTGGTGTTTTAACATTGTGTCTAAGTGTCCAGGAGCTTAGGAGCACAGGGAGCCGAGCAAAAGACGCAGCTAGCAAGAAGGGCGGCACGGGAGAGAGCCGACGGTCTCAGTGCGTCTGAGGGACGAGGTGCTGCGGAAGAGTACTTGGGTGAGCGAGAAGGAAGCGCGCGGTATTTTCGAGGGACGAGAAGCCGGAGCGGAAGATTGATCGAGAAGGCCGAAATTGGGTTCGGGTGAGTCTTATTTTCGGTTGGCTGAAATCACCCAAGCGAGTGGAGCTGGAGCGGAAGACCCGGACCGAGGTGAGCAGCACCGGAGCAGAGGGTCCAGACCAAAAGTCAACCAAGTTGACTTTAGTGGTCCGGGCGCCCGGAGCGATTCCGGGCGCTCGGAACTTGATTTTGACCGGATTGCGGTCAAACATGATCCGTTGCGAAGGGGATCAAATTTTATCCCCTCTCAGGCACCTGGAACCCAGACACCTCGAACCCAGACACCTCGACCAAGGCTATAAATACAGCCTTGGTCCAGAACCTTTTCAACAGAACAAGAATTAGCAATACAACACTTGTGAGCTTTCATTTCTAGTTTAGCTTTTCTTTTTGCGTTTTCACTGCTGTAAAGAGGCTTCTCCTCCTGAAGGAGACCTTTTTAGTGTGCGATTCATTCCTTGGATTAACAACCTCTCCGGTTGTAACCAAGTCAAGTTTGTGAGTCTCTTCTTTTGGTTTATCGCTTTCTTTCTTTAATTATATGCAAGTGTTCTTTTAAAAGTCCGAGAAGGATACTTTGTGTTTGTGTTTTTTTAAGGACTATTCAACCCCCCTTCTAGCCAGTCAACGCGGTCCAACAAGTGGTACTTTACCCCATCTATATACCGGTGCAACGTGGCTTCATTATTGAACCTATCTAGATGATCATCCGGATCGGACGATCCATTGTATGCCCCAATTGCCAGCGGGGTATAATGTTTGGGCAGAGGGTCTTGTAAGATCTTCTCGGAGAACTGCCGATTGATCCGTTCGGGCGACGCGTTGCTTTGGGGCGCCTTACCTTTTCGTGTATCCCGAACGGGAGCACCATCCGCAAATGATCCCCATTCTAGATTCGCCTGGGCTATTTTTGAGGGGGTTTGGAACAAGGCGCGATGAAAAGGGATCGACGTGGGCGGCTCTTCCCCCTGTGTGTCGGCCGACCTTCTATTCTACCCCCGTATACAGATTTCTCCACTTGATCTTCCTGCCCCGCTCGTCTCCCGCCCGTCGATGTCGCAGGCTACGACGCTTGTCGATCGGCTGACGCCTGTTGCTGCTGCTTGATCATCTTTACCGCCCGGGCTTGCACGAGCATGTCAAGCTCTTCCTGGGTGAGCATCACGGTGGTGAGTCGTCCAGCGTCCTCCATCTTCTCAGCTTAGATGTAGGTTAAGTTTCCACAGACGACGTCAAATATGATCCTGTTCGAAAGTCGATGAGATGAAAAGCTAGGGATGTGGCGCTCCCCCTGACCTCCTGTGGATTCCGCTCGGACCTGCAACACAGATTACGTTGGTGTCGAGCCGGGGAAGGGGTCTCCGGCGTTGGCCCTCCGACGCTCAAGTCAGTCACCGACGATGAAGTATAAGGCGGAGCAACAAGAAGACTGTAGCACAAATAGTGAATATCGCATATTGTGTACATTCGCCAATGCTTGGACCCCCCTTTATATAGAGTTCCTATAGCACGTGTGCACACTCCCTAAGGTGAGCACGCTTCCCAAAATTTTCTCTGAAAAGATTTGCCAGTAAAGTGCCCCTGACACGACACCTCAACGGGTCGAGCATATCTCTGAAGTGACAGTGAAAGCTTCCGTCGTACGATCTTCTGACTGTCCATGCCCGGTGTCGACTGCACCAACTACCAAAAGGATGTCGATGGATATCAGAGGGAGTGTACTGCTAGGCCGAGCAGGTTGGTCTCTCGGTCGGGCATCGCCACTCCGGTGTCCCGTCCGGTCGGTCAGAACCTCGCTACTCCTGTGCATGTGTCCACTCGATCGAAGTTCCACTCGGTCACTGCCGAAACCTACTGCCAGGCCGAGCGGGGTAGCCGCTCGGCCGAAGTTAAACATTGCTGCCTGGCCGAGAGGGGTAGTCGCTCGGCCGAAGTTCCTCTTTTTCAATGTCGAGCTTTGCTGCCTGACCGAGCGGGGTAGCCGCTCGGCCCGGCTTCTGCATATCGTCTCTTCCTCCGTCCGGCGCCCGATACTACATTAAGCTTTGGTCATTTGACCTCCCCGTGTCGAAGGCGGGATCAGACCGGGCCCTTCTGCCCCAGTCGGGGCATGTTCGCTCGATCGACCGATGCCATTTGTGCATTAACCACTTTGACTTTGACTTACACCATGATCGCTATCCTTCGTAAAATGGGACCCCTTCTCATCATCACCGTATCATTGAACATAAAACATCAACACCCTCCTTGTGTGGGAAGTTGATGTTGTTCAAATTCCAAAATGGATCGCTTAAGACCATGCATTTAGTTAAAATCAAATCCTTAAATATTGAATAATTATTTATTTATTTGTTGGATAGTTACTCTCGTTCAAAATTTAAAGTTTATTTTTCATTTGATGGATTTTTTTTTAGTTGGAGAGAATAACACGGTTAATAATGTAGGTCTCGTGTGGCTGATAAAAAGGGATGAATTCTCTATAACATAAAAATAATCTCTTTTTCGATCTTTCAACTTAGTTAAATAATACTGATGCGGATATAGCTAATGGCATAGGAGTAATTAGGAGAAGGGAGAGGGGCAGTTTGGTCTTTTGGCATGAGTAGGGCTTTGTGTTAAAAGGTGACACTGTTCACGCCGCCAGGGAGGTTATTTTTGCTTCGAGCTCTGGGTTTCCGCCGCCACCGAGCATAGTGGCTTTGAGCTGTTGCCTCCCACGGTTCGAGCTTTCTCCTGCGCCGCCACTAGGAACCAGGGTTTCCTCCGTCCATCACCGGCACCACCAAGGAGCTCTGCCGGCGACGACCTCTTCAAGGCCAACTCCTCCCTTGCTCCCCCAACCCGCCGTCGACGACGTCTCCATCGACCTCCGCCTCATCCACTTCTCGTCCACCGCCGTCGGCTTCCCACCTAGACGTGAGAGCCTCGCCGCCACCGACTAGCCATTGCTGCCTCCTCCAGCGGCCACAGTCGCTGCCGACAGCTGTTGCCGCCTCCTGCTGTGGCCACAGTCACTGCCGGCAGCCGCCATTGCCTCCTCCCGCGGCCATAGTCGCCTCCGGCAGCCGCTGCCGCCTCCTGCCACGGCCACAGTCACCGCCGACAGCTGCCATTGCCTCCTCCCGCGGCCACAGTCACCGCCGGCAGTCGCCGCTGCCTCCTCCCGCGGCCACAGTCGTCGTCGGCAGCCGACGTCACCTCCTCTTGCGGCCACAACCGCCGTCTCCAGTGGACGCCGTCACCTTACATCGCTTTCATACTATTTGTTTGCTCCGACCTTTGAGTCGAGATGGGGTTCTGACCGTCGAGTCGTTGTGTGTCACTATTTGTATTGCTTGTGAGTTACTTGTATCATCCGACCTGCGAGCCGCTATCAAGTCCGGCCTGCGTGCCGTGTGCGGGCCTGCTTGTCGGTATCATATCCGGCCTACGCGCCATCTTTTAGGATCCTTGCTGCACCGGATTTCATGCCACCGCCTTCAGATCCGACTCCTTAGCTCACACCGGCTTCAGATCAACATCGTGATTAGCTCACCGACCCATCCGAGGGCGCCCCTGGGGCCAGGGACCTGCCTCGAGCATCGGGATACCAGGGACCGGGGCAACCCGGTCGTTGGATATAGGTACTATTGACCAGAGGATCTCGGACGACTTGGTCAACACAGAAAACAACCCACCATTCGGGTCATTGAGATGCGGTCAACATTCCAGACACGTCACACCGACAGGTTCGTCTTCTCAGCTTCCCTACATGATCATAATTGGCGTCGTCTGTGGGAATGCACCTGATCTGGAACGTGAAGATGGACGACGCCGGAAAATTCTGCCACACTCATGACCTGGATGGATTTCGACAATTATATCATATTCTCCTCACTTCACAGGTATTCGGGAGTCGAGTAATTGAGTCAGATCCTTTGCTGGACGGCAGGTTAGTTTTTCCGTTGTATTTTCTCTTTTGATCATAGGATCTGCCATAGTTCTCCGGTCGAATACTCCCGTGCCGATCGGCCGGGCTTGTCCTACATTAGAGCCATAGGCTCGATCTCGAAGACTCCTGCGCCGATCGGCGTTGTATTTTCTCTTTCGATCATAGGATCTGCCATAGTTCTCCGATTGAATACTCTCGTGCCGATCGGCCGGGCTTGTCCTACATTAGAGCCATAGGCTCGATCTCGAAGACTCCCACACCGATCGACCGGGATTATATTTACAAAGACTCCCGAGCCGATCAACCGGGATTATATTTGCGAAAACTCCTGAGCCAATCGACCGGGACTATATTATATCAGAGGCGCATGCTCACTGTCGAAGACCCCGTGCCGATCGGCCGAGTTTATATTATATCAGAGCCACAGGCTCACTGTCGAAGACCCCGTGCCGATCGGCCGGGTTTATATTATATCAGAGCCACATGCTCATTGTCGAAGACCCCGTGCTGATCGACCGGGCTTATATTTTATTAGAGCCACGAGCTCGTTGTCAAAGACTCCTGTGCCGATCGGCCGGGTTTGAGTTATATTGGAAGACCGTCGAACGACGACGTTAAACCCCAGAGTCGAAGTGGCGACTATAAAAACCCCGCCTTGAAGACCGTCGAGCGACGACGTTAGACCTCGGAGTCGAAGCGGCGACTATAAAAATTCGGCCTTGAAGACCGTCGAGCGGCGACTATAAAAATCTCGCCTTGAAGACCGTCGAGGGGCGATTATAAAAATCCCGCCTTGAAGACCGTCAAGCGGCGACGTTAAACCCCAGAGTTGAAGCGGCAACTATAAAAACCCCACTTTGAAGACCGTCGAGCGGCGACGTTAAACCCCAGAGTCGAAGCGACGACTGTAAAAACCCCGTCTTGAAGACCGTCGAGCGGCGACGTTAAACCCCAAAGTCGAAGCGAGGACTATAAAAACCCCACCTTGAAGACCGTCGAGCGACGACGATGTTAAACCCCAGAGTCGAAGTGGCGACTATAAAACCCTGTCTTGAAAATCGTCGAGCGGCGCCGTTAAACCCCAGAGTCGAAGCGGCGACTATAAAAACTTCGCCTTGAAGACCGTCGAGCGGCGACGTTAAACCTAGGTCTCCACCAGCGGTCGAGCGGTGACCTTAAACCCGTGTCTCTACCGTCCAGCTTATCAGCGCATCGTACTTCTTATCTCCCCCGTTCGAGGTCGAGTGATAATCACTGGTCTCAGACCAGCTTATCAACGCATCATATTTCTCATCTCCCCCATTCGGGGTCGAGCGGTCGTCACCGGTCTCGGACCAGCTTCTCAGATATTTCATCTCCCCCGTTCGTGGTCGAGCGGTTGTCACTGGTCTTGCACCAGCTTACCAGATGTTCTATCTCCCCCGTTCGGGGTTGAGTGATTTTCACTGGTCGCGGACCTGCTTAGCGAGTTCTCCTACCTCCCCTGTTCAGGGTCGAGCGATTGTCACTAGGCATAGGCCAACATATTAGAATATTCATCTCGTTATTCAAGATCGAGCTATCTTCGATGGTCGCGGACAAGAGTATCTCCACTGGTTTCGGACCAGAATATCTCCTAGGCTATACACCCGTTCGGCTCATGAATTTCGTCTCTGTGCATATTCGATTTCACGGGCTATACTCCCGCTCAGTTTTCGGGCTCCACTCCTGCCCAGCTTTGCTTCATCTCTCGCTCGGTATTTGTCCAGTCGCTCACTTGGCGTTCGCCCGATAGTTTGCCTGGCAGCAGCTCGACCCTATTTTTTTATCGCTCGGTCGACACTTTGGCAATCGCTCGACCCCACGGCCGATCATCCGCTTAGTCACGCAATTATTTTGCTCGACATACTGGTGATCGTCAGGTTGGTATTTTACGGTCACCTGGTTGACCTTTTCAGGTCTCCCGGTCGCATTTTACGGTAATCCGATCAGTATTTTACGATCACCCGGTCGACATTCTTTGGGCCGCTCGTTCAGCACTCTCAGTCATCCGGTCGGTATCACTCAACCGTCCGTTCGGCCACACGCTTGAACTAGGTCACATGCTCGACATCGCCCGCTCATTCGCCCGGTCGGCATTTTACGGACATCTGGTCATCTTTTTCAGGTTGCCCGATCACATTTTACGGCTATCCGACCAGTATTTTTTAGTGGCTCGGTCGGCATTCTCCCGATCCTTCGGTTAGCATCTTCGAGGTCGCGCGCTCGACATCGTCCGCCCGACGTCTATCCACTTGATCGACATCCTTTCGATGGTCTGGTCAGCATCTTACGGGTCGACTGGCCGACACTTTCTCGATCACCCGCTCGACATCGCTCGTCTGCTCGGTCTGCTCGTCATCCTGCGTGTCGCTCGACCGCTCGGCATCGTTACCATCTCATGCGACACCATTACTATAGCGATCGCTCGCGTGGCAGTATTGATTATCGAGAGTGAGTCAGGCTTTGTGATAAACTTTTTAGTCAGTTAGACTCGCGCCTCCTTCGACTAGACTTGAGGGGGAAACTTATGATGCAGATATAACTAATGGCATAGGAGTAATTGGAGAAGGGAGGAGGGCAGTTTGATCTTTTGGCATGAGTAGGGCTTTGTGTTAAAAGGTGACACTGTTCACGTCGCCAGGGAGGTTTTTTTGCTTCGAGCTCTGGGTTTCCGCCGCCTTCGAGCACAGTGGCTTTGAGTAGCTGCCTCCCCCGGTTCGTGCTTTCTCCTGCGCCGCCACTAAGAACCAGGGTCTGGCCCGGACCCGGCCCGGGCCTGTAACCGGGTCAACGGGTCGGTTGCCCGTTGACCCGGTTCACCGGGTCGAGCCGGTTACAGTTCATTCGTTGTAAAATTGGCGAACCGCCGGTTAACTGGCGGGTTGAACCGCTGGTTCAGCTGATAAATTTTTTTTTTTCTTAAACGGCTTGAACCGCAGGCGGTTCATAGCCGTTGGAACCGCCGGTTAACCGGCGATTCGTAGCCGTTGGGAGGGTTTTTTGGGTATTTTTTTCAACGGTTAGGATCATTTGACCGTTTTTTGATCAATGGCTATGATTTAGTGTTCGTTACTATCAAAACTCTATAAATAGAGAGCTCATTTCATCATTTTTCACACACATCTTTCTACTCTTAATCTCATTTTCGTATTCTCTAATCTCTAGACTCTACACACTTTCGTTTCCAATTTTCAATTACAATGGAAGGAGGCCGCGGAGGTGCATCATCTCGAGCTCGGAAGGGAAAGCAAATAATGAATCCGCGGGAGGAGAACCCCAACATTCAATCCACTGATGATGAGATTGAGCATCTTCCGAATCCGACACCCGAAACACAAGGAAGTACCGATGCAATTACTTCTAAGGTTTGGGAACTTCCTCCTCTAAAGTCTTCTATTTTCACTAAACATTTTGAGAAGGTCACTCTTCCGTCGGGAGAAATGCGTGCAAAATGTAAGCACTGCAATGCTTCTTATAAATTCCAAGCCGGCGGCGGCTATGGGTCGTTGAAACGACATGTAGAAACGAAGCACCCGACAGAATATGGACTCGACCGTTCTCAAACACAATTATCAAGATTTTCTTCAACTAGCGGTAGTACCGATTCCGATTTATTTTTATATTCAGATAATAAATTAAGAGAATCATTAGCTAAATTTGTTTCCGTAGAACATATTTCTTTTAGTTCTGATTCTAAATGCACATTTGAAGATTTTTGTAAAGAATCTCTTAATCCATGTGTTAAACGTGTTTCTAGGACTACACTTACTCGTACAATTAAAAAATTAGTAAAATAAGGAAAAAAGAATTTAATTGATGAATTTAGTAAATTAGATAATAAAGTTTCTTTATGTTCTGATATTTTGAGTGATCATTGGCAAACACATTCGTATATGGGTGTGACTTGCCATTGGATCGATAACTCTTGGAACCTCCAAAAAAAGATTATTAGCTTATAGAGTTTTTGATGAATCACATAATGCTCATAATATCGCACAATTATTATGTTTAATTTTAGAAGAATATGGTTTAACTCATAAAATATTTTCAATATCATTAGATAATGCTAGTTCCAATACCGCTTGTATAGATGATCTAAAATTTGTTTGTCAACCTATTATTGGAGGTTTATTTTTTCATATTCGTTGTGTATGCCATGTTTTAAATTTATGTGTTCAAGATGGTTTAAAAATTTTAGAAAGTTATATTAAACTAATTAGAATTGCAATTTCTTATTTATGGTCTCATCCATCTATAATAAAACAATGAGGTAGGTTTTGTAAAATTAATGGGATAAGACCTAAAAAATTTCCACGTGATGTACCAACACGTTGAATTCAACATACCAATTATTACAAGATTCATTTCAATATAAAGAATTATTATGTTCATTTTTTGTACAAAACACTAATACTAATATATATATATATATATTTATTTTCACAACAATGGAATATTTGTAGTATTTGTGAAATTTTAAAAGTATTTAATGATGTAACTGAATAACTTTCCGGTGTTTATTATCCCACTGCTCAATTAGTTTTAGAAAATTTTTCTAATATAGTATTAGTTTTAAATGAACATATTAATAATGAATCTTTATCTCCTTGCATCTTAGCTATGAAAACTAAATGGGAAAAATATTTTTATTTAATTCCTGAAATTTGTTTAATTGCATTTGTTTTAGATCCTAGATTTAAATTAGAAGTTTTACAAGAAATGTTAACTTTATAATATGACGCTTTAATTCCAATTAAAGATTCTTCTTCCCCTGATCCAGTTAATATTATATATAATGTTAGAATTTATTTATATGATATTTATAATCAATATTATGCAAAATATGGAGCACAAATTAATATTTCTGAAATACAACAAACTACTAATAGTAATTTAAAACTTATAAAAGTACAACTCTTATTAAAAGAGCGGACAAAACGTCCACGAGGATCCTCAAGTTTCACACAGGAACTTGAGAATTATTTTACGACTTCTTTTGATTTTAATGAAGCAGATAGTGAAAACTTCGATATCTTAAAGTAGTGGTCACAGAAGGCTCAAAGCTTTCCCGTTCTCTCCGTGATCGCAAAAGAAATTTAGCTTGTCCAGTTTCAACTGTTGCTGTGGAGCAGACATTTAGTGTCGGCAGCAATATATTAGATGAATGACGATCAACTTTGTCTCCCGACTCATTGGAAGCCCAAGCATTACTGGACGATTGGACCAGAGCGGAGAAAAGAATCCAAGGAATGCAACTTTCAGATGACGAAGTTGAAGATTTTGATACTGAAGGAACAAATACGATAGGAACAGGAAATGGTAGTGAGTGAAAATGTAAAAGGATAAAAATGTAAAAGAACTACATGTGCTTTGATTCCCCTAAAGGGATACGTAAGCAACTTAAATAAGTGCAAGCCCTTTTTCCAATAAATTTTAATTTTTAATTTTTAATTTTTAATTTTTAATTTTTTTAACATAATAATCTTGAACCGTGGTAAACCGTGACGAACCGTGAACCGAACCGTGAATCGGCGGTTCCGATCCGTGAACCGTAACCGTCTTGGGTGATTAAGGTTAAGGGTCGACCTGCCTAGAACCGTCGAACCGTCGGTTTCGAATCGTGGTCAGGTCTAAACCAAGGTTTCCTCTGTCCATCACCCACACCACCAAGGAGCTCCGCCGACGACGACCTCTTCGAGGCCAACTACTCCCTTGTTCCCCCAACCCGCCGTCGACGGCGTCTCCATCGACCTCCGCCTCATCCACTTCCCGTCCACCGCCGGTGGCTTCCCACCTGGCTGTGAGAGCCTCGTCGACACCGACTAGCCGTCGCTGCCTCCTCCCGTGGCCACAGTAGCCGCCGGCAGCCGCTGTCGCCTCCTGCCGCGGCCACAGTTGCCGCCGGCAGCCGCCATTGCCTCCTCCCGCGGCCACAGTCGCCGCCGCTGCCTCCTCCCGCGCCCACAGTCGCCGTCGGCAACCGACGTCGCCTCCTCTCGCGACCACAACCGCCGCCTCCAGTGGACGCCGTCACCTTACGTCGCCTTCATACTATTTGTTTGCTCCGACCTTTGAGTCGAGATGGGGTTCCGGTCGTTGAGTCGTTGTGTGTCGCTATTTGTATTGCTTGTGAGTTACTTGTATCATTCGGCCTGCGAGCCGCTGTCATGTTCGGCCTGCGTGCTGGTATCATATCCGACCTACGCGTCATCTTTTTGGATCCTTGCTGCACTGGATTTTGTGTCACCGCCTTCAGATCCGGCTCCTCAGTTGACTCACATCTATCTACTCGTCAGGACCGCGACGACTCGATCAGCACCGTGATCAGCTCACCGACTCATCCAAAGGCGCCCCCCGGGGCCAGAGACCTGCCTCGAGCATCGGGGTACCAGGGACCGGGGCAACCCGGTCACTGGATACATGTACTGTTGACCAGAGGATCTCGGACGACTTGGTCAACACATAAGACAACCCACCATCCGAGTCATTGAGATGCAGCAACATTCCATATACATCACACCGACAGGTTCATCTTCTCAGCTTCCCGACAGGATCAAGTACAATTAATTTAAGCAAAAAAAAAAGTGCATAAAAATGAATAACTAAAGAAAGAAACTAAGAATACTGGATTTACTAGGTTACAACTTAGATAATTGTTAATCTAAAATGTTGAAAAACTCTACTATAAATACTCCTTCGTTGAAGGCGGAGTAGATGTTGACGACTCAAGAAAAAGACTAGAAAAGATTATAGTAATTATTGTTCAAGTTGTGTTTTGTTTCCTAACTCTATGAGTCTTTTTATAGTACCTAGAAAACTCTATCCGAAGTTTGAAGGCGCCTTCAAGTGAGTCTAAGGCACCTTCAATAAGCTAAAGTTTATCCGTCGAAGATAAAGTTTTATCTTCGGTTAACGGCTATGGAAGGTGCCTTCAATAGGCTGGAAGGTGCGTTCGACACTATTCATGGAAGAGGTCTTTCAAGCCATTGAAGGCACCTTCTCTAAGATAGATCAGCTCCTTAGCTAATTTTCTTCACGTGGGTGATGCTCCGGTTAACCAGAGTTGATATCACCTGAAGTCAACTTCGACCTTCTCCTCGAGCAAACTTCCTCCCCGACTTCTCGTCTCTCGAACGTCGAGCACGCCCTTCTCATCCACCGGTGCATTCTTCCGTAGCACCTCGTCTCTCGAATGCACCTAGCTTGTCGGCTCCTTTCCCGTGGCATCCTTCTCGCTAGTTGTGTCTTTCGCTCGATTTCTTGTATTCCTAAGTTACTGCACACTTAGATATAAGAATCAAATATACAGGACCTAACTTAACTTGGTTGACCATATCAAAACTACCACGGGATATTTACAAATAATTTAATTTATTAAAAATTATCTGAGTTATTAATTTTTATAAATAATTGAAACTTAAAAAAAAATTACTTAGTTTCTTACTCAATATCCGAGTTATCTTTGATAAAATAAGTCGAGTTTTGAAAAAATAACACAGTTAGTAATGTAGTTTATTAAAAGATGTCTGAGTTATTAATTTTTATAAATAATTGAAACTGCAAAAATATTGTTTAGTTTCTTTATCAAAGTGTATTATATTTTCATTAGACAAATTAATATTTCATTAAAAAATTATTATTTTATAAAAAATAAATTTTAAAAATAATTAGATTTTTTTTTAAAAAAAAGTTATTTAGTTTTGTTATCTGTTAGATTTATTTTAGAAAAATTAAGATTTTATTAAAAAAATATTGAGTAGGAAACCGAGTATTAATAATAAATTTCCTATGAGAATTGATAGCTTTCCTCCCATAATATCGTATAAGACTGTAAATGAATCAAGCGTTCATGAATAAGTTTGATGTTTCGCTTGGTAAGAGCTTGTTTATACTCGTTCAATATACATAAGATTAATTAAACAAATAAGCTTGAACAATTCGTTAAGCAAACAAACAAGTTTGAACACATATGTGTTCAGTTCGTTAACATTCGTGAACAACGTTCGTGAACAATGTTCATGAACAACGTTTGTGAATAATATTCATAAACCATATTAATTAATAAAAACTCTTTTTAATATGCTAAATAAATAATAAAATAAAATAAATAAATAAATTTAAATTATCAAACTCAATAACCAATCAAATAATTAAAAGTTTAAAAAAATCAAATAAGCTTGAATTGAGAGTTTGATAATATCTAAATGAACCAAGCTCGAATCAAGCTTGAACTGAAAGCTTGATAACATCTAAACGAACCAAACTCAAACTAAATTTCAAACAAGCTTAAGCTCATGAAAAATAAATCAAGTCAAGTTTAAACACTCATTTTAAAAACTTGGTTCATTATAAATTCAACTCACCTTAACTTAATTATCTTATCAAATAAATTTAAATATCCCAAAACTCGACTCAACTTATTTACACCCTAATATCGTAGCATATTTGCTTTGTCAGTTGCCCCACGGGGTTATCCGAATGGGTTAAGGCGTAGAAGTTTGCCCAATGAGCACGTGGGTTCGAATCGCAGCGGCAGCAAGGGCATAAATCCCTTATCCCTGTGCCCCTCAGCCCACTGTGCCTTACCTCCTTCGGCTACCGTGATAAACCTCCCTCGTGATTGCCTTGGGCGAGGTCCACGGAGGCGCTGGGGGCGAGCGTTATCGCCTTTTTGCCCAATATTTGCTTTGTCAGTTTATCTTCCTATTGGACAGAGTCAGTTGGAAGAGAATAAAATAATTAATGATTCAATTTATTAAAAATTATCTGAGTTATTAATTTTTATAATTAGTTATTTTTTAAAAAAAAAATCGTTTAGTTTCTCTAACAAAGTGTATTAGATTTTCATTAGAAAAATTAAGATTTCATTAAACCTTTTTATTAAAAAATAATGGACAACGGATTTGGAAATAATTTTTGTATTAAAAAATCGTTAAATTTCCTGAGAATCGGCGACCTTACTTTTTCTCCCGTAATTTCTCATCGCCCCCTCTCGGCGCCGCCTCTCTCCTCCGAACAACTCGCGCAGCGCCGCCTCTCTCCTCCGAGTTCTCGCCGCCGCCTTTCTCCTCCGAACAACTCACCTCTCTCGGCGCCGCCTCTCTCCTCCAAACAACGTTCGGCCTCCTAGATCACTCAGCATCCTTTCCGTCAGCGCCGGCGATAGGTCACTCGGAATTAGGTATGGAACTTTTTCACGAAAATGTTTTGTTCTTCAAAATTCAATTCAAATTCAAGAGACCAAAATTATATTGAGCAAAGATTAATGTTCTCCTCTTCTTGAGCTCCTTATTCTTGCCCATTCTCCTCTATTCTATCTCCGGTCCATTTTGGTTGACATCCAGAGGAGTTGCTCTGAAATTCCTCATACATAACTGTATATGTGGTCCTAGCAGTTCCCTTCTGAAACTATGTTTATGAGTTCATGGTTAACCAAAATGGATTTTTAGTGTGACCATAAGAATGTTAAAGTTCTCATATAAAAGTCTTTCTACTACTTCTATATAGTTTATTTATTTTGTATGACTCCTTCTTATACTGTGTTGTATTGCAGATTGCCAGATTTTAGTAATTTGTTGATTGATAATTTCTATTTGAACGAGCCATTATGGAGGTACAATTCTATTTTTTTTTTAACGAATTGTTTTTAATTAACCTTTTCACTTTTTTTTGTGCAAGTTTCCAATCCTAACGTACCCTGTTCCTACAATTTTAGGGTGATAAGAAAGTTATGGATATTGATACAATGACCACCATTTTAGAAGCAGAAGTGGGCACTGCTGGAGGATTGTGCATGCCTCATAAGGAAAGACCAATTTATAGACCTCCTGAGAGAAAATCTTCTTTAGGTATGAGTGCCAATTTGTATTGTTTATTTCATTGTCCTTTTCATGCCAGAAGTTAAGGGTTGAGAAATTATGTATTCTTTTGCACTAGATGGTGCCTAATAATATCTTAGCGGTGGCACTGTCAACAGGATTGGATGTTCTTGCAAATGCAAAAAGAGAGAAACAGGACACATGTTTTAAAGTTCCTATTCAGAGGAAGGTAATGACCTTCGATTCTATTGATGAAGATGAGAAGATTGGTTCTTTTGGGATTGAAGATTCTGCAGATGATTCATCTTGTGGCACACATGGACATGCCATGCGGCGGTATCGTGGATCTTTTACTGAGGACAATTCACTTTCTGGTAAAATATCTATCATTTTTCTACATATCCATCAGAAGACATAGTCCTTACTTTGGATAACATGTTCTGAAAATGTCAATCGCATTCACATATGCTATGATTTCATATATGGAAAATATAATGGTAATAGAAAGGATCCATTGGTCGATGGACAATGTTTAGATTCTTGTTTATCTCCATCCCTCATTCCATTTCTGCATCCTTCCCTGATCTAAACTGAGGATGCAATTGGTAATTGTTAGAGTGAATTGGAAGTAAATTTTGAATAGAAGGTGGATATCAGATTAAGTATAATAAAAATTGTAGCTTGAGAAGTCAATATCAGGAGATGGTGATGGTGCTGGAAGCCCAGAACTTGTAAGTTTATTTCATGCAGAGCACAATAATGAGAAAATGATCCATTTATCAGCCACTAAATACTTACAAGTCTCTGTGTGTTTTACTTAATTTTTTTTGAGGTTAGATGAGATAATCATATTCCTAGAATTCCTAGATTCACTTTCTCGAAAAACTTTGATGGTGGCTTTTATGTTATACTCACTGTAGTACAAATTAAACCAGAGTAGGCACCCGACATATTTATGACATCTTTTATGCCATTTGCTCATGACTATATATATGTTTTCAAGAATTTTGGTGCAATTAAATGACTATCTTACTGAGCACAAGTAACTATTTATCTAGACATCTGTCTGTGCTTGTAATTTTTTTGAGATATGAAAAGGCTATTTTTTAATGTTTCAGAGTCCACTATATGCGATGATGGGGGCAGCCAAAATTCTCATTCACAACAAGCAAATGAGTCTCGAAATCTCGAGGTAAATTATTTTGCATTAGCTGTTCAAGTATGAATTTATTAGTTGTTGCACATTCATTTGATCGTCTTTTACTAACAAAATGTGTACAATATTTGATTGTTTTTTACTATTAAAATGCATGCAATATTGTTTCAGTTACTTGAATAGTTATTATTTTCATACTTTGTGATCTCATTTTGTTTCAATTCAGGATTCCAATAGATCTCTTTTGCCAAGTTTGTAGTAAAATTTACTTCTTAAGACTCACCGGAAACTTGTGGGAAGTTCATCTTTTGCGATGTGTCATGTTTATTGTTGATGAACAAATCAAGGAGAGACTGGAGTCTCTAAAGGATGTCGACGACAAATAATCTGAACATTTTAACCAGTACAAATTGATGCTGTACTAAACTACTAATTAGTAGTTAATTTAGTAATTAGATTGGTTGGCTCATCCTCTGCAATTTCTCACGCCTATCACTGATGAGCGAAACAAGGAAAGAGTGGAGTCTCTATAGGACGTCGATGATAAATAATATGAACATTTTAACCAGTACAAATTGATGTTGTACTAGTTAGTAGTTAATTTAGTAATAGGTTGGCTTTTAGATTAACATATTAGTACAGTTCTTGTATCATAAAGTGTTAAAAAGGTACAATAAGATTTCATTTTATATTTTTGCTTCATATGCATATAGAAAATTTTACATTGACTATGTAACTGAGCCCTTTTTGCAAAACAGCTTTTTTGATTCTTTGCGTTTCTTATCACCAGACATAATCTCTTTATTTTTAATCTCCTCACAGTTTGAAAGCTCGGTCCAATCAATCTGCTAAATATAAACAAACTCCCTGGTTCAAGTTCTATGTTGCTAGTCCCAAACTGCAATGTAATCTATAAAATGTGACATAATGTCATTAGGATGTAAATGCATGCTAGTGTTTCGATACATGTATAGCAGAAATAAATCTTGTCAACTCATATTTTAACCCAATTTGTCCAGCCTGCAATTCTCACTAGAATGTTTTCCGTGTGTTTGTTTACATTTTCTATAAATTTTTTATGTTTATCTTGCTTGCTTCCTGAGGAGTACAACTTTTTCTTGACACTTGCCTATGCTTGTTAATTCCAAAGGTTTCTACATCAAGAAGCTCAACAAGCATCGACTCTCGCAGCCCAGATAATTATGAGAGGAACAAGAAACAAAAATATCGTACTAGTGAACATGGTGGAAGACACGAACATGGTAGATCCAGGCACTATAACGATTCTAGCAGGAAGCGGAGTCGTTATGATCACACCTCTAGAACTCCTGGTATATTCTATATTGACTTCACTTGATGATAGTTTGCCTGGCTCAAATTCTAGTTTTCTTCAACTTTCTTTTTAAGCTATCTTCTGATACTCCTCAGCTAGGTCAGACTGGGATGATACCCCAAGGCGAAGTTCTCAGGACACTTACTCTTTGTCTAGTAGGCACCGACCTTCTCCATCTCCAATGTTAGCAGGTGCCTCACCTGATGCACGACTTGTGTCTCCATGGCTGGATACTTCACCTCGTTCCACAGGCAAGTGCTGATGTAGTTTAACTACTTAAACAAAATCTCTTTAATTTTTTACTTGTTCCTTGGACATATTTGCTAATAATTTATCATGCGGTCTTATAGCTTCTCCATGGGACAGCATAGCTCCCTCTCCGACGCCGATACGTGCCTCTGGATCTTCAAGAAGTTCTGGTTCATATCAAAGAGGGAAGCATCATCTACATGTTAGTGGTGTTGCAGGTCACGAGGTAGCATTTGGTTCCTATGACTATTTTTGGGTTAAATATTTAAAAATTGAATGAGGTGGATGCTGATTGTAGAACCGTTTTTGTGCATCCATTACAATTTCATACTTCAATTATCTAAAGTTCTAACTGGAGATTTCAGTGTAATGACACAACAACATTGAATGAAAAAGAGATTTGCATGTTGACCAACATAGATTTTATACTGAGAATTTCTTTCTAACTATAAGTTTAATGGCATAATTGATGTTTTGCCATTATAGTATTAGTAAACTGAATATTTCTTATGTAGTCCATGCATGACTAATGCTACTGAGTTAGTTATTTCCCTTACGGCCAAAATTAAAGAGCTCCACAAAATGGCTGCCACTGAAGAGCACATTCATATACTAATAATCTTTGCTCTTATGACATTTATTATTTTATTGCATTTGTACCACCTCAATTTAGTGCCACATGATGAGTTGTAGGTTAATAGAGTAGATTTATATTAGATGCATTAGCTACTATTATCTTGGGTTTAATCATTTTAGACTAGTGATTGGGCCTGATAAGATATTGAGCTAGTTCAAGTAGGCCATGGGACTAATCCTAGGCATGTGGTATTGAAAATGAATGCCTGTTTGATAGTGTAGCCACCATTGAACCTCACATGTTGCCGATTAGGGAGGATTGTGGGTATGAGTCAAGAATTTGGATCTTGATAGAGATGTCAAGACTTAAGTGGGAGAGCTTGTACCAATCAAATTTAATTCAATAAGGTGAGTTGTTGGCCAACAGGGAATATTTATAAAATTAGATGAGTTAACAACTATTAGCTTTAGCTCAAGTATTTTGGGAATAGTTGAGTTTGGTTAAGTTTGATGAGTTAAGAAGTCAATTCTCTCATTTAAGTAAGTTGTGTCGATTGTTATCAGAGCTACCTAATTCTAGGCATGGTGAGGTATTGGAAATGACTTTCTATGTGATGGTGTAGTTACCATTAGGCCTCACATGTTGTTGATTAGGGAAGATTCAGGCTATGAGTTGATGTGGATCTCAAGAAACTTAAGTGAGGAGATTGTGACAGCCCAATTTAATTCCACACAATGAGTTATAGGCTAATGAGCTAGCTTCTATTAGCTTAGGGTTAAGTATTTTATGCCAGCTATTAGTCCTGCTAATGTTTCATATGCCTTTGAAGTTTCATTAATCCGTTGAGTTTCAAGCGATCAACTATGTAAATTTTCATGTTTTGGGCCTATAGACTTGAGACAATCTTCTATTCACCTTGGTATCTTTGTGTTCTTCCAATTTGGTTTCTCAGTTTCCTTGCATTTAAGATGAAAATCCAATTGTAGTGCCAATTACTGTGTATTTTATGTGTGAATGTACAAATTATCTATGCAAGTTGGACTAGGGCCTATATTTTTCCTGTTTTCCTAATAAACTAAATCATAGTTAAAAATTATCCCATTGAAATGGTGGCATTTTCTTTAAGAGTACAATATTCAATTGAGGATCAGGAGGATGAAAAAGTAACAACATATAAAGTTGCTAGTCAAGGCAAAAAAGATTGCAAGCATAGAAAATCCAAAGTTTTTGATAGTTTTATAGTAAGTCAAGAATTAAGAGAAAAAAAGAGAGGATATTTACCTTATTTCTGAAAGACAAACCATTGAAAAGAATTTGTTGGGATTTGCATATTATTAAATTCTTAAGTGTATATAGGTTGAATTGATGATGACAAGTATAACAAGATATAGAACTATTTCTACAAACTATTACTGAAGCTCTCTAAGGAAATTTAAATTTATTATAATTATAGTCATCAAATGAAATAACATAAGCTTTAAAGAAAATAAATGTTGGAAAGAATGTAAGTTTTGACAATATCATACTGTAATTGGAAGAGTATGAGATCCAAGGTATAGTTTGTCTTTAATTTTATCCAATGTTTCTTTTGATGAAGATGACCATCCAATTAATAGAAAGACTTTTCTTTCCAGTTATTAAGTAGGGAGATGTGAATCGGTGTCTGCAGAGTAACCATTAAGATATTGGATAAATATGTTACTCTTTTTCTAAAATTATTTCCAATAAAACAACTTTTAACAAATCTCATCCCTCAGTTTCTTTTGCCTTAATCAACCCTTTATTATGCAACAAGTTCTAATGTATAAGCAATTACCTCAAGCTTGTGTGAACCAGACATAGGTACCCTAGTTAAACATTTATGACATTTCTTACAAAAACCTTGGTCACCATTTGCAAAATATTTCAGTATTGCTACTTTTTTCTGAGAATATAGCCCTCCATATTGAAATCTAGCAACAGTGTTTTCTTTGCTTCTCCCTTTTTCAATTATGCATTCATGCATCCATGCCCACATGCATGGCAGGGAAAAGTATCAATATTTTTGCTTATTATTATGGCATCAATTCTTCTGACTGGCTAACCTTTTACTAGTCTATAAATTTTCTCTTTGGAATATTCTGTGATTGTTAACTATTTGCTCAATGACTTCCAAGACTTACCAATGTTTTATTCTTTATCCGGTAAACTAGGATAATGAAGCTGCTGAGAACTCGTTGACAACTTTTAAGTCTTCTGATATTACTGAGGAAATGCAGCAGGAGATGGATTATGATGCAGATCGTGCATGGTAGTTACCTGACTATGAATTTCATTGTTTTGTTGAAATTAAATTGAATTATTAATATTTACTGGGTATGCTTATCTACCTATCATCAACCAATTAAATCAATTTGTATGATCTCCTACAATAATGTGCTGACAATAAATTCAGCAGCTTTTAGTCTCTAGAGGTTTGCTATGCATGATAAAATCAGTTGAAAATTGTTGTAATCATCTAGGATCAATGGTTGACTTGAATGCTTTTGCATTTATTTAGGTATGATAGAGAAGAGCATAGCACAATGTACGATGCTGATAACTCATCTTTGTTTGGTGGGGATGATGCTTCTTATCAGAAGAAAGAAGCAACGCTCACAAAGAAACTGGTAAATTTTCTTTTATTCTTCCTTGTTTTTTATGTAGTTGCAGAACAATAAGCTGTTAATATATCCAGGATTTTTTAAACTTATCTTCTGGATGCTAGATTGCAATTTGAACCATAGATGGTTTTGTAGTTGAATTACAATATGTTCAGAATTGGTTCTGCAGCAAGTTACTTAGTCACCCAACTAAATATTTACATTCTTCTGGCTATTTGCTTTCTGCTTTTATGATTGCTAAACAAGAGGTGGAATTATAATCCTAGCATCTCAGAAATGTTGTATTTGTAAATGCTATCAAATATTTGCCAATTTGTGCCTAGAAATACTTGGAAATCATGTGACAAAAAGTTCTGATATTTACCCACCATACTCATATACTATAATTGCAAACTTGAGGAATCAAGTTTTCATATTCATTCACACACTTAAATTTTTTAAAGAAGTTTTAAAGTTGATTTTTGATTTCCTTTAAATTGGCAGGAATTTATCTAGCTTTGAATCCCACTATAAGCATCAAATTTCAGCAAAGCAATTGAACTTGAAATGGCATTTCATATGAAAGCACATTGAAGATTGTTGTTGAAAAAAGGAACAGGAAAAGCATGTTACAGCTGGTTAAAATATAGATAGTTACTGTCTATGGTTTTTGGTTTATGAAATTAAGGTGAACCTTGGAAGGTTCCTTCTACAAACTTGATAAAGACCAAGCTGTTGCTAAAATCCTGGGCCGAAACCCATCTTCACCAAATGGAGGCTTTACCCCCATATACATATATACTATTCATAGGCAGGCCACTGGCATTTCCCTTTCTCAAATGGGTGGGCGTGGGGTGGGGTGGGGAAAGGGATTGATATGAAGCTTGAGTCGTGATATGTCACCAGTATCCACTTTCCTACTTTAAGAGCTTTACTGATTCTATCCGTTCTCAAAAATAGGAAAAATTGTTGAATTATGTTTGTCAGTTTGGTATGATGCATAGTTCTCTTTAAGTCATAGTTTGACATAATTATATTTTGCTTGATATTATTAGTAGTTTGCCTTCTAGATTGAGGAAAAACAAAGTATTGAGAAGGTGGATATCATGTAATCCCTGTATAATTTTCTTGTGGCATGACCTATGTATTAGCCCCTTGGATAAATACCTTTCTGTGTTACCTGTTGGTCTTCACCGTAGAATGATATTCCTCAAGAGGAAAAGAAAACAAGTACCAGCAGACGTGCTGTGGTTTTATTGGTCACTGTTAGGTTGTTACAGTGTAAACCTTTTGTTGCATGATTCTGTACCATCCTCTTGGCTAATCCCTTTCTGTCTGTGACCATTGCCTTAACCTTCTGTAAAACTGGTATGCCTCAATTTCACACAGAGATGTTTGTCAATTCTTAGTATCATGAAAGAAACATAAAAATCTTTTTTATCTTTCTTGATTTTTTTTCTTGATTTTTTTCTTTCAAATTATCCAATTTATTGGTCTACCCAGTACACAATATTTTTATTCTTATGTTAATGTCTCCTCCACTAGGCTACGCTTATTGTACATTGCTCATCTTTCCATGCACCTAATCTTGCAGACTCGCAAGGATGGAACTTTAATGACTCTTGCTCAAAGTAAGAAAATGTCACAACTAACTGCCGATAATGCTCAATGGGAGGATCGGCAGCTGTTGAGATCTGGAGCTGTTAGAGGGACAGAGGTTTTGATGGATTTTGACGATGAGGATGAGCGCAAAATCATACTTTTAGTTCATGGTATGCTAAGTTACATTAATGTTTTGGCTCCTGCATGATGCTTTATCCATCATCAAATTTGATGTCTGAACAAAATGGTGCTAAGATTGTAGTGCTTTTATCACAAATATTAATTATGTAATTAGAAATGTGCTTCACTGAAATATGTGTGCTTGTTTGGTGAAAGTGGATGTCAGCCCTCCAATTGATCCAGGTTGCATATTAGTTATTGCATAGTGCACTGCACTGATTATAACAGATTAATATGGTTGATCTATCCTTGTACTCTTTCATAATCAGACAAAGTCAGGTAGGTTACAATTCTATTATTTTGATTTATGACTGATGTTGTTATTAATATCCCCAAATTAGACATCTTAAGAATCTCTAAGTGATTGAGTCCTAATTTTGTTTCCATTTAAAAAAAAAATGCTTGTCATGATCGTTAAACAGCAATCACTCATTCCGCTATACCTGCAGCCTTTTTTGGAGTTAGTTCTGTTGGCTAGTATAATTTATTTCAGAATTATTTTTTTTTTCTCATGAAAAAATTATAATAAATAAAAGTCACTGTTGATAAAAATCACCTTATCTTGGTCCAAAAAAAGATTCTTGTATATCATTATTATTTCTTGTTGATATTCTCACTTGATTATAATGGAAGGAAATATTACCTTTTTTTAAGAGATATAGGTGCTAGGAGTCGAGACTGGGGATGCTTAAATTAGTAGAGGAAGATTTTATATCCATGAGTTAGATTCGACAACATAGATTGTTTATAGATATTTGTTAATAAGCTATTTTCTTAATTGATTTAAAAGGAAGAATCTTGCACAACAACTAATGTGATTATTGTCAAATCAAACCCTCAACATGTAGCATGATCCAGAATCAAACCATCTTATGTTTAAGGAAGATCATAATGTTGTTTCAATTAGATCTAAGTAAGATGAAGACAAATAACTTCACCCTTTAGATGAACCATCTGAGAGGCCGAAGATAGAGGAATAAATTAATGAAACATGATATTTTGCACTTGTATTATAGCTGCAGCCACACTAGATGACACATGAAAGCATGCTATTGTCTACCATACACTGTGAAATGTAGGAATAAGCATTGTAAGGTTGTCAGAGAGGCGTAAATCTTTATTGAGGCAATTACTAAGTACAAATGGCATCTGAACCTCACCCTCATTCACATATATTTGCTTGGAGAGGTGTCTGGTCCTTATTCAAATGGGAGACTACAATGACAATACTTGATATTACATTTTTGTTAGGAATGTTCCCTATAACATTCTTTGTTTATCATGATTGCATGAACTCTCTATCACACATAATGTAAATGAGATACACACCTTTAAACACAGGAAAAATCATTAAGCTCAAGTTGTCGAACCTATCCAACCCCCCCAAAAGAACTAAAGACTCAAAACATAAAGGGATCTCCCAATCTACCCTCTTAGACTCAACTTCAGAAGGAAATAGCAGATCCAAGAGTAATACCAATCATAATAAGCCAAACATAGAACTAGAGTCTCAACCATATTTATCCAATTTTACTGTGAGATTAAAGAACTTTCAAACAATCTCAAAGATTTTCACTTTCACTTGCTTCAAACTCATTTGAAAAGGAAATTAGAGACCAGCGAGTGATGTTCAATTATTGTAGGACTATATGAGTACAAAGTATAAATTAAATGTATAAACAAGATAAATAATTGGGAATATCATACTCCCTTTTGCCAATTGACAAATTTAGTTAGCACAATTTTATTAATATATTTATTGTCATATATCCATTTAGAGTTACTAAAATAAAATTATAGTTAATTTTAGAATTAATATTTAAGGTGTATGTAAAATTTATGCTTTTCTTTGCCCTTTTGTCTCACATTTGGATCCATGGACATGATGATGCATTTGTTAATCACATAATAGTTAAGCAAATCTTCCTTGTCAGTGATCCTGATCAATTCAGTGCTACCTACCCATAATCATTTTTTTTTATATTTTCATTAACAAGAAAATTTGAAGCTGCAAAACCTTTTTCTCTTTTGTTGCCTATTTGGTTTTATTACCAAGGTCCTGTATTGTCAGTTAAGAGTTGGTCCAAAAATACTTCTGAAATTTACTTAGCACTTATTCCCTTCTGCTGCAGATACAAAGCCTCCTTTCCTTGATGGAAGAGTAGTGTTCACTAAACAGGCAGAACCAGTAATGCCTATAAAGGATCCAACATCAGACATGGCCATAATTGCACGCAAAGGTTCTGTTCTTGTTAGAGAGATTCATGAAAAACAGAGTATGAATAAATCACGTCAGCGATTTTGGGAGCTGGCTGGATCAAAACTTGGAGAAATTTTAGGGGTCCAGAAGACGGCTGAGCAGGTTGATCTTTTTGTAATAATAAGTTGTTTTTTCTTGCAGAAATTCCTAGAGCTATTCTGCTTGACATGTTTCAAATATCAGATTGATGCAGATACTGCAGTGGTAGGAGAAGAGGGTGAAGTGGATTTTAAGGAGGATGCCAAGTTTGCTAGACATATGAAAGAAAAAGGTGAAGCAGTGAGTGAATTTGCCAAGTCAAAGTCCCTTTCACAACAACGCCAATATCTTCCAATATATTCTGTGCGTGATGAGCTATTGCAGGTACAAAATTGCCAGATTCACACTGCAAATTTTTGTACTTTATGTCATGTTTTATTATTATGTCATGTTTTATTATATTTAAAGCTTATATTTACTTTTTCCTATTAAGTCCAATAGTTGAAAGGAATAGCTAAGATAAAATCATCAAGAGACAGACCAAAATTTTGAACCCTATTCTCTTCATTGCCTCTCATATTTGCCTCAGATAATTGCCATATCAAACCTAGGCTGTTGAACCTATGGTTCCATCCTTCTATTTTGCCTTAAGTTCATTTTCAAGTTATTTCCTTGCTCATTTTACCACACTTTTCTTGCTCTCCCTATAATCCCTATTCCTTTCTTCTGTAGAATCTGACAGTGACATTTAAGTAGAGTACTTCTGTCAAGCCTGTGTCTTTGTTGCATGATTCTTTCATGTTCCTTCCATTGTCCCGTCCCAATTGTTTTCCAAAGCATTTTTTTATCTCTGATAAGCACCGAACCTATTCCTCAATGTTGTTCTGTCATGTTCTAGAGCGAATCCATGTTATGTTGTTATGGCACTGTTTTCTGATCAATATATCCACTATTTGGTATGCTGTAGTTATTTTTTAATTGTGACATACTGTTCTAAAGTATGTGTTCTATGCTAGGTTGTTCGTGAAAATCAGGTTATAGTGGTAGTTGGTGAGACTGGTTCAGGAAAGACAACACAATTGACCCAGGTATGATACTCAAGACTATTTTTCATAAAACATACTGTTAGTTTAGTCTGTCTTATATTAAAGATTTGTTGACAGTACTTATATGAAGATGGTTATACAACTGGCGGTATCATTGGTTGCACACAACCAAGGCGAGTGGCAGCAATGAGTGTTGCAAAGCGAGTGAGCGAGGAGATGGAGACAGAGTTGGGTGATAAAGTTGGTTATGCTATAAGATTTGAGGATGTAACTGGCCCAACTACTATAATAAAGGTATCTTAGTTTTGGTGATTAACAGTCAACACTCTGCTAAACTCGTCTCTGGAGTGGAAATTTTGAAAAGTGTCTTGAACTATTATAATGAATTAAAATGGCTCCATGATTGCCTTGGAACTGAACAAACAGAATATTGTAGAAGTGTTCCAAAAACTTCAGTATGTTTAAATTATATTAACTTCAATCTTGTTTGGATTTCCAACCTAATTGAAATGATAGTATTATGCGGCATGGTTACTTGCTTGTCAATCATTTTTACTGTAGGCTTTTTTTTGACTTAACTGAAGCTTTTGACTTTCTTTTATATATATAGATATAGATATATTGAAAGTTCATAATGATTGCATTGTTATAGAGTAATACTGATATTTGAAATATCCCGACCCTAAAGTTATATTTATTGTTGTAACAGTACATGACTGATGGGGTGCTTTTGCGAGAAACACTGAAAGACTCTGATCTTGACAAATACAGGTATGCTTATCTTATTTTTCTACATTTTATTAAACGTCTTACCTACAACTTTTAGAATTCTAGTAGCCCTTAGTATGTTAATATGAAATTTTTTGGAGTGATATTTTTACATGTTTAGCTTCATCTTCTTTCCATGTTTTTTGGATATGAAAAACATCATTTTCAATAAGTTCACTTATGTTCATTAGTCAACCATAACCAGTTACCTATATGAACCAAGCATACCTATTTACTTATCCGTGTAACCATAGTTAATCACCCTGTTTGTAAATTGTGATGAGTTTTGTGTAGTACGTGTATTCCTTACAAAGTTGACAACAGAAAAGCCAAAGAGCTATTTTCTCTTATAGGATATTGGAGAGTGGTAAATTTATGGAGAACCTTCAATTTTTTACCTGTGTTTGTCCCTTCTATCATGTTTGATAATTGTCACTTAGGTAATTTCCTATAAAGATAGAAAACAACTAGGGAGAAAACACTCAGGTAATTTCCTTGACAGTAGGAAAGACGAGGGTGGGGGAGGATTTGAAGAGTTCATTCATCAAAGATATAAAGAAAAGAAACGCATACATTAAGAATAGATTTTCAAAGATTATTTTTATGCTCGGATTTGATCTCCATTCCATACAAAAAAAACAAACAACAAAATTGGATGGAAGCAATATAGAGGAAGGCTTCCAAGACTTCTCTTTCCCTCTAGATTTTTCCTTAAAGGAAAAAAAGGAAATGTACAACTGAGAAAAGTTTGTGTCACTTATTTCCTTCTTGGTTTTCTTCCCTTGTAAGAAAGACACCCTTGATGATGAACTAAACCATTAGTTGATCTAAGTTATTTTAATGTCTATATGATTGTTTTCTATGTTTAAGTGATTTCATGTACACACCACATATTTTCTATTGATGATATAGTAGGGGATATAGCTCAATAGCGTAGAAGGGTCCATATAGCCGATCCCACCTAGTGGGATAAGGCTTGGTTGCTGGTGTTGTATAAGATATTCTCTAGTGTAGCCACCAATTATGTTAAGTATAGTTTGCTAAAATCTGCTCAACCATACAACAAATTGACTTACCCCAACAATTGGGACTCTTATTCTCCTTGTTATTAGTCTTTATTTGAAAAAAAAGATCCAGCTTATCAGAGCTATTCATGAATATTCTTTCAGTACCATGATATTTGCAGCCTAAAGTTTAAATTATGGCATGAATGACTGATATACTTGTCTATCTATGCTTTAATTTTCAGTTCTTTACTTTTGCAAATCAATATTCTAGAAAATTTGTCAGTTATACTGTATACAATAAATTCGCCTTCAGAAGTATTACAATTTCAATTTTCTTGAGAATTGCTTCTCTTTTTCAGAGTAATTATCATGGATGAAGCACATGAGAGATCACTTAGCACTGATGTTCTATTTGGAATACTTAAAAAAGTAGTTGCTAGGCGCCGTGATTTCAAGCTCATTGTCACGTCTGCGACTTTGAATGCTCAAAAGTTCTCCAATTTCTTTGGAAGGTATAGTGTTAATTCAACTTGGTATGTACTATCGTTGATGTTTTTTCTCCTAATCTCTGCTTAAAACCTCTTTTATCAGTGTTCCAATTTTCTACATTCCTGGAAGGACCTTTCCGGTGGATATTCAGTTCAGCAAAACACCCTGTGAAGACTATGTTGATGCTGCAGTTAAGCAGGCTATGGCCATACACATCACTAGCCCTCCTGGTGACATCCTCATCTTTATGACAGGGCAGGATGAGATTGAAGCTGCATGCTATGCTCTTGCTGAACGAATGGAGCAACTCATTGCTTCTGCAAGCAAAGAAGTCCCAAAACTTTTGATATTACCAATCTATTCTCAGTTGCCAGCTGATCTGCAAGCCAAGATATTCCAGAAAGCAGAAGGCAATGCTCGGAAATGCATTGTGGCAACCAACATTGCAGAGACATCACTTACAGTGGACGGTATCTTCTATGTGATAGATACAGGTTATGGTAAAATGAAGGTCTACAATCCTAGAATGGGTATGGATGCTCTTCAAGTCTTTCCAGTTAGTCGTGCAGCTGCTGACCAACGAGCTGGTCGTGCTGGAAGGACTGGTCCTGGTAAATGCTATCGCTTATTTACTGAATCAGCCTATCAAAATGAAATGCTTCCTAATCCTGTCCCAGAGATCCAACGAACAAATCTAGGGAATGTGGTCTTGCTGTTGAAATCTTTGAAAATTGAAAATCTTTTGGATTTTGACTTCATGGATCCACCGCCACAAGAAAACATCCTCAATTCTATGTACCAGCTATGGGTTTTGGCTGCCTTGAACAATGTTGGTAGTCTTACTGATATTGGTTGGAAGATGGTTGAATTCCCTTTGGATCCGCCCCTTGCCAAAATGTTATTGATGGGCGAGCAGTTGGAATGCATTAATGAGGTTTTAACAATTGTTTCTATGCTTTCGGTGCCTTCTGTTTTCTTCCGACCAAAGGACCGAGCAGAGGAAAGTGATGCAGCCAGGGAAAAGTTTTTCGTTCCAGAGTCTGACCACTTGACCCTTCTCAATGTATATCAACAATGGAAAGCAAATCAATACCGTGGAGATTGGTGTAATGATCACTTCTTGCATGTAAAGGGTCTTCGAAAGGCAAGGGAAGTCAGATCTCAGTTACTAGACATACTCAAGCAATTGAAGATTCCCTTGACTTCATGCGGATTGGACTGGGACATAATCAGAAAGGCAATCTGTTCTGCATATTTCCACAATTCTGCCAGACTGAAAGGTGTGGGTGAGTATGTGAATTGCCGAAATGGTATGCCATGTCATCTTCATCCCAGCAGTGCCCTCTATGGGCTCGGATACACTCCAGATTATGTGGTTTATCATGAGCTTGTGCTGACTACCAAGGAGTATATGCAATGTGTGACTGCAGTTGAGCCACATTGGCTGGCTGAGTTAGGACCGATGTTTTTCTCTGTAAAAGAGTCTGATACATCTATGCTCGATCACAAGAAGAAACAAAAGGAAGAGAAGACTGCAATGGAGGAGGAAATGGAGAATCTTAGGAAAGAACAGGCTGAAGCTGAGAAATTGAACAAGGAGAAAGAACGAGAAAAGCAAGCTAAGCAGCAGCAACAAGTCGCAATGCCAGGATTGCGGAAAGGCACTTCAACATATATCAGACCCAAGAAAATGGGTTTGTAAATTGTATTTTTATCTTTCTACATCATTTTGTAATCTCTATCAGTGATGCATATGTGCCTTCCTTGTAGATGTTTAGTTATGCCACAATTGTAGATGTTTGTCCATGGTGTTGTACTGTACTTCAACGTTGATAGTTTATTTTCAATTAATGAAGGCTGATGATACGAAACTGCAGATTTGGTAATTTGTTTCACTGTATTTGCTTGATCTTGCTGAGGATTTCATTGCCCTTGTAAAGTCTGGTCACTGGCCATGAGTTTGTGACACTGTGATGTGAGTTTAGTTTGTTTATATTGGCACAAATAAATGCTAAATCTGAAGAAAAGTTAATATCATTCTCATCAATGTTTAGTTGTTTACTGCGATTGAACTTTATCTGAACAGATTGAGCTCCAATGCAAACCAGTTTTTTGGATGCTAAGAACTTGTTAGGATAATTTTATTACTTATCATAATAAATGACTGAGGAAAATTTCATGCCAACACAAGATTGATGAAAAACACCAACTTCAATTTGGTTGCATATCCACTATTTTTTTCCTTTATTTGGTCATTTTGGTAGTTCATCATTAATATCTTGATTATAATTAATTTGTAGGAGGTTCTCTTTGTTGATTTCCCTGCTTTGTTACTATTTCTTATAAATTTTAACAAAAAAATATATATATAGCGGTTGAAGTTTGATGACGAGTGGGAAAAATTCCTGTCCGACAAATAAAGATAATTCACAAATATATATAAAAAAAAGTGTAGTTTCATTTATTCACAAGATGTTATTCTAATTGATCTGACATGAATTAAAATGCTTCCAAACTAACATAATCTCCCTTCTGCGCACATGCAGAGTATTCTGGCTTCTATTTACAATCACTTTACTGATAGCATGAACCTAAAACATTCATAGACATGTTGATGCAGTTGATGTTTGGTTATGGGCCCCGAGGAGAACAATGACGACTGAAACATCATCGTGATACTTCCTCCTGATGCCAGCAGGGATGTTCAGCAATTGATCGAGGTTCATTCCTGAAAAGCGATGCGGTATTTAATAATCATATTGGGGGATTAAGATGGATACTATGATAAAGGAAAAATCATCTTCACATGGCCCAGATCATAGACTCGCTAATTCTAACCGATGCTATTTTTTACGCTCAAACTGGTAATGTAGTATGAGTTTAATCCCAAAGCTACTGATATTTGCCAATCAAAAGGATCACTAGAAGTTAGAAACAAGCTCATACTGCCAAATTTTGATCGCAAAGCACTTTGAGAAAGATCTCTGATGGCAGGAAGTATGGCTATTATTCTTAAAATTCTATGTTTTCTCTAACGACAAAATATTAGAATTGCACTGCCATTCAACTTCACTTAAAAAGGAAAAGCAATTAATAGCGGCCCAATATGCAATATGAAAATTTCTTCATTAAAGAACCAGCACTGCATTGTAAACAGACCAGGACCAATCCAAGAATATTATGGGCACTAGACTAAAGAGAATCCTCTAGATTTAAGATTAAGATATTTTGTTTTAACATTTTGTGGATTTTCAAGATTTACAAACTGCGATCTAGATATCTATCTACCTTTTACCGACAAGGAAGATCCAATAGCTGTTTCCCAAAGAAAATTATACAATTGCCATAAAATCATGTAACCTCTAGCTCTAATGATATAATCATCACCGGAACCTCCAAAGATGTAAAGTACCCATGGAATACCTTATGATCAAAATAGGGACATAATCACAATTTCCCATATTTTGCTATCACTTTAGTGACTAAAACTTTTGTAGCATTAGGAAAAGAATTTGCCATAAGGGAGATGAAGTGTATTAATCTTCAAAATTCACGATTCATTCAGATTTGATATACCTGCAATCTGGGCCGCTCTTGAAACAAGCTGCTCCACAAGGAATTTGGCTGGATCACCAGTTGGGTTGTCGAACACATAAGAGGCTACCAGCTTCACAACTTCATCATTACTAAAGAAGTCAAACAAACCATCACTAGCTAATATCACAAAACAATCACCTTCTGAAACTTTGTGGTTTGCAACTGATGGTTCTGTTGATATATAAGGTGGACTGGACAGATTTGGAACTTTAAGTATACCCATCAAAGCATCATTCATCTTTTTCTGCAGATTCACAAAAATAAAATCAGAATGACCCAAACATTTGAGAGCCAATATGGATTGTGGATAATATATAAAATGCACAAAGCACAAATATTTGATCAGTGTTACCATTTTGAGATAACCTACACCAAATGCACGAGTTAATCTCAGTTTTCCTTTAACCTTTCTTCCTATTATTGTCTTTGAATCATCTGGGTGCTCAGACATAAGTCTCATACACTCTTTCTCATTATCAACTGAGTGGCATTCATTTAACTGAACTGCTTGCAAATCATTAACACCATTTCCTTGAGAAGAAGCCAATATAGCGCGACTATCACCAAGGCTGAGTGTATATAAGTATGATCCATGAAGAAGCACAACCAAAACACAAGAACCAATAGAAACTAGATCTGGACGATCATCCATTTCTTGTTCAACCACATGCAAGAAATCATTTTCAGCCTGCGCAAGGGCTTGTTGAAGGCAATCAACTATGCAAATCTAAATAAATCACGCGAGGGATCATCTTCTAGGAAATGAACAAATCTTTTGTCATTGAATTGATTGACCGGCAGAGATTGATATCTATGAAGAGCGCCGTCTTCTACAAAATGTTGGGGAAAATCATTCGGGAAAACACAGTCCAAATTCTTAATTTCTTTATGTTTAATTCTCGGGTCCAATGTGTTTAGATATACCATAGTATTCTCATACAAAGTTCCAGCTAGAAAATCAGCTGCATCCCGCCCATTAAAACCATCAAAAACAGCACAGAAAAGGAAGCCATTTTCTTCTGAACATACAGCTTGTACTCTATCTTCCCCTGCTGCTCCACCAGCCATTTGAACTTCCACGGCATTTAAAAAACCTCCATTTATTGGAGCACTCAGTGATTTGAAATCACCTTGTGAAGTCATACTTTCACTTAAACCAGTTGCATTTGTCCTTAACGAAGATGATAAGACATCCAAGCTCAGTAATGATGTTGAAGAAGCCACCTTGTGGAAGGTTCTTGAAGAATCCAAGATAGGTAATATTCCTGTGCCAAGCAAACCATTACCTATATTTGTATTCCCTAAAGTCACGTTTCCACTTATAGCAGCCCCTGATAAGCAAGCAAATGTACTTTTGCTAGTAGGAAATTCATTAGTTAGTTTCTCTTGTTTAACAGAGCAATGATAACTAAAGTTTACATTAAGTTGTTGATCTGACTGAGCAACTAATCTGCTTAGCATGTTTTATGTTGAATCTAATAAGTTCTCCCTTCGAAGTGAATATCTGTATAAAACCAAAATCACACAACTAATTAATTGAAAGGTTAAACACAATCATGCTTGATTTTCCAAAGCAGTATGTAAGAAGGATAATATTTTCATAGGTGTATATCAAACAGTAAAGGTATGACATTTAGAGATAAATTCCTATCTAGATAAAACAAGTCAATCGTCATTATTCTAATATAATGCAAAATTTCGCTGACCTAAGTATCCATATTACCATGACAAAAGGTGAGGACTAATGGTCATATTATTGCCTACTAGTTAAAATACATACATTCATGTAATGCCAGTAAGAAAGCACATGCAATGCAGTGTGGTTTAGGGGATTTGGTAAGTTGCAGATATTCCTGTTGTACTATAGGAGAATTCTTTTGGAAGAGAATGAATCAACACAATCAACATTTAGATACCAATGGCACATACTGTTAACTATGAGCTACAATACTATATACAGTATGTAGAAGACTAGCTTTTTTATATATATATAATTTAGGTGTTTGGGCTTCGACCAACTAATCCTGATGGCTTCCCTCCCGGTTCGCTTACCAGATAAATCCAAAGCACAACTTATGCACACTCAGAGACGGACCTCTAGAATATTCGTTCCTATTGGGATTTGAACTATAATCCTCTTATTTGTTCCTATGAGTGTTCTACCACAGCACCACTCAGGGGCAAAAGAAATAAAAAACAAACTTTCTTGTGATTTGAAATCATGTAACTTCCCAAGTAGAAAGAACCAGCCATACCACCATAAAGTCCTGTAAATTGTAATCCTAAAATATAATAATAATAATAATTATCATTATAATAAAGTGTATGAGGCTTGTGAAGAAAAAAAACATCTCCCAATATATGTTATTTTAAGGCTAGAGATCCTGTGGCAATCATTCATCTGATATAAAATCGTTTACAATTCAATATCACCACTATGGGCTCATCAATCGATGTATCTGGAATTAGGATACTATAAATGCAGGCAGAATTTCACAACTTCTAATTTAGCAGAGAACATTCTAGCACAATATGCACCCACATTACCACTCAAGGCATAAAAAATCTCTTCTTTCTCATTATATCGATACTACTGGAGAATGCCAAACACCACAAATACTAACTCTTTAAAAGCATTCGAACTGATAGAACAGTCGCACGCCAAAACCTGGAATCACCACTCGGGAGGAAAGCTCGGAAATTGCCGAGGAACGAAACGGGAAGAACAGAAGCTATAGCCTACCTTCTCCCGACGAAGTCACCGATCGATCGCTCAGCCTGAATCGCGAAGCCAACGGAAGGCAGAATCAGAGACTCCAGCAGCACTGCTTTCCTTTTGCGTGATATTATTAAGGAGAGCAATTAAAACTTAATATATACGCCAAGAGATGGAGGCGTTGCTTACGAAACTGTCTCTCGGACAATGTTTAAGAGTGAAGAAATGAATCTTAACTATTTTGAGACATATTCGCCCTTTTTTTTAGTAATTTATAAGCCAACCATTTAAAAGAAGTAGTTGCTTAGCAAATTAGTATCTTTCCTCCTTAATTTGAGGAAATAAATTCAATATATTTGATAGCCCAACTTAGATTGTTGCATAGATTTGTTTGTGGTCTAAGGAAAAGAAATTAATGCAGAGTTAAATCATGAACATTTATTAGTCTTTGGAATATTTATTAACACATTAACAAAAATATTTACTATTTTATCGAAATGATTCGAATCTCAAATCTCATGATGATAATACCTCATATTTTAACCACTAGATCGGGAACAGAAGGAAAGGAAATATTGTAGCAAAAAGACGAATACGCTCGCCCCCAGCGTTCTCACCAATCCGTCCCAAGGTCAACACGAAGGAGGTAAATCATGGGCGACCACTAGCTTTTGAAATAGTGACTAGCATATAAGGGAGACATTTACTCCGATTTTTATCAAGATTCAAATCTCAGACCTCATTATGACAACATCTCATACGTTAATCATTATACTCATTCGAGAAAACTGAAGGAAAAGAAACACGTAGATAGACTTGGACGATCCATTTGCATGTTATCTACTATCACACGATGATAAAAGGTGATTCTTTTGTGAGAAAATTAAAAATAAAATATTGTGAGCCGAACAAAATTTTTTATCAATACGGCCACGGGCCTTTCGTTCGGATAGATGTTTTTTGGTAAAAAAAACCCCCTTTAATTTTCTTTAATCATAGAGTTTTTTTCAATCTTGACTTTAAGAATGTGATGAATCGGGATTTTAGGCAGGATTTGTGCTTTTATCATAATGTTACTAGTCAAATTGGGAAAAAGAATTCAATTGTAAAAGATGTTTATGGAATTTTTGAGAGTTGGCATTTGATAATGATTTTCTAAGATCAATTATGCAATCAATCAGTTGGTGCAAGTGAACTAACTTCAAACAATATTTTATTAAAAAATTCAAAGTTTAAATTTGGCAATACATTGACTAAGAGTTTATTAACTTGAATGAAAATTTAAAAAAAAATATTGTGAGCCGACTCAATCTAAGTGAACTGGATTGACCCATCAGATCGGTTGGTCCGGAGTGGTCGAATTAATTTGTTTGGCATCTATAATGCAACAGCTTTTCACTAAACCCAGTAATTAAGTTTACCAAATATTCATTTCAGGTAAACTACAAAAAAAAATTGTAGTTTAGGAATTAATATTTGGGATGAATATTATTTGTTGCAAATTTACGGCTGATTTTGCATCGAAAATCTAATTCATCGTTAATTAGCAACGAAATTTGTAAAAATATATTCGTCGCAAATTAGCAACAAATACATTTTCGTTATAGAATTCGTTGCCAATCAGCGTCGAAATATAAATTTCGTTGGAGAATTTATAAAATCTGCGACGAAAAAATTTGTTCATCACAGAAGCCGACATAAACAAAGCAATATTTGCGAAAAATATCTGGATTCGTCGCTAATTGGCAACGAATATATATTAGTCGCTAATTTCGTTGCTAATTTGGGATGAATTCTCGAGTTTGTTCAAATTTTTTTTAAGTTCTACATTTAAAAATTAGAATATGCCCATAGAGAGCTCAGAATGATATGAACAAGTTTCTATGAGTTCGTATCATTCTCTTGATCTTACTAGTGGGCTCAAACATAATTTTTAACCAATACACTAATGTTTATAAATTTTTTGGAACAAGAATTGAATATTTATTACTCGTTTAGGGGAAAAATTATAAACATTAGTATATTGGTTAAAAATTATGTTTGATCCCATAATTAAGATCAGGAGAATAATACGAACTCATAAAAACTTGTTTCATGTGATCGGAACTCTCTGGGGTCATCTTCCAATTTTTAAACATATAACTTAAAAAAAATAAAATTTGGGGCGTACTCGAAAATTTGTCCCAAATTTGCGACGAACTTCTGAGTGTGCCCCAAATTTGGTATGAACCCATCGATTTATAAACCCCATCAAATTATTATTATGATTAAAATAAATTTATGAGATATTTGAGACAATCATTGTGATAAGGAGATCGATATAAACTCATAGGAACTTGTTTCCTGTGATTCGGAGCTCTCTAGGTCCATCTTCCATATTTTGAGTACATTTATTTTGATTGTTAAAAAAATTAAATTTTGGGACGAATTTGGAAATTCGTCCCAAATTTGGGAAAAACTTCCTTGTTCGTCCCAAATTTGGGATGAATTCCAAGTTCGTCCCAAATTTTATTTTATTTTTAAATTATATATTTAAAATTGGAAGATGACCTTAGAGAGCTTGGAATGACACGAAATAAATTTCTATGAATTCATAACATTCTCCTGATCTTACTAATGGGATCAAACATAATTTTTACTAATATACTGACGTTTATAATTTTTTTTCCTTGAACAAGTAATGAATATTTAATTCTTGTTCCAAAAAATTTATACACATCAGTGTATTGGTTAAAAATTATGTTTGCTACTATTAATAAGATCAGAAGAACGATATGAACTCATAGAAACTTGTTTCATGTCATTCCGAGTTCTCTAGAGTTATCTTCCAATTTTTAAATGTATAATTTAAAAAAAAATTAAAATTTGAGATGAACTTAGAATTCATCCCAAATTTGCGACGAACAGGGAAGTTCGTCCCAAATTTGGAACGAATTTCCGAGTTCAACCCAATTTTTTTTTAAAAAAACTCAAAATAAATGCATCCAAAATACAGAAGATGGACATAGAGAGCTCCGAATAGCGTGAAACAAGTTCCTATGAGTTCGTATCAACCTCCTGATCACAATGATGGTCTCAAACATTATTTTCCCATAGTATTTAGGTGAGTGATTTTTGGATATCAAAATCACTTTATCATTTTCAAACTTTAACTCTTTTTCACTAAGTCAAATGATTTATAAACCCCATCGAATTATTATTATGATTAAAAAATTTCATTAGATATTTGAGGCAATCATTGTAACAGGAGATCGATACGAACCCATAGGAACTTGATTTTTAAAAAATTAAATTTTGGGGCAAACTTGAAAATTCATCCGAAATTTGGGATGAACTTCCCTATTCATTCCAAATTTGGGGTGAATTCTAAGTTCGTCCCCAATTTTTTTTTTTTTTAAGTTATACGTTTAAAATTGGAAGATGACCTTAGAGAGCTTGAAATGATACAAAATAAGTTTTTATGGGTTCGTATCATTCTCCTGATCTTATTATGGGATCAAACATAATTTTTAACCAATATATTGATGTTTATAATTTTTCCCCCTGAACAAGTAATACATATTTAATTCTTATTCCAAAAAATTTATAAACATCAGTATATTAGTTAAAAATTTTGTTTGAGCCCATTAGTAAAATCAGGAGAACGATACAAACCCATAGAAACTTGTTTTGTGTCTAGAGGAGAGATCCACTAGGACGTGTTCCCGGTTTAGGGAACAGTAAGTATCGGCCCGACCTAGGGTTTTAAATATTTTATTACTCTTCTTTTCATATTTTTTATGTTAATCTTGTGATGCAGAAAATCATATGGATAAAAAAGGGGGCTCTAGGCGCTCAGACACAGTCCAGGTGCCCAAAGGTTTGGGCACCCAGAGTTGGTCCAGGTGCCTGGGAAAGGGCCGAATAGGTGACTAGCGAAGCTAAGGTGGCACAGCGAATTGGCCAGCCTATGTGACAGTCCAGGTGACTGGACTGGTTCGGACACCCAAAGAAGGATAAACTTTTAGAGATAGAGTTTGTTGAGGAACCGCCACGTCAACAACCCAAGCACCCGGTGGTGGTTCGACCGCTCGGAGGAGGATAAGTCAGATCAGGCCCTATTGGAGGTGCTCGAGGGTGGTCAGAGCGCCTAAAAATGACCTATGAAAAGGCCTTCAACTAGAGGCTTCTATGCATCATTCGCTACAACTTTTGTTCTTGCGCGTTGCTCTGAGAAGACTCCGACGATACTGAAAGACTGCTCCGACAACGGACGATCAAGCAATTGTGCTCATAGTTCCTTCTTGTCGATAACTTTTTATTTTATAGTTCATGTACTCAAATTTTGTAACTCAATTTTTGAACTGATAGTGATTGCCCAACGAAAACACTCAATAACTGTAGGCCTTGAAGTAGGAGTCATCGAAGGCTTCGAACCAAGTAAAAAATACTTGTGTTAGCACTTGCTCTTTCTACTTTCTCGTTTCTGCTATGTTTGTTTTAACTCGTGATTTTAGAAAAAAAAAACAACGAACGTTATTCACCCCCCTCTAGTGTCTTTTCAATCCTACAAGTGGTATTAGAGTAGGTTTGCTCTGAATTGGTGCAACCACCAATCAGATAGGGAGTTCTCTTTTTTTTTCTTTCTTTTTAAAGCTCTTTTGATTTTGAGCTTTTTGATTTAGTTCAAATTGATGCAATCGCCTCTTTTAGACAAGTTTTCTCATTGCAAAATACTCTGAGTTAGTGTAACACCAATCGAGTTTCTATTTTTTATCACCCATACTACTAATCGAAGACCTAGTCTTGGGATATTTTTTGTTAATTTGTTTTTGTGTGCAAGGTTCTCTTTCTAATGGCCTAAAATGAAGGTTAGAGTACTGCTCGCCCTCCACTCTTCATTGGGGATGATTTCCCCTACTGGAAGAAAAAATATGGAGGTATACCTGAAGATTGATATTGATCAATGGTTCACCATTCGACGAGGATACAAGTCGCTAGTAGACAAAACAACTAAAGTACCTATCTGTTAGTATAAGCCCTAAGAGCCAATTAAGAGTTGATTGACTTAGGACATATTGTATCATATTTCATTAATAAAAGATAAAAGTTATGGTTATTATATTTATCTTAGATCTGTGCTAGATGAATAAGTATAATAATGTCTTAGGGTAGTAGGTTCTTGTAACATCCCTAACTTCTACTGTGTCTTTTATTGACTTTTTTTTTCAGGGAAAACATAAAAAAACAAAACCTTTGGCCATACCATATACTCATTCTTATAGATACCAGTATACACCAAAAGGGAGTAATGGGTTAGATGCGATGATGTAAACTCCAGAAAAAAAGAAAAGTAAACTGAAATGTCAAAATGTCCAGAAAAAGAAAACTAGTAAGTCCACAAAAAAAATAACCCATCCATTATTTAACCATCATAACCTTCCAAGACAATCCATGCATAAAATATGACAGACTAAAGAAAAAATGTCAAACTCTCCTAACCTATCCAAACAGTCTAAGCATGAAATCGAAATCCCTTACGAATAGCTATATAGAAATATTGACGGGCAGAAGAACACGTAAGGTCCTCGGGCTTCAGTGCACTGTCAATCCAGTCCATTCAAGCATCGAAGCCTCCTATATCATCAACATCATTCTCACCTGCATCATTCAAATCTAGTGAGTCTAACGACTCAGCATGCTCCAACCATTAAAACAAGTAATATATATACATATCAGCATGCAATAAATACTTTTAATGAAATTAGCTTTGCCGTTAAAACCATAGCACAAGCACATGCATGAACATTTCTTTAGAAAACCATAGCATAAATCATTTCCCCTTTTTTTTTTCCTTCTAATCATTCCAGCATTTGACATTTATCATAATAATCACTTAGGTGAGCTCTATTCATTATACGTGATTAGCTATATCGTAGGGTCGATTGATCAATCTTAGCATATAAAACCATGATACCAGGCGGCGAGACGGCAGCAACCACTTTTCTGTTACTGTGCCTTAGCAGTTGGTGGGGTCTCCAGCAACCCTTTTTGTCACTGGGCCGTGGCCTATGGGAATCTGGTGTCGGGCTCCCTCTGGGCCTTCTCCCTCCCAGAATTCCCATAAATCGTTATCATAATCACTTTGTCACAATCAAATCATATCTTTCAAAATTTTCTTTTTTTTTTTACATTTTTCATCACTTAATTAAAAAAAAATACAACATGCATTTTTACCATCTTTCTTAAAACCAAACCTGCACCATATATTTAGCATATATAAATATTCAGCATATATCATTAAATTTCATAAAGATTCCATAACATTTTAATGTAAGCATTCTATAAAAATATAACATGCATTTTTATTATTTTTTTCTTAAAATCAAACATGCACCATATATTCAGCATATATATATATATATATATATATATATATATATATATATATATATATATATATATTCACCGTATATCATTAAAATTCATAAAGATTCCATAACATTTTAATATAAGCATTCTATAGAAATATATCATGCATTTTAATCATCTTTCCTAAATCAAACATGCACCGTATATTCCCCTACCAGCAGCCCCCTTTCTATCCATGAGCAACCTGAGCTCTATGACATGAAATACAATTTTTTTTTCTTACAAAAATAAGCAAAAACGTGGCTACACCAGTGCATAACAGATATTTCATGCATGTATTTTCAATCTCACAAGTATGGTATGAATGCTGAAAGAAGGAATGTTGGAAGCATGCCTTTGTGTGTAGAAGGTACTAAAACTTAATCCTTGATGCAAAGAAAGAACACCGGGAGGGCAAGACACCTAAATCTTCGACTTCGCCTCCAAATAACTCACGAAAATCTCTGCTGGTATGGGGTGTGTGCCGCCGCGAGAGGTGAGAGTTGAGAGCCTAGGGTTCGTGTGAGTTTTAAGTTGAATCCCCTTGAAAAGTGACCAATCCTTGATATACAAAGGGTTAGTAGGCTGGGCCCACTAATCCTTCTAAGGCAGGCCCCTTTAAGCCCTAAAACACGTGGATGTTCTATCTTGCTTTGATAAGTTTTAACAATTATGAAAACTTATCACCACTGTTATTAATGTTATTATTATTATTATTATTATTTGTATCATTATTATCATTTTACATTAAATAATACTTATAATGTACCAGTAATTTTGTCAGCGTCATTTTATTATCATATTTTACCATATTTTATTATTTCCTAAATTTGTCTGGATGTGGTCTTTGTTAGCGAATTTTGGAAGCGTTACAATTTCTCCCCCCTTAAATAAAAATTTCGTCCTCGAAATTAAAACTCACCGAATAACTCTGGATATCGACTCCTCATATCAGCCTCAGTCTCCCAAGTAGCTTCTTCCTCTGTGTGATTCAACCATTTGACTTTGACCATCTTTACGACTTTGTTCCTCTGCTTCCTCTCCTGTCTAGCCAAGATCTGAGTAGGTCTCTCCTCATAAGACAAATTTGGTGTAAGATGCAGTGGTTCGAAATTCAACACATGTGAAGGATTTGACATGTACTTACGTAGCATCGAAATGTGGAACACATTATGCACTCCGACAAGATTCGGTGGTAAAGCTACTCTATAAGCCAGGGCTCCAACTCTATCGAGAATCTCGAAGGGCCCAATAAATCTCAGACTTAGTTTGCCTTTCTTGTCAAATCTCATAACACCCTTCATAGGTGCTATTTTCACAAATACATGGTCACCGACTGCAAACTCGAGATCCCTTCTTCTTTTGTCAGCATAACTTTTTTGTCGGCTTTGAGCGGTCCTCATCTTGTCTCGAATTCTCACTACCAAGTCTGTTGTATGCTTCACGATTTCTGGCCCTAATTCAGCTCTTTCCCCAACTTCATCCCAATTGATAGGTGATCTACATTTCCTTCCATAGAGTGCCTCATAAGGAGTCATCCCTATAGACGACTGATAGCTGTTGTTATAGGTGAACTCCACTAGAGGTAACTTCAGTTCCCAACTGCCCTAGAAATCTATCACACAAGCTCTTAGCAAATCTTCTAAAATTTGTATTACTCTCCCCAACTGGCCAAGAGGATGGAAAGCTGTACTAAACAATAGCCTAGTTCCCATAGCAGAATGCAGACTCTTCTAGAATGACGATGTAAACTTCGGATCTCTATCTGATACTATCGAAACTGGAATTCCATGCAATCTGACTATTTCTCGGATGTACAATTCTGCATACTGGGTCATGGAGAAAGTCATTTTCACCGGTAGGAAGTGCGCTGACTTAGTGAGGCGATCTACTATAACCCAGATGGCATTGAATCCCTTTACTGTCTTAGGCAAGCCTACTACGAAATCCATAGTAACGTTTTCCCATTTCCACTCTGGGATGGGAAGTAGCTTAAGCATCCCCGCTGGCCTCTGATGTTCTACTTTGACTTGTTGGCATGTCAAGCATTCAGATACAAAACGTATGATGTCCCGTTTCATACCTGGCCACCAATATAGTAACTGCAAGTCTTTGTACATCTTCGTACTTCCCGGATGAATAGAGTAAGGCGTATTATGAGCTTCAGTCATGATTTCAACCCTAAGAGAATCTCCACTAGGAACCCAAAGTCGTCCCTTATATCTGACAATACCATCCTCAACGGAATATAACATCCGACCCTTAGATTCATCCCTCCGTCTCCACTTCTGTAACTACTCATCAGTAGTTTGTCCTGCTCGAATTTGATCTCTCAAGGTAGACTGCACTGTTAGAGTAGATAGATTAGGAGCCTCGCCCCTGGTATACATCTCCAGATTGAACCTCTGAATTTCTGCCTGTAGAGATTTCTACACTGATAGCTGGGCAATGACTGCTGTCTTCCTGCTTAAGGCATCTGTAACTACATTAGCTTTTCCCGCAGTCATAATCCTTCACAAGCTCTAATCATCTCCGTTGTCTCATATTCAACTCCTTCTGTGTGAAGAAGTACCTGAGGCTTTTGTGATCAGTAAAAATTTTGCACCTTTCACAGTATAAATAGTGTCTCCAAACCTTCAAAGCAAAGACTACTGCTGCTAGTTCGAGGTCATGAGTCGGATAATTCTTCTCATGCAGTTTTAATTGTCTAGACGCATATGCAATAACTCGCTCATGCTGCATCAGAACTGCGCCCAGACCTAGCTTTGAAGCGTCTGTATACAACACATACCCTCCTTGTCTTGAAGGCATAGCTAACACTGGCGCTGTAGTAAGAGCTTGCTTCAACCTCTCAAAACTTTCCTGACAATCTAATCCCCAAATAAATTTGGCATTCTTCTTTGTCAGAGATGTCAAGGGTATTGCGATGGAAGAGAAACCCTGGATAAATTTTCGGTAGTAGCCAGCTAAGCCTAAGAAACTACGTATCTTAGTTACACTTTTAGGCACTGCCCAATCTCTGACTGCTTCAACTTTAGAAGGATCGACTTCTACTCCATTTCTTGAAATAATATGGCCTAAGAACGCCACCCTCTCTAGCCAGAACTCGCACTTGCTGAATTTTGCAAACAATTTCCGGTCTTGTAATATCTGTAAAGTTGTTCTCAAGTGCTGACTATGCTCCTCCCTGTTCTTGGAATAGACCAGGATATCGTCTATGAATACGATAGTGAACTGATCAAGATACAGCCGAAATATGCGGTTCATAAGATCCATGAAAATTGCGGGGGCATTTGTCAAACCGAATGGCATCACCATAAACTCATAATGCCCATATCGAGTCCTGAAAGCCGTCTTATGAACATCTGCCTCCTTTACCTTCAACTGATGGTATCCAGATCGAAGATCTATCTTTGAAAAAATCAATGCTCCTTGCAGCTGATCAAATAAATCTTCGATTCTCGGCAACGGATACTTATTCTTTATTGTGACCCGATTCAGCTCCTGGTAGTCGATGCAGAGTCGCATACTCCCATCCTTTTTCTTCACAAACAACACTGGCGCGCCCCATGGAGAAAAACTTGGGCGGATGAATCCTTTATCTAACAGATCTTGAATCTGATCCTTCAGCTCTTCCATTTCTGCAGGTGCTAGACGGCATGGTGCCTTAGAAATTGGCACTGTACCTGGCATTAGTTCAATGGAAAACTCCACCTCTCTCTCGGGCGGAATGCCAGCCACATCATCAGGGAATACACCTGAAAACTCCCTGACAACTTCAACATCCTCAATCTCCTGCCTGACCGAATCTGACATTGAGACAATACTAGCTAGGAATCCTTGGCTGCCTTGTTTCATAAGCTTCCTCGCACAAATACAAGAGATAATAGGCGGTATCTGTCTGTTCTGAACTGCCTCAAATATAAATGACTTCCCGTTGGGTGGTCGAATAGATACCAACCTCTGCCGGAAATCTATCGAAGCTCTATTCTTAGATAACCAGTCCATGCCAAGTATGATGTCGAACTCAGGCATTGGAAGTACAATAAGATCTGCCCGAACCACATTCTTTTGCAACCGGAGCTCCAGATTCTTCACTATCTTGGTAGAGATCATTTGATCACCTGAAGGAATCGTAACACTAAAACCCAAACTCATAACCTCTGGTAAAATCTTTAGTCGCTTCAAGAAAGTCTCGGATACAAATGAGTGTGTAGCTCCTGAATCCAGTAGTGCATAGGTAGCTACACCTACAATAAATATCCTTCCTGCGACAATAACACCACCAAAACTATTTAAACCTCATGAATTTTAGGCAATTACTATCATTTTAAACCTTCACTTTTCGCAATTTTTTTTTACATCGATTCTTCACATATTTTGCACTTAGGTCCCCAATAGTTCTTCATTTAATTGGATTTTAATGATATATGATGAATATCATGTAATCGTAATTCACTAAATTCCATGTTCCTCAAATCATTCTACTAACAAAGTTTGACAGTTCACGTAATAAGGCAATAAAAATGTTAACACAATTAGGTTACCTGTGATAAGTGTAGTGTCTGGCTCTGCCTCCTTGGCATGCATCACATAGGCTCGACCAGTCATAGGTTGTTGCTTCTTTGGGTAATCTTTAGCTTTATGCCCATCTTCTCCACAGATAAAGCACTTGTAAGTACCCCACATGCACTTGCCATAGTGTTGGCGGTTGCACTCCTTGCACAATGGCTTCCCCTCAATCTTTGGGGCAGCTGCATTCTGCTGTGGCTTAGGTTGCCCTTGAGACCTCTGCTGCCCTTTCTGTGGCCCTGTATATGGCTTCTTATTATGTTGTTGCTGTTGTTGTGGTGGTGGCCTCTTCTTCTGCATCTCCCATGCTATGTCATTCAGAGACTGCTATGCTCTATAGGCCCTAGCAACTGCATCATTATAATTAGTAGGATTGGTCAGCAAAACATCTCGTCGAATGGTAGGCCTGAGTCCATCTAGGAAATGTCTTAGCTTCTCAACAGCATCATCGACGATTAAGGGCACAAAGTGATACCCCCTATCGTACTTCTTCACAAATTCAGCTACAGACATGTCTCCCTGTCGAAGACTCATGAACTCCCTCTTCAGTCTCGATCTCACATCAACGGTGAAATACTTCCCGTAGAAGATCCTTTTGAAGCCTTCCCAAGTCAGGGTATTAAGGTTAACCCCTCTTTCAGCTCCCTCCCACCATAGGGAAGCATCATCCTTTAGCAGATAAATGGCGCAACGAACCCTGTCGGCATCCTCCATATTCATATAACGGAAGATCACCTCCAACGACCGGATCCATCCCTCAGCAACGAATGGATCGGTAGTACCAGAGAAGTCTTTAGGATCCATCCTCCTAAACTGTATATAGACATCTTGCTGCTGCCCCCTGATAGCATTACCTGCATGCTGCTCTAACAACTTAGCCATCCCTTCGAGAACTCGAGTAGCAACATCTGGAGGCGACGGAGCATCATGCATCTCCCTCTCGCCTCTATCCCTATCCTGATCCTCTTCTTGACATCCTTCTGGCCCACCCCTCTGCAGAATACGCTTCGGTGGCATAACTGCAGTAACGTCCCAATCCAATACATAACCAACATGCATTTACATTTACTAAGTTTAGCCTTTTAAGGATCATTCCATAAAGCATTTAGTTCTAGCAATTAACCATCTATTGGCTGGAATTATCTAAGCATGCATGTTTAAGCATATTTATCAATTATCTTCTAAAATCAAGTGGGCGTGCAAATTGAAGCATATATTTAATAAAAGAATGCAGGTGATATCATAGAATCAATTGAAGCATTAAACTTACTTGGGGCTTGATAACTTGAGCTTCCTGGAACTGACAGTAGACACCACCCTTTACAAGAAACTTGGCTCTGATACCAACTGTAACATCCCTAACTTCTACTGTGCCTTTTATTGACTTTTTTTTTCAGGGAAAACATAAAAAAACAAAACCTTTGGCCATACCATATACTCATTCTTATATATACCAGTATACACCAAAAGGGAGTAATGGGTTAGATGCGATGATGTAAACTCCAGAAAAAAAAAAGAAAAGTAAACTGAAATGTCAAAATGTCCAGAAAAAGAAAACTAGTAAGTCCACAAAAAAAATAACCCATCCATTATTTAACCATCATAACCTTCCAAGACAATCCATGCATAAAATATGACAGACTAAAGAAAAAATGTCAAACTCTCCTAACCTATCCAAACAGTCTAAGCATGAAATCGAAATCCCCTAAGAATAGCTATATAGAAATATTGACGGGCAGAAGAACACGTAAGGTCCTCGGGCTTCAGTGCACTGTCAGTCCAGTCCATTCAAGCATCGAAGCCTCCTATATCATCAACATCATTCTCACCTGCATCATTCAAATCTAGTGAGTCTAACGACTCAGCATGCTCCAATCGTTAAAACAAGTAATATATATACATATCAGCATGCAATAAATACTTTTAATGAAATTAGCTTTGCCGTTAAAACCATATCACAAGCACATGCATGAACATTTCTTTGGAAAACCATAGCATAAATCATTTCCCCTTTTTTTTTCATTCTAATAATTCCAGCATTTGACATTTAATCATTCCAGCATTTGACATTTATCATAATAATCACTTAGGTGAGCTCTGTTCATTGTACGTGATTAGCTATATCGTAGGGTCGATTGATCAATCTTAGCATATAAAACCATGATACCAAGCGGCGAGACGGCAGCAACCACTTTTCCGTTACTGTGCCTTAGCCTATAGTTGGCAGGGGTCTCCAGCAACCCTTTTTGTCACTGGGACGTGGCCTATGGGAATCTGGTGTCGAGCTCCCTCTGGGGCCTTGGCCCGTAAACGAGGTCCCTCTGGGGCCTTCTCCCTCCCAGAATTCCCATAAATCGTTATCATAATCACTTTGTCACAATCAAATCATATCTTTCAAAATTTTCTCTTTTTTTTTTTTCACATTTTTCATCACTTAATTAAAAAAAATACAACATGCATTTTTACCATCTTTCTTAAAACCAAACCTGTGCACCGTATATTCAGCATATATCATTAAATTTCATAAAGATTCCATAACATTTTAATGTAAGCATTCTATAAAAATATAACATGCATTTTTATTATTTTTTCTTAAAATCAAACATGCACCATATATTCAGCATATATATATACAGAAATATTATGCTGTGGTGCAATTCTTGCGGTTTTGCTGCGGTACTTGCCACGTCAGCGAGTCTTTATATCTGCACCTGCGAAGAAGAAGACAAAGAACAACGGCCTGGACCGATCAGGCTCCAACCTGATCGGTCTGGGAGTCTCCTGATCGGTCTGTGGACCGATCAGGCCCTAGTCTGATCGGTCCCCAGATCGATCAACCAAGCAAAATCTGTCGAAAACGCTAGCAGACACAGCGCTGCCGATTCTGACCGGATTCCGGCAGGATCGCGACTGGATTCCGGCCGGATCGCGGCCAGAATCGGCAGCTCTGTGTCTGCTAGCGTTTTCGGCAGCTTTTGGCCACGAAACGGCCAGATTCCGGCCGCCATCTGACCGGAATCCGACCGCGATCCGGCCGCGATCCGGCCGACGGTGGCCGGGCGTCCAGTGGAAGGTCGGCAGTCGGTGGTTTGGAGAGGTCGGCGAAGAAGACGAGAAGAGAGATGATGCCGCGTTTTTTTTTTTTTGGCTTTGACGTGGAATGCCAACTCATCTCTACCGCACCAAACCGCAAGAATTGCACCGCAGCATAACATTTCTCTCTCTCTATATATATATATTCAGCATATATCATTAAAATTCATAAAGATTCCATAACATTTTAATATAAACATTCTATAGAAATATATCATGCATTTTAATCATCTTTCCTAAAATCAAACATGCACAGTATATTCCCCTACCAGCAGCCCCCTTTCTATCCATGAGCAACCTGAGCTCTATGACATGAAATACAATTTTTTTTTTCTTGCAAAAATAAGCAAAAACGTGGCTACACCAGTGCATAACAGATATTTCATGCATGTATTTTCAATCTCACAAGTATGGTATGAATGCTGAAAGAAGGAATGTTGGAAGCATGCCTTTGTGTGTAGAAGGTACTAAAACTTAATCCTTGATGCAAAGAAAGAACACCGGGAGGGCAAGACACCTAAATCTTTGACTTCGCCTCCAAATAACTCACGAAAATCTCTACTGGTATGGGGTGTGTGCCGCCGCGAGAGGTGAGAGTTGAGAGCCTAGGGTTCGTGTGAGTTTTAAGTTGAATCCCCTTGAAAAGTGACCAATCCTTGATATACAAAGGGTTAGTAGGTTGGGCCCACTAATCCTTCTAAGGCAGACCCCTTTAAGCCCTAAAACACGTGGATGTTCTATCTTGCTTTGATAAGTTTTAACAATTATGAAAACTTATCACCACTGTTATTATTATTATTATTATTATTATTATTATTATTATTATTATTATTATTATTATTATTATTATCATTTTACATTAAATAATACTTATAATGTACCAGTAATTTTGTTAACGTCATTTTATTATCATATTTTACCATATTTTATTATTTCCTAAATTTGTATGCATGTGGTCTTTGTTAGCGAAGTTTGGAAGCGTTACAGTTCTAGTCTGCAACATATCAATTGGTTGAATTGATAGTAGGAGGCTATATAGTCAAGTACTAATATACAAGGAAAATATTAGTGCATTAAGATTAGCATGTAGGTCAATTAATAACTTAATCTCACAAGTCATGGATATAAGATATCAAGTTCACACATGGATATATATTAGAGAGCATGTATTGAATTCGTCATGAGAAAATTTCATAGATCGTTATATGAGTAGCATAAATATTCTCATAGTGACTATTGGTATAAATAGTCCTTAATTAGACCTAAAATCACTACGGTTCACTATATAAGGAGTTGTGTACTTTGGTATCGAAAAATGTCACCTGTAACAAGCTGGACTATAAAATCGATTATTGGGTATACAATAAGTTATGCGAAAGGATGTGAGTGACGTAGATGAGATTTATCTCTTTCATAAGACTAAAGTGATATATGTGGGTCCCTTGATTAAGTAGGACACAAGAATATATCGTTATACTCAAATTAGTCAATATGAGATATTAAACTTATTTGATTGAGTGTGTCTACTTAGGGGTCAAGAAATACAAAGATTGATAAGATGATAACACGGTCTATACCTCATTAATAAATCTAGATATCAATGATAGAAGAATCAAGTTATACAAAATAATATACACAGAAAGGTTAGGTCAGTTCTTGACATTCTTATCACTTGGGTAGCAATGATGCATTGCTAGATACTGCTCATTACTTGTGTATCTAAAATGATTTGAGAGACACTATCAACATTATGAGAACCGATTATGTCACATGCAAAAACATATTGATTTGGAGATAGGTTTAATTTAGTTTGACTAAATTATTATGGGCCTTAAGATTATTTAGCTAAGTCTAATTTGAATTAGATTTATTGAGTTAGACTCAAATGAATCCAATCATTGGATAAGTACAATCTGAGTTGAACTCATTGGGTTAGATTGAGTCTAATCCGAGTTAGACTCAATTGAATCCACTCATTAAAGAAAAATAATGATGATTAATTTGGATTAATCATGCATTAAAGGAGGAAGACCAAACGACAAAAATCATTGGTATTCATTAGATGAATATAAAAGGAATTTTTTTACAATGAAATTTTGGGGTAAACCTTTTAGTCTTCTACTTCTTCTTCCTTTGGTCGAACCCCTCTTTGTTGCTAGTACTCAAAAGGTGGTTCTTCTCTGATAACAAGTTCGTGCGATAAACGAGTAGCTTAGTCGTATGGATACCAAAGAGGTGCGGCAACTTAATCACGCTGAGATCTGCATCTGAATCAAAGTTGTTGTCGGGAGTACCATTCATGCATCAAAGATAATTATTTTATCTAATAGAGTAGGAAAACATAGTATACAGTATTGACTTGGATATCTGGAGGGATCCTTTTTCTGCTGCGTGCATTATTATTTTACACATAAGATCCCTTGAGAGATAGAATCCATAAGATAAGAAGAAGGCCCAAATTGTACGCATAAGATCACCTGAGAGATGAAATCCATAAGATAAGAAAAAGGCCCAAATTAACTCAAAGGCATTGAATACTCTTTAGTGTGGATTGATCAAAGAAGAACTTAACTGGATCGAACTATTCGAGAATGCCAAGGAACTCTGAGACAAACTAATCGAGTTGCACGAATTTACTGTAATAAAATACCTAATATTAAATACTTTAAAGTATTTGGGTGTTCAATTTACATATTAAATATAAGAGAATATTTAGGAAAGTTCACCTCAAAAGTTGAAAATAAAATTTTGATAGGATACTCAGTAAATAGTAGAGGATACAAAGTTTACAGGGTCATCTCGAGGTTCCACGAGGCCCTAGGCAAAAAAAAAATCTTTAATAATATTTTTTAAAAAAATTAAAATTTTCTTTATTCTTTTTTATTCAGACTTGGGACCGATAACGGCGGATTTATTTTTAAAAATAAATTAGATTTAAAAATGCATGTCGTGTAATTTTAATTTGATGATATTTCGAAGTTTGACTATTATCAACACAAATATATAAAAAAAAATCTGATGCAATTGCTAATAATTTAGGTTTGGGTTCATAGTCCATTCCTTTCATAAATTTTAAAAAAAAAGAGTAAAAAAAATATTACTGAGTAAAATAGGAGAAGGATGTCTTCTTAGAGAACCAATGATGAAAGAGGAAAAAATACATAGAACATTAAAAAGAGAATGAGTAGATGTTCAACTAATTATAAAATCAGACGAAATAAAAAGAAATTAGTTGTAAGGTCTTATATAGTTATATTATAACTTTAGGATTAGAGAATATAATAATTATAATTAATATGTAATTAAATATAGTTGAAGAGTACCGTGGAAATTGAAATAAAATAAAATCAAGTAAAATCGTTGCATTGGAATCAATACAGAATCTAAAGCAAAATCTAGAGAGCACTGAAATGGAAATCAAAGCAAGTCAAATTAAAGTAAAATATGCAACTAGAACGGAAATCGAAGTAAGTCAAATTAAAGCAAAATATGCATGCGTGCATAATGCAGCTTGGGACTGCACAGTATATCTTTTAAATGCAAATATTAGATATTAAATTTATTTATTTATTTTTAACTAATAATGGGCCTTAAGTTTTTGGGGGCCCTAGGCATAGGCCTTAATGGCCTATGCCTTGAGCCGGGCCTGAAAGTCTATAATAACGGTACACTAAGAATCAAAGAAATAACAAATATAAAATTTGATGAAAATCCAAGGAACCTAACTCAAATGAAGCTCAACCTCAACCAATTGACTTTGGTTGGGCTAGTCTTGATCAAGGGAGAGCAAATGAAAACCTAAACAAAATAGGAGAACCCGAAGATGAACAAAATCAATCACAAAAAAAATGAACAAACACAAACGGAGTCTAAAATAGCTAAGACCACCTAGTTGAATAAATAATAGGTGATCCAGACTTAAGAGCTCAAACTATATCATTATTTAGAAATTTAAGTCAAATAGGTTTAATTTCTAAGATTGAATCCAAAATAGTAGAAGAATCCTTATTTGACCTAGACTGGATTATAGTCATGCAAAAAGAACTGTCCCAATTTGAAAGAAATGAAGTTTGAGATTTAGTACCATTACCCAAACATAAAAAAGTCAGAAACAAAATAGGTATCTAGAAATAAAGTACATGAAAAAAGAGAAATTATTAGAAACAAAGTTAGATTAGTAACTAAAGGATTTATAGTCATGTAGATGATGGTAACTTAATTACACCATATTTGAGATCCTTGATCCATCCCCTTTCTTAATATATTAAAATTTGAATTATGATTCTCATAGAATCTCCTCAATGAAAACTCATAGCGACTGAGTTGGCACCTAGCATGGCTACACCCACCTCAGTCCACCTCACACACAAAAATCATGGACATGGCTCCTCTTTCACGACCCGTGCACTAACTTTCCTCCTCCTTCCTCTTTCGCGAAAGATACTCTCGTGACCTATCTCTCCTCCTCCTCCTTCCTCTTTCACGATTCTCCTTCGCGATTCTCCTCTCATGCCCTAACTCTACGCCTCCTCCTTCCTCTTTCATGAAGCTCCTCAGCAAAGCTCCCAAGCCGCTTCTTCCCTCTCGTTCTCAAAGAGAGGAGTGAAGCCCGTCCCCTTCGTGCCCTAAGTTCTTCGGCCGCAGCCTCGCATTCTCCTTTCTCTTCCTCCTAGCGAGGAGCGAGCCGCTTCTTCCCTCCCATTCTCAAAGAGAGGAGCGAAGCCCGCCCGTCCAAAAAAACAGTGAGTTTTTTTTTCTTCGTTCGTGTTTTTGCTTCATTTGCGTTTCTCCCTCCCCTCCCCTAACTCCTTCTTCTTCTTCCCTCTCCCTTCCAAGGAGTCGAAGCCCTGACCTAGCTACGGGGTCAAGTTATAGCACCAGCAGACAGGGAGCACATCAAGTTTGAGCACTCTTTGAGGTAATCAACTTCTATTCCGTTTCTTCCTCTTCTTCAGTGTTTCCATGGTTTGGTAGGTGAGATTAAAATGTTCAGGTTCTTGAAGAACCTGCCTTTTTGATCAGTCATGGAATGCCTTTGAGTTTTACTGGTAGGTGGGATTTGTGCATTAACTTAATTTTGAATGTTCAAAATACTTGTAGATGCTGTAGATTTATCAATAACAAAGAAAGAAAATATATCTATGGTAGTAATGCGAAATGAAAGTTTTTTCTTCAATATGAACTCTAAACAAAGTAGCTAGGTATTCATGTTATGAATTGGATATAGTATTTGTTAGATTTCCAGTCAATTTTGAACATATGGATTTACCTTGGAATTCACTTCTCCTTTTGATCGCTAATATCCAAAAGGCATTATTGATTTTCCCTTTTATTGTTTTTTTAAAGAATGCCATGGATTATTATTTAAAATCAAAGTAATAAAAATTTAATTATTAGATTGCTATTTCATGGTTGAATCAAGTTACAGTAACATCGACAATACGAGATTTCAACTTGTATTATGTAGGGATTGCGGACAAAGAATATTGGTGTGTATTTCTAAATCAACCAAAAATTCTGGAAGATACTATTACATATGTGAGCAACATGGATGACAAAAGTGGATGACGACCGATACTAGTTCATCCTGTAAAATTGAAAGTGAACATAATGCTTCTCAAGAACATAATCCGGGAATAATCAATGTACCAAAATTCATTTGGATATTAGTGATGGTGAACTTAATTCTCTTAGCTGTAATTCAGATTGGGTTGTTAGTTCATCTGTTTAGTTAGTGTTAAGTAATATTTGTGTTGTAATGTAACTAGCTAAATGTTTATAATTCTGGATGCAAACTTGGTTTGTTAGTTTATATCGTTAAATACTGTTGAATAATGTTGGTGTTGTAATTGTGATATGATAATGAGTGTTTTCTGTTGTTTCAATAAGTCTCTGTGGTATGCCTGCATAACAAGTTGCTACCATCTCTGATTGAAATGATAACAAGTTCTCATGCAGGTAGAAGGGATCATCATTCTGAAAACGATATGTCAGCTTAATGTAAGGTTGTTGCAGGTAGAAGCGATCAATCAGTTTATCTCTAATTGAAATATTTTTTTTATGAATTTCAATAAAGATTTGGTCTTGACATAAGTCACCGAAAAGGAAAATCATAATCTCTCTGTTCTTTACTTCTATTAACCCAATCTATTTTGCTCTTTCTGGCTAGTTAAGTTTTCTTTTCATTGATGATATCTATGTGATGCCATTGATTTGAGACAAGGCATATTGTAAAATTTATGTGGTGTTTATGCTAATATTGTGGTTCGTTTTAGTCAAATCATCCAAGGAAAAAATTTACCTAGGTGAAGTAGTAGAACCATCATGTTTTCACAGTGGATGCTAATTACCTGAAGGAGATCGATAACTATCCACTATGATAAGATCTTCCTGGACAACATATCCATGATATGGTCCTAGAAGAACCATGGTTTTGCTTGGAAGTGCTTGTTTGATGCAACAGTTCCTTAAGAATGTAAAGCAACCTAACACTTTCATTCATTAAATGCACTGATAAATTTGCAATTATCTTAAAGGAAGGGTTACAATTTGATAACTATACACTGAATTTGTTTTCATAATATATGAATCAAGAGATGAGCTTATAAAAGATGAGCCCATCAGGAGAAGATGGCATGCCAAGGAAATGATTTGCCTTTTGGTTTCATTTTTGTGTTGGCTAATATGTTTTAGACACCTTTCCCTCAATTCTTCAGCTATGATTCTTTTATTTTCAGTTTCCTATTGATATTTCTCTTGTGTTCTTTGTGCTGTAGTCTTCTGCATCTATGGTCTAAAGGCACTATATACTATCTTGTACTCATAGAAGCATTAGCTTTGTTTTGCAAAATACTACAAAGGCACTATATACACTAAATGAATGAACCTTTCTCTTGATATCATTGGCTTTTCTAAGTATATTTAGATGTGGAAGTTCATGTTCATGTAGACGTTCATATATATTTAAAACAGCAATGAACTAGGCTTCAGGTACATATGAGCTCAGCTACCAATTCAAGTTTTAAATCAGCATGCGGGTCATACAGCAGCTTCAGAAAAAACTTCAGAACCAGTAACTCCCTGTAGCAGTTTCAACACTTCATATATCGTAGAAGCTCCAGCATAATTTCACTCAGCACAAAGAGCTGCAAATTGAAAGAGTCGGCTAATAGAATAGCAATTATGCAAAAGGAAAACGGAAACCAACATTTTTTAACTATAGATATCAATTTCTATATTGAAAATGATGGCTAGAAAACAATATTTTTACAATGATTCAATATACATCAGGAATCAGTATAATCATTCACGAGCAATGATATACTCAAGGAAAAAAACTCAAGGAAAAGTTCAAGGATAGACACATAAAGTCATGGCCCACCAATTCACTTTTTATAGCCCCATCACTTTATATATCTATTCTTGAGCTTTTCCTTGGGTTTTTTTTCTTGAGCATATTATTTTTCAATCATTCACTGGCACGTGTAATTTATAGACTATAATTGTGTGCTTGGTAAATAAAAATAGTTATTCTATAGTCTATATATCTCTGGAGTAAGTATTGTACTAGTTGGCCAGTCAAACCGAGAAGGCGAACAACTTGGTCTATTAGTTCTGCAGGGTAAATTTGTAGAATCAAATTGAACTCATCCTGCCAATTAAACTAGTTGGACAAAAGATTTCATCATAGATTATATTTTTATAAATGTGAAAAATATTATTCATTGGCTATTCCATTGTATGAACCAAACAAGAAATACTTCATTTTATTTCTCATTTATGAATCAAACACATCATAATAGCCTCAATCCTCTCTCTTATATGAGCACAAGTTCCTTGGATTTAGCTGCATCTGCTATCATTTTGGTGATAAGCATCTGATGTAATTCATTTTGGTGATTGTAGATGTTAAACAAGGACCGCGAGAAAGCTGAAGACTCCAAGCCTTCTGCAACTACTGCTATTGTAAACTAGGATCGCATAACCCTTTACTTTCTACTACAAGTATTTTTATGCACTGAAACACGATCACTTAGTTTATCTAGAGGTCGATTTTGCACCTAACGTCGTCTGGATTCTTGCTTGGCCGCCAAGATCACTCCAATGTATTATCACATAGCAAAAACATTTAATTCATTCGAAGGTGATACTTTAATTATGATTATCAATTTGTTAGTTACGTTGGATCATATATTTAAGTATTTGGGGCTCAAATCAAATAAATAGCTTATGGTGTAAATTTTATTTTATTTTTGTAGTAATGACAAATGCAACATTGATCAACTGCTCTGGAGCAGTGTTTCAATTGAATCGGAGGGAATTTTTTTCTTATTATATAAAAATAAATAAATCTGGATTAGCCAAATTCATCCAGTATTATCATCATATTTCACCAAATAAAAAAAAAAGGCAAACAGATAGTCATGATGATTCCTCTACAATTTGAGATTACCTAGAATAGCAATTGAAACAATGAAATAACTAACCAGATGCATATGATGAGCTTAGCCACCAATCAAAGTTCTAAATCAGCATGCAGGTCTACAGTAGTTTCAGAGCAAACTTCAGAACCAGCAACTCCCTGCAGTAATTTTAACCCATCATATATCGTAGAAATTTTTTTAAAACTAGCTAAAACAAAATCATACAATTATTTTAGGTATCTATTATATGATCATTTACCTTCTTTTAGACCTTTGCAATTGATTTCTTCACAATTTATTCAATCTTAGATTGTTTTCTCTTTGTTGGTGGACGGCGTCGAGATCTTACTTTTAATAGAGAGTGTATCGCTTTTGCACCAGATGTAGATACTTCTTTCAATTGTTCAACCCTTGAATGCTCAAGATCAATAGCAATTAGTTTTTCCTTCATGACTTTCAAAATTTCCACCAAAACAAAACAACTGTCATCATTTTTTGCGCTAAGCTATTGAACCTATTATAGCAATAAAGTGAGAATATTATACCGATGTCTTTCTCCAACACAATCATAATCATCATAGATGTTACTAATACTTTGATACTCACGCTTAATATCTTTACACCATCGGTCCAAAATATAATTCATAGGAACCTTAATCACCTTCATTCTTATCAACATAATGATCACATGTCTACATAAAATTCCCTGAAACTCAAATAGATGACACACACACTTCAATTGGCAATGTAACTCTATATAATGTACCATAAATGAAACTTCTCTTACAGGTTCTCCATTCTTTCCCAACATAGTTTTTACTACTTCAAATACTAAAGTTGTCCCTTCTTTCAACAAAGAAGCATTACAAAACATCAACCCTCTTATTTCATCTTGGAACAACTTAAATAAGTTGTTAGTGTAAGCATTTTGAAATTGTCTTTCAATAGGATGACCAAGAATAACTGGCATGATAGAATTAAAAGAAACAAATCCAAATATTTTTCATTCTCAATCTTCTTCTTCAAAGCACTATCATACTGCTCAACAAATTGTTTCAATGATGTTTTAGAATGAAAGTAGTCATCAAAAAATGCATTCATACTTTCACTTCTTTCAATTGTGGGCATACCTGCCCAAAACTTATCTTAAACATATACAGGTATCCATTTATTTCGTTCTTTATGCAAAGATTTCAACCAATCATTATTCTCCAAATTAAACTCCTCAATCATCTTCAACCAATTTTCATCACACTTATCAACTGTAAGCGAGTTATAAACAATGTTCTTCAATTATTTTTTTATCATTTTGTATTGAGCATGACCACCTAATTTTGCTGGAGGTTTTTTCATGATATGCCAAAGACACAGACGATGATGAGAATTCAAAAATACCTCTTCAATTGCAATTGCTATGACACGACATTGATCTGTAATTATAGCCTTTGGAGCACGTCTGAGCATACATTGTTGGGACCAAATATGGAGCTAGAGGGGGGGGGGGGTGAATAGCTCGGTACGATCTTTGTGGTCGACGTTGCTTGTTTCTTCAAGGATATGCAGCGGAAATACAAGAAACAACTACAACAATGCTAACAAATGGATTTTACTTGGTATCCACCTCACAAGAGGTGACTAGTCCAAGGATCCACACACTCACGCACCCTCCACTATGAATAACACTCCTTTATGGCAACTACCAAAGGCGGAGAAGCCCTACAAGACTCTCTATACAAGAAGAAAGAAAGAGCAGTACAGAACAAGTAAAAGCTTACAAGAAGTGCAGTAAAGGCTCTAACCCTAACTTCTCTTCTTCGCCTCTTGACTTGGACAAAACTTCCAAGAATCTTCAAGATCTGGCGTGGAGAGCTCTGTGGAGAAGCTGTGAAGTCGCCTGTGAAGATCAGGAGGAGTGGCTGAGAGTTCTACCGAAGGAATCGAACGCCTGCAGCTAAATACGACGCCAACGGTCGAATCCCAATCGATTGGATTGCTCCCAATCGATCGGGGAGGCTTTGGATCGATCGGTTGATCGATCCAGAGTGCCTCTGTGCTCTAGAAAAATGTCTGGATCGATCGGCTGATCGATCCAGGGCATATCGCGCGAAGTCGCGCCTCCCAATCGATCCACTGATCGATTGGGGGCTCTAGATCAATCGGTCGATCGATCCAGAGGTGTTCTGTTCGCGCGATGCTTCTCCCCAATCGATCCACTGATCGATTTGGAGGAGCTTTATCGCGGGGACTCACCCGATCGATTGGCTGATCGATTAGGCATGATCCAATCGATCGGCTGATCGATCCAGATTTTGGTTTTCGGCCAAACCAAGTCCAAAGCCCCCTAAACCAACATCTAGTCAACCATGACTTTTTGGTACATAAAACCTAGCATCTGGTCACCCTTGACCAGCTAGGACTCTCTCACCAAGTATCTGGTCAATACCTTTGACCCACTTGGACTTTTCTCCGCTTACCAAGTATCCGGTCAATCCCTTTGACCTACTTGGACTTTCACCAGATGTCTGGTCAACCTTGACCCATCTGGATTTCCCTGTGCCAAGTATCCAGTCAATCCCTTTGACCTACTTGGACTTCCATCAGATGTCTGGTCAACCTTGACCCATCTGGATTTCCCTTGTCTGGCTTCACTCACCAGGACTTTCACCTTGCTTCACTCACTAGGATTTCCATTTGCCCAGCTTTACTCACTAGGACTTTCCAACTGTCTGGCTTCACTCACCACGACTTTCACCTAGCTTCACTTACTAGGATTTTCACCTGGCTTCACTCACCAGGATTTCCTTCTGCCTGGCTTCACTCACCAGGACTTTCCTTCTGCCTAGCTTCACTCACTAGGACTTTCTTCTGCCTGACTTCACTCACCAGGACTTTCCATTCAAGTATCCGGTCAACCTTGACTTTCCTTCACATCTCAACTGGTCAACCTTGACCAAGCGGGAATTGTATCAACAATCTCCCCAAATGAACAACTGCACCTGCATTGTCCATATCATCTAAACCCAATATATTGTCAAACATCGAAACCCAAACCAAGACTCAAGCTTGGTCAAACAGGTCAACCTTGACCTAAAGGATATTACACCAACAATCTCTCCCTTTTTAATGTTTGACAATACCACATGTTAAGTTAAGAAATTAGGCTAATCCCATAGCCTCAACTCCCTTCATGCCAATACACGAATGATGGTTCCCTTCATTCTTCTCCTTTTCTAGAGGGCAAACTCCCCCTTTAGGTACTAAAGGCCTAACTTAACCATGCATTCTCCCTCTATTGGCACACATCATAAACATGCCCCCATCTTTAGGCACACATCAACCACAACCTCTCCTCCTGAAGAGTTGCTTATCGTTGTTCACAACTTCACTCGTTGTGATCAACATGATAATGAAGATCCCATACCCTTCATTATCATCAATGCTCACCCTTGAGCATTAACCACTTGAATAACCCAAATGAAGGTCTCATACCCTTTATTTGTATCAAATGCTCATTCATGAGCAAACTCCACTTAAACAATGAGGATATCCACTCCCCATTAATTTCAATGCTCAACCTTGAGCATTTTCTCTAAAAGAAGGGTAACCACCTTCCAAGGTGTATGAAAAATAAATTTTCATGTCCTTAAAGAGTAACTCCCCCTAAAGACATGGTCGTACCTTCTATCATTGCACTAATAATGACTTGGAATCCCTAAACCTTTAGGAAACCCAAATTTAGAAATTTAGAGGGTCAAATGTTCAAAATTTGAAGCAAACCTCAACCTAAACTTCAATTTAGTCTTCCTCAACCAATCCATCCTTGTTTTCAACATGAAACCCCCCTTTGTATGTATACAAATGTATTTTGATGGGTTTGGAATGATTACCTAGACTAAACTTGGTTTGGAATGCTGAAATCAGGTTTTCCCAGCCAAAATCAGCTTCCTCAATCGATTGGAGTTGGGTCCCAATCGATTGAACTGCCTTGAATCGATCCACTGATCGATTCAGCCAGTCTGGATCGATCGACTGATCGATCCAGCGAGCTTCTGCTTGCGAGAATGGCCTTCTCAATCGATCGGCTGATCGATTGAGGCACTCCAATCGATGGGGTGATCGATTGGAGACCTGAAATTGCTGAAATTCGATTCCAGCCAATTTCAGAAACCCCTATAAAATTCTACAAGATTTCAAAAATCATAAAAATCGTTGTAGACATTATTTAGGCCATATATTATCATGGAAAAATAGTTTTCTAAGAAAATACTTCATATTTTCAAAGATTGACACAAACTAGAAAACTTGTACAAACTTTAGTGTTTTCTTCTAGTTTGTGCTCAACTATTCAATGATGATCACTATCAAAAGATAGTCTTCACCAAGGTTTTCCAAAAGTATTTTAAAATGATTTTCAAAATCAATATCCCACCATGTTCCTTAGGCTTAGGGATGACAACGGGGCGAGGCGGGGGCGGGTTTGCCATTCCCATCCCCGCCCCGTTCTCATTTTTTCGGGTTCGGGGATTCCCCATCCCCGCCCCATTTTCTAAATTTAATTTATATTATTATTATTATTATTTAATAATAATTATTATTGTTAATATTAATATCAATATCAATAATATTATTATTATTAATATTTTCAAAAATTTTAATATTAATGATCCTGTCCGAACGCTGAATCAACGAACGCTGGGCACGTGGCGCTCCCCGACTGCTGACGTGGATCTTCGACTGGTTGCACGAAGCTCCGGCGAACCTGCACAGAAGTCGGGCCGGGAAGGGGTTCCCGGCGGTGACCCTCCGACGCTCAAGTCAGGCAAGCAAGTAGTGAAAAAAGTGGCTCCAAAGGTGTCTCACGCGTACCTCCGGCGAAGTATGAGGCTCTTTATATAGAGCGGTGAAAGAGCTCCTACACATCCACCGAGGCGCATACGTGTCCGTAGCCCATACCTCGGTATGTGTCTGTCAGAAAGCTTACCTGACGCCATACTACGTCCTTCTCTATCCACCACAAGCCGGGACGTCCGTCCGGACGGGGAGTGCCGGCCGGATGGCCCTCATCTTACGCGCCGGCCGGACGGGGGGTCCGTCCGGCTAGCCCCTTCTCCTTTTACGCGCCGGCCGGACGGTACTCACATCGCGTCTGGCCTGCCGTTGACCTTGATATGCTGGGGATATTTCCAGTAGAGTGCTATGTAGGGACTGTTAGCGGTATGTCACCTTCTCTTAGGCCTTCCGCTCGGCTCTTAGCTACTGTTTCAATTGATGTCGGGGCGACTTTTGCCATCGGTTATTCACCGGTCGGCCGGACGGGAGGTCGGCCCATCCTTCTCCGGTCGGCCACCTGGCCTTTTGACTCCCGCGTGGCATTGACCTCTCAGAATGGGGGTCCCCTGTTCTAACCGCCGGATCACTTGCCTCCCCCTCAAGTCTAGTCGAAGGAGGCGAAGTCCGACTGACTAGACTGCCGATCTGACAGAGTAACGACCGATACATTAGTCCGCTCGGCCAGGCTCAAGGATGCTCATCCGTTCGGCGGTATCTTGCCTGTGCCTTGTATTGCCTGGGAATTTATGCCGAATCTTCTTCCCTACTGCCCATCACGTGTGCTGCGCACGGTAAGGGGCGATCATTAAATGCGACCTATATTCTACTGACACGTGGCGATCATGCTTTTGTCAGTGTATGGCGGTGGCGTCACTTCTGATGGGACGACCGCCGTTTGAAATGAACGGCTGGATGATGGCCTCGTTCTTCATGACCTGGATCGGACGGTGGAGGCTGCTCTCGGGTGGCGATATAAAGCCCGCGACTCCTTTTTCGCCGCATTGTTGCTTCGTCCTCCTCCAGCGCCCCTCTGCTCTTTTTCTTCTCCGGCGACCTTGCCCCTCCACTCTTCGGCAACTCCCAGGCCCCAGTCGACCATCCCCTTTTGCTTGTAAGACCCTTTTCCTCGCTCCCTACATTTTCTTCTTTCTGTTAATCGTTTCATTCAGTCGGTTTCCCTTCATTCCTTGCTCGAAACTTCCCTTTTGGTTCCGCATTCTTGTCTTTCGACCATGACTAGCACCTCACAGTCGACCGGCGGCGCTCCTGGTCTATGGTACACGACCATGGAGAGCCGTTTTGACGAGGAGGACGCGTTGCGTCTCGCTCGGACTTACGACATCCCTTCCGACCACCACATAGTATTAGCCACACCGACCGATCGGCCTCATGAACCGCCGCCCGGCACCATTCTCTTCTTCCGAGACCAATTTTTGGCCGGGCTACGCTTTCCACCCCATAAGTTTTTCGTGCAAGTCTGCAATTACTTCCGCATCCCGCTCGGCCAGCTAGTTCCGAATTCTATAAGGTTGCTGAGCGGGGTGGTAATTTTCTTTAAACTGAACGGCATTCCCCTAGACCCCAAAAATTTCCACTACTTCTACTACCCAAAGCAAGCCGAGTGGGGTACCTTCGTTTTTCAATCAAGGATAGGTTTCGTCCTTTTTGATAACATGCCGAGCTCCAACAAACATTGGAAGGAGCACTTTTTCTACGTACGTTTCCCCGAGCCACCTGCCTTCCGTATCAAATGGCAGACGGCGATGCCAGCGCAACCGGAGCTCGGCAAGTTCAGGGGCGATCCGGCCTACCTTCATGCAGCCGACCGGCTGGTCGGCCAGCGGTATCACATCGACAAGCTACTCCTTCCGGGAGTATTGTATCTATTCGGCCTATCTTCCATCCCAGCCGATCTGCCTTACAGCATGAGTAAGTTCTCTTATCTTCCCATTTCTTTTGTTCTAACTGATTTATTCTTTGCTTCTGCAGCTGAAGTCATGTGGCGAGCCAAGGCTACCGAGCGGCTGAAACTGAGAGCTGCTGAGATCGAGGCGGCCAAGAATAAGGAGGTCGCCGAGCGGGGCCTTGCTTCAGTTGATTCGGCCGGCGAAGAAGGTGAGGGGACTCAGGATGTCCCCGAAGCCTTAGACGCTCCTGCCTCTCGCGACGAGGTCGCGGGCGACATAGAACCCTCTACTCAAGTCGAGGTAGAGGGCCGTTCGGCTGACGACGTTCCCCTGGCCACTCGGAAGCGCAGACGGCCAGAGTCAGCATCTACACCAACTCGATCTGATGAGCCAGAGTCCGAGCGGGGAGATGAAGCTCCAATGTTATCCGGGACAGTTTCTATAGAGAGTACCCCGACACCGCGCGGCTCTCCAAGGGCTACCTCTGAGGTGCCGCCCTCCAGTCCTCCCCGAACACTACGGCGTCTTAAGCGGTTGGGCGAACGTCCTTCTTCCTCCACTGGTGGGCCGTCCGGTAAGGCCGCCGCTTCTCTGGGCGATCCGAGCGGCCCAAAGTTGATAAAAACCGTCCTGCGCCTCCCTTCAGAAGAATACATGGCGGTCGCTGATCGGCCGATGGTTCCCGAGCAGCAAATCACACTCACGGGTCCTCTCGCCAAGGCTTGGGAGGATGCTCGCCTCAGAATTGCCATGCTAACTCCTGGGCAGCTCGGCGACAGCAATTTACAACAGGCGACCGGGGTATGTTCTCTCGCTTTGTTGGTTATTGTGGATCGAATTTCTAAGTTGTTCATATCCGTTCGCAGAACTGGGTGGAGCAGATTGCCATCAGCAATCGATTAGCTGAGCTGGAGGACGAGTTGAAAAAACTCAAAGCTGCGGGGGACGGCAGACAATCGACGGCCGCCCTGGAGAAGGCCAAGAGGTTGCTAGAAGCCGAGCGGGGTAAGACTTCCGGCTTGACAAGCGAGGTTGCCCGCCTCGAAGCCTTAGTCAAGCAGCGGGACAAAGAAATTAAGACCGCGACCGCTCGGAAGCTCAAGGCCATTGATGACATGGACCTGATGAAGGTAGAAAATCGGGGGCTGGAGCAGCGGGTGACAAAGCTGGACGCCTAGGGGCCTTGCAAAATCTTCAAGCTGCTCTGGACGCTTCCAAGGCTACTCTCAAGGAGTATCAAGATGGAGAGCCCGGTCGATCGGCGGGGGTGCGCAAAGCCTTCGTCCGCTCGGACGAGTTTGGTGAGAAATTTAGTGACAAGCTCTCCTTAACTTTTGAGGAGGCAATCAAAGTGGCGGTGGAATACATGAAAAACAAGGGCCATGTTCCTGCCGATCTGTCCGTCCCTGCCGAAGACCTGCGACCATGATGGGCTCCATCCCTGACCATCTTTTTAATTTTGATGACTAAGAATGAGTGTCTGTGAGGTTATTTTGTAATTTTCTGCATGCATGCTGTTCAGGGCAAACACTATAAATTTTGTCTATCCGCCGGTCGGCGTGAATGAATTGTCTCCTTTTGTGCCCCAAGTACATTTTATAAAGGAGCCGCTCGGCCATACAATGTTACGGCGGGTCCGACCGAGGTAGGCTCCGGTCGCCCGTCAAATTTTACCGTCGGAACTAGACTACCTTCCGATCGGTGGGTTTATAGACGTCGATTCATCTCTCGATTTTTAACGTCGGAGCTCGACGGTCTTCCGCTCGGACGTTTATAGACGCTGGCTCGTCTCTCAATTTTTAACGTTGGAGCTCGACGGTCTTCCGCTCGGATGATTTATAGACGCCGGCTCGTCTCTCAATATTTAACGTCGGAGCTCGACGGTCTTCCTCTCGGACGTTTATAGACGCCGGCTCGTCTCTCGATATTTAACGTCGGAGCTCGACGGCGTTATAGACGCCGGCTCGTCTCGATATTTAACGTCGGGCTCGACGGTCTTCCACTCGGACGTTTATAGGCCTCGTCTCGATTTTAACGCCGGAGCTCGGCGGTCTTCCGCCGGACGCTTATAGACGCCGGCTCGTCTATCGATATTTAATGTCGGAGCTCGACGGTCTTCCGCTCGAGCGTTTATAGACGCGGCTCGTCTCGATATTTAACGCGTCTGAGCTCGACGGTCTTCCGCTCGGACGTTTATAGACGCCGGCTCGTCTCTTGATTTTTAACGTCGGAGCTCGACGGTCTTCCGCTCGGACATTTATAGACGCCGGCTCGTCTCTCGATATTTAACGTCGGAGCTCGACGGTCTTCCGCTCGGACGTTTATAGATGTCAGCTCGTCTCTCGATATTTAACGTCGGAGCTCGACGGTCTTCCGCTCGGACGTTTATAGACGCCGGCTCGTCTCTCGATATTTAACGTCGGAGCTCGACGGTCTTCCGCTCGGACGTTTATAGACGTCGGCTCGTCTCTCGATATTTAACGTCGGAGCTCGACGGCCTTTAAGGCTACTTTAACACAGCCGATCGGCGAAGATATTTGCCATCTTTATAATTTTGCTTCCTGCATTACAAGGACATAGGCGACCGAAATGTATATAAATTTACATTTAGCGCACCTTTCACCCAGCTCGGATAACGTACTCCCGGCCGAACGGCTCGGGGTCTTCTTCGTCGAGCGCTTGGCTCGGATAACATACTCCCGGCCGAACGGCCCGGGGTCTTCTTCGTCGAGTGCAGGGCTCGGATAACATACTCCCGGCCGAACGGCTCGGGGTCTTCTTTGTCGAGCGTTGGGTTCAGATACTGTACTCCTGGCCAAACGGCGCGGGGTCTTCCTCGTCCAGCGTTTGGCTCGAATATTATACCTCCGGCCAAACGACTCGGGGCCTTCGGCATCGAGCGCTTGGCTCGGATATTATACCTCCGGCCGAACGGCTCGGGGCCTTCATTATCGAGCGCTTGGCTCGGATATTATACCTCCGGCCGAACGGCTCGGGGCCTTCATGAACGGCTCGGGGCCTTCATTTATCGAGCGCTTGGCTCGGTTATTATACCTCCGCCCGAACGGTGATAACCATGATTTTGCTATATTGTTTTAATTCATAATGCATATTTTTCATGATCTTTCATAGCTTAATATCATATTTTACAGCATATTTCATAATTACATTTGAATTTGGACCTAATTGCAAATTAGCCTAATTTCATGGTATTTGATGCTGATATTTATTTATTATTTTGTAGGCATCAAAAGGGTCATGGACCCGATCAAGTCAGACCGCATTTGGGCTTAAATAAAGGGCTTAATGAGGCGATTACACCTTGGAGCTATTTGGACCGTTCATCTACAATCAAGCAGATCTGAGCCATCCGTCAAGCATCTGGTCCATCCGACCTAATGAGGAGCAGATCTAGTCCATTGATGAAGATCCGAAAGTTTTGATTCAGATCTGAGATGATCCAACCGTTGATCAAGCCCAAAGAAATATGGACCGTCCGATCAGATGAGGAGAGGTTTAAAACGTTTGAGAAGCTACAGTGCTTCTTGGAGCTCGGCGTTCGCGATTTCTTCCACTGTAGCAGCTTCTCCTCTGCCGCAACGCCGCAGCCTCCCATTCCTCGATCCAGATCCGTGAGCTAGATTTCTTCGACGACGACGATCATCAGCTGCCGGCGTTCATCTTCCGGTGATCAGAGCGCTTGAGGGAGGTTTCCCGAACGGCGATTTGGGTTCTGTTTCATCGCCGCGATTCCGATTGTGGAGGTTTCCCAATCGGCGATCTTCGCATCCACCAGAGCTGAAGGGAGGTTTCTCAGATGCTACTGGACCTTTTCCGATCTCCATTCCGCAACCAAACTGTGTTGAATTGGCCATTCGATCTGGTTTGCAACTTCACAGGACCTGGGCTCTGTTCTTCGGCTAGTGAGATTACCAGAAGGATGTAAGCTAAAGGGAGGTTTCCTGGTGCTATGATCATCTCCTGGTAATAGAAGGAAGGTTGTTTGATTGTTGTTGAATGCTTATAGGGGTTCCGAGAGCATTTCTACTGGTTTTTCAGCAGATTGGAGGAGGTTGAGTTCGGGATTTGGTTGAGGACTGCTTAGGGTTTAGTTTTATTTGTTTTGTCTTTGAATTGTTGATGTTCCTGTTCAGATCCTCAGATCTGATCCATTACTTTGCTATTTTAATTTGTTTGAGTTTTTCTTATGCAATTCTGTTTTGATTTTCTTTGTTGCAAAAACCCAGTTCTTATTTCTGATTCGAATTCTAATTCCTTAAGATTTCTGTAATTACAGTAATGTTAGCTACTAACTTGGTTTGCAATTTTATTTTACTTGAAATTCTTTGCTTTGGTTTCTATAAGTTAGGATTAGTCAATTCATGAATTTAGGAAATACTTGTTTGACTCATTGAATGTTGAGGTGGCTGTTAATGAGCTTGATTGATGAATGAATCACTTAAACTTTTCATTGTTCACCTTTGTAGAATGTGGTTGATTGTTAGTGAAAAGTGAAGACTTGGTGGATGAGTTAAGTGTTGAATTTGAATGCGATTATGAATTGATTGTTGATTGAAGATGAGGGAATTGCATTAATTGATTCAATGGTGCATTTAAATCTGAATTTAATTGATGCTTATTTGACGAGAAGGAAATGGATCATGTTTAGATGAGAATGAACCTTATTTGATCTTATTCTTTAATCTTGTGATGTAATACTTTGATTGGAACCAACTCTAGAATTTACACACTTTTACTAGTTAGTCCTCGGAAAAATACGACTTGGGACTCCTTACTACACGTATTCTATTTAGCTTAAATGGTTTCCAATCTTTATTAATTTGGAGCGCCTTGTGACATGCAAAAAGGCCGACACCAACGGCTTGGGGCCTTCTTCGTCGAGCGCTTGGCTCGGTTATTATACCTCCGGCCGAACGACTCAGGGCCTTCTTCGTCGAGCGCTTGGCTCGGATATTATACCTCCGGCCGAATGGCTCGGGGCCTTCGTCATCGAGCGCTTGGCTCGGATATTATACCTCCGGCCGAATGGCCCGGGGCCTTCGTCATCGAGCGCTTGGCTCGGTTATTATACCTCCGGCCGAACGGCTCGGGGCCTTCGTCATCGAGCGCATGGCTCGGATATTATACCTCCGGCCGAATGGCTCGGGGCCTTCGTCATCGAGCGCTTGGCTCGGTTATTATACCTCCGGCCGAACGGCTCGGGGCCTTCATTATCGAGCCTTTGGCTCGGATACTATACCTCCGGCCGAATGGCTCGGGGCCTTCGTCATCGAGCGCTTGGCTCGGATATTATACCTCCGGCCGAACGGCTCGGGGCCTTCTTCGTCGAGCGCTTGGCTCGGATATTATACGATCCGGCCAAATGGCCCGGGGCCTTCGTCATCGAGCGCTTGACTCGGTTATTATACCTCCGGCCGAACGACTCGGGGCCTTCATTATCGAGCCTTTGGCTCGGATACTATACCTCCGGCCGAATGGCTCGGGGCCTTCGTCATCGAGCGCTTGGCTCAGATATTATACCTCCGGCCGAATGGCTCGGGGCTTTCTTCGTCGAGCGCTTGGCTCGGATATTATACCTCCGGCCGAATGGCCCGGGGCCTTCGTCATCGAGCGCTTGGCTCGGATATTATACCTCCGGCCGAATGGCTCGGGGCCTTCGTCATCGAGCGCTTGGCTCGGATATTATACCTCCGGCCGAACGGCTCGGGGCCTTCGTTGTCAAGCCTTTGGCTCCGATGATATACGCCCGGCCAATCGGCACGGGTCTTCTTTCGGAAAATTACGATGAATTCTATGCCCGAAAGAAACTATATCTGAAAGACTAACCTGCCGATCAGCATAAGATCTGACTCAATTTCTCAACTCCCGAATACCCGTGGAGTGAGGTGGATACAATGTACTCGTCGAAATTTATCAAGGCCAGGAGGATGGCGAAACTTCCCGGTCGGTGCTCCATGGCCGCTCGGCCCCCCCAGAGCTGGAGGCGGCCTGCTGCGTTATCCTTTTACTTGAGCCTCCTGCTCTTGTTGCTCCACGAGCCTAGTTACTCTTGCCTCTATCAGAGCATCAAGTTTCTCCACGGAGAGCATCACCATGTGTGGTCGTCCAGCTTCATCCGTCTCTTCCGATCGGATGCAGGAGCGTTCCCACAGACGGCGCCAAATTGATCCTGTCTGAACGCTGAATCAACGGACGCTGGGCACGTGGCGCTCCCCGGCTGCTGACGTGGATCTTCGACTGGTTGCACGAAGCTCCGGCGAACCTGCACAGAAGTCGGGCCGGGAAGGGGTTCCCGGCGGCGACCCTCCGACGCTCAAGTCAGGCAAGCAAGTAGTGAAAAGAGTGGCTCCAAAGGTGTCTCACGCGTACCTCCGGCGAAGTATGAGGCTCTTTATATAGAGCGGTGAAAGAGCTCCTGCACATCCACCGAGGCGCATACGTGTCCGTAGCCCATACCTCGGTATGTGTCTGTCAGAAAGCTTACCTGACACCATACTGCTACAGTCCAAGCACGTCTTCGATGGGACAACAGAACACCTCGTTGTCAGACTTGGAGTATGGCCTGGCCATAGGACTTGACAGCTGTCATAAGATGTTCTTGTCCTTCTCTACTGACCACAGGCCGGGGCGTCCGGCAGGCCGGCTGGACCGTCCGGCCAGCCCTCATCTTACGCGCCGGCCGGACGACACTCACATCACGTCCGGCCTGCAGTTGGCATCGCTATGCTGGGGATATTTTCGGTAGGGTGCTATGTAGGGACTGTTTAGCAGTATGTCACCTTCTCTTAGGCCTTCCGCTCGGCTCTTTGCTACTGTTCAATTGAGCGTCGGAACCCTGACTTCTGTCGGGGCGACTTTTGCCATCGGTTATTCACCGGTCGGCCGGACGGGATGTCGGCCCATCCTTCTCCGGTCGGCCACCTGGCCTTTTGACTCCCGCGTGGCATTGACACCTCAGAATGGGGGTCCCCTGTTCTAACCGCCGGATCAATTAATATTAACACTATTATTAATATTTTTTTAAAAAATCATATTATTATTTATTAATAATAATAATAATAATATTCGGGGTGAGTTCGAGGATGGGGATAGTATTCCCATACCCGCCCCAAACCCACCCCATCCCCGAAAAATCGGGGATCCCCATCCCCATTTCGGGTTTTCCCCGCAGGGCCCCAAACCCGTGGGGAAAATTGTCATCCCTACTTGGACTTAATGCACATGACTTGTACATTAGCTTTCCCAATGATGGGAAAACACATACCTATGTGTTTTGATGAATTTAAAACTCAAAGGAATGCACTAAATCAACATCTTGAGTTTGGTTCATCATCCTAACATCTCACTTGTATCTAATGTGCACTAAAACACATACAAGTCACCTTATGGGTCTTTGTGAGATGTAAAATTTGGTTTTGCCCTAATCTAAGGATCATGCATATCTATCTAGGCATTTTTGAATACTAGACATCCACCAAGGATGTTACTTGTTAATTAATGTCATTAGTCCTTAATAAACAAGGAATTAAAATGATGCATGATGATGTTATGACATACATCGAAAAGAAATAATTTTTAAAAGAAAATTTCCTATAACTATATGATGTATGGATGACATGACATGATATTTTTATATTTTTCATAATAAGGCATGAATGCAAACACAAATGAATAAATATGATGTCATGTCATTTGATGGGCAAGCAAAGCATGGCAAGTTAGCATAGATAAAATACCTAGATTACCTACCTAAGTATCCTTAACCCTTAGCTAACTTAAAAATTTAAACCCTAGATTGCCCAATTTTCCCAAGAAAATGTCAAAAACCAAATTTGACATTTCTTTTACTTTTCCTAATTTGTGTCAATTTAAATTAAGCATATTTCTCAAGTTTTGGCACAATTTACTCTTTCAAAGAGTAATCAATTTGAGTTAAAGCTTAAATTTGCCTTTAACTTCTTAAGAACATACCAAAATCCCAACTTGGTAGTTCTTATGATTTTCTCAAATTATGTCATTTAAGCTTTCATCCAATTTCTCAAAATATGATACATTTTCCTTTTTCCAAGAGTAAATCTTTTATCCTCTTCATTTTCCAAGGTTAATAATAACCTTGAAAATACTCCTTGAGTGTCAACTTCATCATAATTGGGTTAACTACCCTTCCACTTAGAGTTGATACTCTCTAACCCATCTATGGGGTAGAGAAGATGCTCCTAGGAACTCAAAACCTATTGGTGCTCCTTGGATACTCTACATACTCACTAGGGATAATCTCCCTAGATACCTTCCTAGTGACCTTGTTTGGCTTCTTAAAAGCCTTGGTTATATTTTCTAGGTCAACCTAGGAATTTCTTCCCTTGTGACCTTCTTAGTGACTTTCTTAGACTTCTTAGAAGTCTTAGTCATATTTATTGCAAAAATACTCTTTGAGATAACCTCCTTAGTATTTTGGCTTATCCACTAGGCCTAGGATTGGTTCCATAGCTATATGGAACCCTATGGTAAGAAATTATATCCTTCTTGGTTTTAGGTTTGTATCCCAGACCCTTATGACCATTGGATGACTTTGATACTTCTAGACCTAGGTTTTGACTCTTGGACCCTTGTGTCATATTTGTGATTTTTCTAAGAGTCTTCTCTAATTTGTCAAGTCTTGACCTCAAGACTTGATTTTCCTTCCATAATTTTTCAACCTTAGGTTTTTCACTAAAACCTTGATTTTTCTTCTTCTTAGGCAAATACCTAGAATCCTTAGGGTTCTTGCCTAAATTCCTATCTACCTTTCTAAACCTAGGTTGAGAAGTTTTAGCATGATAAGCTACATGATTCTCCTTAACTTTATCATGTCTCCTATTTTCATGGTAAATAGCATTGAAATAATATAAATTTGAACTAGCATGCTTTTTACCATTATTTAAAGGGGTAGGCTCAATAAATGTTACCTTTCTTTTTACCTTGGAGGCTCCCCCTTGAATTGAGCTTCCTCTTTGAGCCTTGACCGCCTTCTTCCCCTTGGGACATTGACTCCGATAATGTCCCTTTTGATTGCAAAAGAAGCACACAATGTGCTCCTTGCTCTTCTTGGTTCCGAGAGCGGTCTCCTTGGGCTTTTCCTTGCCCTTTTGTGCCACTTGGCCCTTTTTCTTGGCCAATTTAGGGCATTTACTTTTGTAATGCCCTTTTTCCCTACACTCAAAGCAAATGATATGATTTTTGTTATTTTTTATTGAAATTGTTATACCTTTGCTTGTAGGGGTGGCATCTTCTCCTTTTGGTCCGGAGGTAGAAGCTTCCTCTTGATCCGAACTTGATACTCCTCCAATAGATTTGTCTTGACTTGTGGAGGTGGAAGCTTCTTCATCCTCTTCTTCTCTTGACCCGGATGTGGAGACTTCTCCTTCTTCTTGATCTGGTGTCATCAAAAATTGTTCCCCCTCAATCCTAGAGGTGGAGACTTCATCATCTTGTACATGGAACAAGGAGTATACTCCCTCCTTGTTCCCTTCATTGCATTCCTTTGAAGATGAGGCTTCTTGGACTTCCTCTTCTTCGAAAGTTGAGCATCTCTCAACTTTGGAATTCTCCTCCTTTTGGTCTTGCTCCAATGAGTCACCCTCTTTGGATTTTTCTTGGATTGGTATAGTGGAGGGGATCTCATGAATTGTTGCCAATTTACTCCAAAGCTCCTTGGCATCCTTGAATTCTCCGACTTTGCATAGAATTGTGCTAGGCAATAAATTTACCAATAATTTGGTTACCTTGGCATTTACTTCGCACCTTTAGACTTGCTCCGGGCTCCATTTGCTCCTCTTGAGCACTTTGCCCTTTGAATTTGTTGGAGCTTCGAAACCTTCCATAAGAGCAAACCATTGCTCTATCTCCACCATTAAGAAGTTTTCGATCCTTGATTTCCAAAGATCGAAGCTTGTAGATGTGTATGGTGGAGCCACCCTTGTGTCAAATCCAAGTTCATCTTGGAATTTCATCTTGAAGTTGAGCTTCTTGAATTCTTTGACTTTGATACTTTTGCTCCAACTTCTTCACCCTCTAGCTCTTCTTGTTATGTTTGCCCCTTCCGGCGATGATTCCGGTGAAGAGCGGTCTCGCTCTGATACCACTTGTTGGGACCAAATATGGAGCTAGAGGGGGGGGGGGGGGGGAATAGCTCGGTGCGATCTTTGTGGTCGACGTTGCTTGTTTCTTCAAGGATATGCAGCGGAAATACAAGAAACAACTACAACAATGTTAACAAATGGATTTTACTTGGTATCCACCTCACAAGAGGTGACTAATCCAAGGATCCACACACTCACGCACCCTCCACTATGAATAACACTCCTTTATGGTAACTACCAAAGGCGGAGAAGCCCTACAAGACTCTCAATACAAGAAGAAAGAAAGGGCAGTACAGAACAAGCAAAAGCTTACAAGAAGTGCAGTAAAAGCCCTAACCCTAACTTCTCTTCTTTGCCTCTTGACTTGGACAAAACTTCCAAGAATCTTCAAGATCTGGCGTGGAGAGCTCTGTGGAGAAGCTGTGAAGTCGCCTGTGAAGATCGGGAGGAGTGGCCGAGACTTCTACCGACGGAATCGAACGCCTGCAGCTAAATACGACGCCAACGGTCGAATCCCGATCGATTGGATTGCTCCCAATCGATCGGGGAGGCTTTGGATCGATCGGTTGATCGATCCAGAGCGCCTATGTGCTCTAGAAAAATGCCTAGATCAATCGGCTGATCGATCCAAGGCTTATCGCGCGAAGTTATGCCTCCCAATCGATCCACTGATCGATTGGGGGCTCTGGATCAATCGGTCGATCGATCCAGAGGTGTTCTGTTCGCGCGATGCTTCTCCCCAATCGATCCACTGATCGATTTGGAGGAGCTTTATCGCGGGGACTCACCCGATCGATCGGCTGATCGATTAGGCATGATCCAATCGATCGGCTGATCGATCCAGATTTTGGTTTTCGGCCAAACCAAGTCCAAAGCCCCCTAAACCAACATCTAGTCAACCATGACTTTTTGGTACATAAAACCTAGCATCTGGTCACCCTTGACCAGCTAGGACTCTCTCACCAAGTATCTGGTCAATTCCTTTGACCCACTTGGACTTTTCTCCGCTTACCAAGTATCCGGTCAATCCCTTTGACCTACTTGGACTTTCACCAGATGTCTGGTCAACCTTGACCCATCTGGATTTCCCTGTGCCAAGTATCCAGTCAATCCCTTTGACCTACTTGGACTTCCATCAGATGTCTGGTCAACCTTGACCCATCTGGATTTCCTTTGTCTGGCTTCACTCACCAGGACTTTCACCTAGCTTCACTCACTAGGATTTCCATTTGCCCAGCTTCACTCACTAGGACTTTCCAACTTCCTGGCTTCACTCACCAGGACTTTCACCTAGCTTCACTTACTAGGATTTTCACCTGCTTCACTCACCAGGATTTCCTTCTGCCTGGCTTCACTCACCAGGACTTTCCTTCTGCCTAGCTTCACTCACTAGGACTTTCTTCTGCCTGGCTTCACTCACCAGGACTTTCCATTCAAGTATCCGGTCAACCTTGACTTTCCTTCACATCTCAACTGGTCAACCTTGACCAAGCGGGAATTATATCAACAATCTCCCCAAATGAACAACTGCACCTGCATTGTCCATATCATCTAAACCCAATATATTATCAAACATCGAAACCCAAACCAAGACTCAAGCTTGGTCAAACAGGTCAACCTTGACCTAAAGGATATTGCACCAACATACATGTCAACCAAGATTTGAACAACCATATAAAAGTTGCTGAGTCTTCACTTGATAATAATCCACATCCTAGCAAAATAGATTAACTATGATGATTCACCCCAACAAATGGAGCAAATGACATGCCATAACTATTAGTCAAATAGGTTGTATCAAAAGTTACAGCATCATAAATGATCATGTTCGAATCGCTGAACCAAAGGACGCTGGGCACGTGGCGCTCTCCCAGTCGATGACGTAGGCTCCGTCTGGTCGCGCGAATCGGACAGGATCAAATTGGCGCCGTCTGTGGGAACGCTCCTGCATCCGATCGGAAGCAATGGACGAGGCTGGACGACCGCACACGGTGATGCTCTCCACGAAGGAGCTCGACGCTCTAATCAAGGCAAGAGCAGCAAAGCTCGTGGAGCAACAGAGAGAGAATGCGCAAGCCGAGCGGCTGAGCAACAAGCGACATCAGCATCAGGGAGCTGAGCGGAAGCGCCGACTACCACAGTCTCATTTCCCTCAAACGCAGATACTTCATCTCCCGAATTCAACTTATAGCAAGCTCCTCCTTCTGGAACCTCAAGAGTGGGAGTTTGATGTCAGGCGATGGATCGACCACATAGGAGGAAGTTGGGTGGACGAGCTACCGAGCGGATGAAGATGGATTGGGACTTGGATCAACCATGAAGGGCAAATTATCTCCAGCCTTTCTGAGGCAGGGTGAAAGGTGCACCAATGTAATGTATGCTGCGTATTTTCCGTTTGGCTGTATATTCGAAATGCAGGAAGCAAAATGTTAAAAAACGCAATTGGCATTATCGGCCGAGCGGCCTGTCTTCATAATATATAAAGACCCCGTGCCGATCGGGCGGGCGTATGGTTACACAAGTCAAGCTCGATAACGAAGGCCCCGAGCCGTTCGGCCGGAGGTATAATAGCCGAGCCAAGCGCTCGATAATGAAGGCCCCGAGCCGTTCGGCCGGAGGTATAATATCCTAGCCAAGCGCTCGATAATGAAGGCCTCGAGTCGTTCGGGCGGAGGTATAATATCCGAGCCAAGCGCTCAATAATGAAGGCCCCGAGCCGTTCGGCCGGAGGTATAATATCCGAGCCAAGCGCTCGATAATGAAGGCCCCGAGCCGTTCGGCCGGAGGTATAATATCCGAGCCAAGCGCTCGATAATGAAGGCCCCGAGCCGTTCGGCCGGAGGTATAATATTCGAGCCAAGGCTCGACAATGAGGTATAATATTCGAGCCAAGGCTCGACAATGAAGGCCCCGAGCTGTTCTGCCGGAGGTATAATAGCCGAGCCAAGCGGTCGATAATGAAGGCCCCGAGCCGTTCGGCCGGAGGTATAATATCCGAGCCAAGCGCTCGATAATGAAGGCCCCGAGCCGTTCGGCCGGAGGTATAATATCCGAGCCAAGCGCTCGATAATGAAGGCCCCGAGCCGTTCGGCCGGAGGTATAATATCCGAGCCAAGCGCTCGATAATGAAGGCCCCTAGCCGTTCGGCCGGAGGTATAGTATCCGAGCCAAGCGCTCGATGCCGAAGGCCCCGAGTCGTTCGGCTGGAGGTATAATATCCGAGTCAAGCGCTCGACGAAGAAGACCCCGAGCTGTTCGGCCGAGAGTACATTATCCAAGCTGGGTGAAAGGTGCGCTAAATGTAAATTTATACACATTTCGGTCGCCTATGTCCTTGTAATGCAGGAAGCAAAATTATAAAGATGGCAAATATCTTCGCCGACCGGATGTGTTAAAAGTAGCCTTGAGGACCGTCGAGCTCCGACGTTAAATATCGAGAGACGGACCGGCGTCTATAAACCCTCCGAGCGGAAGACCGTCGAGCTCCGACATTAAATATCGAGAGACGGGCCGGCGTCTATAAACCCTCCGAGCGGAAGACCGTCGAGCTCCGACGTTAAATATCGAGAGACGGGCCGGCGTCTATAAACCCTCCGAGCGGAAGATCGTCGAGCTCCGACGTTAAATATCGAGAGACGAGCCGGCGTCTATAAACTTCCGAGCGGAAGACCGTCGAGCTCCGATGTTAAATATCGAGAGACGGGTCGGCGTCTATAAACCCTCCGAGCGGAAGACCGTCGAGCTCCGACGTTAAATATCGAGACGTCTATAAACCCTCCGGCGGAAGACCGTCGAGCTCCGGCGTTAAATATCGAGAGACGAGCCCCTCTCGGCGGAAGACCGTCGAGCTCCGACGTTAAATATCGAGACGGGCCGGCGTCTATAAACCCTCCGGCGGAAGACCGTCAAGCTCCGACGTTAAATATCGAGAGGCGGGCCGGCATAAACCCTCGGCGGAAGACCGTCGAGCTCCGACGTTAAATATCGAGAGACGAGCCGGCGTCTATAAACCCTCCGAGCGGAAGACCGTCGAGCTCCGACGTTAAATATCGAGAGACGAGCCGGCGTCTATAAACTTCCGAGCGGAAGACCGTCGAGCTCCGACGTTAAATATCGAGAGACAAGCCGGCGTCTATAACCCTCCGAGCGGAAGACCGTCGAGCTCCGACGTTAAATATCGAGAGACGAGCCGGCGTCTATAATTCTTCCGAGCGGAGGATGCCGATAAAAAGGATGCAATTGTCCAAGAAACTCGCCGTCAATATTGTTAGACCGTCTCTGCGTTCCGCTCGGCCCAGTACCCAAAGGTACTTCATCGGTGTCTAGCGAGCGATCTCTGCTATCAAAGCGGAATGTTGCATATTGGAAATATTACATATTTAGCCGAGCGGAAGGGCAACGCCAAATACTTGCATCTCATAATAGGTGAGCGGATAACACGCATTAACTAGCAAAAGGACAAAGTACGCGAAAGGGAAATGTTGCATTAAAATTAAAACTTTAGGCCGAGCGGCCTAAGTACAAAAAAGGATCACTTTTTGGCCTAGCAGCCCAACTACATCTATCGACGATTACTCAATGTAATCATAAAGGGTCTTGGGAATGTTATCCAGAAGTGCCACCTGATCGCCGGCCGGAATATTAGTGGACTCCGGAAGAAGGCCCTTAGACTTCAGATATGTCATGGTGGCGGCCATAGCCAAATCAAAGGCTGTGTACATCCGCTCGCAGATTTTCTCCGAGAATTCGGGCGAGCGGATGTAGCCCTGTCTTAGAGCTGCAACCCGACTCGGCTCAGCCTCTTGGTACTCTTTGAAGGCCAATTGAGCTGCAGCGAGGGATTCCTGCAAAGTGGTCAGCTCGTCCTTATGCTTGGTTGCGTCGACCGAGCGGCTCGCTCTCTCTTGGTCAAGTTGCTCCCTCAAATCCTTGACCTTCAGCTCCAGACCCCGGGCCTCCACGTTCTTTTTCTCCAAGTCAGAAATGGTCGTATTCTTCCGAGTGGTGGCCAGGGTAACTTTTTGGTCGAGCGACTTGACTTGCCGCTCGAGCTCGGCCAGATGGTGAGCCTGGTCGGCTGTTTTCTTCTGTTCGGCCGCCAGCATATCCCGAGCCCTCTTAAGCTCCTTCTGCAGCTCGGAGTACGACGGGCCTTGAGAGCCGGACGGACCGCACGCCACCTTCAGCTGCCTTAACTCCTCATCCACCATGGCTAGGCGGTTGGAAACTGCAATCTCCTCCACCCATCTCTGGCAAAAGAAAATTAGAGTTGTTAGTGGCCGATCGGAAAGAATGCATACAAAGCTTCGGAGAAAGCGAACTTACCCCCATGGATTGGCCAAGTTTCGGAGGGGATCAGCGCGATGCGTGCCCGAGCATCGGCCCACATCTTAGCTAGGGGCCCTTTCAAGGTAATGGTGTGCTCGGGCGCGGTTGGTCGGCCTGCAACATGACTCTTGATCGGAGATTAAGAGTAACCAAATCGTGCGGCCATGACCGGGTCGTCGGCCGGCATCGGAAGGGATCAGAGTCGTGACGGGAATGAATGGTTGGCTGGAGTGGAGCGGAAGATAGCCTCAATTGGGCGGTAGCTCGTCCCATTCGAGCGTCCGGTCGGACGAAATGGTTTCGCCTCTGGCGCCTTGCCCGAGCAGTCGCAGTGACCCGCTCGGATGGTTAGCCGACCGCAGGGGAGTCTCCACTCGGCGCCTCTTTTGTAGCGGCTGCTCCTCCTCCCGAGCGGAACCTTCCTCGGGGGCAGTTGGTTCTCCGGGGGGGGGGGGGGGGGCTCCGTTGGCCACGTTTTGTTGAGAAGCTTGAGCAGCCGACTCAGCCTGAGTCCCGCTCTCTCCTTCGTGGGATCCGATCGGCTGGATACCCAACGCTTCCATTTCTTTGGCCGCCGCGGCTTCTAGCGCTGCCGCCTTTCTCTTCAAAACGCCGGTCATCACCGAATCCATGACGATGTCCGCTGCAAGGGAAAAAAAAGAAATCAGTTAGCAATTAAAGCAAATGCCCAAGCAAAATTCTTACCGAAGTCGGTCGGAAGAGGAGTCCGTATGGGACTCAGGCTGAAGATGTACATTACTCCTTCATGAAGAAGCTTATTGATGTCAAGTCGCAGACCGGCTAGTATATTTGCAGCGTGGAGATAGTCCGGTCGGGTCTTGAATTTCTTCAGCTCGGGAGTGGGGAGCAAGCTGACCTGCCACTTGGTCGGGAAGTTGGCCTGATCGGGCATACGGATGTAGAAAAAATAATCCTTCCAATGTTTATTGAAAGTAGGTAGCTTGTTGAAGAAGACTAAGCCGGGTCGAGCTTGGAACATGAAGGTGCCCGGCTCGGCTTGCTTGGGGTAATAAAAATAAAAAAAGACCTCCGGTCGGAGAGGGATGTTGTGAATCTTGAATAAAACAACAACACCACAAAGGAGACGAAAGGTGTTGGGTACCAGACTGCCGAGCGGCACACCGAAAAAATTACAAACATCTATGATGAACGGATGTACAGGGAAACGCAGACCGGAGGTAAATTGGTCACGGAAGACACAGAAAGCTCCGCGCGGCGGCTTGGGCGACCGAGCGGAAGGACCGGCTAAACGAATTTTGAAATCATCTGGGATTTTAAAATTGTCTGTCAGAACATCGAAGTCTCGCTGTTCGAATCGGGACTGTCTGGTAATGTACCATGGACCGAGGGACGGGTCTTCAGGATGAGAAGAACTAGGCATGATCCGAGCGGGAGAAATCAAAAAGGCAAAGAGGCAGGAGAAAAACAACAGCGAGCGAAAAGAGGTTTCAAGGATTGAAACTGGGGGGAGAAATTCCGAGTAAACACCGGAAACAAGAAAGAAAAGGTATGGAGCCTTACTGCGAAGAAAAAGGATCAAAGGAAGAACACCGGGGATCGTCGGAAAGCAGAAGCGAAATCGCCGGAGCTCCAAAGCGCTGGGGCGCAGAAGTCGAAATCGCGGAGGCAAATAAGAGAGAAGAAAGCGAAGGATTTATAGGGTGGAGGCCGCACGGCCTCCACCGTTGGATCCAAAGCACCTGCCACCGCCGTCGTACGATGATGGCAGTGCGCCACGTGGCATTCAACCATTCGAAGCATTTAATGAACGCATGCTCAGCCTTAATGTCGAAGATTGGCACAGATTACGAGGAGATCCGATGAATGCCACTGTCGATCCACTTTTAAGGTCATCTCTGCGGTAGGCCGATCGGAGGATACCGGCACGAAAGAGCCGCTCGGCCAGACTCATAGTCCAGTCAGTCGGACTAATTGCCTCCTTCGACTATACTTGAAGGTAAGGCAAGTGATCCGGTTGTAAGAACAGGGGCCCCCCGTCCGGTGGTGTCAACGCCACGTGGAAGTCAAAGTGGTAGGTGGCCGGCCGGAGAGGGGTGGGTTCGACCGGCCGGGCGGTCGACCGGTGTCTAGTTGATGGTTAAAGGCGCCCTGTCGAAAGTCAGGGTTCCGGCGCTCAGCGGACAAGATTGCAAGGCCGAGCGGACTGCACGCTCGGCCAAAGCCATCAGGTAGCATACTGCTAATAGTCTCCACAAAGCACGTGAGTGAGAACCTCCCTAAGTGAACCACCGTATACTTCCGGCCGGATGTCGCGGAAGCTGGCCGGTCAGACTCTCTCCAGGGAGTAAGGGCAAAAGGACAAGGGACATCTTTTTCTGACAACGGGTATGTTCCACATGTAAGCCATACTCCAAATCTTACGACAGGGGATTCCGCTGTCCCGTCGAGGACATGCTTGGACTGTAGCAGTATGGGTCAGGTAAGCTCACTGACAAGCCCTTACTAGGGTATGGGCCGCGGACACGTGTACACCTTGGTAGGTGTACACTCGCTTCTCCACCGCTCTATATAAAGAGCCTTATACTTCGCCGGAGGTACGCGTTGGACACCTTTGGAGCCACTTTTTTCACTACTTGCTTGCCTGACTTGAGCGTCGGAGGGTCACCGCCGGGAACCCCTTCCCGGCTCGACTTCTGTGCAGGTTCGCCGGCGATTCGCGCGACCAGACGGAGGCCTACGTCATCGACTGGGAGAGCGCCACGTGCCCAGCGTCCTTTGGTTCAGCGATTCGGACAGGATCAATAAAGTATTCATACGCAGCCCTACATCTTGCATCTACCCAAAAAAATATTTCTTATTCGAGATTCCTCATCTATATCAAGCACATAAAAAAAGTTTGAGTTCCTACTTTGCATGTGACAAAAATAATTAGCCAAAGCTTCAACGTCTCCATCCCCTAACTTCAACCTTCTAGCTTCTGAAATATAATTTCTATACTTTCTCTCATCAAATAGTAAATTCTCATAGCCTCCAACCTCAACTACAAATTATTGAAAACTTTTGCTTAAAGTTATTATAGCTTGATCGTTTAACTCTAATTTTCTCTTTGTAGCTGAATCTAATACTTTATTACATCTAAAATGTCGTGACTTTCTGGACTCAAGATATGATTATGATCAAGGCATACACTAGTTATCACAAAATTCTCATCATTTCGAATAACAACATTAATCTTAGCTTTGCAATCATCTTAGTAGAAGGTCGAGGGCATAAAATATTTTTTACTGGAGATACTTTTCTACCATTTTTAGCACATCCAATAGAGAAATATTTTTACTTTCCATCATCTCCATTTCTACCACCTAATTTGCAAATACCAAAACTAACATTCTGAGCATAGAAATTATAAAAAGTACTAACTTCTTCTTCAGATAAAAAGTCATTCCAATCTCAGGAAGCTTGACTTCATTAACACTAGATGGAGATGGGTCTTGATCTGTATGGTCATTATTATCCGTTATCTTATTTAAATCAATTTTTCCTTTTCCATGACACTTTCTTCACCTACATTTATTAAAAAAAAATGCAGGGCCAAAAATAAATAGAAAACATAGACAGAATCAAAAAAATATGAAACAAAGTTAAGAAAAACAAAGCAAAGCTAAAAAAAGAATTTAAACCTAAATGACCTTCAATGCTTCACCCAGTTCATATAATTTGCAAATAGTAGACTAATTGCAAGCATACAACTATGAGCATGAACAAAATTCAAGCAAATAGTAGACTAATTGATTTTGGAATCAGAAACAAAATTCAACAAAAAAAACCCACTCATGAGCATGAACAAAAAAGAGTATATAGTTGAGCTATTTAGGCTAGAAACCTAGCAATCTATGGATGTATAAACCAAATCCCCTTCAATTTTGTTGTTTTTTTTAATCAAGCACGAAATCGATTGTTGAAATTGAATTGGAGAAGTGCATAGATGAAAAGAAAAAAGTGGGTTACCAAAGTTGTGATTAACAAAGTAGTGCCAAGTCCATCTATACTTGCTATCAAACTCCTTCTTGATGTACTCTGAATGTCTTGGACTATACTTTCTATCAAACTCCTTCTTGATGTACTCTGAATGTCTTTCTCTAGCCAATGCTTCTCAAACGCCAGATTTCACACAAAACCACAAAACTTGATGTGCTCCTTCTCTGCTGGTGCTATAACTTGACCCCATAGCTAGGTCAGGGCTTCGACTCCTTGGAATGGAGAGGGAAGAAGAAGGAGTTAGGGCAGGGGAGGGAGAAATGCAAATGAAGCAAAAACGCGAACGAAGAAAAAAAAACTCACTATTTTTTTGGATGGACGGGCTTCGCTCCTCTCTTCGAGAATGGGAGGGAAGAAGCGGCTCGCTCCTCACTGGGAGGAAGAGAAAGGAGAATGTGAGGCTGCGGTCAAAGAACTTAGGGCACGAAGGGGACGAACTTCGCTCCTCTCTTCAAGAACGGGAGGGAAGAAGTGGCTCGGGAGCTTCGCTGACGAGCTTCGCGAAAGAGGAGGCGTAGAGTTAGTGCGCGGGAGGAGAATCGCGAAGGAGAATCAAGAAAGAGGAAGGAGGAGGAGAGTTAGGGCATGAGAGGATCTTTTGCGAAAGAGGAAGGAGGAGGAAAGTAGGGCATGTTGGTTGCTACTCGGAAAACCTAGAGGTTCCACTGTACAAAAATTTTGTACAAAGGTCTGAACCTTTTCCTAGCTACCATGTGTTCATTTAAATTAAATTTTGGATCGCCTGCGGAACTTAACATGTTTGATCCAAAACTTAATCTATTCATTCTTTTAGGTTTTGACTTGGGTCTCCTGCGGAACTTAACACGTTCGACCCAAATCGCCTTAAGTTATTAATTCCATTAAATATTAATTTCCATAATTGGTTCCCAGTACTGACGTGGCGAGACACATGACCTTCTTGGATATGGGAGCAACCACCACCGACTAGACAAAACCTTTTATAGAAAGCTAATATTTAATTTCCTAAAATAACTTTAGGTTAACCGAAAAGAACAATCAAATCACAAAGATAAATAAAACAAAAGAACACAACATCGAAAAATATATTCGAAATACTAGAACGTAAGCCTCTTGTATTTGATATTATTTCCATAAATAACTAGTATGATGCGGAAAAGGAAAAACTACTAGTTATACCTTCTAGAAAGACCTCTTGATCTTCTATCGTATTCCTCTTCTAACCTCGGACGTTGTGTGGGCAACGATCTTCCGAGATGAGAAACCACCAACCACCTTCTTATCCTCCTAGCTAGGTTCGGCCACAAAAAGCTTAACCAAGGATGAAGAACAAAACACCAACCAAGCTCCAAGAGATGCTAGCTTTCTCTCCTTCTTCTTCTTCTTCTTCTCCAAGTAGTATCCGGCCGCCACAAGAGCTCCAAGCCTTTGAGAGTTTCGGCCACCACAAAGAGGAAGAGAGGAAGAGGATGGCCGGCCACTCCAAGGAATAAAAGAGGGAGAGAAAATAATAGAGGTTGTATCTCATGAAGGCACCCTCACCCCTTCTTTTATATTCCTTGGCCTAGGCAAATTAGGAAATTTAATTACAATAAAATTTCCTTAATTCCCTTGACATGATTTAATTGAGAAAAATAAAATAAAATTTCCCCAATCAATCTCTAATGGTCGGCCACATCAAAAGAGGTAAATTAGACAAGTTTTAATCAACAATTAAAACTTCCTAATTTGTTTCTGGAAATTTTAAAAATTAAAATTTCTCTTTAAAAATCTCTTCATGGTTGATAAAAAGAAATTTCTATAATTTTAATTTTATCAACATGTGGATAATTTTAAAGAGAAAATAAAATATCTCACCAATCTACAAATAAGGAAAGAGATCTAATATCTTTCTTTAATCTTTTATAGATCTTTTACAAGAGAGATATTTTAATTTTAATTCTCTTTAATAAATTATTTCTTCCACATAATAAAAATTAAAATTAAATTTCTTTTTTAATTTAATTTGGCCGGCCCCCACTAGCTTGGGTTCAAGCTAGGGTCGGCCACCCAATCTTCTAGCTTGGTTCCCAAGCTAGCTTGGCCGACCCCCTATTGGTGGGTATAGAAGGTGGGTATAGGTGGGTATAGTACTCTATAAATAAGAGGCTACGATAGGGACTGAGAGGAGGAATTGGTTTTGGTCTCCCGATAAAATTAAGCATCCCGTGTTCGCCCCGAACACACAACTTAATTTTATCAATAATAACTCATTCCACTAGAGAACTATTATTGAACTACCGCACCAATCCCAAATTACATTTTTGGGCTCCTTCTTATTATGAGTGTGTTAGTCTCCCTGTGTTTAAGATATCGAATGTCCACTAATTAAGTGAGTTACTGACAACTCATTTAATTAATATCTTAGTCCAAGAGTAGTACCACTCAACCTTATCGTCATGTCGGACTAAGTCCACCTGCAGGGTTTAACATGACAATCCTTATGAGCTCCTCTTGGGGACATTATCAACCTAGTATCTCTAGGACATAGTTTCCTTCTATAATCAACAACACACACTATAAGTGATACCATTTCCCAACTTATCGGGCTTATTGATTCATCGAACTAAATCTCACCCATTGATAAATTAAAGAAATAAATATCAAATATATGTGCTTGTTATTATATCAGGATTAAGAGCACACACTTCCATAATAACCGAGGTCTTTGTTTCTTTATAAAATCAGTATAAAAGAAACGACCTCAAATGGTCCTACTCAATACACTCTAAGTGTACTAGTGTAATTATACAGTCAAGATAAACAGATACCTAATTACACTACGACCTTCTAATGGTTTGTTCCTTTCCATTTTGGTCGTGAGCTACTGTTTATAATTTATAAGGTACTGATAACATTATCTTCTGCATGTGGCACCACATACTATGTTATCTACAGTATAAATTAATTGAACAACTACAACTAAATGTAGACAATTTGACCAAATGTGATTCTTTATTCATAATGAATGTTTACAAAGCTTAGGCTTTCAGTATACACTCCAACAATCTCCCACTTATACTAAAAGACTAAGCTGCCATATCTGCTGCCATACATCTGATTCTCAACCCTTCAACATGGCCATCAAAAGCTCTTGCCTTAAGGACCTTAGTGAAAGGATCTATAGGTCATTACCTGATGCAATCTAGGCGGCAACAACTTCTCCTCGTTTATACGATTTCTCGTATTGGGTGGTACTTGCGCTCTATTGTGTTTACTTGCCTTATAGACTTATGGTTTCTTTGAGTTTGCTACTGCACCAACATTATTACAATAAATTGTAATAATCTTTGGACAAACCAGAAATCATATCTAAGTCTATCTTGAGGTTATTGAGTCATTAAGCTTTTATGGCTACCTCAGAGGCTTGCCATATACTAAGCTTCTATGGTGGAGTCCAGAAAAACACCTATGCTTATCACTTTTCCATAGTTATGACTTTACCTCCTAAAGTAAACACAAAACCCCGAGGTTGACTTATTATTGTCCTTATCCGATTGGAAGTCAAAATCCGTGTAACCCATAGGGACCAAATTAACTGCCTTGTAAGCTAGCATATAATCTCTAGCGCCTCTATATGCTTTACTGCAGTCTAATGTCCTTGTCTAGGGTTACTTTGATATCTGCTAACTATGCCCTTGGCAAAACAGATTTCTGATCTCGTGCATAGCATACATTAGGTTGTCTAACTGCCGAAGCATAAAGAACTGCCTACATGTCCTCAATCTCCTTTGATGTCATCGGAGACATCTCTTTAGATAAAGACACTCCATGCTTAAAAGGTAAGAAACCTTTCGAGGAGTTTTGCATGCTTAAAACGAGCAAGGATTTTCCGATGTATCAAGCTTGGGATAAGTAAAATATATTTTTTTCTTTCGATCCCTTATTACTTTGATCTCAAAAATATATACATTCTCCCAAGTCCTTTATATCGAATTATTTGGACAACCATACCCTTACTTCTGACAACATTTTGATATTGTTTCCAACTACCAAAAATGTTATCTACGTATAGTACAAGAAATACCACCACGTTTCCATCACACCTTTTGTATACACAAGACTTATCCGTTTACTCAATAAATCCATAGGTCTGGATTACTTTGATAAACCGGATGTTCCAAGACCTTGAAGCTTTGCCTCAGTCCATAGACTGATTGAGCTTGCACACAAGATGCTCTTAGCCCTTTGCAATGAACCCTTCTAGTTGCTTTATATGGATGCTTTCATCAAGACTTCCATTAAAGAATGCTGTCTTGACATCCACTTGCCAAATAGATAAAAGAATTCGGATAGACTTAAGCATGGCTACCAGTGAAAAAGTTTCCTTTTTCATCAAGCCTTGCTTTGAAAGTTACTACCTTCCTTTCTATCCCTCTTTTCCTATTATTGACCTTTTTACACCCAAAGGCTTTTACACCATTTGGTGGTTCTACAAGCTTCCAGATTTTATTAGAATACATATATTCTAATTCTGTTATTCATTAATCTTTGCCAAGATGTTGCATCTTTATCTTGGAGTGTTTCGTCATATGTCCGGAGATCAGGTTCATGTCCTCCAGGGATCGAGTCCAAAAACTCTCCCAAAACATGAATCTTTTTAGGTTGCCTAACAACCCTCCCACTATGACAAGGCATTTTCTACAATTGTGTATCATTTGTGATACGTGTTGCAGTTTCCTTGTGGTATCTCATCTTGTACAGTTGGTACTAGATTAGACATGCCTTTTATTACTTCCTTAAGAACAAATTTTCTTATGGGCACATGGTGTTGGTTGCTACTCGGAAACCTATAGGTTCCACTGTACAAAAATTTTGTACAAAGGTCTGAACCTTTTCCTAGCTACCATGTGTTCTTTTAAATTAAATTTTGGATCGCCTACGGAACTTAACACGTTTGATTCAAAACTTAATCTATTTGTTCTTTTAGGTTTTGACTTGGGTCTCCTGCGGAACTTAACACGTTCGACCCAAATCGCCTTAAGTTATTAATTCCATTAAATATTAATTTCCATAATTGGTTCCCAGTACTAACGTGGCGAGGCACATGACCTTCTTGGATATGGGAGCAACCACCACCGACTAGACAAAACCTTTTATAGAAAGCTAATATTTAATTTCCTAAAATAACTTTAGGTTAACCAAAGAGAATAATCAAATCACAAGGAAAAGAAAAAATAAAAGAACACAATATCGAAAAACATATTCGAAATTCTAGAACGTAAGCCTCTTGTATTTGGTATTATTTCCATAAATAACTAGCATGATGCGGAAATAAAAATTACTAGTTATACCTTGTAGAAAAACCTCTTGATCTTCTACCGTATTCCTCTTCTAACCTCGGACGTTGTGTGGGCAACGATCTACTGAGATGAGAAACCACCAACCACCTTCTTCTCCTCCAAGCAAGGTTCGGCCACAAAGGAAGAACTTCACCAAAGAAGAAAACCAAAATACTAACCAAGCTCCAAGAGATGCTAGCTTTCTCTCCTTCTTCTTCTTCTTCTCCAAGTAGTATCCAGCCACCACAAGAGCTCCAAGGAAGGGAGAGAGGTTCGGCCACCACAAGAGGAAGAGAGGGAGAGGATGGCCGGCCACACCAAAGAACAAAAGAGGGAGAGAAAATAATAGAGGTTGTGTCTCATGAAGGCACCCCTACCCCTTCTTTTATATTCTTTGGCTTAGGCAAATTAGGAAATTTATTTACAATAAAATTTCCTTAATTTCCTTGACATGATTTATTTGATAAAAATAAAATAAAATTTCCCAAATAAACTCTAATGGCCGGCCACATCAAGAGGAAGCAAATTGGACAAGTTTCAATCAACAATTAAAACTTTCCTTATTTGTTTCCGGAAATTTTAAAAATAAAATTTCTCTTTAAAAATCTCTTCATGGTTAATAAAAGGAAATTTCTATAATTTTAATTTTATTAACATGTGAATAATTTTAAAGAGAAAAATAAAACATCTCTCCAATCTACAAATAAGGAAAGAGATCTAATCTCTTTCTTTAATCTTTTGTAGATCTTTTACAAGAGAGATATTTTAATTTTAATTCTCTTTAAATTATATCTTCCACCTAATAATAAAAATTAAAATTAAATTTCTTTTTTATTTTAATTTGGCCGACCCTACTAGCTTGGGTTCAAGCTAGGGCCGGCCACCCAATTTTATACCTAGGCCGGCCCTAGCTTGTTCCCAAGCTAGCTTGGTCGGCCCCTATTGGGTGGGTATATAAGGTGGGTATAGGTGGGTATAGAACTCTATAAATAAGAGGCTACGATAGGGACCGAGAGGAGAAATTGGTTTTGGTCTCCCGATAAAATTAAGCATCCCGTGTTCGCCCCGAACACACAACTTAATTTTATCAATGATAATTCATTCCACTAGAGAACTATCATTGAACTACCGCACCAATCCCAAATTACATTTTTGGGCTCCTTCTTATTATGAGTGTGTTAGTCTCCCTGTGTTTAAGATATCGAATGTCCACTAATTAAGTGAGTTACTGACAACTCATTTAATTAATATCTAAGTCCAAGAGTAGTACCACTCAACCTTATCGTCATGTCGGACTAAGTCCACCTGCAGGGTTTAACATGACAATCCTTATGAGCTCCTCTTGAGGACATTATCAACCTAGTATCTCTAGGACACAGTTTCCTTCTATAATCAACAACACACACTATAAGTGATATCATTTCCCAATTTATCGGGCTTGTTGATTTATCGAACTAAATCTCACCCATTGATAAATTAAAGAAATTAATATCAAATATATGTGCTTGTTATTATATTAGGATTAAGAGCACACACTTCCATAATAACCGAGGTCTTTGTTTCTTTATAAAGTCAGTATAAAAGAAACGACCTCAAATGGTCCTACTCAATACACTCTGAGTGTACTAGTGTAATTATACAGTCAAGATAAACTGACACCTAATTACACTACGACCTTCTAATGGTTTGTTCCTTTCCATTTTGGTCGTGAGCTACTGTTTATAATTTATAAGGTACTGATAATATCATCTTCTGTATGTGACACCACATACTATATTATCTATAATATAAATTAATTGAACAACTACAACTAAATGTAGAAAATTTGACCAAATGTGATTCTTTATTCATAATGAATGTTTACAAAGCTTAGGCTTTCAGTATACACTCCAACAATCTCCCACTTATACTAATGACTAAGCTGTCATATCTTCTACCATACATCTGATTCCCATTCCCTCCACATGCCGATCGAAAACTTTCACCGGAAGGGCCTTAGTGAAAGGATCTGCCAGGTTATCTGCTGATGCAATCTTGGTGATGACAACTTCTCCTCGCTTCACGATATCTCGTATCAGGTGGTACTTGCGCTCTATATGTTTACTTGCCTTATGAGCTCGTGGTTCATTCGAGTTTGCAACTGCACCGCTATTATCACAATAAATTGTGATGATTTTGGGCAAACCAGGAATCACATCTAAGTCCATTAGAAAGTTCTTGAGCCATACTGCTTCTTTAGCTGCCTCAGAGGCTGCTACATACTCAGCTTCCATGGTTGAGTCCGAAACGCATTTCTGCTTAACACTCCTCCATGAAATGGCTCCACCTTCTAAAGTAAACACATAACCTGATGTAGACTTACTGTTATCCCTATTAATTTGAATCACTGTAACCCACAGGAGCAAATCGTCCGCTTGGTAAACTAGCATATAATCTCTAGTCCTTCTCGTGTACTTCAATATATGTTTTACCGCACCAATGTCCTTGTCCAGGTTATCTGCTGACCATGCCCACAGCAAAACAAATATCGGGTCTCGTACATAGCATTGCATACATTAGGCTTCCTACACCAAGCATAAGGAACTGCTTATGTCCTCTATCTCTTTCGACGTCTTTGGAGACATCTCTTTAGATAGAGCTACCCCATGTCTAAAAGGTAAGAAACCTTTCTTGGACCCGCATGCTAAAACGAGCAAGGATTGAATCTATATATGAAGCTTGGGATAGAAACAACATTCTTTTCTTACGATCCCTTATAACTTTGATCCCAAGAATGTGTGCACAATCTCCTAAGTCCTTCATATCAAATTGTTTGGACAACCATACCCTTACGTCTGATAATACCTTGACATTGTTGCCAATTAACAAAATATCATCTACGATAGTACAAGAAATACCACCACGTTTCCGTTACACTTCTTATATACACAAGACTCATCCGGACTTTGAATAAATCCATATGACTGGATTACATCATTAAACCGGATGTTCCAAGACCTTGAAGCTTGCTTCAGTCCATAAATGGACCGATTGAGCTTGCACACTAGATGCTCTTTGCCTTTTTCAATGAACCTTCTGGTTGCTTCATATGGATGTTCTCTTCAAGACTTCCATTAAGGAAAGTCGTCTTGACATCCATTTGCCAAATCTCATAATCCATATGAGCGAATGGATAAGAGTATCCGGATAGACTTAAGCATGGCTACCGGTGAAAAGGTTTCCTCATAATCGATTCCTCTTTCTGAGTGTACCCTTTTGCAACAAGCCTAGCTTTGAAGGTTTCTACCTTCCCGTCCCCTCTTTTCCTTTTGTAGATCCACTTACATCCAACGGCTTTTACACCATCGGTGGTTCTACAAGCTCCTGGACCTTATTAGAGTACATAGACTCTATTTCGAATTCATCGCCTTTTGCCAAGATGCATCGATATCTTGGAGTGCTTCATCATATGTCTGGGATCAGGTTCATGTTTACCCAAATCCAAGACTCTCCCAAAAACATGAATCTCTCAGGCTGCCTCACAACCCTACCACTACGACGAGGCACTGTCTGTGGTTGTGTATCATGTGTGACACGTGTTGCAGTCTCTTGTGGTACTTCATCTTGTACTGTTGGTACTAAAGTAGACGTGTCCTCTCTTAGTTCTTCTAAAACAACTTTACTACTGGGCTTGTGATCTATTATATAGTCTTCTTCTAAAAACTGGGCATTGGTGCTAACAATGACCTTCTGGTCTTTAGGACTATAAAATAAACCACCTTTCGTTCCTTTGGGATATCCTACAAACACGCGAACTTCTGTACGAGATTCTAACTTATCAGCATCTAGTTTCAGCACATGTGCTGGACTACCCCAAATCCGAATATGTCTTAGACTGGGTTTTCGCCCATTCCACAATTCTATGGGAGTAGAAGAAACTGATTTAGAAGGTACTAAGTTCAAAATGTATACTGCTGTTTTCAGAGCATATCCCCAAAACGAATTTGGTAATTCTGAATAACTCATCATCGATCTAACCATCTCCATAAGAGTCCTATTCCTTCGTTCTGCCACACCATTCCGTTGGGGTGTACTAGGTGCGGACAATTGGGATTGAATCCCGGCCTCTGATAAGTAATTCCTAAACTCTCCTAAGAGGTATTCGCCACCCCGTAGTGTCTTGATACTTTACCTAGTCGTTTTCCACATCAGCCTTGTATTCTTTGAACTTATCAAAGCACTTGGACTGGTGCATTAGGTAAATGTATCCATATCTTGAATAATCGTCCATGAAAGAGACAAAATATTCAAAACCTCCTCTTGCCCGGACAGACATAGGACCACACAAATCCGAGTGAACCAACTCTAACACTTCTTTCGCCCTTGGCCTTGAGCGGCCTCTTGGTCATTTTACCTTCCAAGGTGATTCACAAGTTGGAAAATTTTCCAACTCTAATGAACCAAAGTCCATCGGCTATAAGCCTCTGAATCCTACTTATGTTAATATGACCAAGCCTTAGATGCCAAAGATATGCTTGGTTCATTTCCAAGGTTCTCTTTTTAGAGTTAGAAGATGAGTTCTAAATTTCCATGTTTTGCTTTGTGGAAGAAATTGAATTTAAAGTATACAAATTGCCAACTAATGCACCAGAACAGATAATCACTTTATTTCTTTTAATAACTACATCGTTACTAAAAGAAACTGAATATCCATCTAAAAACAGTTTAGAAACTGAAATTAAATTCTTTCTAAAACTGGGTACATAAAGACAATTTCTTAAAATCAAATTTCTATTTCTACTAAAAGATAAGTAGACGCCTCCCACTGCAACAGTTGCCACCTTAGTAGCATTGCCCATGTAGACGGTAATTTCTCCTTCAGATAGTCGGGTTTCCGGAACCCCTGCAAGGAATTGCATACATGATCAGTGGCTCCCGTATCTACACACCAGGTGTTGGTAGATAACACCGCTAAACATGTTTCAACAACTAGAGTATGAGATATACCTTTGTTTTGGTTCCTACGAGGACACCGCCTTCCAATGTCCTGCTTGCTTACAGATGAAGCACTTGCCCTTCTTCCAACTTTAAATCCGTACTCTAAGATTTATTCACTTTCTTTCTGTACCAACTTGTTTCTTCTTCTTCTTCCTTTCGGTTTAGAAGTAGAACCATTTTCAAGATAGTGAATTTGAGCATTGTGACGAAATAATCCTTCTTCTGGTAGTTCCGCTAATGAATAAACCCTCTTATTCATATTATAGTGCAAAACCGCTCAAAACTTCTAGGTAGCGTTGAGGATCATATTGATCCGGGTTTCCATCAATTTCTCCTCCAAGGATCCGTATCTCTCGGATAAGCCATCATCTTTAGGATATGATCCTTCACAGGAGTACCCATGGTGGCTGTCATTATCTTTCTCATGGCTTCTTGCCTAGAAGCCCTATCACGATGACCAAAGAGTTCCTTGAGATTGTTCATAATATCATAGGTCGTTGGTAAATCTTGATGCTAATGTTGCAATACATTTGACATTGAAGCCAAATGTAACACCGCGCCATCTCATCCGCTTTTACCCATTTCCTATGATATTCAATCTCTTCTTGGGTAGATTCACCAGTAGCAGGCATCAGTCAGTACATATTTATAGCTTTCAGCAGTAAGAACAATGTCCAGGTTTCTTTTCCAATCTATGTAGTTTGGTCCAATAAGTCTATTCTGAAGTATGATGGACAGTGGGTTGAAAGACATCCTAAGAATCACAAATAACTTTTGGTCAGAACTCTAAATTTAGAATAATATTGATTCCTCAAACAATACTATTTTAAATTAACCAAGACCTCATAACACCGTGAATTTTGTATGCCACGTTAGTGTGGACGTATACAAATTCAACATTTGTAAAAGGAGGGTTTTAACCCATTAATTTTATTATCTTGTCAACCTAACTTTTTGACAAATAAAATTAATAGTTGGTATCATTTGGTCACACAAATAATAGCAGTGACTCCGTTGGGGAGGATACTATTAGATGTGTCTAAGTGTATACCATTACTTGACACTAAGTCCATTAATAAGATTATGCCCCTTCCGTTGGGGAAGATCACACGCTCTTAATTAACTTCCTATAGTCATCCAAAAAAGGAAGTCTGTTCTAGTGATCCGCAAACAAGCTCATCCGTTATGGAGGAAGGCACTCAGAGCCAACGCGCAAGCTTGTTTGCATCACTTACAAACCAGTAATGGAGACCATGGGATTTATTTAAAAATCCCTCTCCCACTTAGTTATTTATAAATGAGGAATTTTAACTATGCTAGCCTACTTTACTTGTAAACTAACATGCACACACAGCATAATATAAAATCAATAGAGAAACTAATTTTCAACTATTATGGCTTTTATCTCTAGTTGTCCTCCGTGTGTTGTCATCCCAAGCTGCTGCCATATTTGGCCATCGCCACCGGGTCTAACTGTCGCATCCATCTTGCTCCTTGTTCCGCTGCGCCTCTGGTCCTTAGAAGGTTCCACGCTTTGCAAGATTCGATCCGCGACATAAATAGAATTTTACATTTTGATCCTATATTCCATAAAAGGAATGTACATGTATCTAGATCAAAAATAAAATCCTAATAAAACTAAATACAGCTCCTGCTGTATTTTAATACAATCATGCACACACATATAAATGCCCTTGACATGTCCAAGGGTCCAATCACACACATAATAACTAAAAGCCATAATAGTTGTATCCTGCATCCACAAAGTTAGCACATCCTACTATTAACCTGCCTAAATTATGTATGACATGTGCATAATTAAACTAAATACCAAATACACAGAGGCAAAACCCTAGCTCTGATACCACTTGTTGGTTGCTACTCGAAAAACCTATAGGTTCCACTGTACAAAAATTTTGTACAAAGGTCTGAACCTTTTCCTAGCTACCATGTGTTCTTTTAAATTAAATTTTGGATCGCCTGCGGAACTTAACACGTTTGATCCAAAACTTAATCTATTTGTTCTTTTAGGTTTTGACTTGGATCTCCTGCGGAACTTTACACGTTCGACCCAAGTCTCCTTAAGTTATTAATTCCATTAAATATTAATTTCCATAATTGGTTCCCAGTACTGACGTGGCGAGGCACATGGCATTCTTGGATATGGGAGCAACCACCACCGACTAGACAAAACCTTTTATAGAAAGCTAATATTTAATTTCCTAAAATAACTTTAGGTTAACCAAAGAGAACAATCAAATCACAATGAAAAGAAAAAATAAAAGAACACAATATCGAAAAACATATTCGAAATTATAGAACGTAAGCCTCTTGTATTTGGTATTATTTCCATAAATAACTAGCATGATGCGAAAATAAAAATTACTAGTTATACCTTGTAGAAAAACCTCTTGATCTTCTACCGTATTCCTCTTCTAACCTCGGACGTTGTGTGGGCAACGATCTACCGAGATGAGAAACCACCAACCACCTTCTTCTCCTCCAAGCAAGGTTCGGCCACAAAGGAAGAACTTCACCAAAGAAGAAAACCAAAATACTAACCAAGCTCCAAGATATGCTAGCTTTCTCTCCTTCTTCTTCTTCTTCTCCAAGTAGTATCCGGCCACCACAAGAGCTCCAAGGAAGGGAGAGAGGTTCGGCCACCACAAGAGGAAGAGAGGGAGAGGATGGCCGGTCACACCAAAGAACAAAAGAGGGAGAGAAAATAATAGAGGTTGTGTCTCATGAAGGCACCCCTACCCCTTCTTTTATATTCTTTGGCTTAGGCAAATTAGGAAATTTATTTACAATAAAATTTCCTTAATTTCCTTGACATGATTTATTTGATAAAAATAAAATAAAATTTCCCAAATAAACTCTAATGGCCGGCCACATCAAGAGGAAGCAAATTGGACAAGTTTCAATCAACAATTAAAACTTTCCTTATTTGTTTACCGGAAATTTTAAAAATAAAATTTCTCTTTAAAAATCTCTTCATGGTTAATAAAAGGAAATTTCTATAATTTTAATTTTATTAACATGTGAATAATTTTAAAGAGAAAAATAAAGCATCTCTCCAATCTACAAATAAGGAAAGAGATCTAATCTCTTTCTTTAATCTTTTGTAGATCTTTTACAAGAGAGATATTTTAATTTTAATTCTCTTTAAATTATATCTTCCACATAATAATAAAAACTAAAATTAAATTTCTTTTTTTATTTTAATTTGGCCGGCCCTACTAGCTTGGGTTCAAGCTAGGGCCGGCCTTAGGCCGGCCCTAGCTTGTTCCCAAGCTAGCTTGGCCGGCCCCTATTGGGTGGGTATATAAGGTGGGTATAGGTGGGTATAGAACTCTATAAATAAGAGGCTACGATAGGGACCGAGAGGAGAAATTGGTTTTGGGCTCCCGATAAAATTAAGCATCCCGTGTTCGCCCCGAACACACAACTTAATTTTATCAATGATAATTCATTCCACTAGAGAACTATCATTGAACTACCGCACCAATCCCAAATTACATTTTTGGGCTCCTTCTTATTATGAGTGTGTTAGTCTCCCTGTGTTTAAGATATCGAATGTCCACTAATTAAGTGAGTTACTGACAACTCATTTAATTAATATCTAAGTCCAAGAGTAGTACCACTCAACCTTATCGTCATGTCGGACTAAGTCCACCTGCAGGGTTTAACATGACAATCCTTATGAGCTCCTCTTGAGGACATTATCAACCTAGTATCTCTAGGACACAGTTTCCTTCTATAATCAACAACACACACTATAAGTGATATCATTTCCCAATTTATCGGGCTTGTTGATTTATCAAACTAAATCTCACCCATTGATAAATTAAAGAAATTAATATCAAATATATGTGCTTGTTATTATATTAGGATTAAGAGCACACACTTCCATAATAACCGAGGTCTTTGTTTCTTTATAAAGTCAGTATAAAAGAAACGACCTCAAATGGTCCTACTCAATACACTCTGAGTGTACTAGTGTAATTATACAGTCAAGATAAACTGACACCTAATTACACTACGACCTTCTAATGGTTTGTTCCTTTCCATTTTGATCGTGAGCTACTGTTTATAATTTATAAGGTACTGATAATATCATCTTCTGTACGTGACACCACATACTATATTATCTACAATATAAATTAATTGAACAACTACAACTAAATGTAGAAAATTTGACCAAATGTGATTCTTTATTCATAATGAATGTTTACAAAGCTTAGGCTTTCAGTATACACTCCAACACATGGTTTATTACATAGTCCTTTTCTAAAAATCGGTCATTGATGCTAACAATGACCTTCTGATTTTTAAGACTATAAACCTACTTTCATTTCACTAGGATAACCCACAAACAAGTGAATTCCTGTCCAACTTATCATTGTCTCTCTTCTGCATATGTGCTGGACTACCCGAATCCGAATATGCTTCGAAATAGGCTTACGCCTATTCAGCAATTCTATATGAGTAGAGAGTTCTGACTTTAGAAGGTACTATATTCACTCCTGTTTCCAGAGTATATCCTTAAAATGATTTTGATAATATTCTTAATAACTCATCAATCTACTTATTTCCATAAGAGTCCTATACCTTCCTTTTCCTACACCATTCTGTTGGGGTGTACCAGGTGCAGTTAGTTGGGATTGAATCCCTACTTCTGATAAATGACTCCTAAATTCTCCCAAGAGCTACTTGCCACTACGATCTTACCGTAGTGTCTTGATACTTTTACTTTGTCGTTTCTCCACATTAGCATCGTATTCTTTGAACTAATCAAAGCACTTAGACTTGCGGCACATCAAGTAAATATATCCGTATCTCAAATAGTTGTCTATAAAATAGATGAAATATTTGAAACAACCTCTTGCATGGATGCTCATAGGATCACACAAATCAGAATGAACCAATTCCAATATATCTTTGATTCCTTACCCCTTAGACTTAAAAGCTTCTTGGTTATTTTTCCTTCCAAGTAAGACTCGTAGGTTGGAAAGATTTCCACTACTAATGAACCCAAAAGTTCATCAGCTACCAATGAATCCTACTCAAGTTAATATAACCTAGCCTTAGAAGCCAAAGATATAATTGGTTCATTTTCGAAGGTTACTTTCTCTTAAAGTTAGAAGATGTGTTACTAATTTCCATTTGTTGCATCGTGAGAGTTATTGGATTTATAAATTGCCAACCAACGTACCAGAACAGATAACTTCCCTCTTTTCCTTAATAACAACTTTGTTATTTAAAAGAGGCAGAATATCAAGTTCTTTGAATAGTTTAGAAACTGAAAACTAGTTCTTTCTAAACTTGGTGCGTAAAGACAATTACTCAAAAATCCATATTTTATTCTTATCAAAAGATAAACATCTCCCACTGCAACAGCTACCATTTTTACAGTAGTGCCCATGTAGACGGTGTTTTAATTTTCATTTAGTTTCCGGGTTTCCTGGAACCCTGCAATGAATTGCGGACATGATTAATGGCATCTGTATCTACACTCCAGGTTCTGGTAGATAACACCACTAAACATGTTTCAACTAATGAATTAAATACACCTATATTGTTCTTAGTTCTAAGAAGACAGTCTACCTTAATGTCCAAGTCCTATTTCCAATCATTACAATTGGGATTACTAAGTCTTTCTTATAGTATGACTACTAGGGGATTGACAAACATTTTAAATCCTAAGAATCACAAAAATATTTGGTCAAGATCAACTCCTTAAAATCTCCATGAATTTTGTGTATACAAAATCGAAGAGGAGATTTTATTCATTAATTTTATTATCTCGTCAACTTTACTTTATGACGAATAAAATTAATAGTTGATCTGTCTTTGATCAAATATTTGGTCAAAACTCTTTGAATTTAAAATAATATTGATTCCTCAAACAATATTATTTAAATTCACCAACACCTCAAACACCGTGAATTTTGCATGCCACGTTAGTGTGGACGTATACAAATTCATCATTTGTAAGAGGAGGGTTTTACCCATTGACTATCTGGTCAATATAACTTTTTGACAAATAAAATTACCTCAAACACCATGAATCTTGTATGCCACGTTAGTGTGGACGTATACAAATTCAAACATTTGTAAGAGGGGTTTATTAATTTTATTATATTGCCAATCTAGTTTTATGACAAATCAATAGTTGGTTTCCCTTTGGTCACACAAGTGATAGTAGTGACTCCGTTGGGGAGGATACTATTAAATGTGTCTAAGTGTATACCATTACTTGACACTAAGTCCATTAATAAGATTATGCCCCTTCCGTTAGGAAAGATCACACGCTCTTAATTAACTTCCTATAGTCATCCAAAATTGGAAGTCTGTTCTAGTGATCCACAAATAAGCTCATCCGTTATGGAGGAAGGCACTCAGAGCCAACGCGCAAGCTTGTTTGCATCACTTACAAACCAATACTGGAGACCATGGGATTTACTTAAAAATCTCTCTCCCACTTAGTTATTTATAAATGAGGAATTTTAACTATGATAGCCTACTAAATATGTAAACCAACATGCACACACAGCACAATATAAAAGCAATAAATAGAAAATCTAATTTTCAACTATTATGGCTTTTATCTCTAGTTGTCCTCCGTGTGTTGTCATCCCAAGCTGCTGCCATATTTGGCCACCGCCACCGGGTCTAGCTGTCGCATCCATCTTGCTCCTAGTTCCGCTGCGCCTCTGGTCCTTAGAAGGTTCCACGCTTTGCAAGATTCGATCCGCGACATAAATAGAATTTTACATTTTTGATCCTATATTCCATAAAAGGAATGTACATGTATCTAGATCAAAAATAAAATCCTAATAAAACTAAATACAGCTCCTGCTGTATTTTATAATACAATCATGCACACACATATAAATGCCCTTGACATGTCCAAGGGTCCAATCACACACATAATAACTAAAAGCCATAATAGTTGGATCCTGCATCCACAAAGTTACCACATCCTACTATTATCCTGCCTAAATTATGTATGACATGTGCATAATTAAACTAATACCAAATACATAGAAGCAAAACCCTAGCTCTGATACCAATTGTTGGTTGCTACTCGGAAAACCTAGAGGTTCCACTGTACAAAAATTTTGTACAAAGGTCTGAACCTTTTCCTAGCTACCATGTGTTCATTTAAATTAAATTTTGGATCGCCTGCGGAACTTAACATGTTTGATCCAAAACTTAATCTATTCATTCTTTTAGGTTTTGACTTGGGTCTCCTGCGAAACTTAACACGTTCGACCCAAATCGCCTTAAGTTATTAATTCCATTAAATATTAATTTCCATAATTGGTTCCCAGTACTGACGTGGCGAGGCACATGGCCTTCTTGGATATGGGAGCAACCACCACCGACTAGACAAAACCTTTTATAGAAAGCTAATATTTAATTTCCTAAAATAACTTTAGGTTAACCGAAAAGAACAATCAAATCACAAGGATAAATAAAATAAAAGAACACAACATCGAAAAATATATTCGAAATACTAGAACGTAAGCCTCTTGTATTTGGTATTATTTCCATAAATAACTAGTATGATGCGGAAAAGGAAAAACTACTAGTTATACCTTCTAGAAAGACCTCTTGATCTTCTATCGTATTCCTCTTCTAACCTCGGACGTTGTGTGGGCAACGATCTTCCGAGATGAGAAACCACCAACCACCTTCTTCTCCTCCTAGCTAGGTTCGGCCACAAAAAGCTTAACCAAGGATGAAGAACAAAACACCAACCAAGCTCCAAGAGATGCTAGCTTTCTCTCCTTCTTCTTCTTCTTCTTCTCCAAGTAGTATCCGGCCGCCACAAGAGCTCCAAGCCTTTGAGAGTTTCGGCCACCACAAAGAGGAAGAGAGGAAGAGGATGGCCGGCCACTCCAAGGAATAAAAGAGGGAGAGAAAATAATAGAGGTTGTATCTCATGAAGACACTCTCACCCCTTCTTTTATATTCCTTGGCCTAGGCAAATTAGGAAATTTAATTACAATAAAATTTCCTTAATTCCCTTGACATGATTTAATTGAGAAAAATAAAATAAATTTCCCCAATTAATCTCTAATGGACGGCCATATCAAAAGAGGTAAATTAGACAAGTTTTAATCAACAATTAAAACTTCCTAATTTGTTTCCGAAAATTTTAAAAATTAAAATTTCTCTTTAAAAATCTATTCATGGTTGATAAAAAGAAATTTCTATAATTTTAATTTTATCAACATGTGGATAATTTTAAAGAGAAAATAAAATATCTCACCAATCTACAAATAAGGAAAGAGATCTAATATCTTTCTTTAATCTTTTATAGATCTTTTACAAGAGAGATATTTTAATTTTAATTCTCTTTAATAAATTATTTCTTCCACATAATAAAAATTAAAATTAAATTTCTTTTTTAATTTAATTTGGCCGGCCCCCACTAGCTAGGGTCGGCCACCCAATCTTATACCTAGGCCGGCCCTAGCTTGGTTCCCAAGCTAGCTTGGCCGACCCCCTATTGGTGGGTATAGAAGGTGGGTATAGGTGGGTATAGTACTCTATAAATAAGAGGCTACGATAGGGACCGAGAGGAGGAATTGGTTTTGGTCTCCCGATAAAATTAAGTATCCCGTGTTCGCCCCGAACACACAACTTAATTTTATCAATAATAACTCATTCCACTAGAGAACTATTATTGAACTACCGCACCAATCCCAAATTACATTTTTGGGCTCCTTCTTATTATGAGTGTGTTAGTCTCCCTGTGTTTAAGATATCGAATGTCCACTAATTAAGTGAGTTACTGACAACTCATTTAATTAATATCTTAGTCCAAGAGTAGTACCACTCAACCTTATCGTCATGTCGGACTAAGTCCACCTGCAGGGTTTAACATGACAATCCTTATGAGCTCCTCTTGGGGACATTATCAACATAGTATCTCTAGGACACAGTTTCCTTCTATAATCAACAATACACACTATAAGTGATACAATTTCCCAACTTATCGGGCTTATTGATTCATCGAACTAAATCTCACCCATTGATAAATTAAAGAAATAAATATCAAATATATGTGCTTGTTATTATATCAGGATTAAGAGCACACACTTCCATAATAATCGAGGTCTTTGTTTCTTTATAAAATCAGTATAAAAGAAATGACCTCAAATGGTCCTACTCAGTACACTCTAAGTGTACTAGTGTAATTATACAGTCAAAATAAACTGATACCTAATTACACTACGACCTTCTAATGGTTTGTTCCTTTCCATTTTGGTCGTGAGCTACTGTTTATAATTTATAAGGTACTGATAACATTATCTTCTGCATGTGGCACCACATACTATGTTATCTACAGTATAAATTAATTGAACAACTACAACTAAATGTAGACAATTTGACCAAATGTGATTCTTTATTCATAATGAATGTTTACAAAGCTTAGGCTTTCAGTATACACTCCAACAGGGCACGGGTCGTGAAAGAGGAATCCATGTCCGTAATTTTTTTGTGTGAGGTGGACTAAGGTGGACGTGGCCACGCAAGGTGCCAACTTAGTCGCAATGAGTTTTCGCTGAGGAGATTCACTGCGAGAATCATAACTCTTAAAATTTTAATTTTTACAGACTTTGAAGTCCATCAATCAATTTCGACCAAAATCAGTTGATTGACCAAACTACATCGAATCGACATGGGGTCATGTCCTATGTGTTTGGGCATGTCTCTTGAACATGAAAATGTCCATTAACATCATTACGATACATCATATTGAGAGCAATAATTTTTTAAACACGATTCAACTACGAGAAATGAGGTTTGTAGGCTTAATATCAATGAAATGTAGATGACGATCATTGAAAAGTACCATATTTGAGATTCTTGATCCCTCCCCTTCTTAATATATTAAAATTTTAATTTTTAGAGTCTCTAAAGTCCATCAGTAAGTTTTGACCAAAACTGATTGATGGATCAAACTACATCAAATAGACATAGGGTTAAATCCTATGTGTTCGAGCTTGTCTCCTGAATTTCTAAATGCACTCTAACATCATTATAATAGATTATATTGAGTCATTGAGAGCAACTATCTTTTGAACTTGATTTGACCATCAAAAATGAGGTTTGTAGGCTCAATATAAATGAAATGTAAATGATGATTACTTAACCACACCATATTTGAGATCCTTGATCCCTCCCTTTTCTTAATATAATAAAATTTTAATTTTTACAGTCTCTAAAGTCCATCAGTTGGTTTTAACCAAAATCGGATGATGGACCAAACTACATCGGATGAACATGGGGGCAGGTCCTATGTGTTCAGGTTTGTCTCTTGAATGTGAAAATGCCCATTAACATCATTATGATACATCGTATTGAGATAAATGATTTTTTGAACATGATTCGACCATGAGAAATGATGTTTGTAGGCTCAATATACATGAAATGTAGACAATGCTCATTGAAAAACATTATATTTGAGATCCTTGATTCCTCCCATTTCTTAATATATTAAAATTTTAATTTTTAGAGTTTCTAAAGTCCATCAACTGGTTTTAATCAAAATTGATTGATGTACCAAACTACATCGGATAGACATGGGATCAAGTCCTATGTGTTCATGCTTGTCTCCTGAATGTTTAAATGCTCTCTAACATCGTTATGATCGATCATATTGAGAGCAATGATTTTTAAACACAATTCAGCCATGAGAAATAAGGTTTGTAGGCTCAATATAAATGAAATGTAGATGATGATCACTTAACTACACCATATTTGAGATCCTTGACTCCTCCCTTTCTTAATATATTAAAATTTTAATTTTTACAGTCTCTAAGGTCCATCAGCCAATTTTGACCAAAATTTGTTGATGGGCCAAACTACATCGGATCACACATGGGGTCAAGTTTTATGTGCTCAGGCTTGTCTCCTGAATGTCTAATGCCCTCTAAAATCATTATGATACATCGTATTGAGAGTAGTGGTTTTTTGAACATGATTCGGCCACGAGAAACGATATCATTTCATCAGTCGTCTGATACTTATATCAGTCGAATTAATCAGGGTATCAATTCGACTGGGAAGTTATTAGGAAGGGAACAAAGAATAATCGATTCGATTGATATGAAAAATCAATCGACTGGGCCAGTTTCTAAAGTAATCAAAGATGAATCGATTCAACTGATATGAAAAATCAGTGGACTGGTTCCGTTTCTGAAGTAAACACATACGAAATGATTTGACTAATATGAAATATTAGTCAACAAGTTTCATTTCTGAAGTAAACAGATACGAATCGATTCAACTGATATAAGGATTCAGTCGACTGGCGAAGTTCTGACAGAGAAATCAATTCGACTGATATCACCATCGATTCGACAAATGATGTCTCAAGCTCAATATAAATGATACATCGATGATGATCATTTAAGTTCCTTGATCTCTCCTCATTATTAAGATATTAAATTCATAATTTTTAGAGTTGTTAAGGTTTATTAGCCAGTTTTGATCAAAATTGACTGATGGACCAAAGTGTTGGAACCCCAAGGTTGTTTTGGTGTGATTAACAAGTTAAGTTAGGTCCTGTGTGTTTCTAACATTGTGTCTAAGTGTGCAGTAGCTTAGGAGCACAGGTAGTCGAGCGGAAGACGCAGCTAGCAAGAAGGACGGCAGTCCGAGGGACGAGGTGCTGCGGAAGAGTACACCGACGGACGAGAAGGAAGCGTGCGGTGGTTCCGAGGGACGAAAGCCGGAGCGGAAGATTGCTCGGGGAGCAAGAGACGCAGCTAGCGAGAAGGACGGCACGCGGTGCGTACAAGGGACGAAGACTGCGGATGAGTACACCGGCGGACGAGAAGGAAACACACGGCGATTCCGAGGGACGAGAAGCCCGCTCGAGAAGACCGGAACTTGGGTTCGGGTGAGCCCTTTTCCGGATGGCAGAGATCACCCAAGCGAGCGGATCCGGAGGAGAAGAATCGCACCGAGGCGGGACTAAACCAGAGAAGAGGTCTCGGATGAAAAAGTCAACGTTTGTTGACTTTGGGCTCCGGGGCGTCCGGACCGTGAAGTTTGACCAGATTGAGTCAATCTCGATCTGGACGTTGGGGGATAAAGTTTTATCCCCCCCAGGGCACCCGGAACCCTTCCAGGCGCCCCGGCCAAGGCTATAAATGTAGCCTTGGTCCAGAAGCTTTTTCAACGAACTCTGAATTGTAATTCCAACGCTTGTAAGCTTTAGTCTAGAGTTGAGCTTCTGTTTTCTGCACTTCAACGTTGTACGAGGCTTCTATGCCAGAAGGAGTTTTAAAGTGAGCTTAATCTTCATTGGATTAACAACCACATCGGTTGTAACCAAGTAAACCTTTTGTGTCTCGTCTTTTTAATGCTTTATTTATGCAAGTGTTAGTTTAAAGAGTTCGAGAAGGGTTGTTGTGTTTTTTATTTTACAGGACTATCCAACAACCCCCTTATAGCTGGCCGCAACGGTCCTACAAGTGGTATCAAAGCCGAGACACCTCAGAAGGACTAACCACCGTCTGAAGCAACAAAATGATGGTCACAGCTAGCGACTACCCACCAGCATTCGAGGGGGAGTTTTCTTCCTGGAAGCAAAGAATGGAGGTATACCTAAACTCAGATATTGGTATTTTTCTAATAATGAAAATAGGTTATGAAGCACCAAAGAACACGAACGGAGAAAAAATCGACATACGCCTCTGGAACGAGAAGCAACGTGACGAGTCCATGGCAAATGCTCGGGCAGAGTTTCACATTCTAAGCGCAATACCAACTAAAGATTTCGACAGAGTCGGAGAGTACAAAAGCGCGAAAGAACTTTGGGAAAAGTTCTTAAAGTTCTACGAAGAACCGGTTGAAGCCGTCTCCTCAATAGACATCGAGTCGTCATTAGAAGAATCCGAGACGGAAGAAATTACCAAGACAGCCCCAACAAACTCAATGGTCGAATTCCATCCCGAAGCCACAGAAAGCCCATCCCGGATGAGCAATGATAAAGGGAGAGAGACTTCGAAAGAAAGCAACTCGACAGGGGGAGAATCAACTATCGAAAAGGTAAGTCAGGTATGGACTCGAACTTCTGATCAATTGGTTCAATCAATTGAAAAATTGTCTGAAGAATTTTTCGAATCAGAAATTGAATCTTCGAAAAAGTTTTTTAGATTAAGAAATCTATTATTAATAGACTCCTGCAAATTAGAATTTTTGTTAAAAAATTCCTGCAAACTACAAAATATTTTTTCGAACAAATCTTGCACATTGCCGAAAGAATTTTTTATATCGCCGAAAAAAATTTTCGGATTAAAAAATCTTTTGTCAAACGAATCTTGTAAAACAGAAAAATTGCCGAAAGATTTTTTACCTATTATTTTGCTGAAAGAATGTCGTCAAATAAAAGTATTGTCAAAAGAGTCTTGCAAGTTACAAAATATTTTGTCAAACGAATCTTGTAAACTTGAAACATGTTTGAAAGACCTTTTACCAAATACTTCGTCAAAAGAATTTTCTACATGTTCAATATTATTTACTTTAAATCTGAAAAAGTGTGATTTAATAAGTTATGATATATTAAAATAGAAATTTAAAACTTTCTGGTAAAAGCATTAGAACTATAAAATAAAAATAAATAATTTAGAAAAATTATCAAAAAGTCATTTTTGCTTAAGTTAAAAAGCTTTTTCTGAAATTAGAAATTTCTGCTTAAATGACTTAGAAAATTTATCAGTTTTTTCTTAAGTCATTTCGGTTTAAATTACTAAGAAAATCTTCAAAAGTTTCTTAAAATTTTACTGAGAATTTTTTTAAGACTGTTTCTGTGAAAATTTTTGCGAAACTTAAACTTGTGTTACTTAAGTTTTATTGATGCAATACTTAGAAATTTAACAACAGGTCTCTTAGAAATTTTGTTAAATTGAAATCAGTTTCAAAATTTTCTAAGTTTTTAACCCTTAGAGTATTTTTCTTGGAACCCCATTTTTTTGTGATCAAAGGGGGAAAAGGGAAAGTATAAGTCTAGGGGGAGGTAGATAGATTTAATTTTTTCTATCTTTTTGTACTTAAATTACAAGTTAAGTTAATTTACTTAATTTTATGTCTATTTTAACCTTAGCTTAACTTGGGTTGATCACACCAAAAAGGGGGAGATTGTTGGAACCCCAAGGTTGTTTTGGTGTGATCAACAAGTTAAGTTAGGTCCTGTGTGTTTCTAACTTTGTGTCTAAGTGTGCAGGAGCTTAGGAGCACAGGTAGTCGAGCGGAAGACGCAGCTAGCGAGAAGGACGGCAGTCCGAGGGACGACGTACTGTAGAAGAGTACACCGGCGGACGAGAAGGAAGAGTGCGGTGGTTCCGAGGGACGAAAGCCGGAGCGGAAGATTGCTCGGGGAGCAAGAGACGCAGCTAGCGAGAAGGACGGCACGCAGTGTGTCCGAGGGACGAAGACTGCGGATGAGTACGCCGGCGGACGAGAAGAAAACACGGGGCGATTCCGAGGGACGAGAAGCCGGAGGGAAGCTCACTCGAGAAGACCAGAACTTGGGTTCGGGTGAACCCTTTTCTGGATGGCAGAGATCGCCCAAGCGAGCGGATCCGGAGGAGAAGAACCGGACCGAGGCGGGACTGAACCAGAGAAGAGGTCCTGGACTAAAAAGTCAACATCTGTTGACTTTGGGCTCCGAGGCGCCCGGAGCAGTCCGGGGCGCCCGGAGCCCTCCAGGGTGCCCGGAACCCCTCCGGGCGCCCGGACCTTGAAGTTTGACCAGATTGAGTCAATCTCGATCTGGACATTGGGGGATAAAGTTTTATCCCCCAGGGCACCCGGAACCCTTCCAGGCGCCCCGGCCAAGGCTATAAATATAGCCTTGGTCTAGAAACTTTTTCAACGAACTTTGAATTGTAATTCCAACGCTTGTAAGCTTTAGTCTAGAGTTGAGCTTCTGTTTTCTGCACTTCAACGTTGTACGAGGCTTCTCCGCCAGAAGGAGTTTTTAAGTGAGCTTAATCTTCCTTGGATTAACAACCACATCGGTTGTAACCAAGTAAACCTTTTGTGTCTCGTCTTTTTAATGCTTTATTTATTTGCTCTACTTTATTTATGCAAGTGTTAGTTTAAAGAGTTCGAGAAGGGTTGTTGTATTTTTTATTTTACAGGACTATCCAACAACCCCCTTCTAGCCGGTCACAACGGTCCCACACAAAAGACATCAGATTGACATAGGACCAGTTCCTATGTTCTCGGGTTAATGCCCTAAATGTACCCATGCCTCAAACAACATTACAATACACCATATCGAGAACAATAATTTTATGAGCACTACTTTACATAACTTTTAATTTTTACACAATACTTTACACAATCCAATACAAAAATAATTTAGAACAACAACAAAATAATTTTACAAAATCCAATAACAATCCATTAGATTGTCCAAGTGGTGAATGTCTATCATCCATTTTTAGACATTGCATCAAAAATATTCTAATTGCACATACCAACACTCACAATTTATCTTTACATAAAAGAACATATGAATATAGAAACATAATATAGACAACATTATATTGAGATATTTAAATGTATTTAGCAAAATATGCATATGAATATATTTAGCAAAATACACTTATATGTCCATTCATTACATTGATAAGCTTGTGTCCCAAATACATACAAAAGATGAGCATTATCACAAAAGAACATCAATACATGTATCAACTTGCTGGAGGCATTTTACACATTATTTTTTTATGATCCAATTGTTTGCGCCTACTATAATTGTTTATACATTTTCCCGTGTGTTTGGACGGGATCCTCACCTTCTTCCTTCTTCCAAGTTGCACAAGGCAATTAGTGGTAAAACAATACATTCTTGTCCATCTATTGGCCAATATTGTTTACTTCTACATGGATAGATATGATCCATGTAAGCACTTTTCCAAGTTTCAAATAAAAAATAATGCTCACAATACTTATACAGATCCATGTTCCTGTATAAACACACTGCCATAACGTGTGAGCAAGGAAGCCCTGAAATCTAAAACTCACCGCAATCACATTTACAAAACTCCATGCCAACTATATAGGATGATGATGAAGTTTGTACCTCTATTTCTATTCTGGTATGTGGATAAACCGTGAAGTACCCAATTTTTTGTCTCCTAGTGTCAATCTCCTTCATAGCTAATGGTGTCACTACTAATGCAAAATTAGCCACTTACTCCCTACGGTTATAAAATCATTGAGCAACCTTTCTCCTTGTGTTGTTTATTAGTACTATAATTGGGAGTTCTCGAATTTTCTTGAACAATGCATTCATGCTTTCAGAATAATTCGTTGTTAACATTGAGTACCTTCTACCAAGGAAATGTGCATTTGCCCGTTTTGTAGGTTCTATATTTTGAAGCTTTTATAAACATCTACATGTGTCTCTGGCATAGTCTGCATGATTTGATCAGATTATGAAATTGTATTTTCTCTAGATGCAACCTAAAACAATCCTAATCGAGGTCTATCATGAGTATCTGTAACCATATTACAAGATAGGTGATGACAACATAATCCATGGTAAGCAGTAGGGTAAACTCTACTCTTTGTATATAATATTCCACGATGTTTATCGGATATAATTGCCATATTTGATGAATCAACTGTAAGAAATATCTTTAAATGATTTAAAATCACTCTCATATAGAGTCACACTCAATCTCAGCAATTGTAAAGCCAACTAGAAGCAAATTCCCATTACCATCTACTATTGTGATCATTAATAATACACCAGGATACTTGTCCCTTAGGTGTGTTGTATCAGTTCCAATTAATTTATAAAAATATGTTCAAAAAACTCTTCTACATACACCAAAAGTCCAAAAACAACGTTCAAATTTATCACTATTTCTTTTCAATGCAACGTACGTATCTAGGTCTCTATATTTTAGCTCACAAAATAGTTTAGGGAGATCACCATAATCCTTATCAAAATCACCTACCACCTTATTTATAGCTTTTACACATGCATAATATACCTTTTGATATGATATATTCACTCCAAATCGTGATTTCATCTCATTCTGAATATTTATGGGTTTATAGTCTTCTGATGCCAAAAAATGGCTTTCAACCTGATAAGCTATAAATAAAGATGTGCATGCAAGATGATCAGCTATTGTCATACTAAGACCACACTAATGATGCTCTAAATATTTTGTAACCATGAACTCAATATGTCGCCTTGCAATAATTGTCCATGTGCAATTTTCTTCATCACAGATTGCTTTAACTCTATTCTTCCCGGTGTCCTTTATTTTGTATGTGAAGCGTCTGTTTATAGTATATTTAGCAAGTGCATCTTTAAAATATTTTTACATTGCATATACCTACAATAAGAATTTATATATGTTTATGTTAGTACTATTGAAATTGAGTTGAGTTAATGTTATGAAAGTTAAAAAAAAAATGTTACTTGACCAACACAAAATTTCTCAACAAACTCATTTACTTCTTTCATTAGCAATGGAACAAGTCTTGTGTTCATTTCATATGCATCTTCAGCTAATGGAAACTACTTTTCAAGGTCGCTATATTCGTTAAAGTTGACTGACTAATCTAATAATATTGCATATCATTTGCTAAGAATTCATCCTCGGAGACATCCCTTTCAATTTCTTCTTCCATTCTATTGTCATTATTTTCTTGTTCAATTCACGTATCTTCAAAGAGTTCTTCCAATACTATATTCGTATGTACTGGGTCATTCTCAATACTAGGAGCTTATTTATTCAAATTTAAGTTGTAATTAATAATCTCTCCAATATGAATCATAATACTAGAGAAAGTTGAAGGTGTCATATTGTCAATACTTATATTTATATATATTTGGAGTAATACTTATATTTGGGTTCTCTGATTGTGATTCCACAGTCTGTATCATAACTGAGGTACTTCGTCAGAAATTAGATCATCCCTTCATTGATACAATAAAAAAATAATTATATTGTGAAAAAAAATTGTATCAACATTGTAAATTTTTTAAAAACACAATAGTCAGATGGAGGAAATGGAAAGATCATAATATTAGCTTTATTATAATACCTTTTGGGATTTTTCTTTTTTTAGAAAGAATTAACTTTTAGAATAAAAACCACTAGGTTTTAGATCCATAAGATAAATGTTAACACTAATAAGAAAAAAAAATATCTATAAAATTTGTAATGTTAATCTTCATACAAATTTATAAATTAAATAGTGAAAAAAAAAATCTAAAATCTAGTGGAAGAAAACATACATGTCTCTAATCAGAGTGAAAAGCTTTGGCCACAGTAGAGTGGTTTTAGAAACGACTGGTGCTTTGGAGTTTTTCTGAATTGCTTGATTTTTGGAGTAGTGAGTCGACATCGAGAGTTTTAGAATTGATCGGACAGTAATCGACATCAAATCAAATCTCATACTTCAAATTTAAAGATGTTTCGCTCAGCCGAAAGATTTGAGCAATGACCAACAAAAGAACAGAGCCGGTTAGGACATCGATGGTCAGGAGGGGATGTTCGTTCGTCTTCATTGACTTGTCATTGAAAACCGTAGGAAACTTGCCTTATATGGTCGAAAAAAGGCGCGTCGCAGACGGTCATAATAAGGTTTAGGTTTCCTCTCCGCCTTTTTGAAGGACCAAGCCACACCGTTGCCAGAAGAGAATTTTGCTTTGGACGGACACCGGGAAGAAAATGAGCATGGTTTGGATACACATACTTGTTCGGAAGGACGCCACTGCCACGAGGAATACATGGAAGGGTAATATCAGCATAACATACATAATTTAATCAGTTATAAAGTACCCTACTTGAAAATGAGTATTTGATAAACTTAATTATGGGTTCGGTAAAAACCTAATGCAATCTATGTTATTTATTATTATTAATATTATTAATAATTTAATTAATTGGGCGAAGGCCGACTGCGATCTATAACCGAATCATGGATGCTTCGCGACCTTTTGCTCCTCCCACCGCCGCCGTTTCTCCGTCCCATGTCTCTCCTCCCCCGCCTCCGCATAGGCGTCCCCTTTACGTTCGGCCCTAGCCGCCGCGCTCTCACCGTCCTTGCCACCGCCGCCTGGCAGGGAGCAGCCACTTGGACCCCGGCGCCCATCAGCCTCGTCGCGCCTGCCGACGCTGACGCCACCCTCTTCCACGTCGCGGTCGACGTCTCCGACTCCCCCGATCTCGCCTTCTCCTTCACCTCCCCGGGCCAGTACCTCCAGCTCCGCGTTCCTGACGCTAAAAAGCCGGTCTTTCTCGCCATCGCGTCACCGCCCTACTTTGCTGTCTCTCGTGGCGAGTTCCAGTTTCTCGTGAAGAGGTTCCCCGGGTCCACCGCCGATCTTTTATGTGGACTTGAGAGGGGCGATGTCGTCGAGCTGAGTGAAGTCATGGGTAGGGGATTTCCAATAGAGCGCATCTCATCCCCTGACGCCTTCCCCACCGTCCTCATATTTGCCACCGGATCTGGAATTAGGTAGGCTTCCATGTTGTAATTATGATCACTCTTTTTTTTTATCTGTATAAATTTGACGTAATTTTCTTGAGACGCTGATGTTTGAGGTGAAAATCCTTTGTCCGCGAATCTGTTTTTTTAAACAGAAGCAGGATTTGGTTGTACTGGTACATTTCCTTGCCCAAATTTTGGCACCAAAATAGAACAAAAGCCTCGTTTGTGCAATATCCAACATAATTGGTCTCAACAACTAAATTGTTTAATTTTTTTTGCTGCAAAAGAGGACCATTTTCCTTTGCTGACTGTGTGACCATACGGTTAATTTATTTAATTCTGTCAAGATCCTGGAGAATAAAAATATATTTCTTTTATTATCATTTTAGTTGACATAGTTCTTATTGAAGTTGTAAATAGATTCCTGAATCCTGGTTATTTGAGTCTTGAGGAGCTTCTTGTTTTGCTGTTTACTGAATAACGATGCTAGTGAAGATAATGTTGACTGGAGACAGACAACTGCTACTGAAGTTGAACTAGTTTTGTCTGTGAGTTTCACTAGAGTAATGTCAATGAATAATGAAATTGAAGCACCTAGGTCAAATGAAGCTACTTTGGGTCTATGCTAATTGGATTTTCATATATTCCCAACTTAATTTAGATGGAATAGACTGAGCACTCATTTCAATTGACTACTGATTTGTGCTTCTTAGGCCAACATTCCTTCAATCAGTCAAAGCATCAGATCCATGATCTTTAGTATTCCTATTTTACAAAGATTTGTTTTCCGGGTAGCACCATCTCTCTCTAAGTTTTCTTGTTATTCTTGTTATTTTCACAATTAGTATTTGCTTCATACTAGCAAATAAAAGGAAAACTAATCATCTCTCCCTTTATTTTACTTACAAGCAAATAGGCTTTTCAGTTTCAATAGATCATTTGTTTGTGTGATAGAGGATGTCAAGTTTAACTATGTTATCTTATGAGGCCTCGCAGGATCGATTGTCATACTACTTCATTATAATGATTACGACACAAAATGATCCAACATGACATGAGTATGATGACATCAACACTCTGTTATGTAAATTTGTATTTTTAGAAAATTTAACTAATTTTCTTTAAATTGAATTTGATCATTTTCATTATCTACATTATACAAATTACTTTTTGTAGAAATTTTAACTTATCATGTGTTGCTTTGCCTCGGTCAATATTGAAACGAAATAACAGTACATGATCATAACACAATAATATAAGTTGTTAGCCTTAATTATTCTCACATTTTTTTCCTTATTTGTCATTTTTCAACGTGCTGAAGATATCATTCATAGTATAAAGGTTAGATGCGTAAAATAGAAAGGAAAATGTCAGGTGCAATTGACCAAATGTTTTTCTGGTTGCTTGGTGTATTCCTTCTCTAGGACAGACAGTGTCCAACCTTCCTTGGTGGGTGCAATGGTTATATTCACCCAAATTAGTAGGTAAAAAGTGTTGGCTAGACATATAAAAATTTAAACATTCTTTTTTAAAAAAAGTGAGATTAGTGGGAGATAAAATAGAAATGTCATAATTCCAAGTGGTTAGTAGATGACAGAATATTATAAGAATAAATTATGTTGCCATAAAATAAGAGAAAATAGATTTCATAGTTTGATAAGATGAATCAATTATATTAGTTGTAGGTATTCAGGAGTCAAACTCTCCTCATTATTATAAAATATATATGTGTGTGTGTGATTATTTTCTCATTACGAAGTTCTTTACTTTATTTGTTCAATCATTATCTTGATAAGGATTTTCTATGACACCGATCAGAAACAATTCTGGTGGACAGTAAAGGTTGCCACCTTTGTCTGTAGAAATCTGCATAGATGCTATAATATGTTACCATCTTATGTCAATAATTTAGCAAGTTTGAATTGTTTGTTGATGTCTTTATCTTATTTGAACCATTGGTGACAGTCCCATCCGTTCACTTATCGAGTCATGTTTCAATACAAATGAAAGATCAGATGTGAGACTTTACTATGGCATTAGAAACCTTCAGAGGATGGCTTATCAGGTCTGAATTATGAGTTCCATTGTTCAACCTAGGCTTCTCTTATTGAAGAAATTGAATATGATTCTTTTTTTGCTTTTCTATAGGACAGGTTCAAGGATTGGGAATCAAGTGGAGTTAAAATAATACCTGTTTTATCACAACCTGATGAAAGATGGAGTGGTGAAAGAGGATATGTACAGGTAACTCATAGAACCTATTAGTTTATTCTTTATGAATTATTTACTTTGTGCCAACATTTTCTTGTGACATTTTGCAGGCAGCTTTTTCAAGAGATAAAAGGATACTAAATCCTTTGTCAACTGGCGCTGTACTTTGTGGGCACAGACAAATGGCAGAGGTATGATTTTCTGAGATACTATCAAATTCATAGGCAAAATGATCCTAATAATTGTTAATTGTGTGTGAATATGATTGATGTAATTATAATGGGGTTGGTGTTGCAAGTTTATTTACAGGGGAAGGTGTCAAATCTATGGGAGGTGGATGAATTTCTTATTATATATTTTTGTATTGATTTTATGCATCAATGTTTTATTCATTTATAATTTAATTTAATAATTTCCTATTTTCATTACATCATATTATTTTTTAAAAAAAAAAAATTATGTTGATTCAGCTATAAATACTTTATAAATGCACAGTATAGAAATTTTCTTTTTTAAATGAATTGATTGGTCTTTGTTTCATCCACTTGTCTTTTGAAATATTACTTGACAGATTTTTAGCTAGTTCATACCAAGAAATAGGCTGCTTAGTGCAATTGTTTCTACCCAATTTTAGTATTCCATCACATGGAGTGTCAACAGATTTATTTGTCGTGCAGTTTCTTAATGTAATTTTACATTTAGCCATTCAATTTAGGCCAAGCTTAAGATAAGGATGTTCTCTTGGATAAATTTAAGATGCTACATGACATCAGACTTGCGGCCAAAGCTATCTCGACTTCATTAAAGAAATTAAATTGTCTAGAATACACATTCTATTGTGGACCTGTTTACTTGAAGATTATATTGTCTATGGATTGTGTTATCAATGCTATCTGATATACTAGATGAAGCCGAGCTTCTGAACAAACTTCCTTTCAACTAATGCCTTTACTTCAAGCTTTTCTTGATTACTTTTCTATACAAAACACAGGTCAGAACTTGATGTCTCTGCATACATTTGTTCTTTATGTAGGATGTTACATCGGAGCTCGTCGCTAGTGGTGTATCAAACGAAAAAATCTTGATGAACATCTAACCTCTTTCTTTTTTGTTGTTGTAGCGTAAGCACATGATCAACTGTATTCTTTTGATATCAGATGCTGTGATCGTCTGATTGAACATGAAGTAGAAAATAAGTTATTACAATTTTTCCCACCTCATTACATGTATCAAATCGATGGTTCCTCATTGCCGGGGACATGTACTGAATGATTATAGAAGTTTCTTTTGTCAATCATAATCTGTCAGCTCGGGAAAAAAAAAGACATTCTTGTGCAAGGATGAATGATAATATTGAATTTCCACTACAGTTTATTACACCCATATTGTTGATTTAATTAATACCAACTCAATTTTGAAAATTATCAAATGCCGTTCTACATTCTTCGCACTTTACTCTGGACAATGTATAAATATGTTCTTAATTATATCTGATCTTATTTGGTTTATAATATATAAATATAAAGTAATTATATTTTATAAAATTAACATAAAAAATGAGAACATCGTAATCAAGTTCTTTTTGAAACAGCTGTGGATTAGCTGAACTTTATATAAACTAAAACTCGAACCAAATTAGTCATTCCTCTCCTCGCTAACTGCCTACTTAAAAGCTGCTCTACCCAAAATTTCTCTGATCAGATTATGCTCTCTAATCATTAGTCTGTGCTGCCAACTTGCTGCCAGAGCCTACCTACAGCAAATCTTCGGACTACAATAAATTTAACACACCCATTCAAATCAATTGCCTAAAGGATTCCCCCTAATCATTAAGCTAACTTCTCTTCTTTCTTGCCAACCCAACAACCACTGCCCACTGTTCAACTCATATCCAATTCTGCAAATCAAGAGAGAGAGAGAGAGAGAGAGAGAGAGAGAGAGAGAGAGAGAGAGATCTATTTTAAATTGTATCAGGAACTGTAATCCCCCAGTTGCAAATCCCTGCAGCCAAAAATGCAACGGTTTTAAATTGTTTTTTTTCATCTCTTTGTTTCCATGCATGACCTAATCCCATGTGCAGCCTCTGTTAGTTTTATTCGTATATCAAGAGCGACCCCTTGACAAATTCCTAGAGCTTGCGCTTTTTAAAGCCCCCCGTCGCCTTCCACTTCACCAGCATCCTCCAAGTCGGACGTCCTCGTCGCGGCCATGGGGAACGCCGCGTGCGCGCACTACTCCGCCTCGGCCAAGGTCATCAACGGCGCCGGAGAGATCGAGGAGTACGTTGGCCGCCGCCCGGTGCGGGCTGGCGAGGTCATGGTGGAGCACCCGGGGCAGTTTGTGTGCGACGCCGGGCGCCTCGGCGTGGGGTACCGAGTTCCGGGGCTGGCGGCGGACGAGGAGCTCGAAAGGCGGCGCCTTTACTTCTTGCTGCCGATGGACATGCTTTTCTCGGTGCTGACAGAGGAGGAGATGGAGGCGCTAGCGAGCCGGGCGGCGGCGGCCAAGAGCTACTTCGGGCGGAGGATTTTTCCGGCGTTGAGTGACTTCAGCTTGGTACGGGATGAAGTAAAGCACGTCAGGAATGAGCCGGCGACGAGGAAGCGAACGGCGCGGCAACGGTCGTGGACCCCGGCGTTGGAAACCATTGAAGAGGTTCCCTGAACCATTTAAGCCAACCTTTTTTTGTGTGCTTAATTTGTACATCTCTTCCCTTCTTTTCCTGCATGGATTCTGCTCTAACATCTTTGATTGACTAAATCTGAATAATTTGAAGGCTTCATTGTTGCCTATGGGCTTTATGTAACATGAAAATTCTTATAAAGATCTTCTTGACAAATTCGGCACTCAACCAACTTTCCCAGAAAATTCTCATCCCTCAAGATTCTCTTTTGAGCAAATTCTGAAGTTGAAGTTGAGGAATTCTGGCATCCTTTTCGAACCGAGACGAAAGACGGAATGCATCAAATCTCCAAAGGGCAGAGGAATCCCGAGAGGAAGAAGAAAGAGTAGGAGGAAGTAGGGTGGTGGTTTTATTTTGCACATATATATATACAGTGCAAACATCATTATTCTTGCAATCAATTAAGGTCGCCAAACCACTACTGATTGTTCAATGCACTTGCTAAATACGCAAGGTAAATGTGCATCTATAAATAAGCATTACAAGCAAGGTATATACAATACGACGGTTTCAAGTTGAAGTATAGTTTTCATTAAATGAGACACAAATTTTCTCTTCATTGTTAGTTTGTTTCATGTCAAGCCCTTTTTTTAAGCAATAATTTCTTTTATAAAGATGAACTGAATGCAATATGAAGTTTTGGTGGGACATTGCTGTCTGGTTTTTAGAAAAATAAATCTGTAGGTTTTAACCAACTACAAAGAAAGATTTTGATGGTTGACTGACTTATTTGGAATTGACAAAATTTTGTTCATATATTGATTTCTCCCCGCCTAATCACATATGATTTTTTAACCAAATTAAACTTTTAGGATTCTTCTAATTTATTGATCGAAGAGTTCTGCCGTTTCCTCTGTTTCTCTTCCACTAAACCAAAAACAAAAACAGAAAAACACTACACAAGAGAGAAGATTTAGCGAATCAAATAATAATCGATTATGTGGAGGTTGACAGAGATTCCTTCCAACACGTTTCACGCACTCAATGCATCGAGAACAACAGCAGCAGAAACAACGCCACCGCCGCCGGCATGCTCAGCCCGGCCACCGCCACGGTCGCCAGCCCGACGCTGGGCCGAGCGTTCATCAACGCCGCCTGCACCATCCCCATAAACTCCGACACGTCCGATCCATATCTCTTGTAGTAGCGTCGCTCCCACTCCATCCAATCCCCCGGGGCCTCGTTAACTCTGTCGCTGTAGTTCTCCGCCATCCTCCTTTCGTGAATCCTCCTCCGCAGCGTCACCATGTTCTCGTCCACGAGCCTGCTGCCGCTGTCATCGTTCTTGAGAGCGCAAACCGCGAATCTCTTTCGCTGGAAGCGGGAGCGACCGTGAGAGCCGGAGAGGCAGTGAGTGGAGGAGACGACGAAGGCAGAAGATGCATACGCCATGTATGAGGGTTTGATGGTTAAGGAAGCAACTAATGAAGCGTATTTATAATGGTGGCCGGAGGAATGCAGATGCTTAAGGAGAAAGTAATCAATGAAGGAAGCGATCGAGCAAACGGAGTTACGTTGAAGGATGCAATCTCAGTACCGATAGCGGCCAATACCACGTTGCTGGTCTTCGAGTAGTGCGGAGTATCATGTCAATTTTTCTATCATTATATTTAAAATTTACGATAAATAATTTATTTTATTAAATTTAAATAATTATTTTTTACTACACAATATATTAATTATCCTAAAAATTTTATGGTCCTTAATTTTTTTTATTATTTTCTTCTCTTTCTTTTATTTTTTATTATTATATTTATGAAATAAATTGAAAGAAAAAAATTGAAAAGAAGGAGTGGAAGGAGAGATTAAAAAGAAATATTATTTTAATTTTAGGATAAAAATTTTATTCCTTAAATTTAAATAATCATTATTCATCAAATCTAAATTTATGTAATGGATAGGGTAATTAATGCAAAGATTTTTTAACTATTCTATCCAAAATTTAAGATAAAATCTTTAGATATGATAGTTGATATGAATGCACTAAACTAGTACAAATCAACATTACATTGGTGTTGGTTGTTGGTTTGCGTATATTAGCATCATATTGATGTTGGTCTTTAAAGATCAGTACTAATAGTGGTACGAATCAGCGCAAATCAGCATCACATTGGTACACGTCTTTAAAAATCAACACGAATAGTGATACAAACCAACACAACATTGGTACTAGTGTTTAAAGATCAACACCAATAGTGGTGCAAATAAGCACAAATCAGTACCACGTTGGTGCTAGTTTGCGTAAATCAACACCACGTTGATGTTAGTCTTTAAAGATCAACACCAACAGTGATGCAAACCAGCACAAATTAGCATCACGCCGGTATTGATTTGTGCAAACTAGCACCATCGTGGTGCTGGTTTTTAAATATCAACACCAACAGTAGTGCAAACCAGCGCAAAACAGCACCACGTTGATACTAGTTTGCATAAATTAGCACCATGTTAGTGATGATATTTAAAGATCAGCACTAATAATGGTGCAAACTAGCACAAATCATCACCGCATTGGTATTAGTTTGCACAAACTAGCACCAACGTGGTGTTAGTCTTTAAATATCAGCACCAATAGTGGTGCAACCAGCGTAAATCAGCACCACGTTGGTGCTATTTTGTGCAAATTAGCACCATGTTGGTGCTAGTCAACAGTGGTGCAAACTAACGTAAATCAGCACCACATTAGTGTTGATTTGTGCAAATCAACACCAACAGTGATGTAAATCAGTGTCACGTTAATGCTAGTCTTTAAAGATCAACACTAACAGTGGTGCAAACCAGCACAAATAAGCACCACGTTGGTACTAGTTTACGTAAATCAACACCACATTAGTGTTGATTTACATAAATCAGTACCACGTTAGTGCGTAAATCAGTACCACATTGGTGTTGGTCTTGAAAGATCAACATCAACAGTGGTGCAAACCAGTGCAAATCAACACCACATTGATGTTGGGTGCTGGTTTGCACTGGTTTACACCACTGTTGGTGCTGGTCTTTAGTGCTAATCTTTAAAAACTAGCACCAATATGATGTCGGTTTATAAAAAACAACGCCAAAGTGTTGGTGTTGATTTTCATGTTGGTGTTGGTTTGTAGAAACTAGCACAAACGTGCATGCAAGAGAGAGAAAAAAATTACATGTAGATGAGAGAGAAAAATAAAAAAAATTATTTTTGGCCGCGTCAAACCATCCATGTTGGATGTTGTCCACTGTCGCTCAAGATAAGTCACCCAGGATATCATCTCTCTCTCTCTCTCTCTCTCTCTATATATATATATATATATATATACCTATACCAATATTTTTAATGGGCTCCGTTGGAATTGTTTAGTTGTGTAATTTTAATGGTTGGAGTTGTTTAGAGTTCGTAGGGTTTTTAATAAAACCAGTCTTTTTTTGGATGTTTGTTGAGTCTTAGTGTTTTTAAAGTTAGTTTGGCTATTTGGCATTGTTTTGAGGTGTTTTTTTAGGTTTTCGAGAAACTAGATCAATAGAGAGGATATCTTATTCTTTTATACTAATACTTTGTTTATTTCCAGTGAGCCTCACCTGTAAATGACCTCACAGTTGAACCATTGTCCCAACTATTTTTCAAAATTTTTAGACTGATAGTTTTCCTTACTTAGTCTGCACAGGACTTATCCCACAAAAGTACTATTTATTCCAGGATACATGACATCCTAAGAAGGGATGTGAGGTTACGAGATTGTCAGATACGGTTCCTTAGATGCCCCCCTACTAACATGTGGCACTGGATAATGGGGAGACAACTAACAGTCAAACTAGCACCATCGTGGTACTGGTTTTTAAATATCAACACCAACAGTAGTGCAAACCAGCGCAAAACAACACCACGTTGATATTAGTTTGCATAAATTAGCACCATGTTAGTGATGGTCTTTAAAGATCAACACTAATAATGGAGCAAACTAGCACAAACCAGCACCATATTGGTATTAGTTTGCACAAACTAACACCAACGTGGTGTTAGTCTTTAAATATCAGCACCAACAGTGGTGCAACCAGCGTAAATCACCACCACGTTGGTGCTAGTCAACAGTGCTGCAAACTAACGTAAATCAGCACCACATTAGTGTTGATTTGTGCAAATCAACACCAACAGTGATGTAAATCAGCGCCACGTTGATGTTAGTGTTTAAAGATCAGCATTAACAGTGGTGCAAACCAGCACAAGTAAGCACCACGTTGGTACTAGTTTATGTAAATCAACACCACATTAGTGTTGATTTACATAAATCAGTACCACGTTAGTGCGTAAATTAGTACCACATTGGTGTTGGTCTTGAAAAATCAATATCAACAGTGGTGCAAACCAGTACTAATCAACACCACATTGATGTTGGGTGCTGGTTTACATTGGTTTACACTATGTGAAAATCTGTATTAGACTTCGCCACTGTTTACTTCGGCAATCAATAATTATGAAGTAATATATTACAATTAACTTCGGTACAAAATTTAATATAGTAAATACTATGTTAGACTTCATAGATTAAAAAATATAGGCTTTACTTCTAATTTTATCTAATATTTTACTTCGTGATATATATTTGATGAAGTAATAAGTCACAAAATTAAATTATATGTCTAAATTGTTGGTGCAACATCCCTCAGGTCAAGGTTGACCTGGTTGACCAAGCTTGAGTCTTGGTTTGGGTTTCGATGTTTGACAATGCCAGGTTGATTGAAGAAGAGTCAAGTAGGTCAAGGATGACCGGATACTTGACTGGGAAGTCCTAACTGGGGTGTTAGACAGAAGGAAAGACCTAGTGAGTGAAGCTAGGCAGTGAGGAAAATCCTAGTAAGTGAAGCTAGGTGAAAGTCCTGGTGAGTGAATCCAGGCATAAGAAAATCCTGGTGAGTGAAGCCAGGTGAAAATCCTAGTGAGTGAAGCTAGGTGAAAGACCTGGTGAGTGAAGCCAGGCACGGGGAAATGCAGATGGGTCAAGATTGACCAGACATCTAGTGGAAGTCCAAGTAGGTCAAGGGAGTGACCGGATACTTGGCACGAAGAGAAAAGTCCAAGTGGGTCAAAGGGATTGACCGGGCACTTGGTGGGGAGTCCTGGCAGGTCAAGGTTGACCGAATGTTGGTTTGAGAGGCTTGGGACTTAGTTTTGGGCAAAAACCAAGGGCTTGATCGATCAGTGGATCGATCCAGGCTTTTCCCAGCGAACAGAAAGCCTCTGGATCGATCAATGGATCGATCCAGGCCTTTTCCAGCAAACAGAGAGCCTCTGGATCGATCAGTGGATCGATCCAGAGGTCCCAATCGATCAGCCGATCGATTGGGACGCTGCTGGTTCGCGCGATAAGCACTGGATCGATCCAGGCATTTTTCCAGAGCACAGAGGCCCTCTGGATCGATCCGTGGATCGATCCAAAGCCTCCCAGATCGATTGGGAGCTTTCGAATCGATCGGGATCCGACCGTTGCGTCGTATTTGAGCTGCAGGCGTGCAATGGCTGCAAGGTATCACTACTGTTTCATCTCAGATCTCTCGCCAGCTCCTCCACAACGCTCTCAAAGCTCAGATCGCCAGTTCTTGAAGGATCTTGGAGGTTTTCCAAGTTAAGAGGCGGATCAAAGCCAAGAAGAGAAGCTAGGGTTAGGGTTTTTCTGCACTCATTGTAAGCTTTGCGCTTGTATTTTGTTTCCCTTTCCTTTCTTCTTGTATTGAGAGTCTTGTAGGGCTTCTCCGCCTTCGGTAGTTACCGAAAAGGAGTGTTTCATAGTGGAGGTGCGTGTGTGTGCGTGGATCCTTGGACTAGTCACCTCTTGTGAGGTGGATACCAAGTAAAATCCCAAGTGTTAGCGTGTTTGTTTTTGTTTCTTTGTATTCCGCTGCACATCTCTTGAAGAAACAAGCAACGCCAAGCACACGAGAAGCGCGAAGAGCTATTCACTCCCCCCTCTAGCTACTTTTCGGTCCCAACAAGTGATATCAGAGCGAGGTCGCTCTTCACCGGAATCATCACCGGAAGGGGCAAACAAAACAAGAAAAGCTAGAGGGTGAAGAAGTTGGAGCAAATTCATCAAAGTCAAAGAATTCAAGAAGCTCAACTTCAAGATGCAATTTCAAGATGGACTTGGATTTGACACACGGGTGCCTCCACCGTTCACAATGACAAGCTTCGATCTTTGGAGATCAAGAATCGAAAATTTCTTGATGGTGGAGATAGAGCAATGGTTTGCTTTAATGGAAGGCTTCGAGGCTCCAAGAAATTTAAAGGGCAAGATCCTCAAGAAGAGCAAGTGGAGCCAAGAGCAAGTCCAAAGATGTGAGGCAAATGACAAAGTGACCAAGCTTTTGGTCAATTTATTGCCCAGTCACATTTTGGAGCAAATTGGAGAAGTCAAGGATGCCAAGGAGCTATGGAGCAAATTGGCAACGCTTCAAGAAGAGATCCCCTCCATTGTACCAAATCAAGAGGAATCCAAAGAGGGCGACTCATTGGAGCAAGACCAAGAGGAGGACTCCGAAGTTGAGAGATGCTCAACTTCCAAAGAAGAAGTCCAAGAAGTCTCTTCTTCAATGGAATGCAATGAAGAGGGCAAGGAGGGAGCATACTCCTTGTTCCATGTACAAGAGGATGAAGAAGAAGGTGAAGCCTCCACCTCTAGGATTGAGGGGGAGCAATCTTCATTGACCCCGGATCAAGAGCAAGAAGGAGGATCCTCCACATCTGGGTCAAGAGAAGAAGAGGATGAAGAAGTTTCCACCTCCACAAAGCAAGACAAATCTTTTGGAGGAGTATCAAGTTCGGATCAAGAGGAAGCTTCTACCTCCGGACCAAAAGGAGAAGATGTCACCCCTACAAGCAAAGGTATAAACATTTCAATTAATAATAAAAATCATATTATATGTTTTGAATGTAGGGAATATGGGCACTACAAAAGCAAGTGCCCTAAATTGGCCAAGAAGAAGGGCCAAGTGGCACAAAAGGGCAAGGAGAAGCCCAAGGAGACCATCCCCGGAACAAAGAAGAGCAAGGAGCACATTGTGTGCTTTTCTTGCAACCAAAATGGGCATTATCGAAGTCAATGCCCTAAGGGGAAGAAGGTGGTCAAGGCTCATGGAGGAAGCTCAAGTCAAGGGAGAGCCTCCAAGGTAAAAAGAAAGGTAACTTTCATTGAGCCTACCCCTTTAAATTCTGGTAAAAAGCATGATAGTTCTAATTTATATCATTTTAATGCTATTTACCATGAAAATAGGAAGCATGATAGCATTAAAGAAAAACATATAGCTTTTCATGCTAAAACTACTACACCTAAGGCTAGGAATGTAGGTAAAAGTCTAGGCAAGAACTCTAAGGATTTTAGCTACAAGCCTAGAAGCAAAAATGCTCATGGATGTAATAAAAATTCAAAATCTAAGGATTTAATGATAGAAAATCAAGTCTTGAGGTCAAGGCTTGATAAAATGGAAAAGACCCTAAAAAGGATGGAAAATATCCTAAAATGGCAAAAAGAGCATAGCCTAGGTCTAGGAGCACAAAGGTCATCAAATGGTCATAGAGGTTTGGGATACAAACCCAAGGCTAAGAAGGATATGCCCTCTTACCATAGGGTTTCATATAGCTATGGAACCAACCATAGGTCTAGTTGTCAAGTCAAAAATACAAGGGAGGTCATCCCTAAGAGTATTTTTGCAACAAATGTGACTAAGACTTCTAAGAAGTCCAAGAAAGTCACAAAGAAGGTCACAAGGGAAGAAATCCCTAGAATTGACCTAGAAAAGGTGACCAAGGCTTCTAAGAAGTCAAACAATGTCACTAGGAAGGTATCTAGGGAAGTTATCCCTAGTGAATACCTAGAGCATCCAAGGAGTTCCAATAGGTGTTGGGTTCCTAGGAGCATTTTCTCTACCCCATAAATGGGTTAGAGAGTGTCAACTCTAAGTGAAATGGTAGTTAACCCAATAATGAAGAAATTGACACTCAAGGAGCATTTTCAAGGTTTTTGTTAACCTTTGAAAATGAAATGGATTTATGTTTACTCCTTGGAAGAGTAAAATGTGCCAAAGTGAGAAAATATTGATCTTATCTTAAATTAGCACAAGTTAAGGAAAAACCTAGGGAAATACCATGTTGGGAGTTTGGTATTCTCGTAGGGATATTAAGGCAAAGCTAAGCCTTAATTTTAAAGGGTTACTTTTGAGGAAGAATGGACTATGCCAACATTTGAGGAATAAGCTTAATTTAAATTGGCATAAGTTAATCAAGAGAATTAGAAATGCAAATTTAGGTTTTGACATTTTCTTGAAGCACTTTTGGGCAATCTAGGTTTAAATTTTTAAGTTGGCTAAGATTAAGAATACTTAGATAGGTAATCTAGGTATTTTATTTATGCTAAACATTGCCATGATTGTTTGCCCATTTTATGTCATGACATCATATCTATTTATTTGTATTTTGCATTCATGATTTATTATGAAAAATACAAATATACCATGTCATGTCATACATACATCATGTAGTTATAGGAATCTTTCTCTTAAAAGCTATTCTTTTGATGTATGTCATAACATCATCATGCATTGTTTTTATTTCCCTAAAATTAAGGATAAAAGGCATTAATCAACATTTGGTTACCAACAAATGGAACCAACAATTGATCATCAACAAGTAACATCCTTGGTGGATGTTTACCAGTCAAAATGCCTAGTTAGAGATGCATAATCCCTAGATTATGGCAAAACCAAACTTTATATCTCACAAAGACCAATAAGATGACTTGTATGTGTTTTAGTGCACATTAGATACAAGTGAGATGTTAGGATGATGAACAAAACTCAAGATGTTGATTTAGTGCATTCTTTTGAGTTTTAAATTCATCAAAACATATAGTTATGTGTTTTCCCATCATTGGGAAAGCTAATGTACAAGTAATGTGCATTAAGCCCAAGGAATATGGTGGGATATTGGTTTTGAAAATGTTTTTAAAATAATTTTGGAAAACCTTGGTGAAGACTATCTTTTGATAGTAATCACCATTGAACAGTTAGACACAAACCTGAAGAAAACACTAAAGTTTTTGTATGTTCTCAAGTTTGTGTCAATCTTTGAAAATATGATGTATTTTCATAGAAAACTACTTTTCCATGATAAATTATACCCTAAATAACGTCTACACAAATTTTTACGATTTTTGGAATTTTGTAGAATTTTCTAGGGGTTTCTGAAATTGGCTGAAATTGAATTTCAGCAATTTTAGGCCTTCAATCGATCAGTGGATCGATTGGAGTGCCTCAATCGATCAGCCGATCGATTGAGAAGGCATTTCTCGCGAGCAGAAGCTCGCTGGATCGATCAGCCGATCGATCCAAGAAGACTGAATCGATCAGTGGATCGATTCAGCAGGGTTCAATCGATTGGAACCCAACTCCAATCGATCGAAGATGCTGATTTTGGCTGAGAAGGTTTGATTTCAGCAACTTTGAACCTGTTTTAGTCTAGTTAACCATTCCAAACCCCTGAAAATACATTTGTATACATAAAAAGGGTGTTTTCATGTGGAAAACAAGGATGGATTGGTTAAGGAAGGCTAAATTGGAATTTAGGTTGAGGTTTGTTTCAATTTTTGAATATTTGAACCTCAAAACTTCTAAAATTGGGTTTCCTAAAGTTTAGGGATTCCAAGTCATTGTTGGTGCAATGACAGAAGTTACTACCATGTTTTTAGGGGGAGGGACTCTTTAAAGACATGAAAATTATTTTTCATGAACTTTGGAAGGTGGTTAACCTTCCGTTAAGAACATGCTCAAGGTTGAGCGTTTGAACTTTAATGGGAAGTGGATATCCTCATTGTTCAAGTGGTTTCAAATGGATAATGCTCAAGGATGGGCATTTGCCTACATTGGGGGAGAATATAGGGTTAAGGATAATGAAGGGTATGAGACCTTCATTATCGTGTTGATCACAACGAGTGAAGTTGTGAACAACGATGAGCAACTCTTCAGGGGGAGAGTTTTCAACAAGTGAATTTGTTGATGTGTGCCCAAAAATGGGGCATGGTTTGATGTGTGCCAATAGAGGGAGAATGAAAGGGAGTAAGTTATGCTTTCATTACCTAGAGGGAGTTTGCCCTCTTAGGGGGAGAATGAAGGGCTTAACATATGTATTCATTACCCAGTGACATGAAGCAGGTTTAGGCTATGGGGTTAGCCTAACTTACATGTGGTATTGTAAGTGATAGTGTCGGTATTGTCAAACATCAAAAAGGGGGAGATTGTTGGTGCAACATCCCTCAGGTCAAGGTTGACCTGGTTGACTAAGCTTGAGTCTTGGTTTGGGTTTCGATGTTTGACAATGCCAGGTTGATTGAAGAAGAGTCAAGTAAGTCAAGGATGACCAGATACTTGACTGGGAAGTCCTAACTGGGGTGTTAGGCAGAAGGAAAGACCTAGTGAGTGAAGCTAGGCAGTGAGGAAAATCCTAGTAAGTGAAGCTAGGTGAAAGTCCTGGTGAGTGAATCCAGGCATAAGAAAATCCTGGTGAGTGAAGCCAGGTGAAAATCTTAGTGAGTGAAGCTAGGTGAAAGATCTGGTGAGTGAAGGCAGGCACGGGGAAATGCAGATGGGTCAAGATTGACCAGACATCTGGTGGAAGTCCAAGTAGGTCAAGGGAGTGACCGGATACTTGGCACGAAGAGAAAAGTCCAAGTGGGTCAAAGGGATTGACCGGGCACTTGGTGGGGAGTCCTGACAGGTCAAGGGAGTGACCAGATGCTAGGCATGGTATACCAACAGGTCAAGGTTGACCGAATGTTGGTTTGAGAGGCTTGGGACTTGGTTTTGGGCAAAAACCAAGGGCTGGATCGATCAGTGGATCGATCTAGGCTTTTCCCAGCGAACAGAAAGCCTTTGGATCGATCAGTGGATCGATCCAGACCTTTCCCAGCGAACAGAGAGCCTCTGGATCGATCAGTGGATCGATCCAGAGGTCCCAATCGATCAGCCGATCGATTGGGACGCTGCTTGTTCGCGCGATAAGCACTGGATCGATCCGTGGATTGATCCAGACATTTTGCCAGAGCACAGAGGCGCTCTGGATCGATCCAAAGCCTCCCAGATCGATTGGGAGCTTTCGAATCGATCGGGATCCGACCGTTGCGTCGTATTTAAGCTGCAGGCGTGCGATGGCTGCAAGGTATCACTACTGTTTCATCTCAGATCTCTCGCCAGCTCCTCCATAGCACTCTCAAAGCTCAGATCGCCAGTTCTTGAAGGATCTTGGAGGTTTTCCAAATCAAGAGGCGGATCAAAGCCAAGAAGAGAAGCTAGGGTTAGGCTTTTTCTGCACTCATTGTAAGCTTTGCGTTTGTATTTTATTTCCCTTTCCTTTCTTCTTGTATTGAGAGTCTTGTAGGGATTTTCTGCCTTCGGTAGTTATCGAAAAGGAGTGTTTCATAGTGGAGGTGTGTGTGTGTGCGTGGATCCTTGGACTAGTCACCTCTTGTGAGGTGGATACCAAGTAAAATCCCAAGTGTTAGCGTGTTTGTTTTTGTTTCTTTGTATTCCGCTGCACATCTCTTGAAGAAACAAGCAACGCCAAGCACACGAGAAGCGCGAAGAGCTATTCACCCCCCCCCCCCTCTAGCTACTTTTCGGTCCCAACATAAATGTTGAAGTAATAAGTTATAACTGGTTAAAAATATTTTCCTAGCTAAACTGGTTTACCTTTTTTCCATGAGGGAACCCTAATTGCTTTATTTCTTCCCTCCGTGCACCCTCTGTCTTCTTCTATCTTCTTCGTGTTTTTTCTCCCTACGCCCTCTTCCTGTTTTTTCGCCCGACGCAACCTTCGACTCCCCCAGCGGCCTTCTACTCACCCCCGGCGACCTTCGACTCCCCCGACAGCAAATCTATTTCACCCAACTGGCAACCTTCGAGTTGTTCTCCCGGTCGCACAGATCCTTTCCTCTCTACAGAACTAGGTTTGTTCCCTCTTCGACGTCTTCTTTCCTTTCCTCTCTGCCTCATCATTAGGTTTCTTTCCCTTCCCTCTATGTTGCTTTGTCTCTAACCAATCCTAACTATTGTTTTTTTGTCGTGCGCCCTCTAGGTCTTCTTCGAGGTTTTTCATCTTGCGCCCTTTGCTTGTTTTTTCACCCGACGCAAACAATCGACTTCACCCGGCGACCTTTGACTCCCCCAGCGACAAATCTACTTTACTTGGCAGTCACCCTTCAGGTTTTCTACAGCTCTAGGTTTGTTCCCTCTCCGACCCCTTCTTTCCTTTCCTCTCTGCCTTGCCGTTAGATTTCTTTTCCTTTCGTCTCTGTTGCTCTTTTCTAACCAATTGTCTCTAACCGATCCTAAGAGGCAAGTCTTATTCGATCTCTAGTTTATTGGTGTTAATTTTTTTTTTTTGACATGAATCATGAACTAAAACCTGATGGAGCAAGACAAGAATTATACATATAAACTAAGGCATCTTGCTTGGGGTCTGTAATGATTTCTTGTTACAGCTTATGTTATTTCGTGGATTATCACATTATAAAACTTGCAACGGATTAATCACATAGCAAGTAGATGAGTATTAAGCTTCTAAAGTGAATTGCAAAAGTAATAGAAGAGATTTAGAAGAATTATTACATCAACAAATGGATATAATAGCATCAAGAAGTAACATAAATAGGGAGACAGAAACTAAAGAAACCACAAGTATATCAAAAACAGAACCATATATTTCACAAATTAGCAGCCTAATATGAATTGTCTTCTTTCAATTAAATAGACAATCTTATACTTTCATTTGACACCCTATTTTCAACATTCACTATTTACCAGCAATTGTCGTTAATAAATCTTTGAGGATTACGTGTTAATTGAGACGATGTATAATTGGATTATGTTCATCTTAAACATTAGAAGGATTGCATCATGTGAATATCTTTAATACTCAAAGTGGCATGTGGTTTATCAAATATGCATCAGTTAGAAGTGTTGGTGCAACCTTAGGTCAAGGTTGACCTGGTTGACCTGACTCGAGTTGACCTGACTCGAGTTGTATTTTGATGTTTGACGAGAATAGAAAAGTTGTATTCTGATGTTTGACAGAATACAAACCCTAAACCCTAAACTCTAAATCCTAAACCACCCTAAACTTGGGAGATTGTGGGTGCAATCTTTGGTCAAGGTTGACCTAGTTGACCCAAGGTGAATCGGCTTGATTTTGGAAAGTTATGGTGAGTGAAGCTAGGCAAGGGAAATCCAGATAGGTCAAGGTTGACCAGACATCTGGTGAAAAGTCCAAGCAGGGAGCTTGGCACGGGAAAAGTCCAAGTATGGAGACTTGGCACGGAAAAGTCCAAGCAGGGAACTTGGCATGGGAAAAGTCCAAGTATGGAGACTTGGCACGAGAAAAGTCCAAGTATGGAGACTTGGCACGGAAAAGTCCAAGCAGGGAGCTTGACACAGGAAAAGTCCAAGTATGGAGACTTGGCACGGAAAAGTCCAAGTATGGAGACTTGGCACAGGAAAAGTCCAAGTATGGAAACTTGGCATGGGAAGTCGGAGAGGGCTTGGTAGCTCGTTCTCCGGACTAGGTCGGAGAGGGCTCGGTAGCTCGTTCTCTAAACCAGACGAAGTCAGAGAGGGCTCGGCAGCTCGTTCTCCGGACTAGGTCAGAGAGGGCTCGGTAGCTCGTTCTCTGGACCGGATGAGGAAGTCGGAGAGGGCTCAGTAGCTCGTTCTCCGGACTAGGTCAGAGAGGGCTCGGTAGCTCGTTCTCTGGACTATGTCAGAGAGGGCTTGGTAGCTCGTTCTCTGGACCGGACGAAGTCGGAGAGGGCTCGGTAGCTCGTTCTCCGGACTAGGTAGGGTTTAGGGCTGGGAGCTCTAAACCTGGATCGGTCTGGTGACCAATCCAGTGATACGCTGGTTGACTAATCGGTCTGGTGACCGATCAGTAACCAAACAGTGTGTTTCTGTGAATTAACTGATCGGTCTGGTGACCGATCAGAAGCGAAGAAGATCGGGAGAAGAAAGAGGGGGATCGGTCTGTGGACCGATCCACTTGAGTCCTGATCGGTCCACAGACCGATTAGAGAGTTGGGCAACTCTCTGTGAAGCATGCTGATCGGTCTGGGGACCGATCAGCATAGGTCTTGATCGGTCCCAAGACCGATCAGAGAAGGTCTGGACCGATCAGGGTGGAGCCTGATCGGTCCAGCTCAACGGCTAGTTTATGTGTCTTCTTCTTCGCAGGTTATATAAAGAGGTCGAGGGCTTCTACAGTGTATCTTCTTCTTCTTCTTGGTTCCTTCTGCTCTTACTTAGCTTTGCTGAGCTCATACTTCTTGAAGCTTCGAGTGAGCTTCCTTCGGCTGGTTCAGTTGCTGTTGGGCATCCGTGAAGTTGTTGCTTCATCAACGGACTCCCGTCGACGAGAAGGCAAAGTGTTTTTACATTCGTATTGCTTTTTGTTTCTTGCTTTCTTTCTTGTACTCCTATCTTGTTATTGCAAGAGATTGTGGCGAGGTTTCTCCACCCAGAAGGAGTTCATATTAGCCGGTTATCCGGGGTCTCATCCACCGACGGATTGATAGGCTTCGTCCACCTTACGGACACGCCGAGGAGTAGGAGTATCATCTTCGAACCTCGTTACATCGCTGTGCTTGAGGTTTGATTTCTCCATTTACGTTTCTGTTGTTATTTTTCCGCTGCGCTAACTTGACTTGTAGAAAGAAACGCGAATTTGGGGTCGGCTATTCACACCCCCCCTCTCTAGCCGCGACCGTCGATCCTAACAAGAAGAAATTCTCAAAAATTAGGTATGTTCATAGAAAACAATAGAAATCTTATCACTTCTAATAAAAGTTTACTTTTTCTTTTAGCAAATACAATTGTAAGCAGAGGTATTAACACAAGTACTTTGATGCAAGATCCCATGTGTTATCAAATACTCTTCAAATTCTCTGTTTATATATTCAGTTATATTATCAGAATAAAAATTTTATCTCAATATTCAGTGCTTTGATGCAAGAACCTAAACATTAGTATGAACAATATAAATAGGTGTATGGCTTCAGCTTCCAGATGTAGGATAGCCACTTTTAGTATACTTAGCAAACTCGTAAGCATCACACACTAACATATTTTATTACTATATTTTATAAAGTGAAGGAAATTAAGATAGATATATGACTGAGTAGATGATGCAATGTAGCCGTTGCACGTCTTCCAAAGAACCTTCATAAGATGGCATTGCAATCATTCTTGTAGAATTTGCATGTTGTTCTGTAATATCCAAATCATATAGACGAAGCTTAAAATCTCAAGCCTTGCAGGAGTTTTGATTGCTTCTATTACAATTAACAATAGTTACAAGTTATCCATATAAGAAACCCATATTACAAATCCATGCAGTAGCTATAATATGAAGTTAGATAAAGGAGCTGGGTTTTGCAATTGCTGATGAGTTGTTTACTCATTTCCTTTTGAGTAAAAGGAGCTCGGTTGATGATTGTCGCACATCTTCAGAGTGCTACAACGTGCAGTTAAATAATATCCTACCTCATTGTTGATGATTGTCGCAACCTTTTAGTATTCTTTTCTTGCTCCAGATATAAAGAAATGCATGATTAACATGAAGTGCTTCGAGATTATTTCCATAATTAATCTTTTGCTTTCAAGATTATTTCAACATTCTAGTGTTTTTTGGTCTCGATTCACATAATGGTGTTAATTTTTTGCTTTCCAGATTATTTCCATACTTAATTCAAGAATATAACGATGTAGGTTATTCATGAACAACAACAAAAATGGACAATGCATTATAAATATCATCATCGAATGTCTCGCAAGGGTTACATCGGTTTGGAGGCTGAATTGGTATGCTATGGAGCATTTTATTTGTCATTTTCAAGCAATTACTTAATATTATTTAACTGATCAATTTTGGAATTATAGAGAGAGAGAGAAAAAATTAATTGCTTAAAATAAGGAAGTTGATAGATCGATGCTTTGGCGTAAAGCCCGTGAGGACAAATCTGACAACATAACAAATATGGAGACAGCAGAAGTCGCTAAGAAAATAGGAGATGAAAGAGATAGGTGCTAGGCAAATTTTGATTTACATGGGGTATGTTATGTCTTAAATACAATATTTGTTCAAATGCTATGCTTTGTTTGAAATATTTATTCACATGATTTTGCATCAATTTTACATGTGGTATATTTAGATTTGCCATTACTTTATCATTATCTTAAAATTATCTTGCAGTTACCTTTACAAATACTTGAAGAAAGAAAATAGAGCTGAGTATGTCTCATTTGTGGATCCTGGTCACATACCAACATGTGGTGTGGGCGAAGAAGGCAGTAAATTATCACAACATATTGTTGAGCAGTTGAGAGCATCAAACAGAGATAGTATCTCCTTCATTCCATACAACACTAGGTAAGATTTTAATTATTAATCAATTCCTACTACATACTAGTCAATGTTATTTTTTTTATTTGTGCATATACCATTAGATCCTGACTATAATTAATGAAGATAAGAATATGATACATTTATTGGACTCTTTGAGTAATAGGAATCGAGATCATGCTTGGCAAACTATTGTGACCAAGTAGGTAGTAGATTATGTTGATTGTGAATATATACATTAAATTCATTAGAGGTTGATAAAATAACTTTCTATTTTTTACAATGTAGTGGGGTAAAGTTATACAATGCATCAAGGAAAATTTCAAAAGAACCTGGTTTTAAACAATTGACGGTATGTATTATGACTATGTATTTAAACATCAATTAATAATTCTTGTTATTTGGATTATGACTTATTGATGACATTTTCAATTTGATTAGGGTAATCTAAAATAAAAAGGTGGTGTTGAATGTGAATATTGTGTAATGTGGTACATGAAAGAGATAGTCATGGATGAATATCTCCAATTGGAGATGAAGGTGAATTTCTTCTTTATAAAATATCTTCTTTATGAAATATTGAATCATTTTACATTGACTCTCAAACTTCTGTTTATGTTTCAGTTTGCAACATCAAAAAACAAACAGTATTACAATCAATCTCAGTATGATGAAGTCAGAAGTGAATGAAGCGAATTCGTTTACTTCTATATATGTGCTTAAGTGTAGGCTGTGATATAAATTTTGGATTGTATTTAGAGATTTATCGATACAAAAACTTTTGGGTTATGGTTAAATATGTCTTTTATGAATACACTTTTGGATTGTATTTGATACATATTTATGATATATTTGTTCAATTTTGATTGTGAAAAATATTGTGTTGGAGTAACATATTATCATATACTCTTTTGTAAAATATTATCATATTGTGAAAAATATTGTGTTGGAAAAATATTGTGTTCAATTTTTATTTGTTGTAGTAAAATATGCTCTATTACTTCAATACTATGATGAAGTAATACAATAATAAATACTTCGACTAAGTCAAATTATATGGAAGTAAAATAAAATATTTACTGCACCAAAATTCAAAAAATCTGAAGTCGTAAACATATTTTACTTCGTCAAACAAGGTAACCTATGAAGTAATATATCCTCAATTACTTCGGTATTTTTACTGGTCTTAGTGAAGTAATAAAGGTTTTTTACTTCGAAAACGGTTCGATTTTAAACCGATTTTGAACCGGTGATAGACTTCGGTAACGTGTGGTGAAGTAAAAAATTTACCCTTTTACTTCACGTGCGTCTACTTCGGTAATTAACTATCTATTACTTCAGATAATATCCAAAGTCTATTGCTGATTTTCACATAGGGTTTACACCACTATTGGTGTTGGTCTTTAGTGTTGATCTTTAAAAACTAGCACCAATATGATGTCGGTTTGTATAAACCAACAGCAAAGTGTTGGTGTTGATTTTCATGTTGGTGCTGGTTTGTAGAAACTAGCACCAACGTGCATGCAAGAGAGAGAGAAAAATTGCATGTAGATGAGAGAGAAACATAAAAAAAATTAGTTTTGCCTGCATCAAACCATCCATGTTGGATGTTGTCCACTGTCGCTCAAGATAAGTCACCCAAGATATCACCTCTCTCTCTCTCTCTCTCTCTCTCTCTCTATATATATATATATATATATAACCGCACAAGTGAAGCGGGGCACTTAAATCACTTCCAGGCACCCCGCCCCACTCAATCCCACAGTAGCATATATATATATATATATATATATATATAACCGCACAAGTGAAGCGGGGCACTTGAATCACTTCCAGGCACCCCGCCCCACTCAATCGCATAGTAGCATCGCGCAAATGAGGTGCACAGCATAACAAAAAATAATGATATATATATATATATATATATATATATATATATATATATATATATATATATATATATATATATATATATATATATATGCACACACACAAATGTTACCATACTTATCTTATGGTGCTCATCTCTGTGAGCAAAATGTGTAATTTTTTATTTTTTAAAAAATTATCTAGTTTAAATATTATAACCTTGGATCTTAAATTCTAAACCCTAAGCTCTGAAAAAAAAAAAGGAAAAAAATATACATGATGTACATAAGAAGACAAGGTGAGCACCATATGATAATTAAGTAAGAAAATCCTATACCACTATTTTTAATGGGCTCCGTTGGAATTGTTTAGTTGTGTATTTTTAATGGTTGGAGTTGTTTAGAGTTTGTAGGGTTTTTAATAAAACCAATCTTTTTTTGGGTGTTTGTTGAGTTGAGTGTTTTTAAAGTTGGTTTGGCTATTTGGCATTATTTTGAGGTGTTTTTTTAGGTTTTCGAGGAACTAGATCAATAGAGAGGATATCTTATTCTTTTATACTAATACTTTGTTTATTTCCAGTGAACCTCACCTGTAAATGACCTCACAGTTGAACCATTGTCCCAATTATTTTTCAAAATTTTTAGACTGGTAGTTTTCCTTAGTCTGCACAGGACTTATCCCGCAAAAGTACTGTTTATTCCAGGATACATGACATCCTAAGAAGGGATGAGAGGTTACGAGATTGTCAGATCTGGTTCCTTAGATGTCCCCTACTGACATGTGGCACTGGATAATGGGGAGATAACCAACAGTCGTCGAATCTGGTCTCCTCGCCTACTCCTATTACGATGATGTTTATTTCTACGTGGAGAGGCTCTCTTGATGACTATATAGACACCGACGAAGGTAACAATAAGGGGATTCTGTTTCTATTCAACTCTAAGAGATTCAACTCTTTTTCTCCATCTTTGTTCTTGGACACACCACCTCAAGCAAATCCTAACTTGAGCATCGGAGTGGCCCCAGGATTCATCCCCCAGCTAGTCTAACCCTCTCTTTAAGTGCATCTCATGTCTTTCTATCCCCTTCGTCGATGGTCTATGAAGTGTGAGCACGTCAGCTAGTTCGTTAATTGATGGCTTGATCATCCATGATATTTGGCCGAAACATAGATATAATTTTTTTGATAATCAGATATGCAACTTTTATGAATCGATTAATCTTAAAGATGATCAAATCAATTGACTAAAATTTTCTATTAACTATCAAAATAAACCAATAAATATAAATGAGTCCCAACAGATAACCTTGTCTCGCAAGGTTTTTCAAACTTCCCATTTATAAGGTACCCTAGACCATGTTTAAACCCTCGTTACCTAGGAATCTGTCTAATTTCTTATCATCTATAGCCGGAGATATAGGTTAGTTATGGGCAAAAGTGAAATGGAATAAATAATTACAAGGAAAAAGTATTGAAAGGACAGAAGTTAGTATTATGAATCCCTCTCTTGTGGATAAATATAGATATTTCTTGAGAAAAAACGATTTGGATCAAATTTTTGAAGATATAAAAAAATGTTACTTAATCTGCTAAAAAACAAAGGACATAAACTAAAGTAGCACTCCTGATTATAAAATTAAAAAAAAACATAATTTTATCAAAAGTATTTTAAATAGTTTTTTAAACTATATATTCGATGTGATTAGTAGGAAAATCATAATTTTGTAAAATAAAAAATAATCACAATAAAAAATTATAATGTTATAAAATACTTAACAATATAAAAAAAATAATCATATCCATAAAAACAAAAATATAAATTTAGATCTACATAATATTTTTTTTAACTTTTATAAAATTTTTAAATAATAAAAATTGATTTAGACCATAGGTTATATATATATATATATATATATATATATATATATATATATATATATATATATATATATATATATATTACTATTTTATTAAAAATATGTCTCCTTTACAAAGTAAAGTTTAAAATGAAATTATGTTGATATTCTTTTTTCTTTTCACATCGAAAATAATTTTAAAATTTATTAATAATTTTCACAAACACATTAATCAGGAATCTAAAGTTCAAAACTTAACTGCGTTGTATTATTAAGAATTTTTCTCATAATCAATCAGATCTAGAGTTCGAGTTCAAGATTCGGCTGTGACGTATTATTAGAAAAAATTTTTATTAATCAATCAGGGATCTAGAGTTCAAGATTTAGCTCGACGTATTATTGAGAATTTTTCAAAATTTAGAATTCTCTTTAATCCCACATTCTATAATTGACAATATTACAAGTAGATAAAACTTCTATAAATATTTTGGTCATGTTAAAAAGTATATTTTTTTAAAAAAATTTTTCACTAAGATCAAATATGATATTAAATTAATTTTTTATAAACAAAAGTTGAATATAATAACAAGCTACTAGACGACTTCTTGAGTGTCCACAATTGTTAGTTTATGAATAAATAGCTTTACAATCTATTGATCAGCCATGGGAAAATTTATATTTAATAAAATAAAATTTTCTTTTTTAATTACAAAACAATTGATAATTTAAAGAACTTGACCCTTTCCTAACTTTTGTCCTAAAATAAACATTCCACGGACTCACAGTGAATCAATATCTCCATTAAATTGTCATGTCTTATATTAATAAATGCACCAATATATCTACATTTTGCGTGTTTGGGAATCCTTGTGAAAGCAGCTAAAATAGTTCATATACTGAAAAAGGAAAAAAAAAAATATCAGATAATTAGTTTAACTTTTATATATTGAAAAGGTAACCGCTATTTTAGTTGATTAACTAAAATAACCTAATTAATATTTTTTATAAAATTAATTTAAATTGTATATATTAAACTATTTCACTAAATAATTTTATATATTTCATTTAGATTATCAAACGGTTTAATCAAATGATTTAATGGATTAACATAATTTTTATACTGACACATATTTATTTAATATAGTCAATATTTGTTTCACAATTTTATATTTTAAAATTTTAAAAAATTTAATGTTCAATTTTTCCCTCTCGTTATTAGCCTTTTATTATTATTAAAATATGCTTCATTACAATAAATATGTTTAATATATCATCCTTTCTATCCATAGTAAATGAAAACGGTTTATTATTAATAATTATATATAAATAATATTTCAACAACTTTCCAATTCGAACTCATATTATTAACTATTTTTTTATCTTAATGCTCAAACTAGTAACATAAATGGAATAAAATTTATGTTTTAATTTTGAGGAGACATATTCTTAATTAATTTTAAAGTGACTTTTTTCCTAATTTGATTCTGTTAAGGCGGTAACCTAACCCTTCATACTCATCAGTCATCACCTCGATCACCTATTTATACCGGGCCTGGATCGTTGCCTCTTTCTCAGCACGCAGATCATTTCGCCGTTCCACCGCCGCAGCGGACGGAGGTTCCTTCGGCGTTAGCTTTCGATCTCCGCTCAGTGTTGTCTGCGTCTGTCCCGCTTGCACACGAACGATCCCGGCCGAGTTTTTGGCTACTCTATCGTTGCAGGTACTTTTCGCTAGAAACCATGCGATGGAATCGTTTCTTTTTTCTTTCGGGGTTTCTTCGTTCGAGAAAGAGTAAGGCCGGGGGTTTTTTTGGTGTGTTTGGCTGTTCAACCTATTCGATTTGGCCAATTGTCCGTGTCATCGAACGAAAGGATGCCGGATTTTCTTCTACTTTCTTCTTTCTGTCTCGAGAATGATGACATTGCCATGTGAAGGGAACCTATTTTCCTTTGGGTTTGTGAATCTTGTTATGTATAAGTTTCCTAATTAATTCCGTGCTTATTGTTTAGTTAATCTCGTGGTTTGGTTCGATGCGACTTGCGAGGGAGTTGCTGATGTTTTTAGTGGTTAAGATTAAAATTTGCGAAAAGATCTTTCTTTCCGCGTGTTTTCTTCGATTGGATCTCTCTTTCTTCTTCTCAACTCCTTTTTCTTAATATAGATCGCACAAGAGTGGCGTGTTGTTATTAGCTCTCCGATTTCTTCTTTTTGGTGTTTCCAATTCGCCTGTTCTATTCCTAAACATTGAAACTGACAAAGGAGTCTCGCAAAACTTAGTTTATTTCTGTCTTATTGGGATTTCTACGAGATCTTACTCTCTTTTTTTTACTTCACAGGATATAGATTGGTATTTAAGGAGTTGTCATCAATCTGGCCGTTCTTGGAGTTCCATATCCCTGCACCTCGAAGAAGGTGTGGGATCTAAAGAATGCTCAGTTGCCTCCTCTTTGCATTGAGGTTTCAATTCTTCTCGTTTGGCCTTTCCGTTGCACGGTGAAAGGATCTCCTGTTGACAACGGTTAACTCCTGCAACGATAGAGATTCTGGCAGCTGATATTTTACTGCAAAAGAACAGCTTGTTTGGATTTCCCTATAGATTGCCTTACTCAGATCAATTGCTGTCCATGAAGATGGCAATCACTAGTTGTTTCTCAGCTCTTTTTGCTAGAAAGAAGTCCAAGGTAAGAACCAATCGTTGTAATTTGTCCTTGGTGTCTTTTTTGACATGGTGCTTGCTGTTTACAAGTAATCACATAATCTGCTGCAGGAAAAGAAAAGATCCAAAATTGCCTATAAATGTGGAGATTTAAGAGTTAACCCTGAAGAACAAGTTCATCAACATGTCCAGAATCTTACAGTAGGCATTACTTCTGATGAACCCAATCACGCCGATCAATTGGCCCATAGTTCTGTAGAGGTAGCAAATCTCAGAGAGCCTATGCTGATGATAGCTCAGGGAAAGAGCCCTGTGGAGAATGCACAAACCAAAGCGTGTGGTACAAAAAATCTCAAATTTGTACAAACTGAGCTTGTTACTGAAGCAGTCTATGAGGGAGGTGATGAGGACAAGGATAATTTATCTCTGAGGAAAGATTTCTCTGACTTTGATCTTCAAGCATTAGAAGCAGACAAGCATGAACTGAATTCAGGAAGTGCCAACGAAGAACTGAATATTGATGGTTCGGATAGCAGTTTGCTTAAAGAAGTTACTGCTTCTGAAATGATTACCTACACTGGTCATGTTAGTGATCTTGGCCTTGATCGTACAGATAACTTGTGGTCTCAGAATCACTGGGTTGCTCTTTATTCAGAGTCTTCTACCGTGGATAGAGTTGATGCTTGGGTTCAAAGTGTTGGAGATGGCTCATCACATCCAATAGACAGCTATCAGGATGATGAACCAGCTGAAGAGGCGACCTCATCTACCAATATTCTTGAGGTTGAAAAAATCTCAGGAAAGAAACAAACTCAAACTGGCAGGCCAACAGTAAAGGATATAATGGAAGGCAGCTACATCTTCCAACCACCATGTTCCTTTCCCCATACGGCTCACATTTCTGGTATGGGTTTGAAAACTATTCCAGTCATTTCAGCCTTCAGCAATCTCCGATCAGTTAATTTATCTGGCAATATGATAGGTATGAACAAACAACCTATTTTAAACTGTTACAATGTAAATTTTTTGCGTTGTTTCGATGTAGAACATTTGTTGGACTTTATATTAATCTCTTTCGTATTGCTGCAGCCCACATTTCCTCAGGAAGCCTCCCAAAGAATCTCCTTACACTTGATTTGTCTAGGAACAAAATTACAACAATTGAGGGACTGAAAGAGCTTATGAGGCTGCGGGTTCTTAATCTCAGTTACAACAGAATCTCACGGATTGGTCACGGTAAGCTTGTCTTTTAAATTTTTAAATTTGATTTGTGCTAGCTATGATGTCTGCTAGTACAGTATTTATTGACTTGGAGAATTTATCACTTGGGATAGGAATATAATCCAAAGTTTAAATTTCAGGATTTCCAAATGGCACGCTGATAAAAGAGCTCTATTTAGCTGGAAATAAGATCAGCTACGTTGAGGGTCTCCACAGACTTCTGAAGCTAAAAGTTCTGGACCTGAGCTTCAACAGCATAACCACAGCAAGGGCCTTGAGTCAACTTGTTGCTAACGACAGCTCTCTCTTGGCACTCAACCTGGTTGGCAATCCAATTCTGAGCAATTTTAGCGAAGCTGCCCTTCGTAAAAACATTTGTAGCATCCTACCTAAGATATCCTACCTGAATAAGAAGCCCATTGATCCTCGGAAGGGACAGGAGGTGGCCTTGCACAGCATATCAAAGGCTGCACTCGAGAGCAATAACCGGTTCTCGCAGAAACAATTGACAAGGCGAGTGATCAAGACTACCAGTTCTTCGGTTAAGAGCCGGGGAAGAGAAAAGAACACCTATAGAGGAGCAAGCCGCAACCTCGGAGAGAGGAGCAGAATGAACAGATCAAGGGCCAAGCATCAACGGTCTATCACTTGAAGGGAATGAAATAGTCTATTACTTCAAGAAAATTAGATGATGATTCAATTTTTGATGTGATTTGATTTCGCTTTCAGTCGTAAATTAGAAAACACTATACGTCTTTATTTTTGTTAAATTTGGAAACTTATTACATTGTGTTTGGTTCATGGACAGCTTAGTTTATGAGCTGAAACAATTGATATAATTTAATTTATATACTTGTTTATTTCCTTCTTTGTTTAACTGATATGTAATTTGTTTATTCTGATGTGAACCGTGCACTTGATGTTTATCCGATCAGTTTAATATTGTCTCCTTTTTAGAATTCGATATTTTTCTTTGAAGAAGAGATCATACTTTCACTTGATGGGTTTTTAGTTAAAAACTGATTACGCTCGTAAATAATGTTAAACTACGAAGTACGATGGATGGGAGGATGAATTATATCGGATGTAGGATGTAGGAATTTATGTTCTATTAATCTCATGATTTTATCCTTCATTTATTGAATAAATCTGTCGTTTATTTATCATCTCAATTAAGTCTTCGAGAGTTTTTTCATTTGTCTCTAGGATTATGATGTCGTGATAAGACATTTAAGTTTTCATCAAAGAATTGATAATTTGATCCCCAACTATAACGTATTTATAAAAAAATTTCCTCCAAATGAGAGGTGCAACCAAAGGATGTTGGACTTCTGGGCTAGCTGCTGTGTGTACCTTTTGATTTACCCTGATAGCGGGTGGAAAATTTTCTTGAGACCGGACCGATCACCTCAAAAATAATCAATGGGGCTAAGTAAATTTATTTTTTTTTCTGGTTCTTTTTCACTCGTTGCTTTATGTTTGCTCGTGAGGAAGAGATGTGCTGGGATTCAATCAAAATATTATGTTGGAAAGTTTTTAGAAAGATCATGGGATTAAAAGGATATAGGATATTTCCATTGACATGAGATATTTTGGGGAGAGCCCAAGAGCAAAGCTATGAGAGTTTAGGCTCAAAGTGGACAATATTATACCATTATGGATATATGTAGACATTCTTAGGATACAATAAATTAGCATCAGAGTCATGATCCAGACCAAATACCATATGGGACCTTGAACGGAGTTGAGGGTAGGCTCGGAACTGATCATGAGTGACCGAATGCTCGTGAAGAGATCCGGAGCAGTCAAGATGACCAAATACTTGTGTGGGGCTCGGAGCATGTAAGAATAATCGAATATTTATAGGAGACGAGTTTGTCAGGATGATCAAATATTTACGGAGAGACTTAAATCAAAAATAAATAATCTCATACTGTTATAAAAATATATGAACATTTCGGCAGAGCAAGGTGTAAAGCCCATAGTTTTATTTTTCTCTTAGCTTTTGATGTTTTTTTTTTTATTTTCCTGTTTGTTGCGCCGACTTCCAGATGTTCTTCATCTCTTTCTTGTTGCACGGACATATAAAGTTGAGACTTCACCGTTCTCATTGCTTTTAATGTATTTGTTTGTTAAGACTTGATATACTCCACGACTGAAATGAATGGAGCGTTCGAAAATGATCCGGCAGCCGTAAAATGAATTTGGTTCTCATCTCAATTGTGGAAGTGAATTGCGAAAATGAGTCGAGCAACCTAACAAATATCTTGGTTTGTTTTCATCAGAAGATATAAAGTCTGAGTGGCTTTCTCTTCCTTCACGACGTGTTGGCTTTTTCTAAATTTCACCAAATTAATAGATTGACTTTTCTTTAATTCACCCCTCTAATAATATTTAGTTCACTTGACCCAGTTCACTTGACAGACAAGGACCAGAAAAACAAAAAAGTCAAACAAAATACTAAAACCTCTCGTATACTAACTAGTCTACGACTCGTCTGTGCTGTGGCCTTTTGGTTGTTTTTTAACCTTCAATTATTTATTTTTTATTTACTTTCTTTTCATTCACGTTTTATAAAATTCAGTTTTGAATCCGACGACTAGTCTACGCTCAGAATGTCCACAAATTCTTGGAGGAAAAAAAGAGTTTGAATCCTAATTCTCCTCCATCCTCCAATTTAAAATTATGCAAGTTATCGTCATTGATATCGTTATCGGAACTCTGCATCGATGTATATAAACCCCTGCATCCTTCTCCATCAGACACCGAGGCACAAGAGCAAAAACAAGTTGGAAAAAAATCCCATCGAAATGAGTTCGATTCCGAGCGAGAAGAAGCCTCCTCACGCTGTGTGCGTGCCCTTCCCGGCGCAAGGCCACATCACCCCCATGCTCAAGCTCGCCAAGCTCCTCCACTCGCACGGCTTCCACATTTCTTTCGTCAACACCCACTACAACCACCGCCGCCTCCTCCGCTCCGGCGCCGTCTCCTCCCACGCCCTCCCCACCTTCCGCTTCCTCTCCATCCCCGACGGCCTCCCGCCCTCCGGCGACGACGCCACGCAGTCCATCCCCGCGCTCTGCAGCTCGCTCCCCCGCGCCGCCGCGGAGCCCTTCCGTGACCTCCTCAAGGCGCTGCCGGCGACCTGCGTCGTGTCCGACGGCGCGCTGACCTTCACGCTCGAAGCTGCCGAGGAGGTCGGCGTGCCGGCGGTGCTGTTTTGGACCACCAGCGCCTGCGGGTTCATGGGGTACCTCCATTACGAGCAGCTGCGCGAGCGAGGCCTCACGCCGTTTAAGGGTGATCATTGCGAAACTCAACGATTTCCATCGATAAATTTTTTTTAAAAAAAAATTTGTCTCAATTTTATTTTATTTTATTGAGAATTTTAGATGAAAAGGATCTCACAAATGGGTACCTGGATACCCCTGTCGATTGGATTCCGGGCATGACGAAGACGATGCGACTCAGGGACTTCCCCACCTTCATCCGCACCACCGACCCCAACGACGTCATGCTCAACTACTGCATCCGAGAGGCCCGGCGCGCCGCCCTCTCCGCCGCCGTCGTCCTCAACACCTTCGACGACCTCGAGCGCCCCGTCCTCGACGGCATAGCAACCGTCCTCCCACGGCCAGTCTACACCATCGGCCCCCTCCTCTCCTCCCCCGGCGGCGGGGCTCTCTCCTCCCTCCGCTCCAACCTGTGGAAGGAGGATCCCGGCTGCCTGGAGTGGCTCCGCGGCAAGCGCCCCAGCTCCGTCGTGTACGTCAACTTCGGCAGCATCACGGTGATGACAAGGGAACAGCTGGTGGAGTTCGCGTGGGGGCTGGCCGACTGCGGGTACGAGTTCCTGTGGGTGGTACGGCCGGACTTGGTGACGGGGAACTCGGCGGTGCTTCCACCGGAGTTCGTAAAAGAGACCGAGAACAGAGGGCTGCTGGCGAGCTGGTGCCCGCAGGAGGCAGTACTGGGACACGAGGCCATCGGGGGGTTCCTAACACACAGCGGGTGGAATTCCACGATAGAGAGTATCACCGCCGGCGTGGCGATGCTGTCGTGGCCGTTCTTCGCGGAGCAGCAAACCAACTGCCGGTACGCATGCGAAGAGTGGGGGAACGCCATGGAGATCGACAACGACGTAAAAAGGACGGAGGTGGCGGACTTGATAAGGACGTTGATGGGAGGAGAGAAAGGAAGAGATATGAAGAGAATGGCGGCAGAGTGGAAGGAGAAGGCGGCGAGGGCCACAGGACCCGGTGGATCGTCGGAGGTGAACCTCCAAAGGCTTATTGAAGAGGTGCTACTTTAATCAAATATATTGCAAAATATACATTGTTATTGGGGATATCAAGTATCATTTTACAAATTATATATGGTTTTATCCTTTATATAAAAAATGGGATGTATATTTTATCTTTATTGTATTCAAAATTTTTGTTGAAAATCGATTCTCGATGACTATCAAAACACTCTTCACTGATAATGAATGTAAATTCTTAGCTCTTCGCTCCTTTCTTACTACTCATGGTATCAGTCACCTTACCACTCCTTCACACACTCCTGAACACAATGGATACTCTGAACGTTGTCATCATCATATTATTGAAATTGGTCTCACTTTATTGCACAAAGCGCATATTCCATTCACTTTCTGGCCTTATGCCTTTGTTGCGGCAGTCTATTTGATTAACCGCATGTCCTCTTTTGAAAATTTGTTCACCTCCGTTCCTAATCTTTCTAAGCTTCAAGTTTTCGGGTGTCTATGCTTTCCGTGGCTACGCCCTTACTCTCACCACAAGCTTGATCTCAAGTCAACCTCTTGTGTCTTCCTTGACTATTCTTTCACCCAGAGTGTCTTCCTGTGCTATAATGTCACTCTAAAAAGAATTTTTTATCTCGTCATGTTAAGTTTGTGGAGCATGTTTTTCCATTTGTCATCACCTTCTCCTTGAATTCAACAATAATATACATTAATTCTGAGCTTTCTGCTGCACCAGTCCTCTCGTGGGATCCTCCGGGACCGGTTCCACAACCTGTCATTAGGCGTAACCATCCACAACCAACTTCTTCACCGCTGTCATCGCCGCCGCCATCACCGCCTCTTGTTGTCGAACCGTCCATGTTACCTAGTGGCGATCGGCCCTCTAACCCACCGCCTCTCTATCCCCCTCTCGCTTCTCAATTTTAAGACCTTATACTCTGTATCAATTTTAAGATCCAATAATATGGTTAGTTTTTTTCCTTCTCTTAATTTCTATATGGTGTCATAGCAGTTCTCCTTCTCTGACCTAATTTTTTCTACCGCCTCCTGTTATTGCTTCCTGTTGTCGCTGCCGTCTCCTACTACTGCTATTGATTTCGGCGCTGACATCTACTTTCTATCTTGCTGCTGTTGATTTCGACGTCGACATTATTTTCTGCCGATTTCAATGTTGATGTAATTTTCTACCGATTTTGGCACCAACGTCTTGTGTTATCAATTTCGACGCCGACACTCTTTTCTACCGATTTTGCTGTCGAAGCTCTATGACATCCTTTTCTGTCTTAGATTATTTGTGTGATCACGGGTCGTCCTGACATCAGTTTTTGCGAATCATACAAATGTGTATCCTTACAGTTTAGTTATTCTGAGAATTATTCATTCTGTTATAATGCTTAGTCATGTAGATGTTTAATGAAAATCTGATTCATATATGTTTAAGTAGTTTCAACAGTTCCTTTCTTTACAGCCCTCTGCCATGTCAGCTTTCTCTCATACAGGTTTATCGTCGTCTAGTATTTCAAGCATATCTTCATCTTTGTGGATTTTGGACTATGGTGCCTCTCATCATATATCATCCAATTTATTATCTTTTGTTTCTTTTTCTACCTGTTTATCGATATCTATTGTGACTACTGATAGTACTCCTATGTCATTAGTAGGTGTTGGTTCAATTGTTACGTCTTTTTTATCTTTTACTAATGTTTATTATATTCCGAGTCTTACTTTAAATCTTGTTTCTGTTAGTCAATTATATGAGTCTAGATACCTAGTCTCTTTTTCTTCATCCAATTGTTATGTTTAGGACCCGCAATCTCATAGGCTGATTGGGACAGGCCATAAGCAAGGAGGACTCTATGTTTTAGATCAACTCAAATTACCAAAAGTTGTAGCTTCGAGTATGGATTTATCGTCTTTTTATCTGAGTCGATCATCTTCTGATCTTTATTTGTGGCACTCTCACTTAGGTCATGTTTCAGCGTCTTGTTTGTAGTTTTTTGCCTCTACAGAGCATTCGGACCTTTAAAAAGTTCTGATATTTCTGATTATAGTGGTTGTAAATTGGCCAAATTTTCTGCCTTACCATTTTCTAAAAGTCTTTCTTTTTTCATCTGCTCCATTTGATCTTATCGATTCTGATGTGTGGGTACCCTCTTCTATTTCTACAAAAGGGGGGTTAAGGTATTATATTTCGTTTATTGATAATTACACTCGTTAATTTTGTTTCTATCTTATGAAACGCAAGTCTGATTATCTTACAATTTTCAATAACTTTAAAGTTCTTGTGAAAACTCAACATTCTAGTGTCATAAAGTGTTTTCATTGTGATTTGGGGGGTGAATACACTTCGAATCAATTTTCACATTTACTTGATTCTGATGGTACTATTCATCAAACCTCGTGTATATATACTCCTGAACAAAATGACGTAGCTGAACAGAAACATAGACATCTTGTTGAAACAGTCTGCTCATTTTTATTGTCTGCTAGTGTTCCTAGTGCCTTTTGGAAGAAAGCAATCCTTATTGCTGCTCATGTCATTAATAGAATTACAAGCTCACACAATTCAAGTTTGTCACCTTTTGAAAAATTGTATGGGTATGCTTTTATCTATTCCTCTTTGCGTGTTTTTGGTTGTACTTGTTTTGTCCTTCGTCGACATGCAGAGTGTAATAAGTCAGCTTCTCGGTTTGCTCTTTATATTTTCTTGGTTATGGTGTTAGTCAAAAAGGATATCGTTGCTTTGATCCCATTAGTCAAAAATTTTATGTCTCTCGTCATATTGTGTTTTTTGAGCATATTCTATTCTTTTCTATTTTGGCTAGTTCGTATAATATGACAAAATCAGATGTGCTTTGCATTAATCCTTTAAATACCGATGCAGAGGAAGATTCACCCACAAATCTGTTGGATCGAGAAGCGCTAGAGGGGGTGAATAGCGCTCGTGGCTATTTCGTTCGATTTAAAACAGAGTCGAAAATACGGAGCGGAATTAAGTAAAGAAAAGAGCACACGCAAACACCAGTAGACACAAGTCGTTTACTTGGTTCGGAGCCTGTGGCGACTCCTACTCCAAGGCCCGCGATCGTTGATCACTTACTGTGGGCAACAACTATATCGCGCAAAGAGTTTGTACAAATGTAAGTTACAATAAGTGCAATAATTAAAGAAAACTTATACCGACGTTAGAATCTTAAAGTAACGGAGCTCCGGGTCATCAGAAACTTGTAGCAGCACTTCAGGGTGTTTTTGAAGCAGCGCGTTGTATCTTGATCACTTAGAAATTGTTGTTTTGAGCCTCTGCCTCGAACCCCCTTTTAAACAGTGCTGGAGTCGCCTCCAAGCCTGTCCGAGGCACCTCTAGGCCGCCGAGTCGCACGCGTGGATCAGCTCTGATCTGGTCGCACCTTATCCCATTGAAGGCGCCTCCAAGCTGCTCCAAGGCACCTCCAACGCCTGGTCCAAGGCGCTTTCAGCTTCCTCCGAGGCGCCTCCAGCGTCTCTGGACAACTGGCTTCTTCTAGCACCCGAGGCGCCTCCAAGCCCCATTGAGGTGCCTCGGACACTGTTCATCCAAGGTTAAATGTGTTCCTTTGTTCCTGCAAAATGTGTTAGTCCCAAACACAAAACCCTGCAAAATAAAGTTAGCACAGAAATATAATAAATGATATCGACAGTCATCGGACTGTCCAGGTTTGACTTCGGATTTCCAACCGGAAACCCTAGGTCGACCCGACGCCTACTGTTCCCTCTACGGGGAACGCGCCCTCACCTACTCCACTTAGGAGATTTACCTGTTGCCAGTGCGATCCTCCAGATCGACTGGACTTTTGCTTAGCGTTCGAAGCTTCCGGACTTTCTGCTGGACTTCCGCTTCCCGGCCCATCCAGTCTTTCACCTGGTTCGCGACACCAGGACTTTCCACCTAGGGTTACCCCCCTAGGACTTTTGCCTGAAGCTGTCGACCCGCTAAGACTTTCCGCATAGGGTTACTACCCCCTATAACCTAGGGTTACCACACCCTAGGGTTTTCCACCTGCCTAACCGCAGCTAAGACTTTTGTTTAAGTACCACTTAGGACTTTCCTGCAAACTCCATGAACTTGTTAGATCACAACACTACTTAACTTTGAACTCTTTGTCATTATCAAAACTTGGGTTCGATCGTCTGATGCTTCCCGCACCAACAAAATCTTACTGGTAGTTCAACTGAATCTGGTATTTTGGTTCCCGAGATATCCGCTCCACATGTTCCTCCTTCTACCACTATCCAATTATATCCTGAGATTGTGGATGACCCTTCTCTCCACTGTCGTCAATCCACTCGTGTTCGTAAGTCTATTAAACTACCAAATTTTCTTTACTTGTATTATTCTCGTTCTTTTGCTTCATTTGTTGCATCTATTCATTGTCTTTCTGATCTTGAATCTTATAGAAAAGCTATTTGTAATCCACTTTGGCAGAGTGCTATAGCTGAGGAACTAACTGCTTTGCATCAGAGTCATACATGAGATTTGATTTCATTGCCACCAGAAAAACATACTATTGGTTCTCGTTGGGTAAATAATATTAAAACTAAATATGATGGATCTATCGAACGATACAAAGCTCATCTTGTTGCTAAAGGTTATTCTCAGAAGTATGACATGAATTATAAGAAACATTTGCTTCTGTTGCAAAAATGATAACTGTTCGTACTCTGATTGTTATTGCTTCTATTTGTCGATGGAGAATATCTCAAATGGATGTCAGAACGCATTTCTAAATGGTGATTTTCATGAATAAGTTTATATGGCACCTCCTCCTGGTATTTCACACAAACTTGGTGAAGTTTGCAGGCTTCGTAAAGTATTTTATGGTCTCAAACAAGCAGCTCGTGCTTGGTTTGAGAAGTTCTCTACAATGATTAATTCGTTTGGTTTTTATCCTAGTAATCATGATTCAGCATTGTTTGTCAGATGTACGAGTGCAAGTCATATTTTTTTATCATTATATGTTGATGACATAATTATTGCTAGTAATGATTCTGATGGAATTGCTTCTTTAAAGTCTGAGTTGGCTCATTATTTTGCTATGAAATACTTGGGTATACTACGCTATTTTCTGGGCATTGAAGTTGTTTATTCCCTGAAGGTTATCTTTTTATCTCAGTCAAAGTATATATCTAATCTGTTTGAGCGTGCTTGTCTTACTGATAATAGAGTTGTTGATACTCCTATTGAGACTAATGCTCGATATTCTCCATCTGATGGGTCACCTTTGTCGGATCTTAGTTTGTACATAACTATTGTTGGAAACTTGGTTTATTTCATCGTGACTCATCCAGATATTGTGTATGTTGTTCATGTGGTTAGTCAATTTTGTTGCTGCACCAAATACAATTCATTGGGTTGTTGTTCTTCGTATTCTCAGGTATCTTCGGGACACTCAATTTCAAAGCATTTTATTTTCTTCTACTTCATCTCTTGAGCTACGTGCATACTCTGATGCGGGTTGGGCTAATGATCCTACGGATCGCAAATCTACCACTAGTTTCTGCATTTTTCGTGGTAATTCCCTCATTTCTTGAAAGAGTAAAAACTAAAATGTTATTTCTAGATCTTCCACAAAAGTTGAGTATCGTGTCATGACCTCAACTACTTATGAGATAGTTTTGTTACATTGATTGCTTGCGGATATGTGTGACTCTCTTCAACCTACTCCATTATATTGTGATAATTAAAGCACTATTCAAATTATACGCAATTTAATTTTTTATGAGCGGACGAAACATATTGAAATTGATTGTCACATTACTCATCACCATCTTCATATTGGCACTATCACATTATCTTTTGTTCTTTCAAAGGTACAAATTACTAATATGTTTACCAAGACACATTCCGCTTCACGTTTTCATTTCTTATCTGACAAACTCTCAATGCTTCTCGCTATAACATCGTGAGTTTGAGGGAGGATGTTAAATTATATATTTATTTGTTTATAGCTTTTAGCGTAATTTGGATTTTTTTTTTCCTTTTTTTTATAGAGTTTAGAGTTTATTAACTTAACTATATAAGATTTTATATTCTGTATCAATTTTAAGATCTAATAATATAATTATTTTTTTCTTTAAATTTCTACACGTAGAAGAGATCGAAAATAGAGCTGTTTGCAAGTTGATGCCCGTAGGAGGCGGTACTGGGACACGAGGCCATCGGAGGGTTCCTAAGAGCATCCGCAGTGGGAGCTCCTTCGAAGCTCCCACTGCGGATGTGGCAGTACGGAAGAAGCTCCCTCCCATAGTGGGAGGGAGCTTCTTCCCCATTTGGCAAGGAGCGGCTCCATACAGATGGAGCCGCTCCTTCACCGTCTTTTTTTTTTTTAATTAAAATAAGTTTTTTTAATTTAAATATAATATTAGAGATATTTTTTTAATTAGGAAAAAAATATATATGGTTTGGAGGTTTAAAAAATATGGGATCATGAAGTTTCATGTTAGTAATTTATAAATTTAAATTTTATAAATATTTAATCGTATATGTAAAATATGAAAGAGAAATAGGAATTATATATAGTAGAAAGTGTGGGACCCATAAAGAAATTATTGAAAAATTTTTTGATAGTAGAAAGAAATATGAGATTTTTAACTTTTGATGTGGTACATATATGATAACGAAAGAACTCTCAACTCTCAATGGGTTTTAACTAGTGTGGATGCCTAACACACAGCGGATGCAATTCCACGATAGAGAGTGTCACCGCCAGCGTGGCGATGCTGTCGTGGCCGTTCTTCACGGAGCAGCAAACCAACTGCCGGTACGCATGCAAAGAGTGGGGGAACGCCATGGAGATCGATAACGGCGTAAAAAGGACGGAGGTGGCGGACTTGATAAGGACGTTGATGGGAGGAGAGAAAGGTAGAGATATGAAGAGAATGGCGGCAGAGTGGAAGGAGAAGGCGGCGAGGCCCACAGGACCCGGTGGATCGTCGGTGGTGAACCTCCAAAGGCTTATCGAAGAGGCGCTACTTTAATCAAATATATTGCGAAATAAAAATTGTTATTGGGGATATCAAGGACACTTCATCCTTCGCCGATCAAACCAACAACTAAGAAAACAAGTCAACTCATAAATCAAATATCAAAAATGATTAACACTAATACACTGTGAAGTAATGTTTAAGAAAAACTCTTCAACAATTGGTTTGTTCGATTCCCATATCAAGGCGTCACAACTACAAACGCGAAGGGACTCGAGTAGATAATATCTAAGCAAAAAACACTCCTCATGGAAAGAAAATTCTTCACCAGCATCAAAAAGAGAGGGAAATAGCATACAGTCTAGGCAGCCACGGATGGCTTGGAGGCAGCAGAAAGCTTGGACCTCCTCTTGGCCAAGCTCTCGCTCCTACGTTCCCTCTGCTCCTTGAGCCTGGAAGCAAGCAACTTCTGGTACTCCGCTGCTTCTGACTTGGCCTTGGCAATCCTCTTTTTCTTTTCGGCAATCCGACTCCTCTTCCTCTGCAAAGTCAGGGGAGTTACTAGTCTCTGAATCTTCGGTGCCTTGCTGATCTTCTTGCCTGCAAGTTATACGTGGAAAACAAATAAGTTGAATAAAAGATGGTAGCATTGGCATTGAGTCATAGGCCTATTCAGTTTCCAGAGATTTGTGAGATGAGAGTTCATAAACAAGCATTCAAAATACTAAATAAAATCAAATTTGATGAACTTCAAATTAAAAAATAAAAACACACCTGATTTACTTGTGAACGTTCTACGATATGTGTTGACGTATTTCCGAACATCATCCTCCTTAGAGAGGTTGAATAGCTTCCGGATTTTGGAGGCCCTCTTAGGTCCCCTCATCCTTGGCTTCTCAATATCAGTTAATCCGGGAAGATCATTATCACCCTTCTTCACGATAACCAAGTTCAGAACTGAGAGGTCAGGGCTAACAATGCAACCACGAACTGACTTCCTCCTGCGCTCTCCATTACGCCTGCCGTACCCACGGAAGCAAGGAGTGCCTGTGACCGATTAAGCAAAATCTGAGGAACAGCCGGAAAGTAATTTAATGAAAAGCAAAGCAAATGATGACCATACCCCTGTGGAGAAGAAGGCGAACACGACCAGTTGTTAGCACTCCTTGCTTCATGGGGAAACCTTGTTTGTCACAGCCACCCATAATCTTAAAAACGTAACCTTTGAACTCCTGGAAATAGCTCGTCGATTAAATTTATTAACCATTTGAATGAAGTTGAAGTTAACTCTTGCAAAATAAAATAATTTGAAGTTTAGGTGAATATACCTCCCCGAGAGCATCCCCACTAACTTCCTGGGAGATCCGCTTGTCAAAAAATGCACGGCTGTACAAATCAAGAATAAAAAGTACACTATTAATACTAGTAACTCTTACTAAAAGAATTCACTTACCCAATATTGGGGGCAAGTAAAAACAACCACAACGTCAATGAACATCATGACTGGAAATTATATAAATTGGGTAAAAAATTCTTGAAAGGACATACATACATGGTCTTTCCATAGGAATAGGCATAAGCATAGATAGTGGCAAATCAAGTACACTGTACACGTGGCTCATGAGAGAGAACATTCTTAGGAAGAAAAGTGATACACTATGTAGCCTTACATTTCTAATATTTAGAAGTCACTATATCAACACTGGTAAGTCAAACACTTTTTATATGATATATTAGTCTCAACTATATATATTTTAATAATTGAATAAAAAAGGCAAAACAAATGTCAATTGATCAAGTTAATGATTAGGAATGGAACTCCTAATCCAAGTATCTCACAGTAGGTCAATTACATTACAAATCGAATTTTATCAACTAGAAATTATCAACCCTAGAACATGACTATAATTTTACCATACATCATAGTAAAATAAACTTGGAATGGAAAACAAGCTGAGCCAAAACAAGCATGGTTGTATTCAACCTTGCTCATTTTCTTATCAAGCTTGTTCAAATTGTTTATTAAAAAGCATATTGAATTCAAGTAAGGGTCAAGCTTTTAATTCAGCTTGATCTTTTATGAAGCTCAACTAGAGATATTGTTATCCTTATAATATTGTGAAAACATTGATCTAATAAATGAAATTTATTATTCTTTCTCATTTCTAACACATCATAAGACAATTAGAAATTGTAAATATTTATACAGATATATTTTATTCGTGAAAGTTCACAAGCAAAGATCACCTGTGCATGAGCTTGCTTATTTCACGTGTTTTATTCATAATATTGAACAACCATTAGCAAGAAAACAACCTGCTCATTTACAGGTCCACTGTAATGTGGCCAGCATACAGGCTACATAACTATAAAACTTATTAAATTTAATATGAATACATTGTGAATAAATTGTCTAATGCATTAAGTTTCTCCTTATGTAAATTGGAAGAAAACACAGAAACCATTTAATAATAAAAGTAGTCAACCAAACCGGGTTCATTCTAGTTAATGCATAAATCAAAAACCTTATGAATACCAAAGTTTGAATATGGAGCACATCCAAAAATCTAGCTAGTGTTTTTATTCAAGCGCAACTAAGATTGACAAAAGCAATCTAACTTTAACCAAGGATCAGAATGTTGAATTGGCAAATTCAATAGGCCTGCTCATAAACGAGACTAGAGAAGAACAATAAAACAACTTATGACAAACTTTTACATCAACAAAAACCAGAGAAAACGATCACAGTTCGAACGGAGCTATAATTAGCAAAATGATACGGAGTATCCTTTGACTATGCAGACAAATACTTGCTCATTTATGTGAAACGACTAGTACAACTGAAAATAATAAAAAGAAGAAAAAAAAAACGAGACCTAATGGGAACTTACAGCTTCTGATCGTCATCGATTTCAAGCTTTTTCTGGCATCCAGTGGTCGGATTCGCGATGTTGAACTGCAAAAAATAAGATCGAAGATTATGAAATCGCCACAAAACAAAAAGGACAAAAGAGAGGAAATGGAAAGCAGAGATGATCCATATATCTCGAGTGAATGAGAAAAATACCTTCATAGTGGATCAAACACTCTTGTGCCTCAACAAGCTGGAGAGAGCAGAGCACCCAGAGTACGACGACGTCAGGCTGTTTCCGTGGCTAGGGTTCTTTACGAAGCGATTGGCAATTTATGGGTGCCCTAATTCATGGAGAAGTAGGAGGATCCTTGAATCTCGACCGTTCATTTGTTTTTGAATATTTAAGTTTAATGAGGCCCAATGGGCAAATTGACCCAGATGAATCGTACCCTATTTTTTCACCTTTTTATCTTTGAGTTTTGTATATAATTTCAATTCATTAATTAAATTAAAATATTGATCAACTGTGTTTATTATTGTTTGTATTTAATTATAAAAATGAAAACTAATATATTGTATATGTTTTTAAAAAAAAACATAAGTGAATAAATAATAATTAATTAAGATGTATCCGCAACCCTAATTCGTTATTCGTTATAATATCCATCATCTCATAAAAAACATGGGGTTTATTGTCACATACTTATTATAACAACATATTTTTTTCACTCACATCTTTTTTAACATTAACACTCATTATTTATGAGTCTACCGTCCACTCACTCATCTCTTTTATTATTTTTTTAAATAATATTAAAATTTTTACAATTTTTAAAAAAATTAAAAAAAAATTGAGAGAGAAAGTGTTCAAACTTTTGAACACCTTTGAACACTCTCTCTTGTGAGTGGGCATTATATGTCCACTCATAATGGAGAGGATGTGTTAAATGAATATTATAATATTCATTGAGGATGCTTTAATATTCAAATCTATTTATTTAATATATCTTATATTTTTTACAATTAAAAAATTGATTGAAGACTAGTTTTTATGCACGAATTTTAGCTCACTTGGAATTAAACTAAAGAAATTTCTAAGGCATGTTGAGTGCTTTGCATCATTTGGCATTGTCCAACCTCAATCCTCCTTGGTTGATAAAAGAATAGCCAAAAATAAAATATTAATCTTTCTTTGGTTTCATTGGCACTACTTTTTCATTATTATATAAAGGCCTTCTAGACCTTTTTTTTTTATCATTAAATCTTAAGTTGTAATATATTATTTTGAATTCTTTCTTCTGTCCTAGAGCTCAAGGTGTTGAAATTTCATTCATCATTCAAAATTTAGAGGTGAGAACTCAATATTTTGTCAAATTTTCACTTAGATTTTTTTTTAGTAACATTCTAAGCGATGTCCCGATAGCTAATAACAAGTTAGTTTATGATAATTATCCAAAGGAATGAGTTATAATATAACAGTGTCTAAACTTGGATAAATTATCTTGAAATTTTTAATCATAATTTAAATTTTACATGTAGTCCCATGTTAAAAAAAAACTTTATTTCTACTTTCTAATGGACATCAATTTATCTAATTATTCCTATTTTTTAGATATAAAAAGTCTAAAATGAGATATAATCCCTTTTAAATTCAATTCTTAGACTAGAATCTAGTATATTTTCTATCAAATTGAGCACAATTCTTTTTTCACTTGACCAATCGATTGATTGAGTTAATCGATTAAGCTTAAACTAATCGATTGATTGGTTATGCCGAAAAAAAGTCATACTATAGAAAATATATTAGATTTTCTTTTAATAATGCTCAATTAGATGTAAATATATAAGATTTTTTTAAAATTATGTTAAATTTAGTAGAAATTATATTAAGCATTAAAAATAAATATACTTAATTTGATAGAAAATATATTTGATTCGAGTTTAAATGTGTTAAATTTAGAAGGAATTATATCTTATTTTGAATATTTTATACCTAAAAGGAAGGAAGGATAGTTAATTAGGTAACTAGGTTTATAAGTAAAAAGTTGAAGTAAAAAAAACTTTATATGTAATAGAGAGTGAAAATAATTATATATATATATATGGAACTACATACGATGTTTAAGCTGATTGAAAATTTTAAAACAATTCACGGTCTAAAGTATTCACAAGATAAATTTATTTTAAAAAATTATATCTAGACTATCTGTAGGCATATAAGTCTTCTTGAAGGAATTTTTTAAGAAGAGAAAAAAATTCTGAAGATGTATTGAAGTAGATGAGTTGCTTGCCAATTAAAAAGAAACCTCAAATTTTCTGAAGAGGTATCTTAAAAGCATAAAGCTTAACTGAAAAAGAGTGTGCTTGAGGAAGGAAAAAAAATAACTTAACCCCAAATTATTAAAATTTTAAATTTTAGAGATGATTTGATTTAGTCCTATAAAAATTTCCTATTGAATATGAAGATGAATAAAAAAGAACATGTAATTTTTAATGGATGATACAGTTTCATAATTAATCGAACTCCTGTTATTGTATTCTGGGTTAAATATACTGAAGATTCTACTATGGATCAGACAAGTAGATGAATTGGTTTAACGAGTCAAAATTTATATTCTCATACATTTTATTTTATAAAAGTTTTATTAAGCAGGTGTAATTCTATGATTTGATAGTTCCAACAACGTGGGACCATGTGGGCTTTACTGGCTAGTTAGAGCACCTATATTTATATTGTTAAAATTGTGAAAAAAATATATAAAAATAATTTCGATGAACATCTAGAATAGCCTGATGTCAAAAAATTAAAGAAAATATATTAATATATATTAAATTACTCTATTAAAATGATATAAATGTTATTGAGTGACATATTCTAAAATCAATCGTTTTTACAAGTGAGAGATGCATGCGGTAAAAATAGGATCGATCAAAGCATATATTGTTTAAAACTTAGGCAGTCATAATCCCGATCTCCTCTAAAATGATCCCATAAAAATCATAGGAGATTTCATCCATCCATTTTGCATGGGGAGATCTTTTTTACCGGCCACGAATTGTTCCTAAGAAATACTCGTACAGATACCAATTACATCATCAATCGTAGGTAAAAATAAAATCATTAATTTATTATTATTATTATTTTTAATAATATGAGTATCTAGCTCTTCGAACTGACTAATCCTAGAGATGATTAATCTGATCACATAGAAATTTTTCATTGGCTACTAGGAAAAACACTCGCCAAGGCTTGTCCAAGTAGTCAAGTGTTCTTAGAATACATTTGGTTTAAGGTAATACGTGATAACCTTGATTACCCATCTTAAGTAATATTATTTAACTTCATTTGATTTAGGTAATGATCAATTCCCAAGTTATCATGTTTGTTTGTCGTGTCACGAATTGTCAACAAAAAGGTCATGTATCCCGGAATTTGATTACCTCCGAATTCTAAAGTTTTTTCGATTCTGGGATTAATGATAATCCAATCGTAGGTTGTCGTCGAGCGTGAGCAACTAGAGGCAGGGGCGTATCCAGCAGCAGGAGGGGGGGCATTGGCGATCGCCCTCCCTTACCGGCTGTGGAACCTCTAGTATTATGAGATTCCACCGATGGAGATAGAGGATACTGTTTCTTGTTCTATATAATAATCGTCCTTCCATGCTTGAATTTCTAGATCCGCCACTAACTAGAGGTGTCAGTCGTCGAACGCGACTGAAGCGACAAAGGGAGAAGGATGGGGCATCAGTGTCTCATGTGGACGAAGGTGTCGTTGCCAGAGGTGCTCTCGCTCATCGGCTGCTCTGGCGACAACGTTGCAGGCACTTGTGAGAACTCCAGTACAAACATCGGTGTCTCGCGTGGACAGAGGTGACGTCGGTGGACGTGCACTCGGTCATCGGCTGCTCCAATGACAATACTGCAAGTGCTCACATGAACTCTGGTACAGGTGTCAGTGCTTGTGTGGCTCAAAAAGGAGAAGGATGGGGTGCTGATGTCCCACATGAATGAAGGCAACATTGGCCGACATGCTCTCAGTCGTCGACTGCATCAGCAACATCATTGCAAGGGGATGAGATCTTCTGATCTCCTTATCCTGGTCCGCTCTTGGACCAGGACAAAGAGATTGGTGGAAAGTAATGACCCTTATCTGTTAATAGATGGAGAATCATTGCCCTCCATAAATACAAAGATTGGAACAGATCTAACCTTTGTGGATCGGATGATCTCATCCAGGTTGCAAGTGCTCGCCAAAAACATTTTTTTGTTGACAACTTCCATATTGATTTTTTAAAAAGGAAATATGATTTTATAGGAAATAGAGAATATCTAAAAAATTATTTTCTAATTAAAGAAAAAACCCTTGCTTTTTGAGAAAATAAAAAAGAAAATGAAACCAAAAGTTCCTTTTGGCTTTAATTTTTTTTTAAAATTTGAGTTAAAGTTCAATAACTCCAATTTATCTAAGATAGTTAAACTGACTTTTTAAACTGATTTATCCAATTAAAATATTTTAAAAATCTAAAAGTTTTTCAAAAATATAATAAATTTTATAAATTTATTTTCTTAATAATTATGAATTATTATATTATTATTTTTTAAAATAAAATATTAAACTAAATTATACCTCAACATTTAATAAGTTATGTTTTAATCACCTTAACATGATTATATGATTTTCTAGTAATCACATATCAAAATTATACAAATAATTTTAAATTAAACATAGTTTAATTATCATCTTATCGGAAGAAAATCTATATAGTACATTACAACTCTTAAATATCAAATTAACTGTTTAAAAAGCTAACCACCGCACCATCATCTGGGCGAAACAAAGTCATTAATATGACAGTTATTAAATTATTAATCTTAAAGTTTCAAATTAATTATATTAAAGGGTTGGCATGATCCCTCAACCATAGACCTTTATTTGGTTCTCCTACTTTTCATAACTTTTATAGCACTTCCTTATTTTAATAATATGTTAAAGTACATAATAATTTATATTTTATTTCTACAGGTGGTTTAATGAGTATCCAGAAATTTTCTGATCGTGCGTTAAATATTTAATTGGAGTACTTTGTCCAATATCATCGTCCCCAATCAGACATCCATAGATAAATTACTATGGCGACATTTTACTTTAGCATCATACCTTTTTATCTTTAAAAAAAAATTAAGTTTCTAAGAAAAAAAATTAAATTTTAAGATTTTATTTTAAAATTTTAACTCTAATTCAACCACATATCAGATTTAGAAATGAATATATTCTGGTATTCTCAAACCTCTCAATCTAATGCCATTTAAATCTTTAAGCACCATAATTGGATAAAAGGAGAATAAAATAATAATTGTCTTAGGCTTAAGTTAATCTCTGACAAAACTATGTCTATCTGCGACATATAAAAGTCAATATTATATAAGCTCTATTTGTATAATTTTATTGTATTATAATATTGTCTTTTTCATTGACAAATATCCCATGTAGCATGTGCCGTCTGCCATGACTTTTTACCCATTTGGTTGTCATGACTTTTTTTTTTTTGCCATATAGCCCATTTTGTTGTCATCTTGATTGGATTTATCGTAAGATAAATTATTCTTATAATATCACACTAAAATATGACAACATGGAGACTCTATCGTTGCACTATAACCCCATAGATTTATAATATCATACTAGATTTTAGATGTAGTGAATAGAGAAAAATATAATTTGAAAGAAAAGATTAGAGTTAAATAATTTTGGATATTACATTGTTGATAGCTTTGTAGTCAGCTTCAGTACTAGAACGAGAGATTGTAGGTTACTTTTTGAGAGTCAAGAAATAAGATTTCGTCCAAGAAATATTGCATATCCACTAGTCAAAGAAGACCAATCTTTTCTACCTTCAGGAGATCCGACTCAATCTGTATTACTATAGACATTCAACTCTAATGAGAACTGACGATATAAAAGAAGATCATGTAAAATCATGCCTTTAAGATAACGAAGAATTCTCTTAAGACCTTCCCAATGGTACTCGGTCGGGAAATGCATAAATTGGCAGACACGATTAACTGCGAAAGCAATGTCAAGTCGTGTAATTATGATATATTGTAGGACACCAATAATACTTCGATAGATCTGGAGGTCAACTATTAAAGGAGAGGAAAAAGGAGCATTAAAACCTCCTTCAATGAGTGGTGTGGAGATAGGACGCGCACCATTCATTTTAGCTCGTTAAAGAAGTCAAGTGATATATTTGCTTTGAGAGAGAAGACAACCGTCAATATATGGAAGAAACTCAATGACAAGGAAAAAAATGAGCCTTCTCGAGTTCCCGAATTGGAAACTCTTGATTAAGAAGATGGAGGAACGAAGTGATGTCATCTTGATCATTACTAGTTATTAAAATATCATCCACGTTGATCCGGTAGTAAGAGCGAGCCCCCCCTGCAAAGTCAACGCCCAGTGGAAGTCACCGGAGCAGCCGCCCATCCTGAGAGAGTGGTCCGACCGGACGGACGGCCGTAGACGGCCGGTCCGACCGGACTGCCGGCCGGCTCGCACTTATGGTTGGAAGGCACCCTGTCAAATCGGGGTTCCGACGCTCAGTTGAAAAGGTCATGGACCGAGCTGACCTTTTGACCGACCAAAGTCATAAAGCACCCCTGCTTATTAGTCTCCACAAAGCACAAGTAAACCACTTCGGATGTCCGGCCGGATGTTGAGGGAGCTGTCCGCCCGGACGACAAGTTTGGAGCAAGGGAAAAGGACAGGGGACTTCTTTCTCTAACAACCGGTAGGTTTCACGTGTGTGCCATGCTCCAAATCTTGTGACAGGGGATTCTGCTGTCCCATCAAGGGCATGCTTTGGGTCAGGTAAGCTTTCTGACAGTCGCATACCTAGGAAAGGACAGAGGACACGTATGCACCTCGGTATATGTGCCCAAACCCTTCACAGTTCTATATAAAGAGCCTCAGACTTCGCCGGTGGGGAAGATTTTTTTTCAGGTATTCTAAGACTTTGGGAGCCACCTTGTTCATCGTAGTTTACCTGACTTGAGCGTCGGAGGGTCGCCGCCGGGAACCCCCTTCCCGGCTCGACTTCTGTGCAGGTTAGCCGGAGCATCGCGCCACCAGTTGGAGATTTACATTAGCGGAGATCTACATCAGCGAGTCATAGAGCGCCACGTGTCCAGCGTCTGTTGATTTCTGGTTCAGACAGGATCAATTTGGCGCCGTCTGTGGGAACGCACCTGCATCTGAGCAGAGGTAATGGACGAGGCTGGAAGAATACATACCGTGGCACTCTCACAAGAAGAGTTGGACGCTCTGGTCGAGATAAGGGCCACCAAACTTGTGGAGCAAAAACAGAAAGCAGCAGCCGAACGACCGGAGCAACAAGCAACGTCTGCGTCTGGTGGCCGAGCGGAAGCACCTCCAACCACTGTCGCATTCCATCGAGCCTTATTTCGTACCCCTGAAGCCGTACCAGCTCGAAGGGATAGAGGATCTTCTTCAGACGAGATGCCTAGGCGAGAGGACAGAAAGGGGAAAGCTCCCCGAGCGGACTCATCTCCCGAGCGGATCAATTGCCAATTTTCGGAGGCTATTCTGCGAGACCCTCTGCCCAAGCACTACGTGCCTCCGACGATCGGCGAGTACAATGGAACAACTGACCCGGATGATCATCTGGGTAAGTTTGATAACACAGCCACGCTCCATCAATACACCGATGGAGTAAAGTGCCGAGTCTTTCTTACCACTCTCTCGGGATCGGCTCAACGGTGGTTTCGGAGGCTGCCGGACGGATCCATCACAAGTTTCAAGGACTTCCGAACGACCTTCCTCCACCACTTCGCTAGCAGTCGGCGTTATCAGAAGACAAGTGTCAGCCTGTTCGCCATTGATCCTGTCTGGAAGCTGAGAAAACGAACCTGCCGAGGTGTGACATGGCTGGAATGTAGACTGCATCCTCATGACCCGGTGGTGAGCTGTCCGCTGCGTTGACCAGATCGTCGGAAGTCCTCCTACGGTCAACTGTACCTGTATCCAGCGACCGGGTTCCCCCGGTCTCTGGTACCTCGGTGCTCGAGGCGAATCCCACAAATGCATAAATATCCGGATAATAATAGAATATTGAAATAAATGCAAAGAAGGTACGAGAACGTACCCTGGCCCAGGGGGGCGCCCTCGGATGGATGGATGAGCTGATAGTGATGCTGATCAAGTCATAGCGCGATGGCCTGTGATCTAATGTAGCAGGAGTCCAAAGAGACGGCTCGTAGGCCGGATAATACCTGCAACTCCTAAGCATAATAACTCATCAGCTTAATAATGACGTGAATAGTGAAACCCATTGGCTCGATGGCTGGAAACCAATCCCAGCTCAAAGGCCGGCATAGGTAAACAGCATAAGTAGTGCTCGCTGCCGGAGGAGGCGACAGTGATGACAGCAGTCGCTGGAGGCAGCACTGAGTGCGGTAAGGGGCGGCGGCGGTCACTATAGGCGGCTATGCTAATCTCTGAGCCCAGCGCTAGTGAGGACTCGACGGCGATGCGAAGCGCGATAGAGGCGTCACAGGCGCTGTGGAGTGCATTAGAGGACTAGCCGACGCTGTGGCTGTGGCCGCGGAAGAAGGCGGTGGAGGCTGCTGACGGCGGCTGGCCGCAGGGGAGCAGACAGCAGCGAGGGGAGGAGGATAGATGCCAGTAGGCGTCGGAGTTGTAACCGGCGATAGAAGGTGGCTGCAAAGAAACATGAAGCAAGCCATGCCCCTATGTTCCTCCTAGCGCCGGCGCATGGCGCCGGTGATGAGCTGAGCACGGGAGTGAGAGAGGTGGTCCTCCTCCCTGTCCCTGGCGGCGAACCAAACCCAAAAAAGCCTCCTCTCCTAAAGCCGAACCCTGCTTCCCTTTAAAGTCAAACCTAATTGGACTTAAAAAGACCAAACTGTCCTTCCTTCACCAACTAATTACTCCCATGCCCATACACAACCGGATCACAAGCCTCCCCTTCAAGTCTAGTCGAAGGAGGCGTGAGTCCGACTGACTGGACAGTCTATCGCAAAGAGCTGAACCGCTCTCGATGTCAAAGCCGAATCGTTGAACCGATAATATAATGTCACTCGAGCGGTCGCTATGATAATAGTGTCGCATGAGATGATAAACGTGCCGAGCGGATCAAATCTGTAACCGAACCAATGCCTAGTACGCAGCCACGAAGATACCGACCGGACGATCGAAGTGATGTCGATCGGGTAGATAGACGTTGAGCGGAAGATGCTGAGCGAACGACAACACGCTGAGTGCTCGACATGTAAACTGACAGCCGACCGAGCGGCACGTGGGACGCTGAGTAGACCGGCACGAGGCCGGGCGTGCGACCTAGATCACGCGGTGTGGCCGAACGGATGATCGGAAAGATGTCGATCGAGTAGACGGCGAGCGGACAACGCCTAACGAGCGACAGAAAATGACGATCAGTCGATCATGAAATGCTGGCCTGACGTGCTGAATGAGCAGCATCGAGAATGGTCAACGAGCGAACATAAAATGTTGGTCCGGCAGTCGAGTAGCGAGGAGCTGGCAATGCTAAACGAGCGATCGGAATGATGCCGATCGGATGGATAGATGCCGGACGAATGCTGTCGTGCGAACGATCGTAATGCTGCCGATCGGATGTATAGATGCCGGCGAGGCGATGCGGCGGCGGCGGAGGTCGGCGGGGACGCCAGCCGGGTCGTGACCGTCAATCTGCGCTATGCGGGCACCGATACGGCACTGGGCGTCACGCTGGCCGATGCCGCGACGATGCGCGCCGCGTTCGAGCAGGGCGATACCGTGACGGTCGCCAACGGTCTGTCCGGCACCTTCGCCGACCGCAATGCGGGTACCGGGAAGACGGTCAATGTCACCGCCTTGACGCTGCTGGGCAACGACGCGGCCAACGATACGCAGGCGACCGTGGTGACGCTGACGGTCGAGAGATGCCGGACGATACGCGAAGACGTTGACGCTGACGGCCGATAGATGCCGGGCGAGGATCGCTCGACTGTTGTTGTCATAGACTCTCGGATTTCTAACCGCCACTCGACTGTTGATTTCATTGACTCTCAGGTTTATAGTCTTCGCTCGACTATTGCGGTCGTCGACTCCCGGGTTTATAGCCACCACTTGGTTATTGTTTTTGTTGACTCTTGGGTTTATGGTCGTCGCTTGGCTTTAGTTGTCGTCGACTCTTGAGTTTATAGCCGTCGCTCGGCTTTTTGATAATTTTGCACAAGAGTTTATAGCCGCCGCTCAATTTTTTGATAATTATGCACGAGAGTTTATAGTCGCCGTCCGACTTTTAACTTGGTTGGACGCACAAGATTATAGCAGTCGGCGCGGCTCTCGATTTTAACGACGGTGCTCGTCGGCTGGATATTTATAGCCGGCGCTCGATTTTAACGACGGTGCTCGCGGCGGATATTTATAGCCGGCGCTGCTCTCGATTTTTAACGACGGTGCTCGACGGTGTTCGGCGCGGCTCTCGATTTTAACGACGGTGCTCGTCGGAACCGGTCGGCACGGCTCTCGATTTTAACGACGGTGCTCGGGCGGATATTTATAGCCTGGCACTCTCGATTTTAACGACGGCTCGCCTTCAAGTGAGACTATATACCCTACGAACGGCCGCCTTCACATCGAGCCCGCTCGGATACCATATACCCTACCGAATGGCTTCGCCTTCACATCGAGCACTCGGATACCATATACCCTACCGAACGGCTCGCCTTCACATCGAGCACGGCTTGATATATATACCCTACCGAACGGCTCGCCTTCACATCGAGTGCCGGGCTCGATACCATATACCCTACCGAACGGCCGCCTTCACATCGAGCGGGTCGGATACTATATACCAACCGAACGGCTCGGCCTTCACATCGAGCGCCGCTCGATACCATATACCCTACGAACGGCTCGGCCTTCACATCGAGCTTGGCTCGCATACCATATACCCTACCAACGGCCGCCTTCACATCGAGCGCTGCTCGTGATATAATCCTCCCGAGGTAGTCTCGCTATAATGTACCGCCGAGCGGCCTGCATTCGCCCAGGCAATAACCTCCCTATCATCTTGAACAACAGCAGGTTTTGGTTTCCATCCCGCCATAATAGATGCACTACCGAACGGCCGGGTTCGTGTTTGAGCCCGTGGCTCGGATAGAAACCTCCCGGCCGAACGGCTCGGGGCTTCGCCGAGCCCGTGGCTCGATATAAACCTCCTACCGACCCGACGGGTTTCGCCTCGAGCCCGTGGCTCTGATATAACCTCCCTACCGAACGGCCGGGCCTTCGGACTAATAGATCATATAACCGACAGGATAAATACCGGAAAAACTGACCGTGATCATGAGGATGGCGTAACTATCCGGCCATCCATCTTCACGCCTGCATCAGCGCGTTCCTGACGCGCCAATTTGATCCTGTCTGGAAGCTGAGAAAACGAACCTGCCGAGGTGTGACATGGCTGGAATGTGGACTGCATCCTCATGACCCGGTGGTGAGCTGTCCGCTGCGTTGACCAGATCGTCGGAAGTCCTCCTACGGTCAACTGTACCTGTATCCAGCGACCGGGTTCCCCCGGTCTCTGGTACCTCGGTGCTCGAGGCGAATCCCACAAATGCATAAATATCCGGATAATAATAGAATATTGAAATAAATGCAAAGAAGGTACGAGAACGTACCCTGGCCCAGGGGGGCGCCCTCGGATGGATGGATGAGCTGATAGTGATGCTGATCAAGTCATAGCGCGATGGCCTGTGATCTAATGTAGCAGGAGTCCAAAGAGACGGCTCGTAGGCCGGATAATACCTGCAACTCCTAAGCATAATAACTCATCAGCTTAATAATGACGTGAATAGTGAAACCCATTGGCTCGATGGCTGGAAACCAATCCCAGCTCAAAGGCCGACATAGGTAAACAGCATAAGTAGTGCTCGCTGCCGGAGGAGGCGACAGTGATGACAGCAGTCGCTGGAGGCAGCACTGAGTGCGGTAAGGGGCGGCGGCGGTCACTATAGGCGGCTATGCTAATCTCTGAGCCCAGCGCTAGTGAGGACTCGACGGCGATGCGAAGCGCGATAGAGGCGTCACAGGCGCTGTGGAGTGCATTAGAGGACTAGCCGACGCTGTGGCTGTGGCCGCGGAAGAAGGCGGTGGAGGCTGCTGACGGCGGCTGGCCGCAGGGGAGCAGACAGCAGCGAGGGGAGGAGGATAGATGCCAGTAGGCGTCGGAGTTGTAACCGGCGATAGAAGGTGGCTGCAAAGAAACATGAAGCAAGCCATGCCCCTATGTTCCTCCTAGCGCCGGCGCCTGGCGCCGGTGATGAGCTGAGCACGGGAGTGAGAGAGGTGGTCCTCCTCCCTGTCCCTGGCGGCGAACCAAACCCAAAAAAGCCTCCTCTCCTAAAGCCGAACCCTGCTTCCCTTTAAAGTCAAACCTAATTGGACTTAAAAAGACCAAACTGTCCTTCCTTCACCAACTAATTACTCCCATGCCCATACACAACCGGATCAGCCATCAAGCAAGAGCCAAGAGAATCGCTTCGTGCTTACATCCAGCGATTCAACCAAGTGGCGATGGATATTCCAACGGCCACATCAGAGACCATGATGAATGCCTTCACACAAGGCCTAGTGGATGGAGATTTCTTCCGATCGCTCATCCGAAAGCCGCCCCGGGATTATGATCACATGCTACATCGGGCCAACGAGTACATTAACGTGGAAGAAGCGCAAGCCGCCCGGAAAAAGGAAACTCCAACCGAGCGGGCACCTATTCAGGCCGAACGAAAACAGCACGCCGCTCATCAACCGCCGAGAGGACCAAGGGCTGAAGCAATCCGCTCACCTCGTGTAAGGTCCCAAGTACAAGAAGTAGCTGCCGCTCGAAGCAAGCCCAAGAAGAAATGGACCCCTATGTTCTACTCCTTCCACCGGACGGATACGCACAACACAAGGGATTGTCGAAGTCTTCCCTTCGTGGCTAATCCCGTTCCCAGGAAGGCCGAACGACGGTCTCCTTCCATCGACAGGAGGCAAAGGACCCATGAAGCCGACCGGACCCGCACCGAGAGGCGACATCAACAGACGCTCGATCGGCATCGATCTCCAAGGCAGGAGAATCGCCGAGCGTCAAGAGAACGATCCCGGCCGTCCGCTCGGGAAGAGGAAAATAGAAGCAATACTTCCCGAGGCGAGATCAACGTTATTGCTGGTGGGCCGACCGGAGGAGACTCCAACCGAGCCAGAAAGGCGGGCATCCGGCAGCTCCAGATCCACGCAGTCGATTGCAGCCAAGAGCGGGCAAGTGGACCGGAAATCACTTTCGGGCCCGGAGACTTAGAAGGAGTAGAAGTGCCCCACGACGACGCTCTGCTCATTAAAGCGGTAATAGCAAATTACACTATTCATCGCATATTTGTTGACACAGGGAGCTCGGTCAACATTATATTCAAGAAGGCGTTCGATCAGCTGCAAATTGATCGAGCCGAGCTGCTACCCATGACAACGCCACTCTACGGGTTCACGGGTAACGAAGTACAGCCGGTTGGACAGATCCGGTTGGCTACCTCACTGGGAGAAGAGCCGCTCAGGAGGACCAGGACAATAAACTTCGTCTCCCTCGTCCTACAACGTCATTTTGGGACGACCGGCGCTTAGCGAATTCCGAGCAGTCGTCTCAACCTTCCATCAGAAGATCAAGTTCCCCGTGGCGGACAAAGTAGGAGAAGTACGTGGAGATCAGCTAGCAGCTCGGCGGTGCTATATAGAGATGATCCGATCAGAAGCCTGTTCTGCTCGGAAGGCGCCCCGGATCGAGGTACATGCCATAACCGAGAAACCTCCTGCTTTAATTTATGATGAAAAGGAGGAGGTTCAGATCCATCCGACCCGATCGGAGGCCACGACTTTATCGCCTCGATCGGAGGAGGAGCAGAAGGAGGAGCTCATCCAATGCCTCCAACGAAATCATGATGTCTTCGCCTGGTCGACACATGAGTTGCCCGGAATTTCGCCGAGCGTAGCGCAAAGATGAGTTGCATGTCCGACCGGACGCCCGGCCAAAGGAAAAGGGATTTCAATGTCGAGCGGAATGCCATCATCCCGGCGGAAGTAGAGAAACTTGAAGGCCGCCACATACGCGAGGTGCGGTTCCCGAGCCGGTCACAACGAGTATTAGTCTCTAAGCGGGCAAGTGGAGAGTCTCATCGACTTTCGGACTTAAACAAAGCATGCCCCAAAGATTTTTATCCCCTGCCTGGTGGACTCTACGGCCGGCTGCGAGTTAATATGTATGCTCGACGCCTACCAAGGCTATCATCAAGTGCCGCTCGCCCATGAAGATCAAGAAAAAGTTAGCTTCGTGACTGCCGATGGCACATATTGCTACAACGTGATGCCGTTCGGATTGAAGAATGTCGGGGCCACCTATCAACGCTTGATGAACAAAGTATTCAGGGAGCAGATCGGGCGGAATCTGGAAGTCTATGTGGACGACATTCTTATCAAATCAGTCCGAGCGGCCGATCTCTTCAAGGACATGGAAGAAACCTTCCGAACGCTACGCAAATATGGAGTCAAGCTAAATCCCGAAATGCCTGTTCGGAGCAAGAGGAGGCGTTTTGGGGTATATAGTGACCGAGCAGGGAATTGAAGCTAATCCCAAGAAGGTGAAAGCTCTACAAGACATGCCGCCCAAGAAATACAAGGGAAGTGCAACGGATAACCGCATTGTCCCGATTCATCTCCAAAACTGCCAACCGAAGCCTTCCTTTCTTCAAAATTTTGCGCAAGGCAACTAAATTTCACTGGACGAGGAATGCGATCGAGCATTCAAGAATTGAAGACATATCTTAATTCTCCGCCTATACTAGCCAAGCCGATCGGGGTGAGTCACTTTATATTTACCTGTCTTCAACCGAGCATGCAATAGGCTCGGCTTGTAAGGCCAAACGGCGAGGAACAGATGGTGTATTTTCTGAGCCACATCTTAAAAGATGCTGAATCTCGTTACACCGGACTCGAGAAGTTGGCCTTTGCTTTAGTTCTAGCCGCTCCGACCATATTTCTTGGCTCACACCATCATTGTCCGGACGAGCAGTCCACTAGGAAGTATTGTTGAATCCGAAGCGTCCGGACGGCTCATCAAGTGGACGATGGATCGAGTGAATTTGACATTCAATACCAGCCCCGCGATCAAAGCGCAATCCTTGGCTGATTTTGTGACGGAAGTGCAAAGGCCAGGCCGGAAGCTATGTGGAGAATATATGTGGATGGGTCTTCCACTGGAATTGGAATATTCTGTTCTCACCCCAAGAAGAAAAGATGCACTTATCCGTCCTACTGGATTACAAAGCTACCAACAATGAAGCAGAGTATGAGGCCCTCATAACCGGATTGCAAGCTGGAGCCGGTCGGGTGACACTTTATTCAGATTCACACCGTCAAAGAACTATCCGCACCTTTGAAATCAACGGCTTAAACTCTACTCCGAGGCCTTCAAAACTTAAAGCTACTTTCCAAGAGGTTATTATTCGAAGATTCTCCGAGCGGAGAACCAGGCAGACCGATGAGTTAGCCAAACTCACGAGCTCAATAACGCTGGTCGACATACAACAACCCATTGAAAAAGTATTGTTGGTAGCGCACGTAGACCGGATGGAAAGCCTCACATTTCCAAGCGATGGAGGACACCCATCATAGAGTTCCTCCGCCCGGGCTACATCGACCGACCGGAATGAAGCCCAGCTAAGAAGAAGGTCGGTTCACACTCATCGACGATCAACTTTACAAAAGGCTTTCTCCTCCTAGTGAGCTAGCCGAAGACTACATACTACAAGAGGTACATCAAGGATCGTATGGAGGACATCCGGCGGACGATCGCTAGCCGTGAAGATTTTGCTAGTTGGATGCTTTGGCCGACCTACAAATGGACGCCGGACAAGATTCACGCGCTTTCATGCCGAAGTATCACAACTTCTCCCACCGACCACCAAGAAATGAAGGTGTCAAGCGTTTCATGCCCGTTCGACCAATGGGGAATGGATATTGTCGGTCCATTTCCAGACCGGACAGAGGAAATTTTACTAGTGGCGGCGACTATTTCTCCAAGTGGGTGGAGGCCGAGCCGTTGGCAAAGATCACTGAACAAATGGTTAAAAATTCATCCGCAACACATCATTTGTCGGTTCGGCATCCCTCGCCGACTAGTTTCCGACAACGGGCGGCAGTTCACAGGGAAGATGTTAGAGGATTGGTGCAAAAGCTACGGCATCGAGCAACACTTCACATCCGTGGCTTACCCCCAAAGCAACGGTCAAGCCGAAGTAGCCAACCGGGAAATTCTCCGTATTCTACGCGCTCGGCTCGACCACGTGGGAGGAAGTTGGCCGGATGAAGTGCCGGGCGTCTTGTGGGCCATCTGAACGACGCTGAAGGAAGGGACGGGCGCCACACCGTTCCATTTGGTGTATGGCGGCGAGGCAGTCATTCCGGTTGAAGTCGGCGTCGAGTCCGTCCGGGTCCAATTGTACGATGAAGGCAACGCCGATCGGAGGAACATGGAGCTGGATCTGATTGACGAGGAGCGAGCCAAGGCATCCGCTCGGCTGATGGCATACCGTCAACGAATGAAGCAAAACTACAACCGCCGCGTCATTCCCCGATCATTCCAAGTCGGCGACCTTGTCTGGAAGAAAGTCAAATCGGTCGGCGATGTCGGCAAGCTTGAAGCTCCGTGGGCAGGCCCCTTCAAAGTCATCAAAAAGCTCCGCTCGGGTGCGTATTATTTGGAGGATGAGGACGGTCGACAGCTAGATAGACCGTGGAGCGTGAACCACCTCCAGCCTTACCGGGCGGGGTGAAAGGTGTGCCAATGTAAATCATCCTGTGTACTTTTTTCGACTGAATACTTGAAATGCAGAAATGAAAAATCAAGAGAACAAATACAAGGCATCGTCAACGAGGAACTAAGGCCCCGCACCGTTAGGCCGGAGGTAAATGGGTCGAGCCAAGCGCTCGAGGATCGAAGACCCAGTACCTTCCGGACGGAGGTAAATTATCCGAGCCAAAATGCTCGACGAAGCAGACCCTGAGCCGTTCGGCCAGGAGTACGTTCTCCGAGCTGGGTGGAAGGGGCATATGGATTATCCGAGCCAAGCGCCCGAATAGCGAAGGCCTCCCAGCCGATTGGATTCGCAAGCAAGTGACCCGTGCTGTTCGGCCGGGCACAAAGACTGTTCAATCGCGAGATAAGTTATGAAGGACAAGGTCGCTCGACCTGGTAAGGAGTTAGCCTTGAAGGCCGACGAGCCCCGTCGTTAAAAATCGAGAGTCGCGCCGTCCGGCTATAATAACAATCGCTACCGACGAGCTCGCTGTAAAGATCGAGACGAGCCGCTTCATAAACCCTCCGAGCGAAGACCGACAAGCCCCGTTAAAAATTGAGAGCCGCGCCGACCGCTATAAATATCCGCCCGACAAGCCCCGCTGTTAAAATCGAAGCCGCGCCCCGCTATAAATAACCGCTACCGACGAGCTCCGAAAGATCGAGAGACGAGCCGCGCCTATAAACCTCCGAACGGAAGACCGACGAGCCCCGGCAAAAATCGAGAGCCGCGCCGACCGCTATAAATATCCGCGCCGTCCTGGAAAATCGGATAGAGCCGTCCGGCTATAAATAACCGTACCGACGAGCTCCATCGTTAAAGATCGAGAGACGAGCCGCTATAAACCTCCGAGCGGAAGACCGATGAGCCCCGTTGTTAAAATTGAGAGTCGCACCGACGGCTATAAATATCCACGCCGACGAGCCCCGCAAAATTGAGAGCACCGACCGCTATAAATATCCGCACCGACGAGCTCCGCTGCAAAATCGAGAGCCGCTACCGTCTATAAATAACCGCACCGACGAGCCCGCTTAAAGATCGAGAGACGAGCCGACGTCTATAAACCCTCCGAGCGGAAGATCGACGAGCCCCGTCGTTAAAAATCGAGAGCCGCGCCGACCGGCTATAAATATCCGCGCCGACGAGCTCCGTCTTTAAAAATCGAGAGTCGCGTCGACCGGCTATAAATATCCGCGCCGACGAGCTCCGTCGTTAAAAATCGAGAGCCGCGCTGTCCGACTATAAATAACCGCGCCGACAAGCTTCGTCGTTAAAGATCGAGAGACGAGCCGGCGTCTATAAACCCTCCGAGCGGAAGACCGACGAGCCCCGTCGTTAAAAATCGAGAGCCGCGCCGACCGGCTATAAATATCCGCGCCGACGAGCCCCGTCGTTAAAAATCGAGAGCCGCGCCGTCTGGCTATAAATAACCGCGCCGTCGAGCTCCGACGTTAAATATCGAGAGACGAGCCGGCGTCTATAAATGATCCGAGCGGAAGAACCGACGAGTTCCGTCGCTAAAGATCGAGAGCCGCGCCGTTCGGCTATAAATATTCGTGCCGTCGAGCTCCGACGTTAAACATAGAGGCGTCGGCGTCTATAAATAATCCGAGCGGAATATCGTCGACACTGCAATTACCCATATTCTCCGCCGATATTGTTACACCAACGTTAAGTTCCGCTCAGACTCGAGGTATAAAGGTTCTGATCGGCTTATAACGAGCGATTCTTGCCAGCATCACAGAATGATATTCGGCCGAACGGAGGGGCTGGGGAAAACACTTGCAAGAATGCACCCCGAATGCCAAAGGTGTAATAGTAGATGAGCGGGCAGCACAAGTATTAGCAAGGGGACAGTGCAAAAAGATAGAGTACACGAAAGGAAAGCATTTCATTGAAATTAAAACCTTAGGCCGAGTGGCCTAAGTACAAAAAGATTCATGTTCAGCCGAGCGGCGAAATTACAAGAATTACTCAATGTAGTCGTAGAGGTCCCTCGGAATGTTGCTCAGGAGCTCCACCTGATCGCCGGCTGGAATATTGGTGGACTCCGGGAGAAGGCCCTTCGACTTCAGATAGGTCATAGTGGCCGTAATGGCCAAGTCGAAGTCGAGTACATCCGCTCGCAAATTTTCTCCGAGAACTCGGGCGATCGGATATGGCTTTGTCGGAGAGCGGCAACTCGGCTCGGCTCGACATCCTGGTATTCTTTGAAGGTCGCCTGGGATCATTCAGATATTCAATCTTCTCCGCATCGGCCGAGCGGCCTGCCTTCTCCCGGTCGAGCCGTCACCGCTTATCTTCAACTCCAGCCCCGGCCTCCACGCTTTTCTCCGACGGAGATGGTCAGTGTTCTTCCTAGTGGTGGCCGAGTTATCTTTGTGTCAAGCGACTTGACTTGTCGCTCGGACTCGACTAGGGCGTGGGCCTCATTGGTTTTCTTCTTCTGCTCGGCCGTTCTTTTTGCAGCTCGGAGTAGGAAGGGCCTTGGGAGCCGCTCGGACCTCCTGCCGCCCGCAGTTGCCTTATCTCCTCGTCCGCCATAGCCAGGCGGCTGGAAACCGCTATCTCTTCCACCCATCTCTGAAGCAAGGAGGGCGCAGTTGTTGAAAGCCGAGCGGAAGAGTTACAAAGAAAAAATAAATAAATAAATAAAATAACAAACTTACCCCCGTAGCCGCTTGCATGTGGCTGTTGGCTAAGTTCCGGAGGGGGATCATTGCTACGCGCGCCCGAGCGTCGGCCCACATCTCGGCGAGGGGCCCTTTCAAAGTAATGGTGTGCTCGGGCACGGTTGGCCGGTCGGCTTCTGGTAGTAACTCTTCAGTTGGAAGATGAAGAGTAACCCGTATTGTGCGGCCGTGACCAGGGATCGCCCGACCGGGATCAGAAGCTGGCGCAGAAAACCGCGAATGGATGGTCGAGCGTTGGACTGAACGGCGAGCAGGGGGGAGAGTGTCGACCGGAGTGGCCTCAACCGGAGCCACTCGTCCTGTATCGGACGAAATGGTCTCGCACAAAGCGCTTGCCTCTAGCCGTCAGCCTGGCCGAGGGTTGGACCGGAGGTAGCCGAGCGCAATGAGTCTCCACCCGGCGCCTCTTTGCGGGTCCTCCTCCCGAGCGGACCTTCCTGGGGCCGTTGGTTCCCGGAGGATAGTTCACCGCCACCGCTGAGAGGCCGAGCTACCGATTCACTGGTGCCGCCTTCCTTCGTGAGAACCGACCATGAATACCCAATGCTTCCATTTCTTTAGCCGCTGCTGCCTCAATCGCTTCTCAGAACGCCGGCCATCACCGAGTCCATGACGATGTCACCGATGAAAAGAAGAAGAAATCGTTAGCAATTAAAGCAAATGCCCAAGTAAAATTTTACCAAGCCGGTCGGAAGTGGGGTCCGTATAGGACTCAGCCCAAAAATGTACATCACTCCCTTGTGAAGAAGTTTGTTGATGTCAAGCCGCAGACCGGCTATGAAGATAATCCGGCCGGGTCTTGAATTTCTTCAACTCGGGAGGAGGAGGCAGACTGACCTGCCACTGGGTCGGGAAGTTCGGCTGATTGGGCATGCAGATGTAGAAATAATAGTCCTTCCAATGTTTATTGGAGGTGGGTAGTTTGTTGAAGAAGACCAAGCCGGGTCGAGCTTGGAACATAAAGGTGCCCGGCTCGACTTGCTTAGGGTAGTAGAAATAAAAGAAGACCTCCGGTCGGAGGGGAATGTTGTGGATCTTAAACAAAACGACAACACCACAGAGGAGACGGAAGGTATTTGGTACTAAACTTCCGAGCGGCACGCCAAAATAATTACAGACGTCTACTATAAAAGGATGCACGGGGAATTGCAGACTGGCGGTAAATTGGTCGCGAAAGACACAGAAACCGCCGCGCGACGGTCTGTGTGGCCGAGCGGCGGGACCAGCTAGGCGAACTTCGAAATCCTCGGGGATTTCGAAATTGTCAGCCAAAATATCAAAATCCCTTTGTTCGAAACGGGACCGCATGGTAGTATACCATGGGCCTAGGGATTGTTCTTCGGGATGAGAAGAACTGGTCATGATCCGGACAGAAAAAAAAAAGAAGTTTCAAAGACTAAGAAAAGGAGTTTCAAAGACTGGAGCTAGAGGAAGAAATGCGAATTAGATACTGGAAAGGAAGAAGGAAAGATATAAAACCTTACTGAGGGGAGAGGGATCGAGGAAAGGCGCCGAAGAGCGTCAGAGGGCAGAAACAAGATCGCCGGAGCTCCGAAGCGCAGAGGGCAACAGTAGAGATAACGGAGGCGAGTGAAGGTGAGAAGGAAACGAAGAATTTATAGGGTGAGGGCCGGGCGGCCTCCACCGTCGGATCCAGGTCACGGGAATCAAAGCATGCATCTAGCCGTTTATTTCGAATTGCTTCGATCACATCAAAATATCATGCAACCGCCTCCGTACTCTGATGGCATTGCTCCACGTGGCAGTCAATCATTCGGAGCATTTAATGAAGGTATGATCAACCTTGATGTCGAAGATTGGCGCAGAATGCGAGGAGATCCGGTGAAGGCCATCATTGATTCATTCAAGGATATCTCTACGGCTGACCGGGCGGAGAGTATTAGCATGGAGGAGCCGTTCGGCTAGACTCATAGTCCAGTCAGTCGGACTATTCGCCTCCTTCGACTAGACTTGAAGGGGAGGCAAGTGATCCGGTAGTAAGAGCAAGCCCCCCCTGCAAAGTCAACGCCCAGTGGAAGTCACCGGAGCAGCCGCCCATCCTGGGAGAGTGGTCTGACCGGACGGACGGCCGTAGATGGCCGGTCCGACCGGACTGCCGGCCGACTCACACTTATGGTTGGAAGGCACCCTGTCAAATCGGGGTTCCGACGCTCAGTTGAAAAGGTCATGGACCGAGCTGACCTTTTGACCGACCAAAGTCATAAAGCACCCCTGCTTATTAGTCTCCACAAAGCACAAGTAAACCACTTCGGATGTCCGGCCGGATGTTGAGGGAGCTGTCCGCCCGGACGACAAGTTTGGAGCAAGGGAAAAGGACAGGGGACTTCTTTCTCTGACAACCGGTAGGTTTCACGTGTGTGCCATGCTCCAAATCTTGTGACAGGGGATTCTGCTGTCCCATCAAGGGCATGCTTTGACTGTAGCGATATGGGTCAGGTAAGCTTTCTGACAGCCGCATACCTAGGAAAGGACAGAGGGCACGTATGCACCTCGGTATATGTGCCCAAACCCTTCACAGTTCTATATAAAGAGCCTCAGACTTCGCCGGTGGGGAGGATTTTTTTCAGGTATTCTAAGACTTTGGGAGCCACCTTGTTCATCGTAGTTTACCTGACTTGAGCGTCGGAGGGTCGCCGCCGGGAACCCCCTTCCCGGCTCGACTTCTGTGTAGGTTAGCCGGAGCATCGTGCCACCAGTTGGAGATTTACATTAGCGGAGATCTACATCAGCGAGTCATAGAGCGCCACGTGCCCAGCGTCTGTTGATTTCTGGTTCAGACAGGATCACACGTAAATTAGGAAAAATATGGAAAAAAAATTTCATTGCATTTATAGAATAGCGAAGAGTCAATTTTTGATCCAGAAAAACCCTGAATGTGAAGCCAATTAGATAGACGATGAAACCACATACGAGGTGTTTGCTGAAAACCATATAATGATTTTTAAAGTTTACAAACATGGGTTGAAAGTTGCTGGTGAATGAAACCTGGTGGTTGCTTCATAAAAACAGTTTCTTCAAGTTGATCGTGAAGAAAAGCATTGGAAATATCTAATTATTGTATCGGCCAATTGGACCTAAAAGCTATAGATTGTAACAATTTGATAGTTCTACTTTTGACGATCGGACTGAAAGTATCATTGAAGTCAATACCTGGTTGTTGACCAAAATCTTTTGCAACAAGGCAAGCTTTGTAGCATTCAATGGATCCATCTGCCTGATATTTAATTCGGTAAACCCATTTAGAGCCTACAATATTCATAGACGGAGTACGAGGAACTAAGGTCCATGCTTCATTATGAAAAAGAGTATCAAACTCTGTCGCCATCACAACATGCTAATTTGGGCATTTGACTGCCTGTGTAAAGCTAGTTAGTTCAAAAAAAAAACTTGAAGAAGCAATTCTGAAGGACCAGAAGACGCCCGACCCCTCCTCAAGTGCGTCGGACCAGAAGACGTCGAGTACATCCTAAAGGAGGTGCACTAAGACTCTTGCGGAGGTCATCCGGGCGACCATGCATTAGCCCGAAAAATACTTCTAGCTGGATACTTCTGGCCGACCCTCCAAGAGGATGCCACTCGGATAGTGGCAACTTACTTGTCCTGCCAGAAGTATAACAACATGTTGCACCGACCGATCGAAGAAATGAAAGTGTCCACTATATCATGCATGTTCGACCAATGGGGCATGGACATCATCGGACCTTTTCACATAGTGACCAGTCAGCGGAAGTTTCTACTAGTGGCGATGGACTACTTCTCAAAGTGGGTAGATACCGAGCCGCTTGCAATAATCACCAAACAGATAGTCATCAAATTTATTTGGTCGTATCTAACAATGGAAGGCAGTTCGTCGGTCGGGAGCTTAGAGAATAGTGTGAAGACTATGACATCCAATAATCCTTCACCTCAGTAGCCTACCTTCAAGGCAACGGGCAAGCAGAAGTCGCCAATCGGGAGATCCTCAGAATCTTGCGCGCTCGGCTCGACCACATGAGAGGTAGTTGGGTCGATGAGCTCCCTAGTGTGCTATGGGCTCTCCGCACGACTCCGAAAGAGGCAACCGGCGTAATCCCATTCCAGTTGGTGTACGGTATCGAAGAAGTTGCCCCCGTGGAGGTTGGGGTAGAATCTGATCGGGTGCAACGCTACGACAATGGGAAATTGAAGTTGATGGAGCTCGACTTGGTGGACAAAGCAAGGGCAAAGGCCGCCATTCGGCTAATGGTGTACTGGCAACGGATGAAGTATAACTACAATCAGAGAGTGATCCCAATGTCCTTCTAGGTCAGTGACCTCGTTTGGAAGAAAGTAAAGCCGATCGATGACGTTGCGAAGCTCGAAGCACCATTGGCAGAACCGTTCAAGGTCGTGCAGAAGCTCCAATCGGGCACGTACTATTTGGAGGATGAAGAGGGGAGGCGGCTAGAGAGGCCATGGAACACGAACCATCTTCAACCCTACAGGGCTGGATGAGAGGTGCGCATGTGAATCCTGTACTTTGTGTCTATTGTGTGTTTGCCGAATGCAGGGCAAAGTTTGAATAAAAAAGCAAAGGCCTCTTAAGTGTATCTCCACTAACGGTTGAGCGGCGACCTTAAACGCGAGTCATCGCCAATCGTCAAACGGCAACGTTAAAACCTTGTCTCCACCAGCCGTCGAGCGATGACGTTAAATGCGGGTCTACATAAAATCGTCGAGCGACGACGTTAAAACCTTATCTCCACCGACCGTCGAGCGACGACGTTAAAACCTTGTCCCCACTGATCGTCGAGCGGCGACGTTAAACGCTAGTCTCCACCAACCGTTGAGCGGCGACTTTAAAACCTTGTCTCCACCGATCGTAGAGCGGTGACGTTAAAACCTTGTCCCCACCGACCGTCGAGCGACGACGTTAAACAAGAGTCTCCATCAACTGTCGAGTGGTGACGTTAAACGCTAGTCTATATTATCCATCGAGCGACAACGTTAAATGCTAGTCTACATCATTCATTGAGTGGCAATGTTAAACGCGAGTCTTCAACAGTGATCGAGTGGTAACCTTAAACCCAGGCCTTTATCAACGGTTGAGCGGCGACCTTAAACCCGAGCCTTTATCAACAGTCGAGCGACGACTATAAATCGTTGAGTCAAAGACTCCCGTGCCACTCGGCCGGGTTTGAGCGGTACTTAAATCACGGACTCAGCGTTCGGATCTCATATCTTCCCCGTTCAACGTCGAGAGGTCAGAGTAGCATATGGGTTTCCTGCTCTTCCCCGTTCGGGGTCAAGTAGTCTTCAAAAGATTATTGAGTGGACATGCATCGGAGAATAGCCGGTCAAAAATCCGAAGTCTTTGGAACAGGGCAACCATTTGGCATTATTTATTAAACACTCTCCGAGCCGAGCGGGAAATGGAAAAATGATGAGCGAAACTAACCCTCTGTTTGGATGGGGTGAGGTAAGATTCATTAATGGAAGGGGATGGAAGGGGAAGGGAGGGGAAGGGAGGGAAAATAATATATTTATCTTGCCCTTGTTTGGAAGGGAGGGAAAGTTCAAAGGGATGGAAATGAAGGTTAAATATACAAATTTACAAAAATATCCTCTTATTTTTTTAATAAATCTGCATGTGAAAATATAAATAAGGATAAAATTGGGATAATTTTTCCTTACCCCTCCTTACACCCCAATTTGGGGTGTAAGGAATTTCGCTGATTCCCGAGCATGCAAGGGGAAGCTTTACCCTTCTCTCCCCTTCCCCTTCATGGCTCACTCTCTCTCAAACAAGTGTAAAAATTCTTTTTACCCATGTTTACCTTTCCCTCCCCTTTACTCACCTCCTCCCAAACAGAGGGTAAGTGCTTTGGCAAATAAGCAAGATGCAAAAAAACATACAAGGAGGGCTCTGCTTCACTCAAGATAATCCAGTACGTCGTCGAGTAGCGCAGCTGTAAGCTTGTCCCGACTTATGACCTTGCTGGTCAGAGCGGTCGGCAGGTGGCCCCCCTCACGAAGCTGATCGATCGTCCCCTCGATTGCCAAGTTGAATAGTCGAAGGGCCCGGTCGGTGACTTTATCACAGAATGCTTCCGAACGGATATAGGCTTGCTTCATGGCCTCAAACTTACTCCCTTCGGCATCTTGATAAATTCTCAATGCCGCCCGGGAGCCCTCCAGCTCATCCTTGGCGATGGTAATTTGGCCGCAGAGGGACATCTCTTCGGCTGAGCGACTATGTCTCTCGGTGGCCAGGAAGTCTTCAGCTTCCTTCAGCTTTTGGGATGAGGGCCCGAGCCTCTTTATTCTTTTTGCCAAGTTGGCGATGGTCCGGTTCTTCCTCATGTTCGCCGACTCGATCTTGTTGTCAAAAGTGGTAACCTGCTTATTCAGTCGCTCAAGCATGGTGGCCTGCCCAGCGCTCTTTGCCCGTTCAACCTCGAGCAGCTTCTCGCTCTTCCCAGCGCGGCTTGGAGTCGGCCCACCTCGGCGTCTATGTTCTCCTGAGCGATGGAGGATTGGCCGCTTGGCGCCTTCAGTTGTTTTACTTCCTCCTCCAGATACACGAGCCCGTGGCACATGACAAAACTCTCCACCCAGTACTGTGAACAACAAGGAATTATAAGTGTCGATCGAGAGTAAACTATGCACAGTTAAGGAGATACTTACCCCGGTGGACATTTGGGTGTGATTGTTCATGAGTGCGCCCGGAGGCATCATCGCGGCACGAGCCCAGGCGTCCTCCCAGATCTTAGCGAGTGACCCTTGTATGATAATCTGGTGCTTGGGGTCTCGAGACTCGGTGCTCGGCTCACTGTATTCCTTGGTAGACAGATGAAGGATCGGGGTCGACTGCGTCAAAGTCTCCCGCCCGGACGACTGAGAGGTGGCTGCCGGACGGATTCGGGACTTCTTTACCTTCGAGGGCTTCGAAGTCGGAGGCATGAAGGCCATCAGCGGAGCAACTAGAGTCCCTTGCTGCAGCTCGGCAAGGGACGACATCCGATCAGACGATGTGGAGGCCACCGTTGTTTGAGCCGGAGTTGGGGTCGAAGTTTTGACCTGCTCGGCTGATTGCGCCGCTGAAGTAGCAGAACACGATGAAGGCTCGGCCCGCCGCGTCTTGCGCCTGTTAAGTGGCACGTCAGAGGAGGGCGAACCCGATGGTTCCTCAACGGGAATAATGGCGCATTGCTCGGATGAAGGGTGTGAGCCTGGGGCAGCTCCTCCGTTTGGCGCATGGCTAGCCTCGCCTTCGCCCACCACCACGGGCGTCTTCTCGCTCAAGCCGAGCAGATCTTCGTGAGAACCAATCGGTTGGAAGCCTCGGCTTGCCAACTCTTAAGTGGCCACCGCCTCGATCATTGTGTCCTTAAGCTTCGCCTTGCCAGCCATACGCACTCGCATCATGACTTCGACTGCAAGATAAAAAGAAAAATCAGTTAGCATCAAAGGAAGAAGTAAAGAAGCTTCATACCTAAGCTGGTCGGCAACCGGGTGCGGATCAGACTCAGACCGAAGATGTACAAGATGCCCTCCAGCAGCAACTTATGGATGTCGTATTTCTGATCGGCTAGCATGGAGGCTACGTTTAAGTAGTCTGATCGGCTCTTGTAACTTTTCAGAGGGGGTTGAGGCGCCACTTCGAGCTGCCAGCTGGTCGGGAAATCTGGCCGCTCGGGAAGGCACATGAAAAAAAATATTCCTTCCAATGCTTGTTGGAGGTCGACATCTTGTCGAAAAAGACTAGACCAACTCGTGACTGGAAGAGGAAGGTTCCCGGATCAGGTAGTTTAGGGTAATAAAAGTAGTGACAAACTCTGTGGATAAGGGGAATGTCGTGCAAGAGGAATAAGATGATGACTCCGCACAGCAGCCGAAAAGAGTTCGACACAAGTTGAGGAAGGGAAATGCGGAAGTACTTACAAACCGCTAGAATGAAAGGATGAAGAGGAAACTGCAGACTAACAACAAATTGGTCGTGGAAGAAACAAAGGCAGCCAGTCGGCAGGAGATTGGGCCGATCAGATGGAGAAGGCAAAATGATCTGATGGTAGGAAGGAATTTCAAAAACCTCGCGTAGGCTCTTAGCATCGCCCCCATTAAACTTTGACTCCTTGGATGAATACTAGAGGGCCCGGGGGAAGGAGCAAGGGGCTGAGAGGAGTTGGCCATCGCAAAAACAGATGCGAAAAGGAAGAAATGCGATAAAAAAAGATAGGGACAGGTCACTGGAATGTCGCCGGAACAAGGAGAAAAGCCGAAAAAGAATTAGAGACAGGCACAATAGGGAGTGGGCTTACAAGAGAGAGGTTACCTGAAAAGCAGAGGCTGTCGGAGAAGCACGAAGCGTCGCCGAAGAGTGAAGCAAGCAGGAACGTAGACGATCACCAGAGAATTCGCACGAGGAGTGTACGAAGGAAGCGGCGCAGCGGGATTATAAGGCCTGGGCTCGGCCGACAGAAGGCGTCCGATTTAGGTCGTGGAAACCCAGGCCATGATCTCACCGTTGAATTCAAACCGCCAAATGTCACATCACGCCTGCCACGTCAGGCGTGCGGCGGCTGCAGGCATGACACTTGGCATACCATCATCGGTCGGTAATTAATAAAGACGTGGGAGCGTGTTCAGTCTTAATGAGCGGAGATTTGCACGATTCCTAAGAAATCTGGGCGACGTCAGCCGGATCGTGCTCGCTCAAGACAATCCAAAGAAAATTTCCATAAGCGCAAACCTTTGGCAAGCCAATCGGATCGAGGGAGCACACTTATGGTCGAGCGACTAGCTTCAACGAGGCCGATCGTGAGGAAGCCGACTCACACGTCCAGTCAGTCGGACTAGAGCCTCCTTCGACTAGACTTAAAGGGGAAGCTTGTGTTGCGATGATCAGGAGGGGCACACCGTGCTGTCACAGCGGAGGTCAAAGTCAGGACGATCAACGGGCGTAAGGGGTTAGCCGATCGGGCGAGTCATACGCGATCGGGGATTAAGCATCGACCCACCGTCTTCCGCACAAGGAGTAATCAAATCAACGCTCAAGAGATGCTTAGAAGCCGAGCCGAGCGGCTCCTCCGCTCGGTTTAGCAGTAGACTCGACATCAATTGAGCACGTAGACATCAGCAGAGCACGCAGATAGTATACTACCCATCGAGTGGCTATCCTACTTGGCCCAACAATCGAGCATGTTGATAGTAGGCTTCCATCAGAGCGGTCATCCCGCTCGATCCAATAGCCGACGACACTTGGACAGTGGGCTCTCAGCTGAGCGGCTATTCCACTCGGCGTGACAGCAGACAGCTCAAGGATAGCAGAATTTTGGCCGAGCAGTCATTCTGCTCGGCCAAGCAACAGACATAGTGAGATATCCTTCGACATCCTTTTGGGAGCTAGTGTCGCTGATAGGCGGCATGGTTAGACAGAAGATCGTACAACGGAAGCTTCCACTGTCACTTCAGAGATATGCTTGGTCCGTTAAAGTACTGTGTCAGAGATACTTTACTGACACGTTTTTTCAAGGAAAGTTTTGAGATGCGTACTCACCTTGGGAAGCTTGCACGTGCGCTTCCGGAACTTTATATAAAGGGGGTCCAAGTATCGATGGAGGTATGTTTTTCTCGCTATTTCTAGTGTTGCGCTACAGTTCTTGCTTTTTCTTGCTTCACTGGAGACTGACTTGAGCGTCCGAGGGCCATCCTCGGGGACCCCTTCCCTAGCTCGGCACTGGCGCTACTTGTGTTGCAGGCAGGAGCGGAGTCCACCGGAGGTCAGCAAGAGCGCCACGCCCCCAGCATCCATCTCTTCGACTTTCGGACAGGATCAACCGTCAAAGTCAATAGGAGGTCAAAGGTACCTACAACATTATGGGTCGCCCGATCGGATTACACGGCCGATCGGACATGAAGGTCCGACCGGGCATCCAACTCGGTCTGATTTAGCATAGCAACTTGGGACCAGCAAGCTATCCTTATCGGTAAATAATGAATCCTCCGATTTAAGGTCGAGCCCTATCGGACTTCAGGACAGACCAGACTCAATGTTCCTTCGCTCAGTTCTAGACATAGGCCGAGTGAGCGCCAAGTCAAGTGCTACATCCTATAAGATCGAACCGACGTTCGGTCAGCGACCGATTGGCTTATAGAAGAACCCGTATATCTGTCATGTCATATTTTTATGGAAGTTTGTGCTGGAAAAGACATGGAACATCCCGCAGGCAAATCGTACTGAGAAGTTTCTATTCTGTCACATCAGATATTTGCGTGTTCGCTTAAGAAAAGATGTCAAAGATATTTTTTGACATGTATTTTCTTAAAATATTTTGGAAAACGTGCACATGCTTTGGGATACTTGTACAGACGGTACAGTGACACTATAAAAGATGATTTCCATCCACAGACAAAATTATGCGATGTTTCATAGTTGATCACGCTCGTTGCTACAATTTTTTACTGTTCTTCTTCACCTCATATATGAATTACTAACTTAATATCGGAGGACCAATACCAGGACCCTTCCCTAACTCTATACTAATACTCTTAATTTGATAGGATAACACATAATATTTTTCTAATGAATATCATAGTCACGTTTTCAACTACTCGTCTTCTAAACTTTAGAATATGATCATATAGTATATTTATCCAAATAAATTTTAAATATAATTTAATTTTACATTGGTAACAATTACTATATGTTTTTACATATTTTTAATATAAAAAATGACAATTCCAAGAGTGCTTTCTCTTGCCGCCCCAAAAAATTTATAATATTTTATAGGCAACTTGTCTAAATAAATAATGGACGTTCACAGCTAATAGTCACAGCGTTTCTCCGGAGTCCAGAGTCCAAAAAAATAAGGAGATGGAAGAAAAGATTCCGAAACCCATCAAATGCAAAGGTAGTGGATTAAATTTCGTGTTAAATTAATCACTTATCGAAGCTTAATCTGACTGATTCCGACCGGCGATGCTCCAGCGGCGGTCTGCCGGGCCGCCGGCGAGAGGCTGCAGATCGAGGAGGTCGTGGTGGCGCCGCCCCAGCGCCACGAGGTCCGCATAAAAATCATATGCACCTCCCTCTGCCACTCCGACATCACTTTCTGGCGGATGAAGGCGATCCCCGGATTATTCCCCATAATCCTCGGCCACGAAGCCGTCGGGTAGGTTACTGCACGAGAGTTTTTACCGATCGCTTTAATTAAAACGAAAAGCAACCTTTTTTGGTACTGGATTGATCGCCGGCGGATACGCCATTTTGGGCGGCGCTGCAGGGTGGTGGAGAGCGTGGGGGAGGCGGTGCAGGAGGTGGCGGTGGGGGACACGGTGCTGCCGGTGTTCCTGGCTGAGTGCGGCGGCTGCGCCGACTGCAGATCGAGGAGGAGCAACGAGTGTTCGCTGTTCCCCTTCGCGATGCGGATGGGGATGCTGAGGGGGGACGAGGCCGCCCGGTTCACCGACGCTGCGGGGGCAGCGGTGCACCACTGCATCAACGTGTCGAGCTTCGTTGAGTACACCGTCGTCGACGTGGCGCACATCGTGAAGGTGCACAAGCCGATGCCGCCGGCGGTGGCCGCCTTGCTCAGCTGCGGTATCTCCACCGGTATGTTCTTTCCCCTGCTTCACAATAGAAGACAAATTAGTATTAAAAACATCATAAAGGAATCAAAAAATGTCGTCCTTTCTTTTGCCCTCTGTTTTGTGGATGTGGATCGAAAAAAGAAAGAAACAAACTCGTTAGATAAAAGAAAAGAAAAATAAAATAAAAAAGAAGAGAAAATAGAAGAAAATGAGAAGAAAGAAAAAAAATCTACAAAATAATTTATGAATATTTATTTTTTTCCTTCTGTAAAATTTTCATCCTGTTATTTTAAGGAGTGGGAGGTGCATGGAAGGCGGCTGACGTGGAACCCGGGTCCACCGTGGCCATATTTGGTCTTGGCGCAGTTGGCTTAGCGGTAAATAATAACAATTATTATTATTATTATTATTGCACTTATAAATTCAGATTCATGTGGTAAACGCAGGCAGCAGAAGGAGCGAGGATGCAAGGAGCAGGGAGAATCATTGGCGTCGACGTCAATCCTGAAAAATTTGAAATCGGTCATTTTTTTTTCTTTCTTAAATTAAATTAACACTAAAATCTTTCTTTCTGTATCTTCATGGATCCGAACTCAAAATTTTGGCGGTTTTGTTTGTTCAGGGAAGAAGTTTGGAATTACAGATTTCGTCAACAGCAAAGAGATTGGAGACCGATCTATCAGCGAGGTTTGCGTCCATTCTGTTAAATTACATGTGTTGATTGATATAGATCATTAACGTGCTTAATGGTATAGGTGATAAAGGAGATGACCGGCGGTGGCGCGGATTATTGCTTCGAGTGTGTTGGGCTGGCGTCGCTGATGGCTGATGCTTTCGAGAGCTCTCGCTCGGTGAGTCGATTGTCAGTAAACCTGAATGAATGAATACAATTTAGAGAATAATAAATTCACGATGCTACAAGGAACGAAGATTGTTAACCATTTCTGCCTAACAATTTTGCTGGTAGGGTTGGGGCAAGACGATCATACTTGGAGTGGAAAAGCATGGGTCGCCGATCAGTGTAAACTGTAGGGAAATCCTAAGAGGAAGGAGCATCATGGGAGCTTTCATGGGGGGAATGAAACCAAAAACTGACATCCCAATTCTGATGGAAAAATACATAAGAAAGGTATTCGACTCCTGCAGCACTCCACTACATAATTGAATGGATTTGTTTTAAACTTGTTTTTTTTGTTCCTTTCAATTTCTATCTGTGGATCTGCAGGAACTTAACTTGGATGATTTCATAACTCATGAAGTTGGTTTCGAGGACATAAACAAAGCATTTGAGTTGCTGGAGGAAGGAAAGAGCATCAGGTGCACCATCTGGATGGATAGATAAATTTATGAACGACAATGTATAATAAAAGCATTTGTTGCATCCAAATATCTCTAAAACCTTTTCATAAACCATGCTTTCAAACATCGTAGAAAAGGTGTTTTAGCAATAATGGTGAAATCAGTTGTTTCGAGTATGCAAAGTTTAGGAAATTTCACCAATTTAGATTGTGATGAGTATTGATCGTTCTCAGATCAAATGCCAAGGAAAGGAAACACTGATCTCACTAGAAACTCCATGTGCAAGCAGATAATGCAATATTGTATCCATCAATCTAACATTCTTCCACATTCACCTCAGTAAGGGAATTCTTTAGCAGAAATAAGAAGTTGAACAATGAAGAACTGACAACTCATCATCTGTTGCAGTTCCATGATCTATTTGTTTTAAATGAGGAAATCAATAGTTTACCTTGTTTCTAATTCAACTGATTTATTCTTACGTTTGCACAACAGCTGCATTTGCTTCTTCAGTTATGACTTGTGGCTATTGTTACTGTTTTGTCCCGTTCATGACTGAAACCATTCACATGATTGGTTATGAACAAGGTAGAAATTCTCCTATTTCTAGTCGAGATCTGTACTGATATCAGGATTTGGGATGCAGTTAGGAAATAATATCTTGGTTTCAAGGAACAAGATGACAACTAATCTACATATAGTTGGTTTCTTTAACTGTTTGAATTCATTGATCTAGTGTGGTATGGAAAACATTGCTCTAATTTTGGATGTAATCTCTCTCTTACCAAGTCATAAAAATGAACCAGAGTTGCATCACTGAATGATATATTCCCGTCTTTGTTTGTTTGTTTTCATTCATAACTAAACATGAGAAATTTGCAAAAAAAATAATAAAAAATCAAAGAAGAATGAATCTAAGAAGATCAAGCAAAACAAGTTGAAGCAATCTATCTTATGTGGTGATAAAGGGGGACCTACTAAGCGCGGATCAAAGGATAGAGATAACAGTCAACGTGGAGGTCAAAGTCAAAGTGATCAACACCCGGATGCCAAAGGGCTCACCTATGGTGGCCGAGCAGAGGTCGACTACAATGGTCGATCAGTGCGGACAGTGTCGATCGGCAAGAGGCTTGTCTGAGCCGACCCCCGTCTAGCTCAGAATAATAGGGTAAGATCGCTAGACGCTCACTGCAGATCAGCAGAATGCTAAGGTCACCGAAACACTTGTCCGAACGGAAGGAGATAAGCTATTATACCCAGTCACCACAAGAAAGAATAGCCGAGGCCGATCGCGCGGAGGAGTTCCAGCCGAGCGGACCAAGGCACTAAATAAAGGGGATCCATATACTGGTGGAGGTACGAGTTATTCACTATTAACATCTGTATCTACTGTTGCTCCATCTTTTTCCTCTTTTCGATAACTGACTTGAGTGTCAGAGGGCTAACGCCGAGGACTCCTTCCCTGGCTCGATACTGACATTTCTTGTGTTGTAGAGCGGAGCGGAGACAACATCCAGTCAATGCAGCAATCAAATCCCCAGCTTGCCATCTCCACGATTGTCGAACATGATTATATTGGCGTCGTCTGTGGAAACGTAGCCTGCATCCGAAACGCGAAGATGGAGGACGCTGGACAACTCGCCACGGTGACTTTGACAAATGAGGAGCTGGATATACTGATACAAGCTCAAGCGGCAAAAATAGTGGAGCAACAACAGTAACGGGCGCTTGCCGATCGCCAGGTACAGGAGCCCCCCGCCTTAGCAACAGGTCATTAAGCCAGATATAAAGACCGAGTGGAGCATGTACCCGTTCGGGGACAAAGTAAGAAGTCGACTAGCACATACGGAGACGTGCCCAACGCGCCGATCCCCTTCCATCGAGCACTGTTCCACACTCCAACAGAGGAGCTAGGCCGAGCGGATGAGGAACGAGGATCCTCCTCGGAAAACGTGCCCATTCGGGACCCGCGTAAAGGGAAAGCACCAAGGAATGATGATTCTCCCGAGCGGATTAATAAACAGTTCTCTCAGGGAATCTTGGACAACCCTCTTTCGAAGCAATACACTCCGTTGACGATCAGTCATCGAAAACAAAGAAATCGAGAAGACGCAACCCACAGATTCAACGTAGAAAAGAGAAGAACCTTATTGAGAAAGGTCACTGGAGAAGAAGAGGAGAAGAAACGTCGCAGAGACTGCTCGAAGACGAAAGCATCAGGCATAGTGAAGATGACAGCGAGCAGATGGAGGTTTATAAACATCGTGGTCGATCACTTAGAGCCGTCTGATCGAGGGTTGCAAAAAACAAGGACAAAATCTAACTGTGGAATTTGAAAAGGTGCCTGTCACATCAGCAGCAGATATCCGCTTATCACATCAAACGTGCAGCGGTAGAAGACAGGACATGTGGCAGTTGACTATGGGAGGGTTTTAATTGTAGGATCCAAAAGAATTTAGATATCTCCACAATAGCATGATATTGTCCACTTTGGGCCTAAGCCCTCATGGTTTTGCTCTTGGGCTCTACCCAAAAGGCCTCATGCCAATGGAGATATCTTTTCTCTTATAAACCCATGATCTTTCCCATGTGTTTCCAATATGGGACTATGTTTACAACCTTGCAACCCCAACAATCCCCCCCTCAAACAAAGGACCATAGGCTTCCCACGTCTGATCCTCGACCCACCAGGTCTACCTGCCCCTCAGTCCACCCGACCTACTAGGACTTCCTTGCCTAGCCGCAACTAGGACTTCCTGCCTGGTGTCTGGTCCTCTTGATCCGAACATAGGAGCCTCCACTTTCTTTGTTTGAGGTCAATATTGTACCCACATGGTTCAATCAGACCATAGCTCTTGTGCACAGTCGGCGGTTAAACCTTCTGCAGTCAGGGCTCTGATACCAATTGTAGGATCCAAAAGAATTTAGATATCTCCACAATAGCATGATATTGTCCACTTTGGGCCTAAGCCCTCATGGTTTTGCTCTTGGGCTCTACCCAAAAGGCCTCATGCTAATGGAGATATCTTTTCTCTTATAAACCCATGATCTTTCCCATGTGTTTCCAATATGGGACTATGTTTGCAACCTTGCAACCCCAACATTAATGAGACTTAATTAAAAGGTATGGTCGTGTGCTTAGCCCGTTTTCTAGAATTTTGGATGACGTAAGCCACTATGAAAGGGCGCTCATCCGAGAAAGCGTAGAGAGGGAAAAATTCCCCAAGTGTCGTCGTCAACCATCTTGATCGGCACAGATATTTGTCTATGAGGTAGCCGAGCGGCAAATCCACCACAGGCTTTGAAGATTGTGTGATCCGATCAAGAGTTCGAGTTCAAAGAAAGCAATGGTCGGTCGCCGGTCGGTGAATTAGGCCTTCAAGTCAGCGATAAACTTTGACGTTCATTACGTCCGAACGGTGGTTAGGAGATATGAGCCGACCATAATCCAAGCACAGAGAGTGTCCGATCGGCGGAGGTCACCCAAGGCACTACTCGTTTAGTCAATCGGACTTGCAGCCTCCTTCAACTAGACTTGAGGGGAATACTTGTAATGCGGTGATAAAGAGGGGCCCACTAAGCGCGAGTCAAAGGACGGAGATAGCAGGCGACATGGAGATCAAAGTCAAGGTGGTCAACGGTCGGATGTCAAAGGACTCACCTATGGTGGCCAAGCAGAGGTCGAGTACAATAACCGATTGGTGCGGGCAATGTTCGATCCGCAAGAGGCTTGTCCGAACCGACCCCCGTCTAGCTCGGAACAATAGGGCAAGATCGCCAGATGCTCACTGCAGATCAGCAGAATGTTAAGGTCACCGAAACGCTTGTCTGAGTGGAAGGAGATAAGCTACTATACCCAGTCACTACAAGCAAGAACAATCGAGGTCAACCGAGTGGAGGAGTCCCAGCCGAGCAACTACCTCGCTCGGCAGAACAGTGGGATCATTGTTGTATCTCTCAATACCATTCTGAGAGATAGTATGACGGAAGCTTCTACTGTCTTGTCAGGGATATGTGTTGGTTGCTACTCGAAAAACCTAATAGTTCCACTGTACAAAAATTTTTGTACAAAGGTCTGAACCTTTTCCTAGCTACCATGTGTTCTTTTAAATTAAACTCGGATCACCTGCGGAACTTAACACATTTGATCCTAAGTTTAATTTATTTGTTCTTTTAAGTTTACACTTGGATCTCCTGCGGAACTTAACACGTTCGATCCAAATCACCAAGGTTATTAATTCCATTAAATATTAATTTCCAAAATTGGCTTCCAGGACTGCATGGCGAGGCACATAGTCTTCTTGGATATGGGAACAACCACCACCGCCTAGACAAAGCCTTTTAAGGAAAGCTAATATTTAATTTCCTTAAATAACTTTAGGTCAACCAAAAGGAACAATCAAATCACAAGGAAGAGAAAAACAAAAGAACACAACATCGAAAACTAATTCGAAATACTAGAATCGCATGCCTCTTGTATTTGGTATTTTTACAAAGAAATAAAACTAGTATGATGCGGAAATTAAATACTAGTGTACCTTTTCTTTTGCAAGCAAAAAAACCTCTAGGTCTTCTACCGTATTCCTCTTCTAACCTCGGACGTTATGTGGGCAACGATCTTCCGAGATGAGAAACCACCAAAGTACCTTCTTCTCCTCCTTGCAAGGTTCGGCCACAACAAAAGCACCTCCAAAGATGAAGAGATTCAACCACCACCAATGCTCCAAGGGATGCTAGAAAAGAGACTTCTTTTCTCTCCTTCTTCTCCTTCATAGATCCGGCCACCAAAGCTATCTCCACCAAGAGAAGGTTTCGACCACACAAAGGAGAGAAGAGGAAAAGGAGAGGCCGGCCACACCCAAGGAGAAAAGAGAGGAAAAATAGAATAGAGTCGTTCGCAATGAAGACTCATCTACCCCCTCTTTTATAATCCTTGGTCTTGGCAAATAAGGAAAATTTAATAAAAACTTCCTTAATTCTTTTGCCATTAAAAAGGAAAATTTATTTAATTAAAACAATTTTCTTCTCATCAATTATAATGGTCGGCCATATTAGAGCTACAAACAAGGAGAGTTTTAATTAATTAAAACTTCCTAATTTGTCTCCAGAAATTTATAAAAAATTTCTCCAATAATTTTCTTCCCTTCATGATTGGTAAAAAGGAAATTTTATAAATTAAAATCTTTCTTTTAAACATGTGGATAAAAAAAAAGTTATCTCTAAAAATTAAAATCTCTTTTAATCTACAAATAAGGAAAGATATCAATTCTTTTATTAATCTCTTGTAGAAACTTATAAAAGAGAATATTTAATTTTTAAACTCTCTTTTAAATCATGAACATGGTTAAAAAGAAAAGTTTTCTTAAAATTTAAAATCCACCTTTTAATCAACAAATAAGGAAAGATTTCAAATTTTAAACTCTCTTTTAAACATGTAGATGATTTACAAATAAGGAAAGTTTTTACCAAAAATTAAAACCATCCTTTTAATCTACAAATAAGGAAAGATATTAATCTCTTCTCTTAATCTTTTGTAGAAAGGTATAAAAGGAAATTTTTAAATTTTAAACTCTCTTTTAAAAACATGATATCCACATAAGAAATAATTTTAATAAAAATCATTTTTAATATTCTAGTGGCTGACCACCTAAGCTTGGGACCCAAGCTTTGGCCGACCACCAACTTGGCTCATCCACTTGGTCTTGGTCGGCCCTAGCTTGGGTTCCAAGCTAGCTTGGTCGGCCCCATTGGATGGGTAAGAAGGTGGGTATGTGGTGGGTATAAATCTATATACAAGAGGCTACGATAGGGACCGAGAGGAGGAATTGGTTTTGGTCTCCCGATGAAATTAAGCATCCCGTGTTCGCCCCGAACACACAACTTAATTTCATCAATAATAATTCATTGCACTAAAGAACTATTATTGAACTACCGCACCAATCCCAAATTATATTTTTGGGCTCCTTCTTATTATGAGTGTGTTAGTCTCCCTGTGTTTAAGATAACAAATGTCCACTAATTAAGTAAGCTACTAACAACTCACTTAATTAATATCTAGCTCCAAGAGTAGTACCACTCAACTTCATCGTCATGTCGAACTAAGTCCACCTGCAGAGTTTAACATGACAATTCTTATGAGCTCCTCTTGGGGGCATTCTCAACCTAGATTACTAGGACACAGTTTCCTTCTATAATCAACAACACACACTATAAGTGATATCATTTCTCAACTTATCGGGCTTACTGATTTATCAAACTGAATCTCACCCATTGATAAATTAAAGAAATAAATATCAAATATATGTGCTTGTTATTATATTAGGATTAAGAGCACACACTTCCATAATAACTGAGGTCTTTGTTCCTTTATAAAGTCAGTATAAAAAGAAACGACTTCTAATGGTCCTACTCAATACACTCTAAGTGTACTAGTGTAATTATATAGTTAAGATAAACTAATACCTAATTACACTACGACCTTCCAATGGTTTGTTTCTTTCCATCTTGGTCATGAGCTACTGTTTATAATTTATAAGGTACTGATAACATGATCCTCTGTGTGTGACACCACACACCATGTTATATACAATATAAATTAATTGAACAACTACATTTATCATAAATGTAGACATTTGATCAATGTGATTCTTATTTCTAGATAAATGTTTATACCAAAAGCTAGACTTTTAGTATACATCCTAACAATCTCCCACTTATACTAAAAGACTAAGCTGTTATATCTGCTGCCATACATCTGATTCCCAACCCTTCAATATGCCCATCAAAAGCTCTTGCCTTAAGGGCCTTAGTGAAAAGATCTATAGGTTATCATTTGATGCAATCTAGGCAGCAACAACTTCTCCTCGTTTATACGATTTCTCGTATTGGGTGGTACTTGCGCTCTATTGTGTTTACTTGCCTTATAGACTCATGGTTTCTTCGAGTTTGCTACTGCACCACTATTATTACAATAAATTGTAATAATCTTTGGACAAACCAGAAAACATATCTAAGTTTATCTTGAGGTTATTAAGTCATTCAGCTTTTATGACTACCTCAGAGGCTTGCCATATACTCAGCTTCTATAGTGGAGTCCAGAAAAATACCTATGCTTATCACTCTTCCATAGTTATGACTTTACCTCCTAAAGTAAACACAAAACCCCAAGGTTGACTTACTATTATCCCTATCCGATTGGAAGTCAAAATCTGTGCAACCCACAGTGACCAAATTAACTGCCTTGTAAGCTAGCATATAATCTTTAGTGCCTCTAAAGTACTTCAATATATGCTTTACTGCAGTCCAATGTCCTTGTCTAGGGTTACTTTGATATCTGCTAACTATGCCCTTGGCAAAACAGATTTCTGATCTCGTACACAGCATTGCATACATTAGGCTTCCCACAACCAAAGCATAAGGAACTGCCTTCATGTCCTTTATCTCCTTTGATGTCTTCAGAGACATCTCTTTAGATAAAGATACTCCATGCCTAAAAGGTAAGAAACCTTTCTTAGAGTTCTGCATGCTAAACGAGAAAGGATTGTATGAAGCTCGGGATAAGCACAACATTCTTTTCTTGCGATCCCTTATGTCTTTGATCCCAAGAATGTGTGCACATTTTCCTAAGTTCTTCATATCGAATTGTTTGGACAACCATACCCTTACTTCCGACAACACTTTGATATTGTTTCCAACTACCAAAAATGTCATCTGCGTATAGTACAAGAAATACCACCACGTTTCCATCACACTTTACAAAACTCATTCGGTTATAAAATAAACCCATAATTCTGGATTACTTTATTAAACCGAATATACCAAGATCTTGAAGTTTTACTTCAGTCCATAGACTGATTAAGTTTTCACACAAGATGCTCTTTGCTCTTTGCAATGAACCTTTCTGGTTTCTTTATATGGATGTTTTCTTCAAGACTTCCGTTAAGGAAAACTGTCTTGACATCCACTTGCCAAATCTCATAATCCATATGAGCAACAATAGATAAAGGAATCCAGATAGACTTTAAGCATGGCTACCGGTAAAAGGTTTCCCTTTTCAACAAGCCTTGCTTTGAAAGTATACACCTTCCTGTCTGTCCTTCCTTTTCTATGGCTTTTACACCATTTGATGATTTTTCAAGCTTCCAGACTTTATTAGAATACATATATTCTAATTCTTTATTGCTTTTTGCCAAGATGTTGCATCTTTATCTTAGAGTGTTTTGTCATATGTCTGGGGATCAGGTTCATGTTTACTTTAGATCAAGTCCGAAAACTCTCTCAAAAACATGAATCTCTCAGGTTGCCTCACAACCCTCCCATTACAACGAGGCATTGTCTGTTGTTGTAATACATGTTGCAGTTTCCTTGTGGTATCTCATCTTGTATAATTGGTATTAGATTAGACATGTCCTTTATTATTTCCTTAAGAACAAATTTACTTATGGGCACGTGGTTTATTACATAGTCCTTTTTCTAAAAATCGGTCATTGATGTTAACAATGACCTTCAGATTTTTAAGACTATAAACCTACTTTCATTTCTCTAGGATAACCCACAAACAAGTGAATTCCTGTCCAACTTATCATTATCTCTCTTCAGCATATGTGCTGGACTATCCGAATCTGAATATACTTCAAAATAGGCTTACGCCTATTCAGCAATTCTATATGAGTAGAGAGTTCTGACTTTGGAAGGTACTATGTTCACTTCCGTTTCCAGAGCATATCCTTAAAATGAATTTGGTAATTTTCTAAATAACTCATCATCAATCTACTTATTTCCATAAGAGTCCTATACCTTCCTTTTTCTACACCATTCTGTTGGGGTGTACCAGGTGTAGTTAGTTGAGATTGAATCTCTACTTCTGATAAGTGACTCCTAAATTCTCCTAAGAGGTACTTGCCACTACGATCTCACCGTAGTGTTTTGATACTTTTACTTTAACGTTTCTCCACATCAGCCTTGTACTCTTTGAACTAATCAAAGCACTTAGACTTGCGGCACATCAAGTAAATGTATCCGTATCTCAAATATTTGAAACAACCTCTTGCCTGGAAAGTCAAAGGTCTTCACAAATCAGAATGAACCTATTCTTATATACCTTTGGCTCCAAGCCCCTTAGACTTAAAAGCTTCTTGGTTATTTTTCCTTCCAAATAAGACTCGCAGGTTGAAAAATTTTCCTCTACTAATGAACCCAAAAGTTCATCAGCTACCAATGAATCCTACTCAATTTAATATAACCTAGCCTTAGATGCCAAAGATATAATTAGTTCATTTCCGAAGGTTGCTTTCTCTTAAAGTTAGAAGATGTGTTACTAATTTCCATTTGTTGCATCGTGAGAGTTATTGGATTTATAAATTGTCAACCAACGTACCAGAACAGATAACTTCCCTCTTTTTCTTAACAACTTTAAAAGAGGCAGAATATCAAGTTCTTTGAATAGTTTAGAAACTGAAAATTAGTTCTTTCTAAACTTGGTACGTAAAGACAATTACTTAAAATCCATATTTTATTCTTATCAAAGGATAAACATCTCCCATTGCAACAACTGTCACAATTACAGCAGTGCCCATGTGGACGGTGTTTTTATTTTCATTTAGCTGTCGGGTTTCCTGGAACCCTGCAATGAATTGCGGACATGATTAATGACATCTGTATCTACACTCCAGGTTCTAGTAGATAATGTTGGTGCGGGTAGCACTAACGGTCTAACCCAGGTTTTGATGAATGACAAATAGGTTAAGTTAGTTGTGTTGTTGTCTGACACTTTGATCAAGTGTGCAGGAAAAGTCCAGCTAGGTCGACGGGCTGACCGGATAGCTGGCGAGAAGTCCAAGCGGGTCGACGGGCTGACCGGACGCTTGGCGAGAAGTCCAGCTAGGTCGACGGGCTGACCGGATAGCTGGTGAGAAGTCCAGCGGGTCGAATGGCTGACCGGAAGTCCAGACGGGTCGACGGGCTGACCGGACGTCTAGCAGGTCAGTGAGGTAAGTCACTGGAGGGGAGTGACTGTGAGGACGCGTTCCCGGGAAGGGGACATTAGGCGTCGATCCGGCTTAGATCCATTTCGGATGTCTAAGTCGAGATCGTGACTAGATTCCGATCTCGGAAAGACGGAATCTAAGTCATACTATCTTTATCTATCTATTGAACTTTAAGTGTGCTAACCATTTGTTTTACAGGATATATATTTGCCTCGGACTAACCTTGTTTTGCAGGAAAAAGGAGTCTTTTCTGGAACAAGGTGGTCGCCCGAGAGGATCGGCGCCCGGGCAATTTTATCCGACACCTCGCCGCCACGTGGAGCATCTTGATTTGGCGATTCGTCACTCAGGCGCCGGGGATCCAGGCGCGCGGCATATAAAAGCCCAGAGCTTCAGAATCAACTTTGACTGAGAACTCTTCTGCTGATCTTGCTGCTCGACGTTCAAGTGCGACGCCAACAACGCTCCGACAAAAGTGCTCTTCCGGTTTTTGTTTAATTTTCTTTTTGTCGGTATTGCTTTATTATTACTAGCATCTCCTTTACTTTTTCTGTAATCATATTTCGACTTGCTAGTGATTGCCCAACGAAAGTGGTCAAGGACCACGGGCCTTCGAGTAGGAGTCATCACAGGCTCCGAACGAAGTAAAATCAATTGTGTTCATTTACTTTTCCGCTGCGTACTTTTACACTCGAATTTTCGAATCGATATTCACCCCCCTCCCCCTCTATCGAATCTAACGATCCTACAGATAACACCACTAAACAAGTTTCAACTAATGAATTAAATACACCTATATTGTTATTAGTTCTAAGAAGACAGTTTATCTTAATGTCCAAGTCCTATTTCCAATCATTATAATTGGGACTACTAAGTCTTTTCTATAGTATAACAACTAGGGAATTGACAAACATTTTAAATCCTAAGAATCACAAAAATATTTGATCAAGATCAATTCCTTAAAATCCCCATGAATTTTGTATGTCACGATAATGTGGACGTATACAAAATCAAAGAGGAGATTTTATTCATTAATTTTATTATCTCATCAACTTTACTTTATGAGGAATAAAATTAATAGTTGATCTGTGTTTGATCAAATATTTGATCAAAACTTTTGAATTTAAAATAACATTGATTTCTCAAACAATATTATTTAAATTCACCAACACCTCAAACACCGTGAATTTTGCATGCCACGATAGTGTGGACGTATACAAAATTAAACATTTGTAAGAGGAGGGGTTTACCCATTAATTATCTTGTCAATAAATCTTTATGACAAAATAAAATTACCTCAAACACTGTGAATTTTGTATGCCACGATAGTGTGGACGTATACAAAATCAAACATTTGTAAGAGGAGTTTTTAATTTTATTATCTTGTCAACCTATTTATTTGACAAATTAATAGCTGGTTTTCTTCGGTCACACAAATAATAGCAGTGACTCCGATGGGGAGGATACTATTAGACGTGCCTAAGTGTATACCATTACTTGACACTAAGTCCATTAATAAAATTGTGCCCCTTCCGATGGGGAAGATCACACGCTCTTAATTAACTTCCTATAGTCATCCAAAATGGAAGTTTAATCTAGTGATTCGCAAACAAGCTCATCCGATATGGAGGAAGGCACTCAGAGCCAACGCGCAAGCTTGTTGCATCACTTATAAACCAGTAATGGAGACCGTGGAATTTATTAAAAAATAAATCCCTCTCCCACTTAGTTATTTAAAGTGAGGAATTTTGACTATGCTAGCCTACTTAACATGCATACTAACAAGCACACACAGCACAGCATAAAAAGCAATAAATAGACAAATTAATTTTCGACTATTATGGTTTTTATCTATTGTTGTCCTCTGTGTGTCACCAACCCTAGCTGCTGCCATCTTTGGCCACCGCCACCGGGTCTAGTTGTCGCATCCATCTTGCTCCTTGTTCCGCTGCGCCTCTGGTCCTCAAAAGGTTCTACGCCTTGCAAGATTCGATCCGCGACATAAATAGAATTTTACATTTTTCGATCCTATATTCCTCGAAGGAATGTACTTGTAAACTAGATCGAACATAAAATAAAATTTACATCCATCGATCCTATATTCCATAAAAGGAATGTAAATGTAACTAGATCAAAAAATAAAATCCTAATAAAACTAAATACAGCTCCTGCTGTATTTTATAATACAATCATGCACACACAATAAAATGCTCTTGAGATGTCCAAGGGTCTAATCACACACACAATATCTATAAGCCATAATAGTTGGATCCTGCATCCACAAAGTTAGCACATCCTACTATTATCCTGCCTAAATTATGTATGACATGTGCATAATTAAACTAATACCAAATACATAGAGGCAAAACCCTAGCTCTAATACCAATTGTTGGTTGCTACTCGGAAAACCTTATGGTTCCACTGTACAAAAATTTTTGTACAAAGGTATGAACCTTTTCCTAGCTACCATGTGTTCTTTTAAATTAAACTCGGATCACCTGCGGAACTTAACACGTTTGATCCTAAGTTTAATTTATTTGTTCTTTTAAGTTTAGACTTGGATCTCCTGCGGAACTTAACACGTTCGATCCAAATCACCTAGGTTATTAATTCCATTAAATATTAATTTCCAAAATTGGCTTCCAGGACTGCATGGCGAGGCACATGGCCTTCTTGGATATGGGAATAACCACCACCGCCTAGACAAAGCCTTTTAAGGAAAGCTAATATTTAATTTCCTTAAATAACTTTAGGTCAACCAAAAGGAACAATCAAATCACAAGGAAAAGAAAAACAAAAGAACACAACATCAAAAACTAATTCGAAATACTAGAATCGCATGCCTCTTGTATTTGGTATTTTTACAAAGAAATAAAACTAGTATAATGCGGAAATTAAATACTAGTGTACCTTTTTTTTTGCAAGCAAAAAAACCTCTAGGTCTTCTACCGTATTCCTCTTCTAACCTCGGACGTTGTGTGGGCAACGATCTTCCGAGATGAGAAACCACCAAAGTACCTTCTTCTCCTCCTTGCAAGGTTCGGCCACAACAAAAACACCTCCAAGGATGAAGAGATTCAACCACCACCAATGCTCCAAGGGATGCTAGAAAAGAGACTTCTTTTCTCTCCTTCTTCTCCTTCTTAGATCCGGCCACCAAATTTATCTCCACCAAGAGAAGGTTTCGGCCACACAAAGGAGAGAAGAGGAAAAGGAGAGGCCGGCCACACCCAAGGAGAAAAGAGAGGAAAAATAGAATAGAGTCGTTCGCAATGAAGCCTCCTCTATCCCCTCTTTTATAATCCTTGGTCTTGACAAATAAGGAAATTTTAATAAAAACTTCCTTAATTCTTTTGCCATTGAAAAGAAAAATTTATTTAATTAAAAACAATTTTCTTCTCATCAATTATAATGGTCGGCCATATTAGAGCTACAAACAAGGAGAGTTTTAATTAATTAAAACTTCATAATTTGTCTCCAGAAATTTATAAAAAATTTCTCCAATAATTTTTATCCCTTCATGATTGGTAAAAAGGAAATTTTATAAATTAAAATCTTTCTTTTAAACATGTGGATAAAAAGAAAGTTATCTCTAAAAATTAAAATCTCTTTTAATCTACAAATAAGGAAAGATATCAATTCTTTTCTTAATCTCTTGTAGAAACTTATAAAAGAGAATATTTAATTTTTAAACTCTCTTTTAAATCATGAACATGGTTAAAAAGAAAAGTTTTCTTAAAATTTAAAATCCATCTTTTAATCAACAAATAAGGAAAGATTTCAAATTTTAAACTCTCTTTTAAACATGTAGATGATTTACAAATAAGGAAAGTTTTTACCAAAAATTAAAACCATCCTTTTAATCTACAAATAAGGAAAGATATTAATCTCTTCTCTTAATCTTTTGTAGAAAGGTATAAAAGGAAATTTTTAAATTTTAAACTCTCTTTTAAAAACATGATATCCACATAAGAAATAATTTTAATAAAAATCCTTTTTAATATTCTAGTGGTCGACCACCTAAGCTTGGGACCCAAGCTTTGGCCGGCCACCAACTTGGCTCATCCACTTGGTCTTGGCCGGCCCTAGCTTGGGTTCCAAGCTAGCTTGGTCGGCCCCATTGGATGGGTAAGAAGGTGGGTATGTGGTGGGTATAAATCTATATACAAGAGGCTACGATAGGGACCGAGAGGAGGAATTGGTTTTGGTCTCCCGATGAAATTAAGCATCCCGTATTCGCCCCGAACACACAACTTAATTTCATCAATAATAATTCATTGCACTAAAGAACTATTATTGAACTACCGCACCAATCCCAAATTACATTTTTGGGCTCCTTCTTATTATGAGTGTGTTAGTCTCCCTGTGTTTAAGATAACAAATGTCCACTAATTAAGTAAGCTACTAACAACTCACTTAATTAATATATAGCTCCAAGAGTAGTACCACTCAACTTCATCGTCATGTCGAACTAAGTCCACCTGCAGAGTTTAACATGACAATCCTTATGAGCTCCTCTTGGGGGCATTCTCAACCTAAATTACTAGGACATAGTTTCCTTCTATAATCAACAACACACACTATAAGTGATATCATTTCCCAACTTATCGGGCTTATTGATTTATCAAAATAAATCTCACCCATTGATAAATTAAAGAAATAAATATCAAATATATGTGCTTGTTATTATATTAGGATTAAGAGCACACACTTCCATAATAACTGAGGTTTTTGTTCCTTTATAAAGTCAGTATAAAAAGAAACGACCTCTAATGGTTCTACTCAATACACTCTAAGTGTACTAGTGTAATTATATAGTTAAGATAAACTAATACCTAATTACACTACGACCTTCCAATGGTTTGTTCCTTTCCATTTTGGTCATGAGCTATTGTTTATAATTTATAAAGTACTGATAACATGATCCTCTGTGTGTGACACCACACACCATGTTATATACAATATAAATCAATTGAACAACTACATTTATCATAAATGTAGACATTTGATCAATGTTATTCTTATTTCTAGATAAATGTTTATATCAAAAGTTAGACTTTTAGTATACATCCTAACAATATGCATGTCCTGTTAAGGTATGGTGTCAGAGACACTTTCTCGACATTTCCTTTCATGGGATGAATTGGAAAACATGCCTACGACCAATTGGAGAATGTGCTCACGTCTCAAGATAAGTGCGTACGTCGCACACCGGGGCACTATATAAAGAGGGTCCATACACCGACAGAAGTATGCGTTATTTACTATTCATGCATGTGTCTATTGTTGCTCAATCTTTTTCTTTTTTCCGATGACTGACTTGAGCGTCAGAAGGTCAACGCCGGAGATTCCTTCCCTGGCTCGGTACTGACGTTTCTTGTGTTGTAAAGTGGAGCGGAGTCAACATCCAGTCAACGCGACAGTCACATCCCCAACTTGCTATTTCCATGATTTTCGGACAGGATCACCATCTTATAAGGAATAGTTCAAGATTCCTATTTTATCTCCAACAAATGACTGAATCAAGTCTCCTGTATGTTTTAACATCCATTTGTAAACCTCTATAGAAAGAGGTATCTACAATGCAGTTAGGCAAATCCAAAACCATACAAATATCGAGTTCTTAGGAGCAATATTTTTTTTATTTCCCCAACCTATCAATGAGTTAAAAAGATGACGTCCTTACTAAACCTTGCCTGAAATTTCCTTCATGGTTTGTTCTCCTTTTCCTTAGAATTTGCATAGAATTTTACTTAAACGTAGTCTAAACTTTATCTAATTAATCCTTTTTTCACTTAAAGCTCACTCTGCCCTCCAGCCTTAGTCTCTACCAAGTCTAGCTAGCTAGCTCCACAATCATCCAGCTATAGATTTCCAATTCATGATCAAGCAAAGTTAAACAACTCAACCTGTCAATTACATCCACGCATAATTTGTCAATATGCAAGATAACTAACACATGTCAGAGAGTCAATCTAGCTGTAAACGTACTGTATCTCTGTGCAAATTGCCAACCACTGAACCAACTCTGAAAGGGACTTAATACTAATGATTGGATTAGCATCTGTCCTATAGAACCGACACTGCACATACCTTACGAACTCCTACTGGCTAATTGCCCTATTTTAATCAGTAAACTAGACATCATGTGCGGTCACTAACTGCAAAACTTAAAGACTACAACGTAAACTTTTTAAGGCATTTAGTCAAACGGGAAAGTAGCATACAATAACAACTCCCCACGTCGAAATTATGAACGGATTATCATAAAATTATATCCTTCTAAAGTTTAAACCCCTCATCTTGACTCTCACACCTGTCAAGAGCTGGACCAGAACGCGATCTGCAGAGGCACCAAACATACCAAACTGCATTGCAGCAAAACGTGACCTGGGAGCCGAGTGAGCACCCTCCTCCCCCTTGCATTGCCCCGAAGCTTCAGCTCATGGCCGGACACAGCACGTTGTCCAGCAGATCACGGCACCGCGTCGTACAAGACTCTTTCCCTTCTGGGAGCGGAGCAGTGCGCTCGTTGGCCGTCCGATGCGTGATCGACGACGGCCAGCTCTTTACAGCTGGTTCCCAGGCGCCATGTGCTGTCTACCTGCACCAAAATTGTACATATCAATTTTAATATATTAATCGTATCTCAACGTGAAATTTAAAAAATTGCACCCGTTAATTTCGTACACCCCGCGCTGTCTGTTACGATTAATTTATTCCTCTACCGAAATAAATATTCTATTTCAGCATCAGACGTCCGATCACCATCAAACGGGTCCTGTTAGCAAAAAGAAATATTTATTTTTTTTAAAAAATAGAATAATGGAGGGAGTATGAAATCCGACCTGTACACGTTGCCCATCCGACGGCTGGAGATGAAAGTTGGGCTCGGATGTCAGTTTTGGAAAACCCACAAGGAAAGAAATAAACGGTCGCCCCTTTTAATTTCTTTCTTTATTCTCTCATCTTTCTTTTCTTTTGCTCGCCCCAAGCCGTTTCTTGTCTATAAAACTCTTCACGCGGACCACACCGCCTCTCAGCCTTCCCAATCTCGTCGTTGATCTCGCGGTGGTGATAATGGCCTCTTCCGCCTCGGTCTTCCTCGCCGTGGCGGCTCTCCTCGCCGTGGCGTGCTCCGCACAGGGCCCCAGCCCCGCTCCCCTCCGGCCTCCAGCCATAGCGCCCACGAGGCCCCCCGCCGTCGCCCCGATCTTTCCACCCCCGCCTCCGACCCCGACGCCGACCCCTCCCCCTTCCGTGGCTCCCGCCTCCCCTCCCCCGGCCGTCCCTCCGCCGTCCTCTCCCCCGGCGCGCGCCCCCACCTCCAATCCCCCATCGGTGGCTCCCGCCTCGTCCCCTCCCGCTCCGCCTCCGCCGCACACGATCGGTTTCCCACCAACCTCGCCGCCCGCCTCTCCGCCCACCTCGCCGCCGGGCAATAGCGCCAACTCCGCTGCCGTGAGCTGGATCGCCGTGGCTGGAGCCCTTGTCGCCGCCGCGGCCGCGTTCTAGATCCAGGTAGATCAACATCTCGCCGTGGGTTCTTGATCCGACGATCCCTACATTGTTTGGTTCTTTCTTTCTACCTCGTTGTGATTGTATGACATATTAATTTCTTTGTGGTGGCTGGCTTGTAATTTTCGGAGTTTGGACTTGCGGTGTACGGTTACTATTCTGTTTAGTTTAGTCTTGCTTTATTTTACGATTCCCATATCTGTTTCTTTCGAGTTTCGAGAATGGTGCGGTACGCGTGTCGCTGCCTCGGGTGACATACTGCCGTAGTGCAGGCCAGCAGCTATTGCGGGTGGAGATCGAGGTCATCTCGCATGCGTATCACGTGCAGCGGCGTCAATCATATTATAGAACTCGAAATCGCACACGATGTCTACCGGTAATTAGATAGAAATTTAATTTAAACCGGTAACAATTCTTAAATTAATTTTGCATTACATGTTAGAATCATCTCGACATTATAGTTGTTCCTACGCACAAAAAATATATACGATAGAAATGAAAAGAAACAATTAAACAAATCCTAATTTTTTTTTATATACAGGTATTAAACAAACCTTTTTTTTTTTTGCTTGACTGGATGGGTCATCAATTGATTATTTTCTTGATCACAATAATTTTTATATAGCCAAGAATGTACCTCAATTCATTGCATCATCATCAATCTTTTACATCAAATCATTTTCATACTAATGATGAATTGTAATTCATCAAAAGTGTGGATGCATTACTAATCTTTTCTTTTTAAATATTTAGCAATATATTTAAAAGTTAATTTAACTATTAATCAAAATGTGATCTCAATCACGCTCCCTTAAGTTTTCCTCTTGTCATGGAAAATTTTAAATTATCACGATTAAAGAATAAATTAAGTTTTTTAAAAAACTTAAATCCACCGTAAGCATATATGTGTATTTTCCAAAAATTTAAAACGATATTTATGTTTCCAGATACCTCCTAAATAATCTCATATTCTAACTTTACAATTAAAACGCCACGAGAAAATTTAAAATTTATCCGTCACGAGAAAAAGCGAAAAACAAAAAAATCTTAATATTTTCTTCCAGGCCACGTCAACGCCTACGTCATTTCTTCCCTCAATCACCTAAGAAACTACTTCCATGTGACCGTAGACTCAAAACCGATCTTATTTCCTTTATGCGGACGGTGCAATAAACCCAACGATTCGCGACAGAAAACAGAAATTGGTGTAATTTTGTTGTTATTTTATTCACGACAATCCCGTTCCCGTTTGCAGCGGTATGCGGTCGCATTTCCCTGCGGACGACGACCAAATACAACTCTCCTACCGGCGCACGTTAGCGGGCTTAATAAATTACAGAACGAACGCCAGCTTTATTTTTGTTCTTCTTTAATTTTAGTCTGAAAAATTCACGAAAAAAATCGAGAGAAGAAGCGTGCGGATGATTGCAGTAGCAAAATCTCTTCTCCTGGGATGTAAAGTTGGGCACGCCGATGGCGTCTCTCTCTAATCGAATCCTCTCGCCGGATTGCTACGCGCCGCTTCTCTCGCCGCCGGTTCCTCCCTCCCCCTCTATCAACTTCCGTGCTCACTCGTCCCTCATCCCCACCCTCCATATCGCCGCTGAATCCTTCTTGGCCCCGGCCTTCGTGTTCATCTTCGTCGCCCTCTGCATCCTCCACCGCCGCTGCCGCGGTCGCCGGACTGCCGCCGCACCCGATGCGGACCCCGAGGTCGCCTTCGAGGACGATGACGGCGAGGTCGACCACCACGTCTGGTACATCCGGACCGCGGGTCTCGATGATTCCACCATCGGGGCCATCGCCACGTGGACCTACAAGGCGGACGAGGGCGTACTCGGCTCGTCCCGCGGCGACTGCGCTGTGTGTCTCTCGGAGTTCCAAGATGGGGAGCTTCTCCGCCTCCTCCCTAAGTGCCACCACGCCTTCCACATTGGGTGTATTGATACTTGGCTCCGGTCCCATATCAATTGCCCTCTCTGCCGTGTGCCCGTAGTAACCCTAGTCTCAGCGGCCGGTGGTAGCGTTCGTGGAGCAAGTACTTCATCTTTTTCCTCTGTTTCATCCTCCCTTAGTTCGGCCGCGGATCAAGCCGGATCCAGTTCAGTCCCCTCTGGCCTAATGGATCACAATCAGATAGATGGGCGGACATCGGAGACTTGTCGCTACACCTTAGAAGTGGTACCGGCGGCTGAAAGATTGGAACTTGGAGCTGCTCCTGAAAACAGAAACATGATCAACCAATTTCCAGATTCTGAGATAGGAATGCCTGGTGATGTCGAGGGACAAGAGTTTCAACCCATACGGCGTTCATTTTCTATGAGTTCCTTCCCTCATCCTACTGCGCTGAACAGATTAGTGTTGGAAGAGAACATGAAGGAAGCCGGCCTGGGGGTGGAATTGGCTACTAAAACCTGGAGAAAGCAAGGCAACACTTCAAATGGCATCACCTCATTGCAGAAAGAAACTGGAAGATTTTTGTCAAGTACTAGTGAAAGGTTCTTCTCATCAAAACATGGGTGAGCCCGGAGTTCAGTTCTCCCACTACGATAGTCCTAAGATTCGAATAGCTTGTCACGCCAAGTATGCAATTTTGGATACAACAGTGGTTCTCAGCAGGTTGAGAGAGATGCACTTAGGTATAATGCTACCAAGGTGAAGAGTGGAAACATAGAACAAGAATCTTATCATCTGCGCAGAAGAAAATATGGAAGGCGAGCTGTGATAAGTTGAGCTTTGCCTGTTTTTCGAGTGTTCATATTTGTAAATATATGAATATATTTGAAGTTCGTTAAAGATTTGCAATTGCCTATATTGCAAAGTAATAGGGCAACTTTATTTGTGTTGTTTTTGCTGCTTGTATTCTAAATCTGGATCTTGGTTATCCATGCTCATGTAAGAGAAGCAAGATGCTAATCATCATGTGCTTTGTTGTTCCAGGACTTCAACTTCACACTGTTCGTCAATTATTGGGTAATGTGTGTCGTGATTATTTTCACAGAAGAGCAAATTTTATTACTACTTTCAATTATAAGCAAAATAAAATCAGCTGTGCATTACAGTGTCATAGTTGGTTCACAGAAAAGAAAATGTATTCTTTAATCTTTTTGGTCTGAAATTGTACTTGATCAACTTGGTTATTGCCGGGGAAACCTGTTGTTTGAGTCGATTCATTACTGGTTTTTTATTCCATACGTTTGTCATCTCATCACTAGGCCTAGTGTTATATCATTTTATTAGTATGTCTAATTCATATTTCATTCATCATTGTTTTTCACTTTTGGTTGCTCTGTCGCTGTGTTTCTGGTTATTCAGTTTGAATCATTTAATGAATGATTGGAAAATTGTGTAAATTTGCCTATGAATCGTCCTAGACTCGATAAGTGAACTTGTTACCTTCTTTAGACATCTTTTCTACCGCCATATCTGTTGCATGTAAGTGATCTGAATGGAAAAGAGGTGGAAGAGGAAAGAGGTTCCATTGTGAATGAGATTTTATCCCACATTGAGAGTTTCATGACATGTTGGTTGGTTTATATTGATTCACATGTGATACGGTGCATAGAAGTAGGGTTTGGTCAAGGGGACGTGACAGTCAGAAGTCAAGGGGCGTGACAATCTAAAGAATGAAACATGGCAATCAGAAGACACGGAGGTGTGACAGTCGGTATATGGAGTGGGACCACCTGAGGCCATCCGGTGTATGAAGCCAGAGAGGGATCTCCCGATCGGGAAACCAGGGTTGCGGCAAGGAGTGCGGTCAGGACCCAACCCGACCTGGCTTAACCGATCAGGGGTTGTTAAGCATACCTATGTCAGGGAATATGCACACTTGTTTACTTTTCTTCTTCCTTCGTACACTGTTTTTCTAGGGAAAAAGTACTTGACTTGGGCGTCGGAGGGCCTGTTCCGGGACTTTTTCTCTGGTTCTTGGTCTCTAACGTTTTGTGTGTTTGTCTGAGTGTGTACAGAGGTCTGATATCACCAGCACAGGCCCATCAGTTCTTCCAAGCCACGTGGGGGTCCGTTCTCTGAAGCTCGTGCGACCGCAACATCAGTCTCCTCCCAGTCATCACTAACGACACTTCATCTGACACAAACTCCGGACATGATTAATTTGGCGCCGTCTGTGGGAACTTCTTTGCCTGTTCTAGAGCGAAAAGATGGAGGACACCGACATGATTAACGTAACCATGATGGCCGAAGAATACGAGCTGTACAAAGAAGCCAAGAGGCAGGCAACCTCTGAAAAGCAGACGACTACTTCTTGACCTTACAAGATGCCGACAATTTCTGAGGAGCCGACCCATGCTTCTGATAGAGGGTCTAAAAGAAAGCAGTCTGAGGAGTTTCCCTCGGCCTTCAATCGAGAGCCTGGCCTCAATTACCATCACAAGGGCCCGAGCGGCTATAATAAGAAGGAGCGACCGCAGGCTTCTGAAGCAGAAAGCTTCCCGCCCAGGGATTCTAAAAAGGGTAAAGCTATAGTTCTCAAGGAGGAGCTCAGAATGGATCCCAAGGACCAAGTGTCCTTCTCTACAAGGGTGCTCTGTGAAAAGTTACCTAAGGGATACCGACCTCCTGCTATCGGTGAATATGGCAGTAGTCAGGACCCGAAAGATCATCTCCATAAGTTTAGGAATGCTGCCCAGTTGCATCAGTATAGTGATGCTATCAAGTGTCGAGTGTTCCTTAATACTTTATCTGGCTCGGTGCAAAAATGGTTTGACGAGTTATCGAACGGGTCCATCGCTTATTTCCATGATTTCAAGACAGTCTTCCTGCGCCACTTCGCCAGTAGCAGGAAGTACCAAAAGATGGATCACTGTCTTTTCACGCTCATGCAAGGGTCAGCCGAGCCCTTACGAAGTTATATCAAGCGTTTCAACCAGGTGGCTCAGGACGTTCCATCAGCCACCTCCGAAATATTGATGAATGCCTTCTCTCAAGGACTAGTAGAGGGGGAGTTCTTCCGGGACCTCATTCGGGATCCTGTAAAGAACTTTGACGAGATGCTGGGGAAGGCCGCCAGCTATATCAACATGGAGGAGGCTCAGGCTGCTCGACGAAAAGTAGACAAGGTGTCTACTTCCACTAACAAACTAGAAAAGAAGCCACCACAGCTGCCAGCCCAGTCTCTTCCATGTGCTCGGGACGTCCAACCACCCTTTGGTCCCAGTTTGGATACCCGACCAGTTCCGTGTGTAGCAGCTGCTCAAGCCCCAAGGCTTAGGCCGTGGGGACCACGCTACTGCACCTACCATCGCCCCCACACTCATGCCACTAGTGATTGTTTTCTGTTAGCCCAAGATTCTAGGCGTGCCGCTGAGCTAGACCTACCTCTGTCCGAAATTACGCCTAGGACTCAGCAAAGGCTACTGGCCAACCAACAGGATGTAGCTGGGGCCAGTCAACCCAACCGACCTCAGCCTGATTTGGCCAGACAAAGGAATCAACAGTCCGGTCACAACCAGGAGCCCGGGGAAGTTAGGGAAGCTAAAAATCAGGGCAACTCGATCGTCCAAGAAATCAGCATGATTTCCGGAGGGCTCACTGATGGAGATTCCACCAAGGCACGAAAGTCTCATGAGTGATGTGTAGAGGTACATACTGTAGGATGTAGTCAGGAGCAAGCGGTCGGGCTCGTAATCAGTTTCGGACTGTAAGATCTGGAGGGGTTAGAGCTTCCCCATGATGATGCTCTCATAATTAAGGTCGTTATAGCCAACAGTCGCGTGGCTAGAGTTTTCGTAGATACCGGGAGTTCTGTCAATGTGCTGTTCAAAAGTGCGTTTGAAACTATGCAAATCGATGGCAGTGAGCTTCAACTTGTGGCCACCTCATTGTATGGCTTCACCGGCAATGAAGTACACCCCATGGGCCAAATCAAGCTGGCGATATCTCTGGGTATTGAACCTTTGGTGCGGACAAGGAGGAGCACCTTCATCGTCGTGGATTCACCATCATCCTACAACGTCATCTTGGGGAGACCAGCGTTACATGAGTTTCGGGCAGCTATCTGCACTTTCCACCAAAAGATCAAATTTTCGGTAGGAGACTAGGTCGGGGAAGTAAGAGGAGATCAGTTGGTCTCCCGAAGGTATTACGTAGACATGGTAAAGGTAGAGGCTCGCAAAGCCCAAAGAACTCAAGACGGAAGGATCCACGTCATCCAAGAGGAGCCTTTGTCTATAATGGAGGAACCCCTCCCCTGGGAAGAAGTTCAACTGTATCCCGAGCGCCTTGAAAGTCTCACTCGCATATCCATTGATTTGCCCATGGAGGCCAAGGCGGACTTGGTCCAGTGTTTGATTCGCAATATGGACATTTTCGCTTGGTCTCCTGAGGAGCTACCCGGAGTCAAGCCCGAGGTGGTTGAGCATAAGTTACACCTCCTGCCTTACGCCCGACCAGTTAAGCAGAGAAGCGGAATTTCTCAACTGAGCAGAATAAGATCATCCGAGCTGAGGTAGAGCAGTTCAGGAAAACGGGTCACGTTAGAGAGGTACAGTTTCCATCCTGGCTCTCTAATATGGTCTTAGTTTCTGAGCCCAATAATAAGTGGAGGGTCTGCATCGACTTCCGCAATCTCAATCGCGTTATCCCCAAAGATTGTTATCCATTGCCCAGGATCGATCAAATGGTGGACTCAACCTCGGGGTGCGAAAGGATTTGCATGTTGGACGTCTACCAAGGTTATCATCAAATCCCTCTGGCACGGGAGGATCAAGAGAAGGTCAGTTTTATCACGACCGATGACACTTTTTGTTATACTATCATGCCCTTTGGACTAAGAAATGCAGGAGCAACCTATCAAAGGATGATGGATAAAATATTCAGAGAGCAGATAGGTCGTAATGTGAAGGTTTTTGTGGACGACATACTCATCAAGTCCGCCCTAGTAGTTAATCTGATTGCTGATGTTGAAGAGACCTGTAGCATATTACAGCAATATGGGTTGAAGCTGAATCGTTGAAGTGCCTATTCGAGGATCGGGAAGGAAAGTTTTTGGGATATCTCGTTACTGAGCGAGGAATTGAGGCCAACCCTGAGAAAGTGCGTGCACTCCAAGATATGAAGGCCCCTCAAAATCTGAAAGAAGCTCAGAAGCTAGTAGGCCGGATAACGGTGCTGTCTAGATTCATATCTCGGTCGGCGGATTGAGCCTTACCCTTCTTCAAAGTTCTCAAGAGAGTTGCTAAATTTCAGTGGGATGAAGAATGTGTTGGTTAGTCCTAGGAAAATCATACCGGTTCCACTGTACAAAAATTTTGTACAAGTGTCAAACCTTTCCTTAAATAACATATTGTGTTCTTTAGAAGTTAAATTAGGAATCACAGACGAAACTTAACATCATTGATTCCAAATTTAACTTATTTGTTCTTAATGGTTTAAATTTGAATCGCAAGCGGAACTTAACACTATTGATTCAAATTCACCTATGTTATTAATTCCATTAAATATTAATTTCCAAAATTAGCTTCCAGGACTGCATGGCGAGGCACATGACCTTCTTAGATATGGGAGCAACCACCACCGCCTAGACAAAGCCTTTTAAGGAAAGTTAATATTTAATTTCCTTAAATAACTCTAGGTTAACTAAAAAGAACAATCGAATCACAAATTCGAAAAATAAAAGAAAAGAAACACAACCTCGAAACAAATCTGAAAACTCTAGAATCATATGCCTCTTGTGTTTGGTATTTCCAAAAATAACTATACAAAGAAAACTAGTATGATGTGGAAAACTATTACTAGTTATACCTTTCTTTGTAAGCAAAAATAACCTCTTGATCTTCTACCGTATTCGTCTTCTAACCTCGGACGTTGTGTGGGCAACGATCTTCCGAGATGAGAACGACCAAGCACCTTCTTCTTCCTTCTAGGTTTCGGCCACCAAAAGCTCCTCCAAAGATGAAGAGATTCGGCCACCACCAAGCTCCAAGGGAACTCCAAGGATGAGATGAGGTTTGGCCACAAGATGGAGAAGAGAGAAAGAGGAGTGGTCGACCACACCCAAGGAGAAAAAGAGAGGAGAAAAATAATAGAGTCGTTAGCCATGAAGGCACCTTTACCCCTTTTTTTATAATCCTTGGTCTTAGCAAATAAGGAAATTTAAATAAAAACTTCCTTAATTCTTTTGCCATGAAAAAGAAATATTTAATTAATTAAAACTAAATTCCTTTTTTCAATTACAATGGCCGACCACATTCAAATCTCCAAGTAAATAAAATTTTAAACACAAATTAAAACTTCCTTATTTGCTTCCGGAAATTTATAAAAAATTTCTCCACTAATTTTTCCCTTCATGGTGGTTTGTAAAAAGGAAATTTTATAAATTAAAATCTTTCTTTTAAACATGTGGATAAAAAGAAAGTTATCTCTAAAAATTAAAATATCTTTTAATCTACAAATAAGGAAAGATATTAAATATTTTCTTAATCTTTTGTAGAAGAAATATTTAATTTTTAAACTCTCTTTTAAATCATGAACATGGTTAAAAGGAAAGTTTTCTTAAAATTAAAATCTATCTTTCAATCTACAAATAAGGAAAGATTTCAAATCTTTTCTTAATCTTTTGTAGAAAGCTATAAAAGGAAAGATTTAAATTTCAAACTCTCTTTTAAAACCATGATACCCACATAAGAAATAATTTTAATAAAAATCCCTTTTTAATATGATATGGCCGACCACCTAAGCTTGTGCTCCAAGCAATTGGCCGGCCACCTTAAGGCTCAACCTTTAGGCTTGGCCGGCCCCTATAGGTTGGGTAAGAAGGTGGGTATGTGGTGGGTATAAATCTCTATATACAAGAGGCTACGATAGGGATCGAGAGGAGGAATTGGTTTTGGTCTCCCGATGAAATTAAGCATCCCGTGTTCGCCCCGAACACATAACTTAATTTCATCAATAATAATTCATTCCACTAAAGAACTATTATTGAACTACCGCACCAATCCCAAATTACATTTTGGGCTCCTTCTTATTATGAGTGTGTTAGTCTCCCTGTGTTTAAGATAACAAATGTCCACTAATTAAGTAAGTTACTGACAACTCACTTAATTAATATCTTAGTCCAAGAGTAGTACCACTCAACCTTATCATCATGTCGGACTAGGTCCACCTGCAGGGTTTAACATGACAATCCTTATGAGCTCCTCTTGAGGACATTATCAACCTAGTATCTCTAGGACACAGTTTCCTTCTATAATCAACAACACACACTATAAGTGATACCATTTCCCAACTTATCGGGCTTATTGATTCATCGAACTAAATCTCACCCATTGATAAATTAAAGAAATAAATATCAAATATATGTGCTTGTTATTATATTAGGATTAAGAGCACACACTTCCATAATAACTGAGGTCTTTGTTCCTTTTTAAAGTCAGTATAAAAAGAAACGACCTCTAATAGTCCTACTCAATACACTCTAAGTGTACTAGTGTAATTATATAGTTAAGATAAACTAATACCTAATTACACTACGGTCTTCCAATGGTTTGTTCCTTTCCATCTTGGTCGTGAGCTATTATTTATAATTTATAAGGTACTGATAACATGATCCTCTGTGTGTCACTCCACACTCCATGTTATCTACAATATAAATTAATTGAACAACTACATTTATCATAAATATAGACATTTGACCAATGTGATTCTTATTTCTAGATAAATGTTTATACCAAAAGCTAGGCTTTTAGTATACATTCTAACAGAATGCAACCAGGCCTTTGAAGAACTAAGAAGCACTTGGAAACCCTACCCTCTTTATTTAAACCTATGGTGGAAGAGCCACTTTGGGTGTATTTGTCAGTCACCTCTGAGGTCGTGGGGGCGGTGTTGGTCAAGGAGCAGGATAATGTACTTCTGTTGGGTGCTACTTGGAATTCCGTTATGTTTCCCTTGTTCAAAATTTGTACAAAAACAGAACTTTTTCTAGCAGCACATGTGCTCGATAGAAGTTAAACTTGGATTGCAAACAAAACTTAAGATTTTTAATCCAAGTTGTTCTTAAGAAGTTAAACTTGGATTAGAAACGGAACTTAACATTTTTACTCCAAGTTCAACCCATGTGTTCTTCAGAAGTTAAACCATATTACATAAGTTGATTAAATATCTATTTCAAAGATTTGGTTCCAGGTTAAACATGGCGAGATACTCGGTCTTCTTGGGTATGATATCATCTACCACTTCCTAGCACTATAACAAAAATGACTTTTCGCAGCGTGCAAAAACACCTTCCGCGGCGCGCAATGCACGCTGCATAGTTTAAAGTGGTTAAAAGTCATTAGTATTGACGGCGTGCATTGCATGCCGCGGAAATAACTATCAATAGCGTACTATGTACGCCGCGGAAATAACTATCGATGGCGTGCCTTGCACGCCGTGAAAACCAACTATCCACAGCAAGCAATGCACGCTGCGAATATTATCAAAACCAACTATCCACAGCAAGCAATGCATGCTGCGAATATTATCAAAAACAATTATCCACAGCATGCAATGCACGCTGCGAAAACTATCAAAAACAACTATCCACAGCAAGCAATGCACGTTGCCAAAACTAATAAAAACAACTATCCACAGCATGCAATGCACGATGTTGAAACATATATCCACAGCGTGCAATGCACGCCGCAAAAACAATCATCAACAGCATGCTTTGCACGCTGTTGAAAAATGTTATAGCTTCATATCAAACAATCTTGAATTCCAATTTAACAGATAGTTCAATAAAATAAACCCAAACCCAAAATGTGAAATTAAAAAATAAAACTAAACAGAAATAAATGGCTAAAGACAAAACAGAATAAAAGTCACTAGTTTTTATAATCCAAGCAGAAAGATTCAATACAAAAACAAGATGCATAATCTCTCACAAACTAGCTAAAAACTTTCAATCCACAATTCAGTATAATCTTTATCAATCACACAAGACTATAAATTTAGATAACCATGCGATTGTGCTTCCTATTGCATCATCGAGAAACTGCATTTCCTCATTTGGTCGAATTAGATCAACCTTTTTCATCAAAATCTTGTCAACCCAAACTTTCCAACAAGATCCACCAAGAACAACATGATGCACTTTTGTGTTTGGATATGTGGACGCAATTCGACCTTCTGCAACAAATAATCCATCAACACACCAATGAAGCAACTTGCATTTAGTATTAGCACAAATATCTCCACGACTCATATTCTTCAAATTTGACTGTAAAAAAATAATACAAATTATTAATTCTAACATGCCAATTTTTGTAATAATTTTGTGGTTTAAAAATGCATATTGTGAAGATATTTACCTGAGCAGTAGCTAAATTTTTATTAACATTATGAAAACCACCAATTTTTTTTGCAGCATCATTGATATCACAATTGCTACCAACTTCGTTCCCAATACCACTACCAATGCCACCACTGCCAACCTAATTTTACAAATAAATTGTGTCAAATAATGGCAACATATAAGTGTAGATTCCAAATTAACTTATTTTATGTAGGTTGTTTAATTACTAACCTGTTCTTGTTGATTCTGTTGCCTCATACTTTGTAAAAACATAGACTTCATTTCTTACATTTCTTGTTGAAGGTTATGTACCATAGCTTGGAGTTGTTTAACAATTTGATTTTATTGCACAGAAGCTCCAACTTTTGATGGTGTAACTCCAAAGCCTAATCCACACACTCTACCTCTTGTTTCCTTGTCAAACACAATGCTAATTGCATCATCAGAAATGTTAGTAGTCTTTTGAGATTCTGGTGAACATTCTTGTATTTCTTTCTACAAATAAAAAAGTTAAATTTTAAGAAAATAACAAATTTAAGTTACCCAATTTTTTTCTTATGAGCTTCTTCAAATAAAAAAGACATAATTTTATTACCATTTTCTCTCCAACTGATTGAGTACTAGGTCCCCCATTTTTTTTCTTGTGACCTTCAATCCAAACTTGTGATCTTGTAATTTGTGTATCGGGCGGACTTGTTTTTTTTCCTTAGATATAGAAATATTAGAAAAAAAAAAGTTAGAAACAATATTCAATAATTAATTTAGAAGTATAAAAAATAATATTTACCATAATGTGAGCCGAACGAGCATAACCTCTGCGACTCATCGTGTGAATGTGGTCTTGTTTTTCTCGCATTGCTCTAAATCTCACACTATTTTCCTGACATTTACCAAACAAATCAAGACATTTATTACAAGTAATTTTGGTCATCATAAATCATAGTATCACTCTAGAACATTTAACATATTGTTATGTTCCAAATTTGAAATACTCTTGTAAACATGTAAGGGGGAATGATCTCCTCAGCAAACCAGAAATGAACTCAAAAAGAGAAAACCCCCTATTATCCTCAATATATGGCACCAGGACAAAGCCAGAGAAACACTAAATTTGGAACCTGGCAGTTAACAGTAGAGGCAAAGCTAATAGAAATCAACCTAGCAAATGAACTATAAAAAAGACATGTTTCTGGTGTGCCATAAGTTGGAATCACGGAATTAATGACTATAAATAATTTTTTTTTGAAAATTGAGTAAATAGCTACAAAGTTCAATTTATAACAAGATATACTATCTCCAACACTAACATGGTCTAAATGAATATCACATCATGGTTGTGCTCCAATATTGGACATATTCCTGGAACCATGCAAGGGGAAATGATATCCTTAGACAATAAGAAATGAACTCAAAACATGAAAATCCCCTATACTGTCAATATATGCCTTCAGAATAAAGCCAGAGAGAGACTAATTGTGGATACCTCACAGTCTAATGAAGAGGCAAAGTTAGAAGAGATCACACTGTATAAAGAGAAAAACACATTTTTCCTGGTCCATTCAATAAAGCCACATCTAATAATTGTACATCAATATTTGAAAAATTGTATAGTCTAGTGATGTTTCGATACAATTTTAATGTTACAAAGTTTGGTATGCTTCTTCTTTAAAACCCATTCGAGCCAGTTGGTTTAACTGATTATACAGGATGTCAGTGAAAAATTTAGACCAGTTTGATTGAAAAATTAGGTGTTAAGCAAACTAGTAAAAACAAACTCAACCAGTATAAAACTAAAACCAAGAAATGCTTAGGAAAACAGAATTCTTATCTCAATTGTATGTGATTTCTTATTAATAGGTGACGATAGTTAAAACCCCAGCTGCAGTTACAATTTCTTTTCTAATTTTCAAACTTTTTTACAAACACAATTGACTGATCTAACTATTTAACTGTTAAAATAATGATTTGTGATATATCATATTAATATATTAGTTAATCATATATTATATTAATGTTATATGTATTAAAAACTTTAATTAATGATGATATATACCGAAAAAATACAAATACATATTAAGAGTGAAGTATAAGCCATATGTTGGTGTCATTTTCTCGAGTCAAGAATTTTGTCAATCAATTTAAAACTATTTTAATATGTTTATTAAAGTAATACCAAATGTTTATACTTATAAAAGAAAGGATTAGAATATCTATATTATTATTTTTAAATCTTCCAGTTTGACAAGAAAACCAATAAACCAACAGTTTCACCTGTTCAATGTCCAGTCTAGTTTTAAAAACACAACATGTATGAAACCAAAAGTGAAAAACAATGATGAATGAAACACAGAGTAACCAAAAGTGAAAAACAATGATGAATGAAATATGAATTAGACATACTAATATAATAAAATAACATTAGGCCTAGTGATGAGATGACAAAGGTATGAAATAAAAAACAAGTAATGAATCGACTCAAACAACAGGTTTCCCCTGCAATAACCAAGTTGATCAAATAAAATTTTAGACCAAAAAAATGAAAGAATACATTTTCTTGTCTACGAACCAACTATAACACTGTAATGCACAGATTATCTTATTTTGCTTATAATTGAAAGAAGTATAGTAATAAAATTTGCTCTTCTGGAAAAAAAAACAAGACACACATTACCCAATAATTGACGAATAGTGTGAAGTTGAAGTCCTTAAAAACAACAAAGCACATGATGATTAGCATCTTGCTTCTCTTACATGAGCATGGACAACCAAGATCCAGATTTAAGCTTATACATCTCCTTCAAAAAACTATTTAAAGTGAATAAATACTTACTTGAAAGGTAGTTGATAGTGTCTTCTTCACAAACAAGTCCCATTGATTTTGCTCCATAAATTCAGGCTTCAAAAGATTGAGATCTCGTGAAGCTGCTCGACCTGTATTAACTTCTCGTACAAGTATTTGCAATTTGGATTTTCTATCACGCCACAATTTAGTTAACTTTTGAAAAATTATTTTCTTTTCCCAATCTTCAACTTTATAATTCAGTTGTACATTAATAAACATGAAAATATATATACATTTTGTTATAGAAATGGAAATAAAAAATGTAGTGTCTGAAGATATTACCTGAAGACAACTCCACATCCTATCCTTTACTTCTTCACCTATTTCATTCCATCCATCCAATGTATATGGAACAAATTCCTTAATCATGCACCCTAGAAAAGAAGCATACTTTACCGAATTATCTCCAATCGGTTGTCCTAACTCGTTACGCTCCAGCTCTTTGCACTTGTCTTGGCCACTAACCATTTTCAGTTTGGACGCACCCCTTCCCTTTTTCTTATGAGGTTTGTCATCATTAATTTGTTTTTCACCATGCAAATCATGTGATGTTATAGTTTCATGTAAAATAACAAAAATATATATTGAAATGTACAAGTGTAGTTTATTTATTAAAACTAAGATTTTGAAAGAGTAAAATATCACCTGAATTTCATTTGGAGATGCTAAGCTATACTTTTTGCTCTTTTTGTCCATCTTTTTGAATGTTATGTAATGAATTGATCAAACATATAATATGACATAATGAATATAAACAAACACAGTAATTATGTAGACAAATATATTGCAATAGTAATATAGAGTTATATAACTTTGAAAAAAACATTTACCAATTTGAAATAAATAACTATAAAATCTACATCTCAAAATTTCAGTCATGTCTCAGTCACATCAATTCTCTCACACTCATTCCTTGCATATGGTTCTTTCTCGGTAATGTTAATTTCAAGTTGGGACACGTCAAGAGGTGTTGATGATGTATAGGCATCTGCTTCAACCACATTCATGTTATGAATACCTCGAGACGGTGCTTTTAGCAACACATACCAATTTGATTCATCATTTTCCCTAGAATAGAATACTTGCTTGGCTTGTGATGCTAAAATGAAAGGATCATTTTTAAAAGATTTTAGTGTAACGACCCGCCTTCTACTAACTAAGCTGTAAGGTCGATCGTCACATTATGCTGTGTTAACTAATCCATGACCATCATTAAATCTAAGTGCAGAAGCTGTACTAATTAAAATTTTTGCTAAACTATTATCATTTCTTGGTTCTACATGTGCTAAGGGTGTAATCTAAGCTATTCATGACATCTATTACATCCCCCAATGGTCAAGGAACTTAACTAAGGGTTTCTAGCTAATATCAGGTCTCCCAATCGATCCACGGATCGATTAGAATGGTCGAATCGATCCGGAGATCGATTCAGAGGACTACTGTATCCGGGACGTGGGTTGGATCGATCCAGTGATCGATCCAGCACGCTACTGTGCTCGGGCAATATTCTGGATCGATCGACTGATCGATCCAGACTGGCCAATCGATCCAGTGATCGATCCCAGAGCCTTCTGTTCGCGACAGAACTTGCTGGATCGATCAGCTGATCGATCCAGAGGCCTACTGTTCGCGAGTCCAATTGCCCAGTCGATCCTTCGATCGATTGGAAACTCTCGAATCGATCAGCTGATCGATTCGACTTTCTGATTTCGTGTCAAAGGCCTGATTTCAGCACTTGTTCATGCCAAAGTTACTTGTAATTATTCTAAACCAAATACAAAACATTCTAACATCATAAAATAGTGTTCTAACATGATAGAATGCATGATTAACTAGTTCATAACATTTAACTTACGAAGGTGCAAAATAACCAAAACGCTAAAAAGTTCTAATGCTTAAACAAGCTTGCTGAAATTCCCTACGACCTCTATTCCAAGTTCCATCCACACACATCTTCATCGCATTGCCCTCCAGCCTCCGCTAGTCCATCTTTCCCTTACCTTTATCTGCAGTATAAGGAAAAAGTATCTGTAAGCTTTCGCTTAGTAAGAAACCATCTACCTCACTAAAACATGCAATCGATGCAAATCATGCTTTGAAAACATGCTATTTAAAACATGTACTGATTGAACTAAAACATGGTATGCTATCATACAATACATAACAATCAAAAGCTAGTCATGGCATACTATCATCTAAACAGGTGTAACATGAACTGACATAAAGCTATCATACATAGTCATAAGAGTGAGCTGAGCTGAAGCATGAACTGAGCTAAACTAAACTAAGCTAGTACTGAATTTAAACTGTATACACAACTGATTTGTGAGAGTTTAAAAACTATACATATAATAGATGAAAATATGTAATCATGCTGCTAATGTGCCCGGCAACTGTACGTGCTATGTGCGCATCCCTAACTAGACCCGGGTTTGCAAGTCCCAAATTTAGTAGGGCTACTAGGTTATCTAAACCTAGGGATGACTGTGGGAGCCCAACCCAATGGATATCTAATCCAGTACAGTGCCACTGAAAAGTAAAATACTGAACATAAGCTAATAAATCCTTGTCTTGCTTTTACTAGGTTGTCTAAACCTAGAACTAGGTTATCTAAACCTAGAGGCGACTGTGGGAGCCCACCCATTGGACATCTAGTCCTGTAAAAATTGGAGCAAGGCTAAATAAACTGTACAGGACTAGATTTCCAATGCCTCCCCCAGGATTCATAAATTCTTTTGCATTTATCTAAGCTACTAAAATGCCTAGGTTGCATTTTTCTGTGCTAAACAATTTAATCGAACACTTAGTATGCGCTAACTCGCATCCCTTGTGTCGATAGTCTACATATTACTAAACTAATACATGGAATTCACACGAAAGCTACTTATACTGCAAGTGAGGGATTTCTTACCTCCTGTTCAGATTTTCTTACGATTCTAATCGCAAGATTTCCGGAGGAGACGATCCTTTCGACAATCTTCTCGCGTCTATGCGTTCCTCTCGCAGAGGGGAGCGTCCTAGTGTCGAAGTCGTCGCCGGAAAGTGCCCTTGGGCGGAACCCTAGCCTTCCTTGTGGTTGGCGCCGAGAGAGGAAGAAAAGGGAGAGGAGTCGGCGGGATTAAGTTGAGGAAAGGAGAAGTCTCGTTAAAAAGTTATCTCCTCACTAATTAATTCCCTATTTATATCAAGTGGTAATCTCGGCCCAACTTGAATATAAATTTAATTGTTTCCCTTTCCTTTCAGCACGGCCCTACTGGGTTCACTTGGTTACTAAGGTTCACCATAAGTCATAGGACCCATAGGTCTCGGGTTCAATTCCCGCTGAAGCTATTTTCGTTTTCTATTTATTTTTGCTACTTCCGCTATTCTAATAATTCCATAAAAATATTCTAAAATTCCAGAAAAATCATGGAATATTTCTAAAATTAATTTTAAGAATTTTCGGGCATTACAATCATCTCACTTGGTTAGCAGGATTCATAAACTCTAATACTTAAGCCCGGAGGTTTAGAGTTCGAATCCTGGGGGAGGCAAAAATTCACTGCCAGGGGTGGAAAGTCCTAGTGAGTAACGGCACGGCCAAGGGTCGTCGGTCGACGACATTAGAGGTCGCCAAATGGGCCGACGACATAAGGGTCGACGGTCGACGACATGAGAGGTCGCCAAATGGGCCAAGAGGGTCGGGTCGTTACAATAAAAAGGCGCCTTTTTATTGTAACGACCCGACCCTCTTGGCCCATTTGGCGGCCCATTTGGCGACCCTCGGGTCGTCGACCGGCGACCTTGGCCGTGCCGTTACTCACTAGGACTTTCCACCCCTGGCAGTGAATTTTTGCCTCCCCCAGGATTCGAACTCTAAACCTCCAGGCTAAAGTATTAGAGTTTATGAATCCTAGTAACCAAGTGAGATCATCTCACTTGGTTACTAGGATTCATAAACTCTAATACTTTAGCCTGGAGGTTTAGAGTTCGAATCCTGGGGGAGGCAAAAATTCACTGCCAGGGGTGGAAAGTCCTAGTGAGTAACGGCACGGCCAAGGTCGTCGGTCGACGACATTAGAGGTCGCCAAATGGGCCGACGACATAAGGGCCGACGGTCGACGACAAGAGAGGTCGCCAAATGGGCCGCCAAATGGACCAAGAGGGCCGGGTCGTTACATTTAGTCCTTGGTGTAAGTTAACCAGTGTGAAGTTATCCTCCATTTTGATACCATTTCCATGATTGGCCCAATCACACCTAAAAATAGGTACTTTGAAAGAATAGTAGTCTAGTAAAATAATGTCTTGTATAACTCCATAGTATGATAGTCTTTCTATTGTATGTGAATAATCATTAGTATTAGATTGACAAACAGTATCGGCTTCAATCGAAACTCCACTATCTTGTGTCGACCTTCCAACATCAATTGTGTGGAACCGATGTCCATTTATAATATAACCCGTATAAGATGTAACATGCTTTCTTGGACCATATACTAGCCGTTGAATTCGGCCTGAAGAGTTAAAAGGAACATGTTTTGATAACCATTCAGCAAATGTTTCCATATGTTGCTTTTGTAACAATGTTTCATTACTTAAGAAACAACTATCTGTTTGTTTAAGCTCCTTAATGTGCATCCTATTGAAAATCATTGAATGTAGATATTAGAAATATACAAGATATGTAATACATCAAAACTAATATAGTATGCAATTAATTACACTCACTGCAAGTAAGGTTCAACTTCTGCAGTATTAAACAACACGTATCGATGTGCGATTTGCAGCATGTCATCTTCTAAAATCTTTTCTTTTCCTTGAGAAATTGGACGACCTTCCACTAATCCATTTTTCAAATCATCATTCCGATTTGAACGGACACCAATATTAGAAATTTTTTTTACATAAGCGCTACAAAACATCATTCGTTCTTCTGCGAGGTAACACTCAGCTATGCAACCTTCTGGCCTTGCTCGATTCTTCACATACCCTTTTAGTGTTTTCATAAATCTAAATCATAAAAAAAAATTACATGAAAGAACGATTGATAGCAAAACTAAATTATTATTTATTATCTTTCAAATGGATACATCCAACGGAATTGGACTGGTCCACACAAGCGAGCCTCTCTTGCTAAATGAATTGTCAAATGAACCGAGATGGTAAAGAAGGCAGGTGGAAAATATCTTTCCAACATGCATAAAGTTTCAGCAATATTCTCCTCTAGTGCTTCTAAACGATTCCTGTCTAACACTCTTTGACATAATTCATTGAAAAATGAACCAAGCAGAAAGATAACATTACGTGGACCTTTCGGTAGAAGATTTCTCAATGCTACTGATCGCAATTGTTGCATTAGAACATGACAATCATGAGATTTCAGCCCATTAAGCTTACGTTCTTATAAAGAAATACAGTTCCCAATATTTGAGCTATAGCCATCGGGTAGCTTTATTTTCTTCAACCTAGAGCAAAATACATCCATTTCTTTTTTAGACAACATGTACGGTGCAGCAGGCAAGTGATATTTATTTTCTCCTTTTTCTTGAGGATGTAATTCTTTTCTAATGTTTAAGTGCATCAAATCTTTGCGAGCATTCACACCATCTTTGGATTTTTTTTTCTTTAGATTTAATAATGTACCTATGATATTCTCGCAAACGTTCTTTTCAACATGCATCACATCTAAGTTATGACGTAACAGGGGCCCCTACAAGTAACCATCAACATGTTTCATAATGTTAGTTATGGAAATTTAAAACAATTTGTGGACAAAAACTAATGAATAGAGTGCAAAATAACTTACACTCCAATATGACAAATTGAAAAAAATTGACTTTTTCTTCCACTGTTGAACAGATTTTTGCATTTCTTTTGAACTATCTTGTTTCTTCCTCTTTTTCCCTGAAGTATTGACATTCACATCCTTTTTCTTTTTACCCCGGTCCTTTTCAATATCTATCATTGCATTGAGAATTTCTAACCCATTCAAAGGTCTAGGTTTCCCTTTTCTTTCTTTTTTTTTTTTCCATTAAACCACTTCTTTTTCTGACGAAATGGGTGATTAGGAGAAAGAAATCTTCTATGGCCCATATATGCAAACTTTCTGTTATACTTAAGCCACATAGAACATACGTCTTCCCCACATATTGGGCAACCAAGTTTTCCTTTTTTGCCACATCCAGCTAGGTTTCCATAAGCTGAAAAATCATTGATTATCCACATCAAAATAGCCTTTAGATTGAACATTGATTTGCTGAATGCATCATACGTCTCTACACCTGTCTCCCACAACTCCTTTAAATCCTCGATAAGGGGTTCCAAGTATACATCTATATCATTTCCCAGTTGTTTTGGACCTGGAATTAGTAATGTCAACATAAGATTTTCTTTCATTATGCACATCAATGGAGGAAGGTTATAATTTACCAAAATAATGGGCCAACAACTATATCTAGAACTAAGGTCACCAAAAGGGTTGAATCCATCGGTTGCAAGGACAAGGCACAAATTTCTAGGATTTGATGCAAAATCTGGCCATTTATGATTTATTGTATCCCAAGCTACTGAATCAACTAGATGACGCATCATGTGATCTTGACTTTTGTGGTTGGAGTGCTAAATCAACTCTTCAACTTTTTCTTTTGATTTAAACATCCTTTTAAATCTTGGTATCACCGGAAAATACCGTAGCACCTTTTCAGGAACCCCTTTAAAAACTTTGGTGGTGACTTTGTCCACCTTCCATCTTGATGAACGACACTTTGGACACGTATACAGATTTTTAAGCTCCTTTCGAAATAGACAACAATCATTTGGGCAAACATGAATCTTCTCATATCCTAAATCAAATGATTTTAACAATTTTCTCATCGAGTAAACAGTTTCTGGAAGTGTGTTTTTTTCTGGAAGCATGTCACCTAAGATCTTAAGGAGCTCATTGAAACTATTGTCTGTGTGACCATTAGTAGACTTGTAATTGTATAATGTGACGACTGCTGATAACTTTGTGTAAGCTGTGCAACCAGGGAAGAGGGGAGTTTCTGCATCTTCTAATAAACTAGCAAAGCTATTATCTTTTGCCGCAAACATAGTGTATCCAACCTCTTCTTCTAGCACAAAGGCATCCTTATATAAGTGATATGCCTCTCTACTTTCATCATCTTTCTGAAATTCTCCTGAACTACCTTCACCTTGATATTGTCGGTTATAAGTTTCTCCACGGAAGACCCAAATAATGTAAGAAGGATCAAACCCCTTAATAATTAAGTGATCGTATACTTGGTCAAATTTCATATACTTTTTGTTTTTACAATGCTTGCAAGGGCATAAGATTACTTTGTAATGACCACCCTTCTTACTATACTACTACACTCTAAGGATGACCGTTACTTAACTACTAACTCTACTTAACCGGTATGATTAAAAATCATATGAAAACCCTACCGAAAAATTTCGACAGAGTCTCCCCTGTACCGGTGACCATATTCAACAATACAGGCAATATATACTCAGCCACAAGCGGCTGGAACACATATCAATCAACCACGCAGTATAATAAATCCAAAAAAAAAGAAAACAATACCACAACTCATCACACCATATCACAATTCATCTACTATGTCCTAATCACATCAAAATATCATGTACTATCTCAAATACTTCTAACATAGCAAAAGACAATAGAAACTAAAATAAAACTCCTTTCCTAGTCCCAAGGCTTCCATAGTCCTTGCATCACACATCCTTCGAACACCTCCTTGTCGCCTTCCTTTCTATATCTTTTCCTTTCCTGTATCTGCAGTAAGAGGAAGTGCAATCTATAAGCAAAATTTGCTTAGTAAGCGCTATCTAACTCACAAAATCATGAATGTGCATGTATACAAAAAGAACTAGAAACTATATGCTCTAAAAAGAAATAAAGCATAAACATAACTGCTCATGTCAAACTAATAAAAAAAAAAGGCTAAGGAATCTACTCATGTAATTCTAATAGCTAATCATGCTATTCATCTAATAGGTAAACATGAAAACTACTCATCCACTAGATAAACATGGTAGAATAAAGAACTAAACTTACTGATTTTCAGAACTATATGAAACATATTTCATTTGTTCTAACTTAATCTTTAATACTTTATGTTTATGTAAAACTAATTTACTTGTTCAAAAACTTATACTTATAATATTTCAAAATAATAATCAACTTTCTTCTTGGGTCCGGCAACTGTACTTGCTATGCGCGCATCCCTAACTAGACCCGAGATAGCTGGTCCCGAATCTAATAGGGTTTACTAGGTTATCTAAACCTAGGGACCGACTATGGGAGCCCAGCCCAAGGACTACTGAGAGTCCTGCATACTAGGTTATCTAAACCTGGGACGACTATGGGAGCCCAACCCAAGGACAACTGAGAGTTCGGTACAATGCCACTGATAAAAGTAAAATACTTGTTATCTTTTAATACTTCTAATATATAATGCCTCGGCATTTTCTTTAGCACCTTGTGTGCCAAAATCCTTAAAGTCTTGACTTCGGGATCCACTTAAAGCCTTGGCCTTTTTCTTTCTTTTCTTTATCTGTCTTATACTTGTTAATACTTCTAAAAGAATTTAATAGAACTCTTATTCTTCCACTAGAATACATGGTTGTTCATGCTTGTTAAAATAGCAAATGAAAACTAGAAAATCTGAATATCATACAAGCTTAAACTAAATCTAAAATTTGTTAGAACTAAAACCTTAAATCTTGCTACAACATAATTAAATAGAACCGTTAAATCCTCTTAATATAGACAAGTCATTTAGCTCAAGCAAAAGAAATGCCATCTACTAAAATAATGCTGTACAGATAATTCGAAGCAAGGAAAACAAAACACACTAGCTACTCTTAAACTTCTAGCCGTTCTATTGCTGTACGGAAATCCAAAGCGAGAAAAACAAAGCACACTAGCTGTACAGAAAATCCGAATCGTAAGAGCAAGTCTGACTTCTTCAAGTATGCTACAACAGTCGTAAATCAAAGGCAAACATATCTGAAATCCTTAAGCATGCTAAAATGAAAGTTGTTAAGCTTTGTTAAAATGCAAAGGAAACCCAAAACTGCAACGTGAACTGACATAGCTGTTCCTACCTATTGGAGCTACATAAACTTGAAATCTGCATGCATAAGAACTAATAAGGAAGGATCTATATCAAAACTAAATAACGGAAATGCTAACAGCACAAAACCACTCTACTGCATGCTCGTTTAAAGGCCTATTCCTACACATGGCAGCAAAGAAGAGGACAGCCAAAACTAAGTTCCTACATGTATATATGTATGCTATTTCTACTCATCCACATCTAAAAGCAAAAAGGGAAACAAAATTAGAAATCTATTCATGTGCATCTCAAAGCAAGGAAAGAATAGAAAAATTTGCTCGTGCAAATTCATAACATATGAAGGTCTAAACAGCAGGAAAATAGCTACTCGTGCACTGTAAGAAAAATAATATGAAGACTGCACAGCATAACTGGCAGTAAGCTCCTCTAATCACGACCCTTTTGTGGCACAATTCAAATTTAAACTTGCTGTTAACACCAAATTAAACTTGCTGAAAACTTAAAACATAAACCTCTACAAAACTGATTCACAACTTGAACTTCTATATATTGCTCTACTGAAAATATAGCAGCCCTAAAGAACCACTGTTAATACACGACAGAAACAAAAAGGAATTGCTACTGGAAACCCAAAATCTGCATTGTTTCTCATGCTCACTGCCAAGAACAGTAAAAATCTGAAGCAAGCAAACTATAAGCTAAACAAACAAACAAGCAAACCCTATTTCCTTTCATTGAAGCACACGACAGAAATCTCAAGACTAAAATCTACAATATACATCAAATTTCAAGAGAACCAGATCCGGAACCACTCTTACCGCAGGTGAGTAAGCGACTTGGCTTCTTGGTCTCACAACCGGAGGAGGAGAACTTCTAGGGTTTCGACTGGCTCGAGTTCCCGGCCCCTCTTGTGCCCACAGCTTCCCTTCGACGAGAGGGTATTAAGGGGGTGAAGAACTCTCGGGACTTGCCCTTCGCCAGCCGCCGGAGAGGAGCTTAGCTCCGGCTTGTTTCTGCCCGAGCCTTGTTGTCGCGAGCGAGAGAAGAAGGAGAGGGTTTTTTTTTCGGTCACCGCCGAATCAACATCCTCTTATTCCCCTTTTATAACCTAATACTTCTGTTACAGCTTAAGACTATTTCACTTCCTTCTTATTACGAAATTCCCGTTGGATCACCTGGTCAGCCGCGTTTGATCAAATCAAACCGTCGCTGGTTCGATTCCCCCGCAGCGCCCTTTTTCATTTTAATTAATTTCGATTTCCTAACTACGGCTTAAGTACAATTTCGACCCTTATTTGATTAAGTAACAACTGCTAGCCCAGTTGGTTAGTCAGGTTTTGCTTGGGTCAGGGATTGCCGATTCGAGCCTCGGCTTGGATATTTTTTTGTCACAACTTCTTTCTTTTGGTAAAAATACCAAATGAACTCCAAAAATTACGTAAAAATACTCTAAAAATTCCTAAAAATCTCTAGAATTTTTGTATAGCATTTTTAAATATTTTTAAATTATTTTTGGGGCTCAAAAGGAGGAAATTTGGGTCGTTATAATTCCCCACACCTTATAAAAAGTTCATCCTCGAACTTAGAATAAATTCTAGATCTCTCTGTCTCATACTGTCCTTACGCTCCTAAATAACTTCCTCATACTTCTGATTCTAGATAGCTTTCACTAATGGTACCCTTTGTTCCTTAGTCTCCTAACTCCTCGGTCATCTATCATTCATATCGCATCGTACCCATTAGTGGTCCTTGGAAGGCCTGTTATAAGGTCTCTGGAGACTATAGGTGCATTAGTCACACCAAATGGCATGACCCCAACTTCGTAGTGTCCATATCTGATCCTGGAAACTGCTCTAGGTGCATCACTTCCTTTCACTTTTAACTGATGGTTCCTATAACGCAGATCTATTTTAGATAACACTGTTATCCTCTTTAGTTGATCAAATAGATCATCTATTCTGGGAAGAGGGTACTTGTCCTTAACCGTTACTTTGCTCAGCGCTCTAAAATCTATGCACATCCGCATAGATCTGTCTTTCTTCTTAACGAACAACACTGGAGCTCCCCGGGGTGAATGACTTGGGCGGATGAAACCCTTGTCAAGTAGCTCCTGCAATTGTTCTTGTAACTCTTTTAACTCTACTGTAGACATTCGGTATGGAGCTTTGGAAATTGAACTGATATCAGGAAACAACTCAATTTCAAACTCTACTTCTCTGTTGGGAGATAGTCCAGGTAGCTCTTCTAGAAATACCTCTGGGTATTCGCAGACTACCCGAACGTCTTCCTGCTTGGGTCCTTCTTGTTATCATTGTCCTTATAGTTCTAATTACTTAACTGGGCTTCTGACTCCCCACTGTCTTGTCCTCTATCTTAACATCTAGTTATGCCAAGAATAATACCTGATATCTTTTCTATCCTTTCTAAACATACTTATGTATATATGAATATACGAGAAACAAAACTAAAATTGTCTCTATTCTTTCTAAGCATATGTATCAAAACATAGAAAATTAAAACATGAATTTTCTTCTTTCCTAAGCACATATAAGAAGATACTCTATACTGCAAATAATAAAAAAATCATAAAAGAAAATTAAATACTTTCTTACTTGAAGACGGCAAGGATGGTACTGATGTGTGATGCTGGAGAATGGGAACTGCTCTAATACCAACTGTAACGATCACCCTTCTTACTATACTACTACACTCTAAGGATGACTGTTACTTAACTACTAACTCTACTTAACCGGTATGATTAAAAATCACATGGAAACCCTACCGAAAATTTTTGACAGAGTCTCCCCTGTATCGGTGACCATATTCAACAATACATGCAATATATACTCAGCCACAAGCCGCTGGAACACATATCAATCAACCACGCAGTATAATAAATCCAAAATAAAGAAAACAATACCACAACTCATCACACAATATCACAATTCATCTACTATGTCCTAATCACATCAAAATATCATGTACTATCTCAAATACTTCTAACATAGCAAAAGACAATAGAAACTAAAATAAAACTTCTTTCCTAGTCCCATGGCTTCCATAGTCCGGGCATCACACATCCTTCGAACATCTCCTTGTCGCCTTCCTTTCTATATCTTTTCCTTTCCTATATCTGCAGTAAGAGGAAGTGCAATCTATAAGCAAAATTTGCTTAGTAAGCGCTATCTAACTCATAAAATCACGAATGTGCATGTATACGAAAAGAACTAGAAACTATATGCTCTAAAAAGAAATAAAGCATAAACATAACTGCTCATGTCAAACTAATAGCAAAGAAAAGCTAAGGAATCTACTCATGTAATTCTAATAGCCAATCATGCTATTCATCTAATAGGTAAACATGAAAACTACTCATCCACTAGATAAACATGGTAGAATAAAGAACTAAACTTATTGATTTTCAGAACTATATGAAACTTATTTCATTTGTTCTAACTTAATCTTTAATACTTTATGTTTATGTACAACTCGTTTTACTTGTTCAAAAACTTATACTTATAATACTTCAAAATAATAATCAACTTTCTTCTTGAGCCCGACAACTGTACTTGCTATGCGCGCATCCCTAACTAGACCCGAGATAGTTGGTCCCGAATCTAGTAGGGTTTACTAGGTTATCAAAACCTAGGGACCGACTATGGGAGCTCAGCCCAAGGACTACTGAGAGTCCTACATACTAGGTTATCTAAACCTAGGGACGACTATGGGAGCACAACCCAAGGACAACTGAGAGTCCGGTACAGTGCCACTGATAAAAGTAAAATACTTGTTATCTTTTAATACTTCTAATATATAATGCCTCGGCATTTTCTTTAGCACCTTGTGTGCCAAAATCCCTAAAGTCTTAACTTCGGGATCCACTTAAAGCCTTGGCCTTTTTCTTTCTTTTCTTTATCTGTCTTATACTTGTTAATACTTCTAAAAGAATTTAATAGAACTCTTATTCTTCCACTAGAATACATGGTTGTTCATGCTTGTTAAAATAGCAAATGAAAACTAGAAAATCTGCATATCATACAAGCTTAAACTAAATCTAAAACTTGTTAGAACTAAAACCTTAAATCTTGCTACAACAGAATTAAATAGAACCGTTAAATCCTCTTAATATAGACAAGTCATTTAGCTCAAGCAAAAGAAATGTCATCTACTAAAATAATGTTGTACAGATAATCCGAAGCAAGGAAAATAAAGCACACTAGCTACTCTTAAACTTCTAGCCGTTCTATTGCTGTACGGAAATCCAAAGCGAGAAAAACAAAGCACACTAGCTGTACAGAAAATCCGAATCGTAAGAGCAAGTCTGACTTCTTCAAGTATGCTACAACAGTCGTAAATCAAAGGAAAACATATCTGAAATCCTTAAGCATGCTAAAATGAAAGCTGTTAAGCTTTATTAAAATGCAAAGGAAACCCAAAACTGCAACGTGAACTGACATAGCTGTTCCTACCTATTGGAGCTACATAAACTTGAAATCTGCATGCATAAGAACTAATAAGGAAGGATCTATATCAAAACTAAACAACGAAAATGCTAACAGCACAAAACCACTCTACTGCATGCTCGTTTAAAGGCCTATTCTTACACATGGCAGCAAAGAAGAGGACAGTCAAAACTAAGTTCCTACATGTATATATGTATGCTATTTCTGCTCATCCACATATAAAACCAAAAAGGGAAACAAAATTAGAAATCTATTCATGTGCATCTCAAAGCAAGGAAAGAATAGAAAAATCTGCTCGTGCATATTCATAACATATGAAGGTCTAAACAGCAGGAAAATAGCTACTCGTGCACTGTAAGAAAAATAATATGAAGACTGCACAGCATAACTGGCAGTAAGCTCCTCTAATCACGCCCCTTTTTGTGGCACAATTCAAATTTAAACTTGCTGTTAACACCAAATTAAACTTGCTAAAAACTTAAAACATAAACCTCTACAAAACTGATTCACAACTTGAACTTCTATATATTGCTCTACTGAAAATATAGCAGCCCTAAAGAACCACTGTTAATACACGACAGAAACAAAAAGGAATTGCTACTGGAAACCCAAAATCTGCATTGTTTCTCATGCTCACTGCCAAGAACAGCAAAAATCCGAAGCAAGCAAACTATAAGCTAAACAAACAAACAAGCAAACCCTATTTCCTTTCATTGAAGCACACGGCAGAAATCTCAAGACTAAAATCTACAATATACATCAAATTTCAAGAGAACCAGATCCGGAACCACTCTCACCGCAGGTGAGTAAGCGACTTACTTGGCTTCTTGGTCTCACAACTGGAGGAGGAGAACTTCTAGGGTTTCGACTGGCTCGAGTTCCCGGCCCCTCTTGTGCCCACGGCTTCCCTTCGACGAGAGGGTCTTAAGGGGGTGAAGAACTCTCGGGACTTGCCCTTCTCCAGCCGCCGGAGAAGAGCTTAGCTCTGGCTTGTTTATGCTCGAGCCCTGTTGTCGCGAGCGAGAGAAGAAGGAGAGGGTTTTTTTTCGGTCACCGCCGAATCAACATCCTCTTATTCCCCTTTTATAACCTAATACTTATGTTACAGCTTAAGACTATTTCACTTCCTTCTTATTACGAAATTCCCGTTGGATCACCTGGTCAGCCGCGTTTGATCAAATCAAACCGTCGCTGGTTCGATTCCCCCGCAGCGCCCTTTTTCATTTTAATTAATTTCGATTTCCTAACTACGGCTTAAGTACAATTTCGACTCTTATTTGATTATGTAACAACTGCTAGCCCAGTTGGTTAGTCAGGTTTTGCTTGGGTCAGGGGTTGCCGGTTCGAGCCTCGGCTTGGATATTTTTTTGTCACAACTTCTTTCCTTTGGTAAAAATACTAAACGAACTCCAAAAATTACGTAAAAATACTCTAAAAATTCCTAAAAATCTCTAGAATTTTTCTATAGCATTTTTAAATATTTTTAAATTATTTTTGGGGCTCAAAAGGAGGAAATTTGGGTCGTTACATACTTCACGTGTTTTGGCATAGTTCTTAGCTTGTGCAAGAAATTTTTGTATACCTTCTTCATACTCAAGTACAAGCCTTGAAGGCAAATGTATCCATTCCTTATCCATTTCGTAAATGACCCAAACCCTAACATATAAATATTTCATGTTTAATACAAAATAAGATTTATATATTTATTTAATATACATAAAAGAAAATGAAAGTCCAAAGAAAACAAAATGGGGAGAGTGCAAATTGCAATATTGAAGGTGAAAAAAGGCATATTAAGTGGGGCATTCGCCAAGGTAAGACATATATCAACTAAGTGGGTCATTCGCCAAGGTAAAACTTTGTTAGTTTGCAATGCAGATCAACTACAATTGTTATTTATTTGATAATGAAAAATATAGAAAGGATCGACTTCATTCTATTCTAAAATAGATGCACAAAACCTTCATGTTCATGTTGCTTCAACAAAAGAGTACAAGAAGGTAATGCTATTTATCTTCTACAACTAAAGTCAATGAAAGCCAATGCAACTAAATCAATTAGGGTCCCATTACTAAGATGGAGAATGCAAGGAAGAGGAAGGAAAGTAAATACAAGAAAGAGTTGCAGATGTTCAACATAAAACAAGAAAAACAAAAAGAAATTTCAACCTGAGAAACGGAAGGATCGAAGAAGATGTTCAATTCAGTGGAGAGCTTCGGAGGAAAGGGCTTCGGATGAGAGGGCTTCGTCGGAGAGCTCTTCGTCTAAGAGAAGATGGGCGGAGATGTTTGGCAGAGAGGAGTTAGGGTTGCGACAGGGAGGTTTTGGCGGAGAGAGTTCGCGTGAGGAGGAGGGGTTCGGCTAGGGCTTCGGTTGAGGAGGAGGGCTTCGGTTGAGGAGGAGGGCTTTGGCTAGGGCTTCGGCTGAGGTGGAGGGCTTCGGTTGAGGAGGAGGGCTTCAGCTGAGGAGGAGGGGTTCAGCTAGGGCTTCAATTGAGGAGGAGGGTGTAACGCCCGAAAATTCTCAAAATAATTATTAGAAATATCCTAGTATTTTTCTGGAATTTTAGGATATTTTCACAGTATTTTTAGATTAGCAGAAGTAGCAAAAATAAATAGAAAACGAAAACAACCTACGCGGGAATTGAACCCGAGACCTAGCGAACCCTATGACTTATAGATAGCTTTAGTAACCAAGTGAACCCAGCAGGGCCGTGCTGAAAGAAGAGGGAATCAATTATATTTATGTTTCAGTTGGGCCGAACTACCCACTTAATATAAATAGGGAATTAAGTGAGGAGTTTTATTTTTAACGCAACTCCTCTTCTCCTCACCCTAATCCCGCCGCCCACTTCCCCTCCTCCTTCTCCCGGCGCACCAAGCAAAGGCTAGGGTTCCGCCCCTAGGCTACTAGGAGCACCTTCCGGCGACGACTCCGACACGAGGACGCTTCCCTTCGCGAGAAGAACACGTAGACGCGAGGGAACCGTCGAGAAGATCGTCTCCACCGGAAATCTAGCGATTAGAATCGTAAGAAAACTAGCACAGGAGGTAAGAAACTCCTCACCTACAGTATAAGTAGCTTTCATGTGAATTCCATGTATTAGTTTAGTAATATGTAGACTATCGACACAAAGGATGCGAATTAGCGCATACCAAGTGTTCGATTAAATTGTTTAGCACAGAAAAATGTAACTTAGGCATTTTAATAGCTTAGTTAAATGCAATAGAAGCATTTCACAGCTCATATAGTCTTGCTACAGCTTTTACAGGACTAGATGTCCAATGGGTGGGCTCCCACAGTCGCCTCTAGGTTTAGATAACCTAGTTCTGGGTTTAGACAACCTAGTAAAAGCAAGACAAGAATTTATTAGCTTATGTTCAGTATTTTACTTTCTCAGTGGCACTGTACTGGATTAGATATCCATTGGGTTGGACTCCCACAGTCGTCCCTAGGTTCAGATAACCTAGTAACCCTACTAAATTCGGGACTTACAAACCCGGGTCTAGTTAGGGATGCGCGCATAGCACGTACAGTTGTCAGGCCCAAACAGCAGCATGATTAGTAGTTTCATCTATTATATACGTAGTTTTAAACTCTCACAAAATAGTTAGGTGAAATCAGTATAGCTTTAGCATTTGCTAGAATTAGCTCAGTTCATGCTTCAGTTCAGCTCACTTTTATGATTATGTATGATAGCTCTATGTTCAGCTTTTGTTACACATGCTTTAGATGATAGTATGCCATGACTAGCTTTTGGTTTCCATGTATTGTATGATAGCATGCCATGTTTTAGTTTAATCAGTACACATTTCAAATAGCATGTTTTAAAATCATGAATTACATCGTATGCATGTTTTAGTGAGGTAGATAGTTTCTTACTAAGCGTAAAGCTTACAGATACTTCTTTCCTTATACTGCAGATAAAGGTAAAGGGAAGATGGATTAGCGGAGGCTGGAGGTCAATGCAATGATGAAGATGTGTGTGGATGGAACCTGGAATAAAGACCTTGGAAGAACTAGAACATTTAAGAACTTAGTATTTCTTATCATGTTATTCTTTGCTTATTTAGTTATCTAAATGCATGAAATTATAGAAAATCTGCTTAGATTGCTAGTGACCATGTTAGAATGCTAGTTATGTGTTATTAGAATGTTTCCCAGTTGTTTTAGAACTTGTATGTGTGATTGAGGCACGAAACAGTGCTGAAATCAGAGTTCTGGTACGAAATCAGAAACTCCAATCGATCGGCCGATCGATTGGGGGTCCTCAATCGATCAATGGATCGATTGGCAGCTTGTTCCGCGAACAGTAAGCTTCTGGATCGATCAGCCGATCGATCTGGATGCCTTCTGTCGCGAACAGAAAGTTCGTACCGCGAACAGTAAGCTCCTGGATCGATCAGCCGATCGATCCGGATGCCTTCTGTCGCGAACAGAAAGCCCTGGGATCGATCACTGGATCGATTGGCCAGTCTGGATCGATCAGTCGATCAATCCAGAATATTGCCCCGAACACAGTAGCGTGCTGGATCGATCGGTGGATCAATCCGACGGGACCCCGGGCGCAGTAGCATGCTGAATCGATCACCGGATCGATTCGACCATTCCAATCGATCCGTGGATCGATTGGGAGGTCTGATAACAGGTGGAAAACGTTTATTTCAGTTCCTTGACCATAGGGGATGTAGTATATGCTAGGTATACTTTAGATTACACCCCTTAGCACATATAGAAGAAAGAAATGATAATAGTTTAGCAAAATTTTAATTAGTACAGCTTCCGCACCTAGATTTAGTAATGGTCATGGAATAGTTTAGCACAGCATAATGTGACGGTCCGTCCTTACAGCTTAGTTAGTAGAAGGCGGGTCGTTACAGAGTGGTATCAGAGCAGAAAGTTCCATACTTCCTTCACACACATCAGCATTGAACCTGCAGCTTCCAAGTAAGAATACCTCTCACTTTGTTATGTTTATTGCTTCCTGTTTGTAGATAACTAAAGTATGCTTATCTGTGATAGTACCTAACATGATAGTATTAGCTATGTAAACATGATGCTTCAGTTATGTATGTCCTTTGTTCCTTTAGAAATGGCAAGAGGACGCCCAGCTAGAAGGGTACCAGCTACTGAGCCCCAGCATGAGGTAGACAGTTCAGTGCCTCCTCCCGACCTTACAGCCTAGTTATCCCAAATGTGCTACTTGTGGGAAATTCCACCCTGGAATTTGTCGTAAGGGCACACGAGGATGCTTTAAATGTGGACAGGAAGGGCATATGGCCAAGCAGTGCTCGAACAAGACAAGTCTTCCTCAACCACAGCCGATACAGTATGGAGGCCAGCCAGCACAGCTACATCATATGCAGGCCGTTTTAGATGGTCCACACATCAGCCAGGGCAGATTAGAAGCCCCTCCAGCTACGACCAATGCGAGGATCTACTCACTCACCAAAGAGGACGTAGCGAATGCCTTGACAGTTGTTTCAGGTTAGATTAGTATATTACAGCAAAGTACAACTGTCTTGTTCGATACTGGGGCAACCCACTCTTATGTATCCAGGGCATTTACTGAAAAGATAGCGATACCTCCAGAGGTACTCAGTGGTCAGTTCTTGACAACATTACCTTCAGGAGAAATTATGGCATCCACGCACTGGCTCAGAGCAGTGCTAGTCATTATAGCAGACAGAGAACTCTTTTGTGATCTGATAGTGCTAGATATGACTGATTATGATGTCATCTTTGGAATGGACTTCCTGATCAAATACGGTGCCTCTATAGAGTGTCTTTTTATTGTAACGACCCGGCCCTCTTGGCCCATTTGGCGACCTCTCATGTCGTCGACCGTCAGCCCTTATGTCGTCGGCCCATTTGGCGACCTCTAATGTCGTCGACCGACGACCCTTGGTCGTGCCATTACTCACTAAGACTTTCCACCCCTGGTTAGTGGATTTTTGCCTCCCCCAGGATTCAAACTCTAAACCTCCAGGCTTAAGTATTAGAGTTTATGAATCCTGGTAACCAAGTGAGATCATCTCAATCGTAAACAGAAAGTCGTATTCCAACCTGAAGCAGAAGCACAGTTCGAGTTCATCGGAGAACCCAAGAGAAAGGCCAAGAAGTTTCTCTCAGCTATGAAGGCACAGAGATTAATAGATTCAGGATGTACGAGATTTTTAGCACACGTAGTCAGTACCAGTCAGGACAAGGACCGACAGTTAGCAGAAGTCCGAGTCGTATGTGACTACCCAGCAGTCTTCCCTGAAGAGCTATCAGGCTTAGCACCAGACAGGGAGATTGAATTCGAGATAGAGCTCATTCCCGGTACCAATCCTATTTCCAAAACACCCTACCGCATGGCCCCAGCAGAACTGAAGGAACTTCATGAGCAACTACAGGAGCTGCTTGACAAAGGCTTCATACGCCCTAGTCACTCACCATGGGGAGCGCCTGTACTGTTCGTGAAGAAGAAAGACAGGAGCAATGCGCCTATGTATAGATTACCGAGCGCCGAACCAAGTCACAATCAAGAACAGGTATCCTCTTCCCAGAATAGATGACATGTTCGACCAGCTAAAAGGAGCAGCAATGTTCTCTAAAATAGATCTCAGATCAGGTTATCATCAGGTGAAAGTTAAAGAAGGGGATATACCCAAGACAGTATTCAGGACTAGATACGGACACTACGAGTTCGTAGTCATGCCCTTTGGCGTGACAAATGCTCCAACTACTTTCATGGACCTCATGAACAGGGTATTCAGGGGATACTTAGATAAGTTCGTTATCGTATTCATCGATGACATCCTTATCTATTCAGGAACTCAGGAAGAACACGCAGAGCACCTGAAAATAGTATTGCAGACCCTTGAGCAGAACCAGCTGTACGCCAAGTTCACGAAATGTGAATTTTGGTTAGATCAGGTGTCCTTCTTGGGCCACATCATCTCAAAGGATGGTATCATGGTAGACCCCAGTAAAATAGAAGCTGTGAGTAACTGGAAAAGACCCAAGAATGCTAGTGAGATCAGAAGCTTTCTGGGATTAGCAGGTTATTACAGAAAATTCGTAGAGGACTTCTCCAGGATAGCCTCCCCACTAACAGCTCTCACCAGGAAGAACAGAAAATTTCAGTGGACAAAGGACTGCGAGAACAGCTTCAGCGAGCTAAAAAGGATATTGACCAGTGCACCTATTCTAGCTCTACCAGAGAACACAGACAGCTTTGATATTTATAGTGATGCCTCTAAACTGGGACTAGGAGCAATGCTGATGCAAGATGGCAAGGTAATCGCCTACGCCTCCAGACAACTCAAGGACTATGAGAGGAATTATCCTACTCATGACCTTGAGCTTGCAGCAGTTGTGTTCGCCCTCAAAATTTGGAGACATTACTTGTATGGAGCTCAGTGCAGAGTGTATACAGATCATCAAAGTCTGAAGTACTTCTTCACTTGGAAGGATCTGAATATGCGACAGCGCAGATGGTAAGAGCTGGTCAAAGACTACGACATAGACATCCTCTACCACCCAGGAAAAGCAAATAGGGTAGCAGACGCACTTAGCAGAAAGTCCAATGCTGCCTTATTATCTCTAGCAGCCATGTCACCACCCCTATAGAAAGAGATCACAGATTTTGGTCTCGAACTCATAGTTGGACAGCTCTCTACTATGACATTAGAGTCTACCTTGTTTGGTGACATCCAGACAGCTCAGGAGCAGGATCCTGAAATTCAGAAAATCAAACAAGGATTAGCAGAATCAGAAAGTGGAAAATTCAGAGTGTCCGCTAGCGGGGTATTGTGTTTTGGTGACAGGCTATGTGTTCCAGATCAGGAGGAACTATGAAGGAAGATTTTAGATGAGGCTCACAGGACTCCTTATGCGATGCATCCAGGTTCCACCAAGATGTACCAAGATCTAAAGAAACGATTTTGGTGGGTCGGGATGAAAAGAGACATCACTAGATATGTTAGCACCTGTCTGACCTGCCAGAGGGTCAAGGCAGAACACCAGCGACCAGGAGGAGTTCTGCAGCCTATCCAGATCCTAGAATGGAAGTGGGAAGATATCTCTATGGATTTTATAGTGAGACTACCTAGAACCACGAATGGTTTTGATACCATCTGGGTAATAGTTGACAGGTTAACTAAATCAGCCCACTTCTTAGCTATCAAGATATCCTACTCCATGGAACAGCTAGCTCAGTTGTATCTCAAGGAGATCGTCAGACTACATGGAGTCCCACGGACCATTATTTCAGACAGAGACAGTCGATTCACATCACCCTTCTGGGAGTGTGTACAGTCAGCATTGGGCACTAAGTTAAAGTTTAGCACAGCCTTCCATCCTCGGACAGATGGTCAGACGGAGCGAGTAAATCAGGTACTCGAAGATATGCTCCGCGTATGTGCCCTAGACTTTAAAGGAAGTTGGTGCAAATATTTGAGTTTAGCAGAATTTGCATACAACAACAGCGATCAGGCCACTATCGGCATGGCACCTTACGAGGCTCTCTACGGGCGGAGGTGTAGATCTCCAATCTGCTAGTATGAGAGTGGTGAACAGAAAGAACTAGAACTTCAGACAGATCTAGTAGCAGATACCATAGCAGCTATACAGCAGATCCGCCAGAGGATAGAGACAGCTCAGAGCCGCCAGAAAAGCTATGCTGATACACGACGCAGACCTTTAGAGTTTTCAGTTGGGGATTCAGTGTTCCTCAGAGTAGCTCCCATGAAGGGAGTAATGCGTTTTGGGAAGAAGGGCAAATTGAGTCCCAGATATGTGGGACCATACCTTATCACTAGAAGAGTTAGCAAGGTAGCATAAGAGCTAGAGCTACCACAAGAGATGCCAGCCATCTATAATGTATTTCATGTCTCTATGCTGAAGAAGCATATCCCAGATGCCACCCAGGTGATTGAGCCCCAGTCGGTACTAGTCCGCGAAGACCTCAGCTATGATAGTCGACCTATTCAGATAATAGACCGAGCAGTTAAGAAATTACGGAACAAGGAGGTACCATTAGTAAAAGTCATTTGGCAAAATCACACAGCAAAAGAGGCAACTTGGAAGACAGAAGCTAGTATGAGGCAGAAGTACCCAGAGTTATTCTAAGTTCGAGGACAAACTTTTTATAAGGTAAGGGGGATTGCAACGCCCAAAAATTCTCAAAATAATTATTAGAAATATCCTAGTATTTTTCTGGAATTTTAGGATATTTTCACAGAATTTTTAGATTAGCGGAAGTAGCAAAAATAAATAGAAAACGAAAACAGCCTACGCGGGAATTGAACCCGAGACCTAGCAAACCCTATGACTTATAGATAGCTTTAGTAACCAAGTGAACCCAGCAGGGCCGTGTTGAAAGAAGAGGGAATCAATTATATTTATGTTTCAGTTGGGCCGAACTACCCACTTAATATAAATAGGGAATTAAGTGAGGAGTTTTATTTTTAATGCAACTCCTCTTCTCCTCACCCTAATCCCGCCGCCCACTTCCCCTCCTCCTTCTCCCGGCGCACCAAGCAAAGGCTAGGGTTCCGCCCCTAGGCTACTAGGAGCACCTTCCGGCGACGACTCCGACACGAGGACGCTTCCCTTCGCGAGAGGAACACGTAGACGCGAGGGAACAGTCGAGAAGATCGTCTCCACCGAAAATCTAGCGATTAGAATCGTAAGAAAACCAACACAGGAGGTAAGAAACCCCTCACCTGCAGTATAAGTAGCTTTCGTGTGAATTCCATGTATTAGTTTAGTAATATGTAGACTATCGACACAAAGGATGCGAATTAGCGCATACCAAGTGTTCGATTAAATTGTTTAGCACCGAAAAATGCAACTTAGGCATTTTAATAGCTTAGTTAAATGCAATAGAAGCATTTCACAGCTCATATAGTCTTGCTACAGCTTTTACAGGACTAGATGTCCAATGGGTGGACTCCTACAGTCGCCTCTAGGTTTAGATAACCTAGTTCTGGGTTTATACAACCTAGTAAAAGCAAGACAAGAATTTATTAGCTTATGTTCAGTATTTTACTTTCTCAGTGGCACTGTACTGGATTAGATATCCATTGGGTTGGGCTCCCACAGTCGTCCCTAGGTTCAGATAACCTAGTAACCCTACTAAATTCGGGACTTGCAAACCCGGGTCTAGTTAGGGATGCACGCATAACACGTACAGTTGTCGGGCCCAAACAGCAGCATGATTAGTAGTTTCATCTATTATATACGTAGTTTTAAACTCTCACAAAATAGTTAGGTGAAATCAGTATAGCTTTAGCATTTGCTAGAATTAGCTCAGTTCATGCTTCAGTTCAGCTCACTTTTATGATTATGTATGATAGCTCTATGTTCAGCTTTTGTTACACATGCTTTAGATGATAGTATGCCATGACTAGCTTTTGGTTTCCATGTTTTGTATGATAGCATGCCATATTTTAGTTTAATCAGTACACATTTCAAATAGCATGTTTTAAAATCATGAATTGCATCGTATGCATGTTTTAGTGAGGTAGATAGTTTCTTACTAAGCGTAAAGCTTACAGATACTTCTTTCCTTATACTGCAGATAAAGGTAAAGGGAAGATGGATTAGCGGAGGCTGGAGGTCAATGCAATGATGAAGATGTGTGTGGATGGAACCTGGAATAAAGACCTTGGAAGAACTAGAACATTTAAGAACTTAGTGTTTCTTATCATGTTATTCTTTGCTTATTTAGTTATCTAAATGCATGGAATTATAGAAAATCTGCTTAGATCGCTAGTAACCATGTTAGAATGCTAGTTATGTGTTATTAGAATGTTTCCCAGTTGTTTTAGAACTTGTATGTGTGATTGAGGCACGAAACAGTGCTGAAATCAGAGTTCTGGTACGAAATTAGAAACTCCAATCGATCGGCCGATCGATTGGGGGTCCTCAATCGATCAATGGATCGATTGGCAGCTTGTTCCGCGAACAGTAAGCTTCTGGATCGATCAGCCGATCGATCCGGATGCCTTCTGTCGTGAACAGAAAGTTCGTACCACGAACAGTAAGCTCCTGGATCGATCAGCCGATCGATCCGGATGCCTTCTGTTGCGAACAGAAAGCCCTGGGATCGATCACTGGATTGATTGGCCAGTCTGGATCGATCAGCCGATCGATCCAGAATATTGCCCCGAACACAGTAGCGTGCTGGATCGATCGGTGGATCGATCCGACGGGACCCCGGGCGCAGTAGCATGCTGAATCGATCACCGGATCGATTCGACCATTCCAATCGATCCGTGGATCGATTGGGAGGTCTGATAACAGCTGGAAAACGTTTATTTCAGTTCCTTGACCATAGGGGATGTAGTATATGCTAGGTATACTTTAGATTACACCCCTTAGCACATATAGAAGAAAGCAATGATAATAGTTTAGCAAATTTTTAATTAGTACAGCTTCCGCACCTAGATTTAGTAATGGTTATGGAATAGTTTAGCACAGCATAATGTGACGGTCCGGCCTTACAGCTTAGTTAGTAGAAGGCGGGTCATTACAGAGGGATTCGCCGGAGAGGATTTAGTCGGAGAGGGCTTCAACGGAGAGAAGATGGGCGAAGATGTTGGCGGAGAGGAGCTGCGGCAGGGAGGTTCCGATGAACACGTGAGGAGGTGGTCGCTATTTAGGCTTTTTGGGCAGTTCGGGGCAGTTCGGGCGTGAGGAGATGTTTCGCGGGTAGATGAGGATGCGCAGAAAAATATTCACGGGAGGTTTGTTTCAGCGAGAAATTTTTGGTTAAATATTTAGAAAATTTTGAAAATTATTAACGGCGCATATTGCATGCTGCTAATATTTTATAATATTTATTCATAGCATAAATTTTTATACACTGTTATTTATATATATAATAATTATTAATAGCGCGCTCCGCGCGCTGTTAATATTAAGTTTTAACAGCGCACTTTGCACACCGTAGAAAAGTTTATTAACATCATACTTTTTCTACACGCTGTCATTTATAATATTTATTCACAGCATACTTTTTTGTACGCCATTATTTATATATATAATAATTATTAACAACGCGCTCCGCGCGCTGTTAATATTATGTTTTAACAGCGTACTTTGCACGTCGTAGAAAAGTGTATTAACAGCATATTTTTTCTGCACGCTGTCATTTGTATAAATATTATATTATCCGCAGCACACATAATTAGGCACGCCGTAAAAATTATTATTAACGGCATGTTTTAATTGCACGCCATTGATGATGCGCTGCGGAAAGTCATTTTTGTTGTAGTGTAGACAAAGCCTTTCAAAGAAATTGAATATTTAAACTTTTTACAGTAACCTTAGGTTTAACTATAGAGACCACAATAGAAACACAAAATCGAAACACAAAATTGATAGTCTCTTGTGTTAGTATTTCAGGATCCATACAAAGAACACAAACTAATTATGCAACGGAAACAAATAATTTGTTATACCTTTCTTTGCAGCTAAAGACCTCTTGATCTTTTGCTGTATTCCTCTCCTCTTCTTGGATGTCGTGTGGGCGACAATCTACCAAGACGAAGACACCCGACCTTCTCTTTCTTTTCCAAGCTTTCGACCACCAAAGAATACAAAGTGAAAAGGCCTCCTTTTTCTTCTCCTCCAAGCAACCTGCCATAAGGTGAAGGTTCTTCTCCAAGTGCCACCGGCCCTTATGAAGAGGAAAGGGAAGAGAGGGAAGAGCCGACCACAAGAAATTAGAAGAGGAGCCTTAGGGTTGTATTTAGAGAGCTTCCCCTCCTCCTCTTCTATAATCTTTGCTAGCGGCTAATAAGGAAAGTTTTTAATAAAATTTCCTTTTATTTGCTATTGTAGATGGTTACTGATCCTGTCCGAACGCTGAATCAACGGACGCTGGGCACGTGGCGCTCCCTGGCTGCTGACGTGGATCTTCGACTGGTTGCACAAACCTCCGGCGAACCTGCACAAAAGTCGGGCCGGGAAGGGGTTCCCGGCGGCGACCCTCCGACGCTCAAGTCAGGCAAGCAAAGAAAAAGGGACTTCAGTGCCGAGCAGAATGCCATCATCCGAGCGGAGGTGGAGAAACTCTTGGAGGCCGGCCATATACCCGAAGTCTAGTTCCCGAGCTGACTGGCGAATGTGGTGCTAGTTTCCAAACCCGGCAACAAGTGGAGAGTGTGCATCAATTTTCGGGACCTTAACAAGGCGTGCCCAAAGGACTTTTACCCCTTGCCCCGAATCGATCAACTGGTGGATTCTACGGCCGGCTGCGAGTTGATATGCATGCTCGACGCCTATCAGGGATATCATCAAGTGTCGTCCGCCCGGGAAGATCAAGAAAAAGTTAGCTTCGTGACGGCCGACGGCACCTACTGCTACAATGTGATGTCGTTCGGATTAAAGAACACGTGAGACACCTTTGGAGACACTTTTTTCACTACTTGCTTGCCTGACTTAAGCGTCGGAGGGTCGCCGCCGGGAACCCCTTCCCGGCCCGACTTCTGTGCAGGTTCGCCGGAGGTTCGTGCAACCAGTCGAAGATCCACGTCAGCAGCCGGGGAGCGCCACATGTCCAGCGTCCGTTGATTCAGCTTTCGGACAGGATCAAATTGGCGCTATCTGTGGGAACGCTCCTGCATCCGAACGGAAGCAATGGACGAGGCTGGACGACAGCATACGGTGACGCTTTCCACGGAAGAGCTCGATGCGCTGATCGAGTTGAGAGCCGCTAAGTTGATGGAGCAAAAATAAAAAGCAACAACCGAGCGGCTGGAGCAGCAAGCAACGTCAGCGTCCGGTGGTCGAGCGGAAGCACCACCTGCCACCGTTGCATTTCATCGGGCCCTATTCCACACCCCCAAAGCCGCACCCACTCATAGAGATCGGGGATCTTCTTCGGATGAAATGCCGAGACGAGATGACAGAAAAGGAAAAGCCCCTCGAGCGGACTCATCGCCCGAGCGGATTAATCGCCAATTTTCAGAGGCTATTCTACGCGACCCTCTGCCCAAGCACTACGTGCCTCCGACGATCGGCGAATACAATGGAACCACCGATCCGGATGATCATTTGGGCAAGTTTGATAACACGGCAACCCTGCATCAATACACAGATGGGGTGAAGTGTCGGGTTTTCCTCACCACCCTATCTGGGTCGGCTCAATGTTGGTTTCGGAGGTTGCCGGACGGATCCATCACAAGCTTCAAGGACTTCCGGACGGCCTTCCTCCACCACTTCGCAAGCAGTCGGCGCTAACAAAAAACCAGCGTTAGTCTGTTCGCCATCAAACAAGAAGCCCGTGAACCGCTCCGAGCTTACATCCAGCGGTTCAACAAAGTGGCCATGGATATTCCTACGGCCACCTCGGAGACCATGATGAATGCCTTCACACAAGGCCTCGTGGATGGGGATTTCTTCCGATCACTCATTCGGAAGCCACCCCGAGACTATGATCACATGCTACACCGGGCCAACGAATACATCAACGTGGAGGAAGCGCAAGCGGCCCGGAAAAAAGAAACTCCAACCGAGCGAGCTCCTCCTGCCGAGCGGAAGCCGCACGCTGCTCATCAGCCACCCAGAGGACCAAGGGCCGAAGCAATCCGCTCCCCCCATGCTAGGTCCCACGTGCAAGAGGTAGCTGTCGCGCGGCCCAGGCCAAAGAAGAGATGGACCCCGATGTTCTGCTCCTTCCATCGGACAGACACGCACAACACAAGGGATTGTCGGAGTCTTCCCTTGATCGCTCATCCCGTTCCCCGGAGTGGCGGTCGTCGATCGCCATCATCCGACAGGCGACAGAGAACTCATGAAGCCAATCGGACGCAAGCTGACAGGCGACAACAACAGACTCCCGATCGGCATCGCTCTCCGAGGCAGGAGAATCCTCGGATGTCTAGAGAACGGCCCCGACCGTCCGCTCGGGAAGAAGAAATTAGAATTAATACTTCCCGAGGCGAAATCAACATCATAGCTGGTGGTCCGACCGGAGGAGATTCCAACCGAGCAAGGAAGGCGAGCGTCCGGCAGCTCCAGATCCATGCAGTCGGCTGCAGCCGAGAACGGGCGAGTGGACCCGAAATCAGTTTTGGGCCCAGGGACTTGGAAGGAGTTGAAGTGCCCCACGACGACGCTCTGCTCATCAAAGCGGTAATAGCCAACTACACTATTCATCGTGTTTTTATTGACACAGGAAGCTCGGTCAACATTATATTCAAAAAGGCATTCGATCAACTACAAATTGACCTAGCCGAGCTGCTGCCCATGACAACCCCCCTCTACGGGTTTACGGGCAATGAAGTCCTGTCCGTCGGACAAATCTGGATGGCTATTTCACTGGGAGAAGAGCTGCTCAGGAGGACGCGAACAGCAAACTTCGTGGTGGTCGACTCTCCCTCATCATACAACGTCATTTTGGGGCGACCGGCGCTCAGCGAGTTCCGGGCGGCCGTCTCCACCTTCCACCAGAAGATCAAGTTCCCCGTCGAAGACAAAGTGGGAGAAGTACGGGGAGATCAACTGGAAGCTCGGCGATGCTACGTTGAAATGGTCCGAGCAGAAGCAAATTCCGCTCGGAAGTCACCACGGATCGAGATGAATGCTATAACTGAAAAGCCTCCCTCTTTAGTTTACGAAGAAAAAGAGGAAGTGCAAATACACCCGACCCGATCGGAGGCCACGACGTTCATCGCGTCCGATCTAGAGGTAAATCAGAAAGAGGAGGTGATCCAATGCCTCCGAAGAAACCATGATGTCTTCGTCTGGTCGACACATGAGCTGCCTGGAATTTCACCAAATATAGCGCAGCATGAGCTCCACGTCCAACCGGACGCTCGGCCAGTAAAGCAAAGAAAAAGGGACTTCAGTGCCGAGCAGAATGCCATCATCCGAGCGGAGGTGGAGAAACTCTTGGAGGCCAGCCATATACGCGAAGTCCAGTTCCCGAGCTGGCTGGCGAATGTGGTGCTAGTTTCCAAACCCGGCAACAAGTGGAGAGTGTGCATCGATTTCTGGGACCTTAATAAGGCGTGCCCAAAGGACTTTTACCCCTTGCCCCGAATCGATCAACTGGTGGATTCTACGGTCGGCTGCGAGTTGATATGCATGCTCGACGCCTATCAGGGATATCATCAAGTGTCGCTCGCCCGGGAAGATCAAGAAAAAGTTAGCTTCGTGACGGCCGACGGCACCTACTGCTACAATGTATGCCGTTCGGATTAAAGAACGCGTGAGACACCTTTGGAGCCACTTTTTTCACTACTTGCTTGCCTGACTTGAGCATCGGAGGGTCGCCGCCGGGAATCCCTTCCCGGCCCGACTTCTGTGCAGGTTCGCTAGAGGTTCGTGCAACCAGTCGAAGATCCACGTCAGCAGCCGGGGAGCGCCACGTGCCCAGCGTCCGTTGATTCAGCGTTCGGACAGGATCAGTTACAAAAAAGAAAATATTTTAATAAAATTAAAATCTCTCTTTTAAACCATTATAAATAGCTATAAAAGGAAAGATTATAACAAAATTTTATTTTAAACAAAATCTTCCTTTTATTCCTATAATGGTTGGTTACAAAAAATGAAAGATTTTTAACAAAATTAAAATCTCTTTTAACCATTGTAGATAATTACAAAAAAAAGGAAAGATTTTAATAAAATTAAAATCTCTCTTTTAATCCATTGTAGAAAGCTATAAAAGGAAAAAATTTAACAAAATTTTGTTTTCAACAAAACTTCCTTTTCTCTTCTTGTATGGCCGGCCCCATGCTTGGGCACCAAGCATGGCTTGGTCAACCCACATCTTGGGCACCAAGAGAGCTTGGTCGGCCTCTTGCTTGGGCACTAAGCAAGGATGTGGCCAACCCCTCATTTGGGTAAGAAGGAAAATCAAAACAGGTGAACGCGAGACTTTATAGAGGCTACAACAGGGACCGAGAGGAGGAATTGGTTTTGGCCTCCCGATGAACTTGAACTTCCTGTGTTCGAATTACAAAATCAAAGATATGTTTGATTCATTTCCAAAGGTTGCTTTCTCTTATTAGAATTAGAAGATGTGTTATTAATTTCCATTTATTGCGTCGTGGGAGTTATTGGATTTAGAGTGTACAAATTGTCAACCAACGTACTAGAACAGATAATCATCCTATTTTTCTTGATAACTACTTTGTCATCAAAAGAAACAGAATATCCATCCATAAATAATTTAGAAACTGAAATCAAGTTCTTTCTAAAAGATAGTACGTAAAGACAATTTCTCAAAATCAAAGTTTTATTCCTATCGAAAGATAATAAAACATCTCCCACTGCAACAGCCGCCACTCTCGCAGCATTGCCCATGTAGACGATGATTTCTCCTTCATGTAGTCATCGGGTTTCCTAGAACCCCTGCAATGAATTACAGACATGATCAGTGGCTCCCGTATCTACACACCAGGTACCGGTAGATAACACCACTAAACATGTTTCGACAATTAATGAGTAAGATACACCTTCATTGTTCTCGTTTCTGCGAGAACAGTCCAAGTTTTGTTTCCAATCAATATAATTGGGATCAGTAAGTTTGTTTTCTTTTAAAATAACAGTGAGAGGATTGAAAGCCATTTTGAAATCCTGAGAATTACAAAGTAAGATATTTGGTCAAAACTTTAGAATTTAAAATAATATTGATCCTTCAAACAATATAATTTAAATTCACCAACACCTCAAAACACCGTGAATTTAGTATGCCACGATAGTGTGGACGTATACTAATTCAAACATTTGTAAGAGGAGGTTTTACCTATTAATTTCATTATCTTGTCAACCTAACTTTATGACAAATAAAATTAATAGTTGGTTTTTCTTCGGTCACACAAATAATAGCAGTGACTCGGATGGGGAGGATACTATTAAATACACATAAGTGTATATCATTACTTGATACTTAGTCCATTAAATGGGATTGTGCCCCTTTAGATGGAGAAGATCACACAAACCTAAATAATTTTCTATAATCATCCTTAAAGGAAGTTTGATCTGGTGATCCGTAAATAAACTCATCCGATGTGGAGGAAGGCACTCAGAGCCAACGCACAAGTTTGAATGCATCACTTACAAACCAGTAATAGAGACCGTGGAATTTAATTAAATAAACCCTCTCCCACTTAGTTATTTAAAATTGAGGAATTTTAATCATGCACACACATCACAGCACATAAAACAACATATAAAGGCAATAAATATGAAAATAAAATTTTCAACTATTATGGCTTCATCCAACGCTGTCCTCCAATAGATCAAGCCAATGGATCAAGCCGTCGTGTATGCCGCCAATAGATCAAGTCATCGCGTCTATCTCGCTTCCTTCTCCGCCGCGCCTCTGGTCCTCAAAATAGCACCACGCATAGCAAGGATACAAGCCTCAACAAAAATAAAATTTTACATTTATCGATCCTATATTCCACAAGGGAATGTACATGTAATCTAGATCGAACAGAATGTAAAACAACAATAATAATAATATGGCAACCGGTGATATTACAATCATGCACACACAACAACCTCGACATGCCCGAGGGTTCAAATCACACACAAGCATACAAAAGCCATAATAGTTGAATCTAGGATGCCTGCAACCACAGAGTTAATCTATCTAGCACATTCTACTATTATCCGGCCTAAACTTATGTATGGGTAGTGCATAATTTAACCGAAAATCAAACACACAGAGGCAGAAAAACTAGCTTTGATACCACTTGCTGGGTGATACTTGGAATACCATTCTGTTTCCCCTGTACAAAAAAAATATTGTACAAGAACAGAACTTTTCCTAGCAACCCATGTGCTCTTCAGAAGTTAAACTTAGATTGGAGACGAAACTTAATATTTTTACTCCAAATTCGTTCTCCAAAGTTAAACTTGGATTGAAAATGAAACTTAACATTTTTACTCTAAGTTTAACCCTTGTGTTCTTCTGAAGTTAAACCATATTACAGAAGTTGATTAAATATTTATTTCAATGATCAGCTTCCAGGTCGTAGGCGAGGCACTAGACCTTTTTGGTTATGGAATCATCCACCACTTCCTAGACAAAGCCTTTCAAAGAAATTAAATATTTAAACTTCTCACAATAACCTTAGGTTTAACTACAGAGACCTCAATCAAAGCACAAGATTGAAACACAAATCGAAGCACAAAAAATGAAAACACGAAATCGCAACCTCTTGTGTTGGTATTTCAGGATCCATACAAAGAAAACAAAACTAGTTGTACTACGGAATAAATAACTAGTTGTACCTTTTTTCGTAGACAAAGACCTCTTGATCTTTTTCCATATTCCTCTCCTCTTCTTGGATGTCGTGTGGGCGATGATCTACCAAGATTAAAAAAAAGCACTCGAACCCTTTTTGTTTCCAAGCCGTCTACTATCAAAAGAAGTAAAGAAAAGAACGCCTCTTTCTTCTTCTTCTCCTCCAAACCGCCGGCCACCAAGGTGCTTCGTCTCTTCATTTTCTTTTCTCCAAGCTCCGGCCACCAAGAGAAGATGGGGTGCCGGCCCTAGAGGGAAGAAAAGGGAAGAAGAAAAGAAGTGGGGTGTCGACCCTAGAGGAAAGAAAAGAAAGAATGGGGCGCCGGCCATAAGGGAAAGGAGAGGGTTTTTACTTGTGGAGAGAAACTTATCAATTCTTAATTGAATTGTTGATTATTGTGGCACAACCTCCTCTCCTTTTATAACCCTTTGCCCCATATAAAAAAGGAGAAAAAGTAATATATTTTTATTTAGAAAAAAATCTCTAGAAAAGAATTAACATAATTCTTTTTAGAAAAATTTCTTAAGAAAGAATTAGTATAATTCTTTTTCAAAAATTTCTAAGAAAAAATCAACATAATTATTTTTAGAAAAATCTCTAGGAAAGAATTAACATAAATTTTTTTAAAAAAAAAAAATCTTAGGAAAGAATTAATATAATTCTTTTTAGAAAATTTTTAAGAAAGAATCAACGTAATTCTTTTTAGAAAAATCTCTAATTCTGTTGAGAAAAAATCTCCCCCATTTTTTTCTTTTCTTTTTCTTTTCTTTTCTTTTCCTTTTGGTTTGGTCGGCCCCTTGCTTGGGCACCAAGCAAGGCTTGGTCGACCCCTTTCTTGGGTAGGAAGCAAGGCTTGGTCGGCCCCTTCCTTGGGCACCAAGCAAGGATGTGGTCGGCCCCTTTCTTGGGTAGGAAGCAAAACCAAAACGGGTGAATGCGAGGCTTTATAGAGGCTACAATAGGAACCGAGAGGAGGAATTGGTTTTGGCCTCCTGATGGACTTGAGCTTCTTGTGTTCGACCCGAACACCCAACTCAAGTTCATCAATAATAACTCATACCACTAAAGAATTATTATTGAACTACCGCACCAATCCCATATTACAATATGGGCTCCTTCTTATCATGAGTGTGTTAGTCTCCCTGTGTTTAAGATATCGTATGTCCGTTAATTAAATGAGTTACTAACAACTCACTTAATTAACATCTAGCTCCAAGAGTAGTATCACTCAACTTTATTATCATGTCGGACTAAGTCCACCTGCAGGGTTTACATGATAATTCTTATGAGCTCCTCAAGGGAACATCATCAACCTAGATTACTAGGACACAGTTTCTTTTTATAATCAACAACACACCATATAAATAATATTATTTCTTAACTTATCGGGCCTATTGATTTAACTGAATAAATCTCACCCTTGGATAAATTAAAGAAATAAATACTAAGTATATGTGTTTGTTATTATATCAAGATTAAGAGTACGCACATACATAATAATAGAGGTTTTGTTCTTTTATGCAGTTAGTATAAAAAGAAACAACCTCAAATGATCCTACTCAATACACACATAATGTACTAGTGTAATTTTATAGTCAAGATAAACTAACACCAAATCACACTACAACCATTCCAATGGTTTGTCACAATCCTTCTTGGTTGTGAGCTACTATTCATAATTTATAAGGAACTGATAACATTATCTTCTGTGTGGGACCATACACTATGTTATCTTCAATATAAATTAAATGGACAACTATATTTAACTAAATGCAGACATTTGACCAATGTGATTCTCATTTCAAAATAAATATTCATACAAAAAGCTAGGCTTTTAGTATACATCCTAACATCTGTAGCTTGAGATTCCAGATCCCTTCCATGGTCTAGGAGGAGCACGTCCTTAGAATTAAATTCTTGGGTCAGACAGTCTATCTCTTGTTTATGCATGAGCTTGAAGTCCTCTAAGGCTATAGTTTGCTGGGCCAGCTCTGACTGTGCCTTCTCCTTGAGAGCCAGCTTCTCTTGGTACTTAGCTTCAAATGACTGGTGGAGCACTTTTAGTCTCTTCTTGGTCATCCTGAAGTTGGTCAGTCTCCAGTTGGGCTTGGCCTACGGTCTGTGCCTGGGATGTGTTTACCTTTCTCAAGGTCTCTACCTCTGCCTTTAGTTGGGAAATGACCGAAGAGAGGTCAGAAAGTTGAGACTCTAGATCAGCTATCCGATCCTTTAAGATCTTATTCAACCAATGTATATGCGAAAACATCTGACTTAAGCGCAGCGACTGGGCAAACATCTATTCATAAGACAGGTAGTCAGAATAGGAGGGAAGTAGTAAGAGAAAGCGGAGGCTTACCATGGTGACAGTTTCATAGGACAGGTCCACCTGGGCAAGCAGTGAGAGGATATTCATCGCCTTCATAGTCTACTCCCTTTGAGTCACTAGTTGGCCCCGCAATAGGACAGTGCAAGTAGGAGCAGCAGGATAGTGACGCAATTCCCACTATGAAAGCAAAGTATCACGGAAATAGGAATAGCGAGATCAAGATGAGCTGAGAGTGGTCCCGCTAGGGCCAGGTTGAGAGGACGTAGGCTCAAATTGAGTAGAGGGGCCAGGTTGAGACGAGGTAGGCCCAAGTTGAGTGGAAGGACCAGGTTGAGAGGAAGTAGGCGGTCGAGGGGAAGAATGCCCAACCGAGGCAGTGGGTGTAGATTGCCGCTTCGGATCGATATCTTCTTTAACGACCAGGGCCTTCCCTCGATCAACTCCTATCTGGGCTTCTAGAGGAATAATAGGGTCACCCAAAAGTTGTGGATCAGGAACGAAAGCTGGAGTTGGCTGGGATGATGGAGTCGTAGCATGGGGTCTCGGATATTGGGTCGGGTCCAATGGGTCTGTGCCTTGGTCTACGCAAAAGTGGTTGATCATCTGAGTTAGAATACTTCTCTAAAATTCGAGGGCGACCAGCGGAAAGAGCAGGATGAGCCTGTCCAGCAAGCTCTGGAGCAAAGTGTGTAGGAGGCGACGCCCTAGAAGCGCCCAACCGATAAACAGTAGTGGTAGCCACCCCGGGAGCGGTAGTAGAATGCGGAAGACTCTACCTACCCAAGATTATACGCCCTCGACGATTTATTTCCAAAGCACTTAGGGGGAGGGGCCTGGTCAACGTCGATCAGGCAAGAGTGTCGGCTGCAGCAAATTGAAGGTTAGCATGGTAAGCAAGAGCAAGTTAGGATGAGGGTAATACTCACCAAGAGAGTACGGCAATTCCAAAGGAACGGAACTCAACCTAAATAAATATATCACATCTTCAGTTAGCAAGACGCTCAGATCGAAGCACCATCCCTCTAGCTGCGATGACGCCCCCATAAAAATAGGGTTCAAGCAGTAGTCTCCGAGAGGAGGCATCGAAGGGACAGAGAAACACCGTTTAGTAGGCCATTCCACATCAGAAGGGAAGCAAAATAAGAAGTATTTATCTTTTCACTCCATACCCGGAGGAGGTAAGGGTGCAAAAAGGTTGGTCTGGGTACGAGCTTGGAAGCGAAAAAGGCCTTCACTGTGACGTCGGGGGGTGAAGAAGCAGTGAAATAAGCGAGGAGTCCAATGAATATTGCACAGATCATAGATGAGAACAAACCCACACAAGATCCGAATAGAGTTGGAGGTGAGTTGACAAAGCGGAATACGAAAGTAGCAACTCACATTGGAAAAGAAAGGGTGGACAAGAAAATGAAGTTCAACCACAACTTGTTCTTTGAAGAAGGTCACATAGCCCTGAGGTGGTCGGAAGAGTTGATAGACTTTAGAGGATATGATGATATGCATGTCGGTGGACACTTCATACACGAAGCAGAGATCGTCCAGATCTACACCACTAAAATTAGAGACTCCAAGAGCATACCTAGGTGAGGGAGAATCCATGGAAAGTCTAAGGCCACTAATAGAAGACCGGAGAGTAAAGGGACGGATAGAAAAAGAGAAGAGAAGGGGACTTCAACTATTAGTGAGAAGTCCGAATGAGAGAAGCAGACTATTTATAATAGGTAGGGGTGCTTGGGAGAACGTCTCGATATCAGTGTCAATCATGCGATCTATAGACAAGGTAGCTGACATCAGCCATAGGCTTAGAAGCAATGTATAATACCGAAAAAGAGCAAATAACCATAAGGGAATTTTCCGGAATTTTTAGAATTTTGTTGGAAATTTTTCGGATCTCCTATGACGGGTTTAAGGGAATCAAATATTGGGCCTGGGAAAGTTTGTTTAGGCTACCCCATTTTAACAAGGAAAAGTTAAATTTTTCCTTTTTTTCTTTCCTTTTTCTTTTATTCTTTTCCTTCGTTTCCTCCCCCACGTGCCCGAGCCCTCACCCGACGCTGATTCCCTCCTTCTCTTCTCCCGCCCGATCCTTACCGTTTCTCCCCAAACCGCAAGCGACGGTTTCTCCTTCCCTCACGTACAAAGCAACGGTCGAGGAATCTACATCTCCTTCTTCCTCCCCGGGCCTCTCCCTCTTCGTGAGTTGCTGTCGCGCCACCGACGGACCTCACCGTGCCCTAGTTTTCTTCGCACCTTCTCCTCCTCTTTATCGCGTCGCCCTCGGGTTGCCACAGCCGACAGCGGCATCGCCACGTGATCTGTTTTCCAGCAGCCCCTTTCTTTCGTCTCGTCGAGCATCCCCTCTTCTGATTTCTGAGTTCAGTTCGGCAATTGTCCCTCAAACTCGTTCATCTCCTCGTGCCAAGCAGCATCACGTCGTGCCCTAAACTTGGTCCACCACCACCCCTGCACGAGTTGGCCTTCAACCAGAGGCGAAGATCCAAGCCCTAGTTGCTTCACCCGTGCCCTAGACCTCACCATCGGGTCTTCCTTCTTTGCCACCAACCGCCGGCAGAGAGGAAATGAGGGTATCGAGTTTTTAGGTATTTAGATTATTATCCTGTGCTGAATTGATGGGCTAATCATTGTGGTACAGTCACTGTGTGTTCTCCGCAGTAACTATTCATAGATTCCGACAGCGAGTACCTCCGGTTAGCAGATTCCGGCGGCTGCCATATCTGCTGTGATCAACAAGAGAGGTTTGGCGTTGAGGTAAGGAGTACGGTAATGAAATGAATATTGTTTATGTGTGAATTAGGTTTATGTTTATGTGTTGATTAGAGTTTTGCCTTAATTTAGGGTTAGAGATTTTATTTAGCTATTTATACGAATTTAGCTAAATAAAATATATATATATGTATTGTTTGACACGGGACTTTGACTCGAGACGGTGTCTCGACGAGGGATCTATTTCGGATACGATCATCTTATTGGAGGCGGGTACTTTAACTTATCTTTTTAGATATGTTATTTGATGTGCATAATAGTTTTTTACAAGTAATAATCATTATGTTTCTTATCTGCATCAGTTTGTCACTATCGGATACCTGTTGCATGCTTGTTTTTGCTTACTTGTTATGCATTCCATGTTAGTACCCACCTGATTTTATATACTTATAGAGGTAGTGACATAATCATGCCTTATTATGTTCAGGATTTAGGTTTTTATACCATATCTACCCTGTGTACCTAGACTATTGATTGGATCTATTTATCCTATGGTACACATTATGTAGAGATAGACAGGATCAAGATATTTTCATATTTAGTGTTATGCACCATCTCACATGATTACATGTTATGCGATAATCGACTCCATTATTGTTGAGCACATCGCCAATTATATAGATCTGCACACACCACCACTCATGGGTTAGTGGTATGTCAGGTAGGGTGTGTGGCAGTTCTGCTATTAGGCTCCACTGGTCTGGTGACTCAGCGTGGTAGCCGGCAGACAGTTCTGCTCTGTTAGGCTCCACTAGTCTGGAGACGCAGCGTAGTAGCCGGCAGATAGTTTTGCTCTGTTTGGCTCCGTTGGTCCGCTCATGGGTAGTGTGACGCAGCGTGGTAGCCGGTAGGGATCCCTCCTCTGGATCGTCTCAGAGAGATGAGAGCATTGCGCTCCCCCACTTATGATTTGGGGTAGGAGAATAAGTGTACTCCGACAGCATCCCGTCCACTGGGTCACTCATCAGGAGCAGTGACGGTAGAGTGCACGGTTGTCACAATCCTACCCACTCGATCTCACCATCGTGTGTGAGATGGCTGATTGGCAATAGGGGAGACCAGCACATGTCATTGGCATCATAAGCATTGATGCATTTATTTCTTGTGTTTGCTGCACTTATATGCTGCATATTTGGTGGATGCATATGTTTGACATGCATACAGGATTTCTATACCTCTCGGTCTATTATCCATACACCAGGTCCTGGTTAGTATAGTTTTTCTCATATTTATTTCAGTATACATTTATCATTCCTATATCAGGAGACTGTACGCATAATTATTGTTATTGGTTATTTCTTACTATGCATGTCAGTAGTTACTCACTGAGGAGTTGACTCACCCCGTTGATATTACTATTTCAGGTTGAGGTTGTCCGGAGATCTCTAGTCACTAGTCCCCTGTAGATTGTGAGGATATTTATTTGATCTTTTGGTTTTCTTATTAGACTATATTTTAGACTTGTTCTGGTTTTGACACTTGGATCTTGTATGATCCTTTATTATCATTGGGTTTTATTCGGATATGTTCTGCTATATGCCTGCCTGGACGGCAGAAGAGGTGAGTTGATTTTATTTACGTCGTTGTGATTTGTGTTTTATGGGTATAGTTGAGTAGGATATAAGTTTTGAGATTTATGGGTGTAGTTGAGTAGGATTTTTGAGATTGTTTTCCTTATCGTTGCATTAGTTTAGTTTTACTATTAAACTGCGTGGGTGTTTGCCTTATTTTTATTGTTATTGTTCCGGTCGTGTTGGCCGAGGTATATGTGGCTCTGAGAGCATTATAGAAAGTTTCATATTGTCACCCATACAGGAGAGATGCTACCGAAATTTTTTCTGGTAGGGACTCCCCCGGGGCGTGACAAACTGTTGGGGTAATATCCCTTAGGTCAAGGTTGACATGGTTGACCAAGCTTGAGTCTTGGTCATGGTTTCGATGTTTGACAATACATATAGACAACACATGGAGATTGCAGGTGTGATTGTTCATGTGGGGAGATTGTGAAGAAGAGTCAAGTAGGTCAAGGTTAACTGAATATTTGATTAGAAAATCCTGGTAAGTGAAGCTAGGTAAAAGTCCTAACTGGAGGTTAGGCAGACTAGAAAGTCCTAGTGAGTGAAGGCAGGCAGTTGTGAAAGTCCTAGTGAGTGAAGCTAGGCAGAGAAAAAGTCCTAGTGAGTGAAGCTAAGCAGAAGATAAGTCCTAGTGAGTGAAGCCAGGCATGGGGAAAATTCAGATGGGTCAAGGTTGACCAGACATCTGGTGAAAGTCCAAGTAGGTCAAGGGATTGACTGGATACTTGGCAAGAGGAGAAAAGTCCAAGTGGGTCAAAGGGATTGACTGGACACTTGGTGAGCGAGTTCTAGCAGGTTAAGGGTGACCGGATGCTAGGCACGATGAACCAACAGGTCATGGTTGACCAGATGTTGGTTTAGGAGGCTTTAGACTTGATTTTAGGGAGAAATCATGAGCTGGATCGATCAGCCGATCGATTGGCTCATGCCCAATCGATCGGCCGATCGATTGGGCAAGTCTTCGCGACAACCTCCTCCCAATCGATCAGTGGATCGATTGGGACAAGTGCATGATCGCACAGAACAGCACTGGATCGATCGGTCGATCGATCCAGATACCCCAATCGATCAACGGATGATTGGGAGCTGCGATTTCGCACGATAAGCCCTAGATCGATTAGCCGATCGATCCAGGCAATTTACCGAGAGCATAGAGGCGCTCTGGATCGATCAGTCGATCGATCCAAAGCCTCCCCGATCGATTGGGAGCAATCCAATCGATCAGGATCCGACCGTTAGCGTCGATAAAAGCCGCAGGCGTTCGATTCCTTCGGCAGTGACTTTACGATTCATCTCCGATCCTCTCCAGCAGCTCTCCACACTTCTTCTCCACTCCACTGCCAATTCTTGAAGGGTTCTTGGAGCAAGGTTGCTAGTGATCCAAGATCAAGAGGCGGGCAACAACAAGAAGTTAGGGTAAGGGTTTTTACTACATAACTTGTAAGCTTTTGCTTGTATTTTGTTTCCCTTTCCTTCTTCTTGTATTGAGAGTATTGTAGGGCTTCTCCGCCTTTGGTAGTTACTATAAAGGAGTGTCATTCATAGTGGAGGGTGTGTGTGTGCGTGGATCCTTAGACTAGTCACCTCTTGTGAGGTGGATACCAAGTAAAATCTATTTGTTAGCGTTGTATGCTTTTGTTTCTTTGTATTTCCGCTGCACATCCTTGAAGAAACAAACATCGAAGCACGCGATGAGCTATTCACCCCCCCCCCTCTAGCTACTTTTCGGTCCCAACAAGTGGTATCAGAGTGAGGTTGCTCTTCACCGGAATCATCGCCAGAAGGGACAAACATAACAAGAAGAGCTAGAGGGTGAAGAAGTTGGAGCAAAATTATCAAAGTTAAAGAATTCAAGAAGCTCAACTTCAAGATGCAACTCCAAAATGGACTTGGATTTGACACAAGGGTGGCTCCACCGTACACATCTACAAGCTTCAATCTTTGGAAATCAAGGATCGAAAACTTTTTAATGGTGGAGATAGAACAATGGTTTGCTCTTATGGAAGGCTTCGAAGCTCCAATGAATTCAAAGGGAAAAGTTCTCAAGAGGAGCAAATGGAGCCCGGAACAAGTCCAAAGGTGCGAAGCAAATGACAAGGTAACCAAATTATTGGTTAATTTATTGCCTAGCACAATTCTATGCAAAATTTGAGAGTTCAAGGATGCCAAGGAGCTATGGAGCAAATTGACATCAATTCATGAGATCCCCTCCACTGCACCAATCCAAGAAGAATCCCAAGAGGGTGACTCATTGGAGCAAAATCAAGAGGAAGAGGAAGAGGACTCCGAAGTTGAGAGATGCTCAACTTCCGAAGAAGAAGAAGTCCAAGAAGCATCATCGTCAAAGGAGTACAACCAAAAGAACAAGGAAGGAGCATATTTCTTGTTTAATGTGCAAGAGGATGAAGAAGAAGAAGAAGAAGCCTCCACCTCTAGGATTGAGGGGGAGCAAATTTCGGTGACACCGGATCAAGAAGAACAAGAAGCCTCCACCTCTAGGATTGAGGGGGAGCAAATTTCGGTGACACCGGATCAAGGAGAAGAAGAAGCCTCCACATCCGGGTCAAAAGAAGAAGAGGATGAAGAAGCTTTCATCTCCACAAGTCAAGCTAAATCAAATGGAGGAGCATCACTAACGGATCAAGAGGAAGCCTCTACATCCACATCACATGGAGGACCAAGTGTCATCCCTACATGTGAAGGTAAAAATATCTCAAATAATAATAAAAATCATATTATATGTTTTGAGTGTAGGGAGAATGGGCACTACAAGAGCAAGTATCCCAACTTGGCCAAGAAGAAGGGCCAAGTGGCACCCAAGGGCAAGGAGAAGCCAAAGGAGACCATTCCCACAACAAAGAAGAGCAAGGAGCACATTGTGTGCTTCTTGTACCAACAAAGAGGGCATTATCGAAGTCAATGCCCTAAGAGGAAGAAGATGGTCAAAGCCAAAGGAGGAAGCTCAATTCAAAGGGGAGCCTCCAAGGTAAAAAAGAAAGGTAACTTTTATTGAGCCTACCCCTCTAAATTATGGTAAAAAGCATGCTAGCTCTAGCTTATATCATTTTAATTCTATTTACCATGAAAATAGGAGGCATGATAAAGTTAAGGAAAATCATGTAGCTTTTCATGCTAAAACCTCTTGACCTAGGGCTAGGAATGTAGATAAAAATCTAGGCAAGAACACTAAGATCAATAACTATACGCCTAGAAATAAAAACGCTCAAGGATTAAATAGAAAACCAAAATCTAGGGATTTATGGGAAGAAAATCAAGTCTTGAGGTCAAGACTTGATAAAATGGAAAAGACCCTAAAAAGGATAGAAAGTTTCCTAATAGGGCAAAATGAGCAAAACCTAGGACTAGGAGTATCAAAGTCATCCAATGTCATAAGGGTTTGGGATACAAACCTAAAACCAAGAAGGATGTAATTTCTTACCATAGGGTTCCATATAGCTATGAAACCAACCCTAAGTCTAAGGGTCAACTCAAAAGTACAAGGGAAGTTATCCCTAGAAGTATTTTTGCAACTAGAGTGGCTAAGACTTCTAAGAAGTCTAAGAAAGTCACAAAGAAGGTCACAAGGGAAGCAATCCCTAGGGTTGACCTAGAAAATGTGACCAAGGCTTCTAAAAAGGCAAACAAGGTCACTAGAAAGGTATCTAGGGAAGTTATCCCTAGTGAATACCTAGAGCATCCAAGGAGCACCAATAGGTTTTGGGTTCCTAGGAGCATTTTCTCTACCCCATAGATGGGTTAGAGAGTGTCAACTCTAAGAAGAAGGGTAGTTAACCCAACTTTGAAGAAATTGACACTCAAGCAGCATTTTCAAGGTTATTGTTAACCTTTGAAAATGAAATGGAACTATGACTTACTCTTTGAAAGGGTAAAATGTGCTAAACTTGAGAAGTATTGATTTTAATCTTAATTGGCACAATTTGGGAAAACATAAGAAATACCAAGTTGGAATTTTGGTATTTTCTTAGTGTTACTCTTGTGGAAGAACAAAATATGCCAACATTTGAGGAATAAGTTTAATTTCAATTGGCATAAGTCAATCAAGAGAACTAAAAATGTCAATTTAGGTTTTGGCATTTACTTGGCACCTTTAGAGGGCAATCAAGGTAAATTTTTAATTTAGCTAAGGTTTAAGGACACTTAGATAGGTAATCTAGGTATTTTACTTATGCTAAACCTTGCCATGATTGTTTACTCATTATATGTCATGACATCATGATTATTTTTGCATTCATACCTTATGATGAAAAACACAAAAATACTATGTCATGACATACATACATCATGTAGTTATACGAAATTTTCTTTTGAAAATTATTTCTTTTTGATGTATGTCATAACATTATCATGCATTATGTTTATTTCCTTAAAATTAAGGACAAATGACATTTATCAACAAGTATCAACAAGTGACATCCTAGGTAGATGTTCAATATCCACAAAATGCCTAGATAGATATGCATGATCCCTAGATTAGGACAAAACCAAATTTTACATCTCACAAAGACCCATAAGGTGACTTGTATGTGTTTTAGTACACATTAGATACAAGTGAGATGTTAGGATGAACAAAAACTCAAGATGTTGATTTAGTGCATTCTTTTGAGTTTTAAGTTCCTCAAAACACATAGTTATGTGTTTTCCCATCATTGGGAAAGCTAATGTACAAGTCATGTGCATTAAGCCCAAGAAACATAGTGGGATATTGGTTTTGAAAATATTTTTAAAATGATTTTGGAAAAACCTTGGTGAAGGCTATCTTTTGATAGTAATCATCATTGAATAATAAGACACAAACTTGAAGAAAACACTAAAGTTTTTGCAAGTTTTCTAGTTTGTGTCAATCTTTGAAAATATGATGTATTTTCATAGAAAACTATTTTTCCATGATAATATATGCCCTAAATAATGTCTACAATGATTTTCATGATTTTTGAAATTCTGTATAATTTTCTAGGAGTTTCTGTAGTTGACTGAAATGAAATTTCAGCAACTATCAGACCTCAATCGATCACCTGATCGATTGAAAGGTCTCAATCGATCGAGCGATCGATTGAGAGCAGGCTTCTCGCGAACAGAAGCCATCCACACTACCTGAATCGATCAGTGGATCGATTCAAGCTGGTTCAATCGATTGGAACCCAACTCCAATCGATCGAAGATGCTGACTTTGGTTGGGAAAGCTTATTTTCAACATTTTTGAACCTATTTTAGTCTAGGTAATCATTCCTAACCCCTCAAAATACATTTGTATACATAAAAAAAAAGGTATTTTCATATTGAAAACAAGGATGGATTGGTTAAAGGAGACTAAATTGAAGTTTAGGTTGAGGTTTGGTTTCATTATTGAATTTATGGACCTCAAACTTCTAAATTTGGGTTTCCTAAAGGTTTAGGGATTCCAAGTTATTGTTGGTGCAATGATAGAAGTTCACAACCATGTCTTTAGGGGGAGGTACTCTTTAAATCTATGAAAACTATTTTTCATACACCTTGGAAGGTGGTTAACTTTCTTTAGTAAAAATGCTCAAGGTTGAGCATTGGATTACAATGGAGAGTGGATATCTTCATTGTTTAAGTTATAAATGCTCAAGGTTGGGCATTTGTCTACATTGGGGGAGAATGTAGGGTTAAGGATAAATAAAGGGTATGGGACCTTCATTATCGTGTTGATCACAATGAGTGAAGTTGTGAGCAACGATGAGCAACTCTTCAGGGGGAGAGTCTCAAAGGCAAGAGTTTTCAACAAGAAGTGTTTTTCAACAAGTGAATTTGTTGATGTGTGACAATAGGGGGAGAAATGTAGGGTTTAAGTTAGGCCTCCATTATCTAAGAGGGAGTCTGCCTTCTTAGAGGGAGAATGAAGGTTGTAACTTACGCCCTCATTACCTAGTGGCATGAGAAAGAAGTTGAGGCTATGGGACTAGCCTAACTTAAAGGTATTGTCAAACATTAAAAAGGGAAAGATTGTTGGGGCAATATCCCTTAGGTCAAGGTTGACCTGGTTGACCAAGCTTGAGTCTTGGTCATGGTTTAGATGTTTGACAATACATATAGACAACACATGGAGATTGCAGGTGCGATTGTTCATGTGGGGAGATTGTGAAGAAGAGTCAAGTAGGTCAAGGTTGACTGGATACTTGATTAGAAAATCCTGGTGAGTGAAGCCAGGTAAAAGTCCTAACTGGGAGGTTAGGCAGACTAGAAAGTCCTGGTGAGTGAAGTCAGGTAGTTGTGAAAGTCCTAGTGAGTGAAGCTAGGCAGAGAGAAAGTCCTAGTGAGTGAAGCTAGGCAGAAGAGAAGTCCTAGTGAGTGAAACCAGACATGGGGAAAATCCAGATGGGTCAAGGTTGACCAGACATCTGGTGAAAGTCCAAATAGGTCAAGGGATTGACCAGATACTTGGCAAGAGGAGAAAGTCCAAGTGGGTCAAAGGGATTGACCGGACACTTGGTGAGCGAGTTCTAGCAGGTTAAGGGTGACCGGATGCTAGGCACGATGAACCAACAGGTTATGGTTGACCAGATGTTGGTTTAGGAGACTTTAGACTTGATTTTCGGGAGAAATCATGAGCTGGATCGATCAGCCGATCGATTGGTTCATGCCCAATCGATCGGCCGATCGATTTGGCAAGTCTTCGCGACAACCTCCTCCCAATCGATCAGTGGATCGATTGGGACAAGTGTGCGATCACACAGAACAGCGTTGGATCGATCGGTCGATCGATCCAGATACCCCAATCGATCAACGGATCGATTGGGAGCTGCGATTTCGCACGATAAGCCCTAGATCGATTAGCCGATCGATCCAGGCAATTTACTGAGAGCACAGAGGCGCTCTGGATCGATCAGCCGATCGATCCAAAGCATCCCCGATCAATTGGGAGCAATCCAATCGATCAGAATCCGACCGTTAGCGTCGATAAAAGCCGCAGGCGTTCGATTCCTTCGGCAGTGACTTTACGATTCATCTCCGATCCTCTCCAGTAGCTCTCCACACTTCTTCTCCACTCCACTGCCAGTTCTTGAAGGGTTCTTGGAGCAAGGTTGTGTTGGTTGCTACTCGGAAAACCTAATAGTTCCACTGTACAAAAATTTTGTACAAAGGTCTGAACCTTTTCCTAGCTACCAAGTGTTCTTTTAAATTAAACTTGGATCGCTTGCGGAACTTAACACGTTTGATCCAAAATTTAATCTATTTGTTCTTTTAGGTTTAGACTCGGATCTCCTGTGGAACTTAACACGTTCGATCCAAATCACCTAGGTTATTAATTTCATTAAATATTAGTTTCCAAAATAGGCTCCCAGTACTGACGTGGCAAGGCACATGGCCTTCTTGGATATGGGAACAACCACCACCGACTAGACAAAGCCTTTTAAGGAAAGTTAATATTTAATTTCCTTAAATAACTTTAGGTCAACCGAAAAGAACAATCAAATCACAAGGAAAAGAAAAAAACAAAAGAACACAACATCGAAAACAAATTCGAAATACTAGAATCGTATGCCTCTTGTATTTCGTATTATTTCCAAAAATAACTAGTATGATGCGGAAAGAAAAAAATACTAGTTATACCTTTTAGAAAAACCTCTTGATCTTCTATCGTATTCCTCTGCTAACCTCGGACGTTGTGTGGGCAACGATCTTTCGAGATGAGAAACCACCAAAGCACCTTCTTCTCCTTTCTTTAAGTTTCGGCCAAGCACAAAGCTTCCAAAAGATGAAGATCTTTTTCCACCAACCAAGCTCCAAGGGATGCAAGAAACAAGACTCCTTTCTCTCCTTTTCTCCAAGCTAGATCCGGCCACTTCTATGCCTCCAAGAGATGATGAAGTCTCGGCCACAAGAAGGAGAAGAGGGAAGGAGAAGGGGAACCTCTAGGGGCCGGCCACACCAAGGAAGAAAAGAGAGGAAGAAAAAGAATAGAGTTGCTCACCATGAAGCCTCCTCTACCCCCTCTTTTATAATTCTTGGTCTTAGCAAATAAGGAAATTTAAATAAAAACTTCCTTAATTCTTTTGCCATGAAAAGGAAAATTTATTTAATTAAAAATAATTTTCTCTTCTCCAATTTATTTGGCCGGCCACCTCTTTCTCTAAAACAAGGAGAGTTTTAATTAAAATAAAAATTAAAACTTCCTAATTTGTTTCTAGAAATTTATAAAAATTTCTCCAATAATTTTAATCCCTTCATGATTGGTTAATAAAAAATAAATTATAAATTAAAATCTTTCTTTTAAATATGTGGATAATTTCCAAAAAGGAAAGTTATCTCTAAAAATTAAAATCTCCTTTCAATCTACAAATAAGGAAAAATATTAAATCTTTTCTTAATCTTTTGTAGAAACTAATAAAATAGAATTTTTAATTTTTAAACTTTCTTTTAAATCATGAAAATAATTAAAAGGAAAGTTTTTACCAAAATTAAAATCAACCTTTTAATCTACAAATAAGGAAAGAGATTTTAACTCTTCTCTTAATCTTTTGTAGAATCTTATAAAAGGAAAGATTTAATTTTTTAAACTCTCTTTTAAATCATGTTATCCACATAAGAAAATTTTTAAAATTAAAATTTCTTTTTATTTTAATAGGGCCGGCCACCTAAGCTTGAGTTCAAGCTAGGGCCGGCCACATGAATTCACCCATGAACCAAACCATGGCCGACCCTAGCTTGATCTCCAAGCTAGCTTGGCCGGCCCCTATAGGATGGGTAAGAAGGTGGGTATAGGTGGGTATAGTACTCTATAATTAAGAGGTTACGATAGGGACCGAGAGGAGGAATTGGTTTTGGTCTCCCGATAAAATTAAGCATCCCGTGTTCGCCCCGAACACACAACTTAATTTTATCAATAATAATTCATTCCACTAGAGAACTATTATTGAACTACCGCACCAATCCCAAATTACATTTTGGGCTCCTTATTATGAGTGTGTTAGTCTCCCTGTGTTTAAGATGTCGAATGTCCACTAATTAAGTGAGTTACTGACAACTCATTTAATTAATATCTTAGTCCAAGAGTAGTACCACTCAACCTTATCGTCATGTCGGACTAAGTCCACCTGCAGGGTTTAACATGACAATCCTTATGAGCTCCTCTTGGGGACATTCTCAACCTAGATTATTAGGACATAGTTTCCTTCTATAATCAACAACACACACTATAAGTGATATCATTTCCCAACTTATCGGGCTTATTGATTTATCGAACTAAATCTCACCCATTGATAAATTAAAGAAATAAATATCAAATATATGTGCTTGTTATTATATTAGGATTAAGAGCACACACTTCCATAATAACTGAGGTCTTTGTTCCTTTATAAAGTCAGTATAAAAGAAACGACCTCTAATGGTCCTACTCAATACACTCTAAGTGTACTAGTGTAATTATATAGTTAAGATAAACTAATACCTAATTACACTACGACCTTCCAATGGTTTGTTCCTTTCCATCTTGGTCGTGAGCCACTGTTTATAATTTATAAGATACTGATAACATGATCCTCTGTGTGTGACACAACACACCATGTTATCTACAATATAAATTAATTGAACAACTACATTTATCATAAATGTAGACATTTGACCAATGTGATTCTTATTTCTAGATAAATGTTTATACCAAAAGCTAGGCTTTTAGTATACATCCTAACAATCTCCCACTTATACTAAAAGACTAAGCTGTCATATCTGCTGTCATACATCTGATTCCTAACCCTTCCATCAAATGCTCTTGCCTTAAGGGCCTTAGTGAAAAGATCTATAGGTCATCATCTGATGCAATCTAGGCAGCAACAACTTCTCCTCGTTTATACGATTTCTCGTATTGGGTGGTACTTGCGCTCTATTGTGTTTACTTGCCTTATAGACTCATGGTTTCTTCGAGTTTGCTACTGCACCACTATTATTACAATAAATTGTAATAATCTTTGGACAAACCAGAAATCATATCTAAGTCTATCTTGAGGTTATTGAGTCATTCAGCTTTTATGGCTACCTCAGAGGCTTGCCATATACTAAGCTTCTATGGTGGAGTCCAGAAAAACACCTATGTTTATCACTCTTCCATAGTTATGACTTTATCTCCTAAAGTAAATACAAAACCCCGAGGTTGACTTACTATTGTCCCTTTCCGATTGGATGTTAAAATCCATGCAACCCACAGGGAACAAATTATCTGCCTTATAAGCTAGCATATAATCTCTAGTGCCTCTAAGGTACTTTAATATATGCTTTACTGCAGATCAATGTCCTTGTCCAGAGTTGCTTTGATGTCTACTAACTATGCCCACGGCAAAATAGATATCCAGTCTCGTACACAGCATTGCATACATTAGGCTTCCTACAGCCGAAGCATAAGGAACTGCCTTCATGTCCTTTATCTCCTCTGATGTCTACGGAGACATTTCTTTAGATAAAGTTACTCCATGTTAAAAAGGTAAGAAACCTTTCTTGGAGTTTTGCATGCTTAAAGCGAGCAAGGATTTTTTTTTTTCGATATATGAAGCTTGGGATAAGTACAATATTCTTTTCTTGCGATCCCTTATTACTTTGATCCCAAGAATATATTCATTCTCCCAAGTCCTTCATATCGAATTGTTTGGACAACCATACCCTTACTTCTGACAACATTTTGATATTATTTCCAACTATCAAAAATGTTATCTACGTATAGTACAAGAAATATCACCACGTTTCCATCACACCTTTTGTATACACAAGACTTATCCGGTTTCTAAATAAATCCATAGGTCTGGATTACTTTGATAAACCGGATGTTCCAAGACCTTGAAGCTTTGCCTCAGTCCATAGACTAATTGAGTTTGCACACAAGATGCTCTTAGCCCTTTGCAATGAACCCTTCTGGTTGCTTTATATGGATGCTTTCTTCAAGACTTCCATTAAGGAATGTTGTCTTGACATCCACTTGCCAAATAGATAAAAGAATCCGGATAGACTTAAGCATGGCTACCAGTGAAAAAGTTTCCTTTTTCATCAAGCCTTTGCTTTGAGAGTTTCTACCTTCCTGTCTATCCCTCTTTTCCTATTATAGACCTTTTTACACCCAAAGGTTTTTACACCATTTGGTGGTCCTACAAGCTTCCAGATTTTATTAGAATACATATATTCTAATTCTGTTATTCATTACTCTTTGCCAAGATGCTGCATTTTTATCTTGGAGTGCTTCGTCATATGTCCGGAGATCAGGTTCATGTCCTCCAGGGATCGAGTCCAAAAACTCTCCCAAAACATGAATCTTTTTAGGTTGCCTAACAACCCCCCCCCACTACGACGAGGCACTTTCTGCAATTGTGTATCATTTGTGATACGTGTTGCAGTTTCCTTGTGGTATCTCATCTTGTACAGTTGGTACTAGATTAGACATGTCTTTTATTATTTCCTTAAGAACAAATTTTCTTATGGGCACGTGGTTGATTACATAGTCCTTTTCTAAAAATCAGTCATTGATGCTAACAATAACCTTCTGATTTTTAAGACTATAAACCTACTTTTATTTCTCTAGGATAACTTACAAACAAGTGAATTCCTGTCCAACTTATCATTGTCACTCTTCAGCGTATGTGCTGGACTACCTGAATCCGAATATGCTTCAAAATAGGCTTATGCCTATTTAGCAATTCTATATGAGTAGAGAGTTCTGACTTTGGAAGGTACTATGTTCACTTCCGTTTCCAGAGTATATCCTTAAAATGAATTTGGTAATTTTTCAAATAACTTATCATCAATCTACTTATTTCCATAAGAGTCTTATACCTTCCTTTTTCTACATCATTCTGTAGGGGTGTACCAGGTGCAGTTAGTTGGGATTGAATCCCTACTTCTGATAAGTGACTCCTAAATTCTCCCAAGAGGTACTTGCCACTACGATCTTACCATAGTGACTTAATACTTTTACTTTAACATTTCTCCGCATCAGCCTTGTACTCTTTGAACTAATCAAAACACTTAGTCTTGCGGCACATCAAGTAAATGTATTTGTATCTTGAATAGTTGTCTATAAAATAGACGAAATATTCGATACTACCTCTTGTCTGGATAGTCATAAGATCACATAAATCAGAATGAACCAATTCCAACATATCTTTGGCTCCATACCCCTTTAAAAGCTTCTTGGTTATTTTTCCTTCCAAGTAAGACTCACAGGTTGGAAAGATTTCTACTACTAATGAACCCAAAAGTTCATTAGCTACCAATGAATCTTACTTAAGTTAATATAACCTAGCCTTAGATGCCAAAGATATAATTGGTTCATTTCCGAAGGTTGCTTTCTCTTAAAGTTAGAAGATGTGTTACTAATTTCCATTTGTTGCATCGTGGGAGTTATTGGATTATAAATTGTCAACCAACATACCAGAATAGATAACTTCCCTATTTTTCTTGATAACAACTTTGTTATCAAAATAGACACAATATCTATTCTATAATAGTTTAGAAACTGAAATCAGGTTCTTTCTAAACTTAGTATGTAAAGACAATTTCTAATAATCCATATTTTATTCCTATTAGAGAATAAACCTCTCCCTCTGCAACAGCTACTACTTTTGCAGTAGTGCCCATGTGGACGGTGTTTTTATTTTCATTTAGTTGTCGGGTTTCCTGGAACCCTGTAATGAATTGCAGACATGTTTAATGGCATCTGTATCTACACTCCAGGTTCTGGTAGATAACACCACTAGACATGTTTCAACTAATGAATTAAATACACCTAAATTGTTCTTAGTTCTAAGAAGACAGTCTACCTTAATGTCCAAGTCCTATTTCCAATCATTACAATTGGGACTACTAAGTCTTTTCCATAGTATAACAACTAGGGGATTGACAGACATTTTAAATCACAAAAAAATTTGGTCAAGATCAATTCTTTAAAATCTCTATGAATTTTGTATGTCACGATAGTGTGGACGTATACAAAATAAAAGAGGAGATTTTATCCATTAATTTTATTATCTCGTCAACTTTACTTTATGACGAATAAAATTAATAGTTGATCTGTCTTTGATCAAATATTTGGTCAAAACTTTTTGAATTTAAAATAACATTGATTCCTCAAACAATATTATTTAAATTCACCAACACCTCAAACACCGTGAATTTTGCATGCCACGATAGTGTGGACGTATACAAAATTTAAACATTTGTAAGAGGAGGGTTTTAACCATTAGTTATCTTGTCAATAAATCTTTATGACAAAATAAAATTACCTCAAACACCGTGAGTTTTGTATGCCACGATAGTGTGGACATATACAAAATCAAACATTTGTAAGAGGAGTTTTTAATTTTATTATCTTATCAACCTATTTATTTGACAAATTAATAGTTGATTTTCTTTGGTCACACAAATAATAGCAGTGGCTCCGATAGGGAGGATACTATTAGACGTGCCTAAGTATATACCATTACTTGACACTAAGTCCGTTAATAAGATTATGCCCCTTCCGATGGGGAAGATCACACGCTCTTAATTAACTTCCTATAGTCATCCAAAATGGAAGTTTAATTTAGTGATCCGCAAACAAGCTCATCTGATATGGAGGAAGGCACTCTGAGCCAACGCGCAAGCTTGTTGCATCACTTATAAACCAGTAATGGAGACCGTGGAATTTATTTAAAATAAATCTCTCTCCCACTTAGTTATTTAAAGTGAAGAATTTTGACTATGCTAGTCTACTTAACATGCATACTAACAAGCACACACAGTCACAGCATAAAAAGCAATAAACAGAAAAAATAATTTTTAACTATTATGGCTTTTATTTATTGCTGTCCTCTGTGTGTCGCCAACCCTAACTGCTGCCATCTTTGGCCACTGCCAACGGGTCTAGTTGTCGCATCCATCTTGCTCCTTATTCCGCTGCGCCTCTGGTCCTCAAAAGGTTCCACGCCTTGCAAGATCCGATCCGTGACATAAATAGAATTTTACATTTTTCGATCATATATTCCTCGAAGAAATGTACATGTAAACTAGATCGAACATAAAATAAAATTTACATCCATCGATCCTATATTCCATAAAAGGAATGTACATGTAACTAGATCAAAAATAAAATCCTAATAAAACTAAATACAGCTCCTGCTGTATTTTATAATACAATCATGCACACACAATAAATGCCCTTGACATGTCCAAGGGTCCAATCACACACATAATAACTATCAGTCATAATAGTTGGATCCTGCATCCACAAAGTTAGCACATCCTACTATTAACCTGCCTAAATTATGTATGACATGTGCATAATTAAACTAATACCAAATACACAGAGGCAAAACCCTTGCTCTGATACCAATTGTTGGTTGCTACTCGAAAAACCTAATGGTTCCACTGTACAAAAATTTTGTACAAAGGTCTGAACCTTTTCCTAGCTACCATGTGTTCTTTTAAATTAAACTTGGATCGCCTGCGGAACTTAACACGCTTGATCCAAAATTTAATCTATTTGTTCTTTTAGGTTTAGACTCGGATCTCCTGCGGAACTTAACACGTTCGATCCAAATCACCTAGGTTATTAATTTCATTAAATATTAGTTTCCAAAATTGGCTCCCAGTACTGACGTGGCGAGGCACATGACCTTCTTGGATATGGGAACAACCACCACCGACTAGACAAAGCCTTTTAAGGAAAGTTAATATTTAATTTCCTTAAATAACTTTAGGTCAACCGAAAAGAACAATCAAATCACAAGGAAAAGAAAAAATAAAAGAACACAACATCGAAAATAAATTCGAAATACTAGAATCGTATGCCTCTTGTATTTGGTATTATTTCCAAAAATAACTAGTATGATGCGGAAAGAAAAAAAATACTAGTTATACCTTTTAGAAAAACCTCTTGATCTTCTATCGTATTCCTCTTCTAACCTCGGACGTTGTGTGGGCAATGATCTTTCGAGATGAGAAACCACCAAAGCACCTTCTTCTCCTTTCTTCAAGTTTCGGCCAAGCACAAAGCTTCCAAAAGATGAAGATCTTTTTCCACCAACCAAGCTCCAAGGGATGCAAGAAACAAGACTCCTTTCTCTCCTTTTCTCCAAGCTAGATCCGGCCACTTCTATGCCTCCAAGAGATGATGAAGTCTCGGCCACAAGAAGGAGAAGAGGGAAGGAGAAGGGGAACCTCTAGGGGCCGGCCACACCAAGGAAGAAAAGAGAGGAAGAAAAAGAATAGAGTTGTTCACCATGAAGCCTCCTCTACCCCCTCTTTTATAATTCTTGGTCTTAGAAAATAAGGAAATTTAAATAAAAACTTCCTTAATTCTTTTGCCATGAAAAGGAAAATTTATTTAATTAAAAATAATTTTCTCTTCTCCAATTTATTTGGCCGGCCACCTCTTTCCCCAAAACAAGGAGAGTTTTAATTAAAACAAAAATTAAAACTTCCTAATTTGTTTCTAGAAATTTATAAAAATTTCTCCAATAATTTTAATCCCTTCATGATTGGTTAATAAAAAAAATTTTATAAATTAAAATCTTTCTTTTAAACATGTGGATAATTTCCAAAAAGGAAAGTTATCTCTAAAAATTAAAATCTCCTTTCAATCTACAAATAAGGAAAAATATTAAATCTTTTCTTAATCTTTTGTAGAAACTAATAAAATAGAATTTTTAATTTTTAAACTTTCTTTTAAATCATGAATATAATTAAAAGGAAAGTTTTTACCAAAATTAAAATCAACCTTTTAATCTACAAATAAGGAAAGAGATTTTAACTCTTCTCTTAATCTTTTGTAGAATCTTATAAAAGGAAAGATTTAATTTTTTAAACTCTCTTTTAAATCATGTTATCCACATAAGAAAATTTTTAAAATTAAAATTTCTTTTTATTTTAATAGGGTCGGCCACCTAAGCTTGAGTTCAAGCTAGGGCCGGCCATATGAATTCACCCATGAACCAAACCATGGCCGGCCCTAGCTTGATCTCCAAGCTAGCTTGGTCGGCCCCTATAGGATGGGTAAGAAGGTGGGTATAGGTGGGTATAGTACTCTATAATTAAGAGGTTACGATAGGGACCGAGAGGAGGAATTGGTTTTGGTCTCCCGATAAAATTAAGTATCCCGTGTTCGCCCCGAACACATAACTTAATTTTATCAATAATAATTCATTCCACTAGAGAACTATTATTGAACTATCGCACCAATCCCAAATTACATTTTGGGCTCCTTCTTATTATGAGTGTGTTAGTCTCCCTGTGTTTAAGATGTCGAATGTCCACTAATTAAGTGAGTTACTGACAACTCATTTAATTAATATCTTAGTCCAAGAGTAGTACCACTCAACCTTATCGTCATGTCGGACTTAGTCCACCTACAGGGTTTAACATGACAATCCTTATGAGCTCCTCTTGGGGACATTCTCAACCTAGATTACTAGGACATAGTTTCCTTCTATAATCAACAACACACACTATAAGTGATATCATTTCCCAACTTATCGGGCTTATTGATTTATCGAACTAAATCTCACCCATTGATAAATTAAAGAAATAAATATCAAATATATGTGCTTGTTATTATATTAGGATTAAGAGCACACACTTCCATAATAACTGAGGTCTTTGTTCCTTTATAAAGTCAGTATAAAAGAAACGACCTCTAATGGTCCTACTCAATACACTCTAAGTGTACTAGTGTAATTATATAGTTAAGATAAACTAATACCTAATTACACTACGACCTTCCAATGGTTTGTTCCTTTCCATCTTGGTCGTGAGCCACTGTTTATAATTTATAAGATACTGATAACATGATCCTCTGTGTGTGACACCACACACCATGTTATCTACAATATAAATTAATTGAACAACTACATTTATCATAAATGTAGACATTTGACCAATGTGATTCTTATTTCTAGATAAATGTTTATACCAAAAGCTAGGCTTTTAGTATACATCCTAACAGGTTGCTAGTGATCCAAGATCAAGAGGCGGGCAACAACAAGAAGTTAGGGTAAGGGTTTTTACTACATAACTTGTAAGCTTTTACTTGTATTTTGTTTCCCTTTCCTTCTTCTTGTATTGAAAGTATTGTAGGGCTTCTCCACCTTTGGTAGTTACCATAAAGGAGTGCTATTCATAGTGGAGGGTGTGTGTGTGCGTGGATCCTTGGACTAGTCACCTCTTGTGAGGTGGATACCAAGTAAAATCTATTTGTTAGCGTTGTATGCTTTTGTTTCTTTGTATTTTCGCTGCACATTCTTGAAGAAACAAGCAACGAAGCACACAAGCATGCGACAAGCTATTCACCTCCCCCCCCCTCTATCTACTTTTTGGTCCCAACACAAACAACGCTGGCCGGAGGATCACCTCAGAAAATCATGCAAGAAGGTCACGTCAGAAAAAACTGGGGCGAGGGACACGTGGTAAAAAGGAATAAGGAACTTCCGTGGCTTCGGAGATAGGCGATGCTACAGTAACTCCCCCTCGGACCAATAAGGGGGCCATGGAATATTGTGGCTCGCGACTAATCGAGTAGCTAGATCACGAAGCTCATTCAGGGTATTGAAGCGGCCAGTCAAGATAGACGTCCGGTCATGTAAAGTGACCTTTCCTGATGCCTACATAGGTATTAAGCTGACCAAGTAAAGGCCCCTAACTAAAGCCTACTCGGGTATTAAGCTGGTTGGTCGTTGATGTCTGACCGAGACTTAAGTCGACCAGGCATCTGTGAAAGAGATAAACACTTAACAAACCACTCAAACATATAAGGTGAAAGGCGCAAAGGCCCTGGACAAGCATAATAAACAAGTAAGCATTACATTGCCCATAGGTAGCCTGCCCATTCATATATCTTCTATAATTTTCAACTTCAAGGCTACAGAAAGGAGGAATGTCTTACATCCTTGTTAGAAGAAAGTTACAAGGGGAACATAAACTATTCAAAGGAAGGGAGGCTTCGTTAGGAAGCTTATTCAGGAGACGGGCCTGGTCCAGGAAGTTCTCAAGTGGAATTGATTGGAACAAGCCTTTCTCCTGCAACTGCAGCAAGGCCCCTACGCCACCATAGCAAAGCATTTAGTCGATGAGGTTGCCTATCTTCAACCCAAATTCTTTGGAGGTTAGGTAGGAGGTTTTGTAAGCTACTAGACGAGAGCACTCGCCTTCCTAATAATCCTTCAGCTCTTCCCTAACTTTGTGTGCTTTAGCCTATGCCTCAGTTGACTCTTGGCGTGTGGTCGCGGTCTCTACCTTAGCCGCTGAAAGTTTATCTCACACAGACAAGAGAACAGCATGAGTCGTCTCCCACTGCTTCTGAAGGGTAGCCTCCCGATCAGCGCCGACAAACAGATCTGTCGTTTTAGCCTCGAGGTCTGTCTCCATAGAGGTGCGCGCCTCTTGGACCTCCCGCAGCTGCGAATAGAGGGTGATCACCTCTGTTTCCCTCTCATGCCTCAAGCCCTCAGACTTAAGTTTGGACTCACTAGTCCTCAGGGCGGTCTGTAGGGACTATACTTTCTCTGACTCTATATGAGCCATGCTCCTGGCAGTTCGGGTCTACTCCTCCACCGTCTGCAGATGGGACTGGATCAGACTATCAGTGGTTGTCAGGTTAAAAATGCGGCTGGTGGTCGTAGGAGACGCCATCTCCTAAATACGAGCCCTCAAGGACTCATTCTCCCGATGTAGACCGACCACGTACTGGGAGAGGCTTATCCCCATAACATAGGTCTATCAAGAGCAGGGGGAGGATTAGCAGTATTTCAAGGATGTGAAAAAGAAACACATAAAACTCACCGACACTAGTCGTTGAGAGAACAAGTCGGCCAAGTCCAGTTGGGCCTTTCCAAAACCTAGTCGGAAGTACTTTTCCATGAGTTGGCCAGAGCCCCGTGGAGTTGCACCTGACTATAGTTGGGAGATGTGCTGGCGGAAGGAATGGAGCTCAACACTTGTAGGGATAACAGTTAGAAGGAGGAAGGGAAGGTATACCGTCCCTTGAGGCGCTCCTTAGGACGAGAAGAAGGGGCAGGTGCCGAAATGGGTAGCTGGCTCAAGGACGGTGAAGCGGAAGGTGTAGAAGTCTCGGGTTGGCCTTCCACTCGGGAGATGGTCTGATCCGGGATGAAGACTAGAACAGGAGAAGAGGTCGCAACCTCTGTTGTAAGGGGAGTGTTCACCCGAACAGGAGTTTTGACCTAGGAGGACCCTCGGTGTTGGATAGAGATGCGCTAGAGGGGGTGAATAATGCTAGTGGCTTTCACTTTTCGTTTGTTTTAGAAATCTCAAAATACGCAGCGGAATGAAAAAAAAAAACAAACACACTGAACAAGGACACCAAGATTTTTTAATTGGTTCGGAGCCTGTAGTGACTTCTACTCCAAGGCCCGCATGTAAGAGTGCTTTCGATGGGCAAATACTAATCAATTCAGAATAGTACAAAGGAATGCAATTGTAGTACAATAGCTTTTCGAAATAAACAGAATATCAACAGCTCTTGTGAGAAATTCCTCTCGAAGGATTATCGTTGGAGCTTTCGGGTGTCGTGGAGGCGTTTTCTGAGCAACTCGAAGAAGTGGAAGTTGTTCGTTGAGTTATTCTACAACTTCTGGTCGAGTCTCCTTAAATAGGCCCTTCTGGGCACCCGAAACCTCTCCAGGCACCTAGACCACGTAGCTCGGTCACTCCACGTGCGCCACGTCAGTTTCTCGATAAGTTTTGGGTTCGGGGCGCCCGAACCAGCTGGGGGCGTCCGGATCCCTTCAAGGTGCCCGGACCTGCTTTCTCTAGCAACTTTATTTTCTGCAAAACAAAGTTAGTCCAGGTATAAAATAATATAGAATATAAGAAATGTAACAGCCTCCTATTATCTGGTTCTGACTTTAAGTTTCCTCAAAACTCTAGGTCGAATCGATGCTTAATGTTCCCTTACCGGAAAACGCATCCTCGCCTACTCCACTCAGGAGAGTATACATGATGCCAGTTGATCCTCTAGAGCAACTAGACTTTTGCTCGACGCTCGAGTCTTCCGATCTTCATGCTGGACGTCCGCTCCACGATCCGTCCAGTCTTCCACCTAGTTCACGACATCAGGAATTCAACCTAGGGTTATCGCCCCCCTAGGTTTTTTGCCCGAAGCCTCCAACCCGCCAAGTCTTTCCGCCTAGGGTTACCGCCCCTAGGACCTAGGGTTATCGCTCCCTAGGATTTTCCCTTTGTCTAACCGCAGCTAGGACTTTTCTTTACCTAGGGTTACCACCCCCTAGGACCTAGGGTTACCACCCCCTAGGACCTAGGGTTACCACCCCCTAGGATTTTCCACCTGCCTAACCACAGTTAGGTCTTTTTCCTAAGTACACTTAGGACTTTCCTACAAAGCTCATTCAGCATATCAGATAACAAAACACCTTAACTTTGAACCTATTGACATAATCAAAACATAAGTTCGATCATCGATGCTTCCCGCACCAACAATCTCCCCCTTTTTATTATGGCAATATGGTTCAAAGTTAAGTAAAAACATAATAGTAATATAAGGAATTTTAAGCATAAGTAGAAATGCAATAAAAACAATTTCTAAAAAAAAAATTCATATACTCCCCCTTACTTAACTTTTCCTTATACTCCCCCTTACTTACTTAATGTTGACTTTTCTCTCCCCCTTTGACATAAATCAAAAAAGAAAATACATAGAGAGAATAGAAAAATAATTATTCTACATAACTCTGAGCTCCCCCTAAAGGGTAACACTTAGTAAATTTTTAACTTTGAAAATACTTAGTTAAAAAATACTTTGAGAATAATTGTTTTTGAAAAAAAAAATTAGAGTAAAAATCTTGGTTAAGTACTTAGTTTTTAAAAGAATACTTAGCGTAAAGGAGTTTTTTATAAAATCATATTTAAGTACTTAGCTTGAAAAAATACTTAGCCTTAAAAAAAGCTTGGATAAGTTCAATACTTAACTTTAAAAGATGTGGAAAGAGGTGCAGGTAAGTACTTAGCTAAAAATTTCAAAGCCAAGTCAAAAACAAAATTTTTAATTCAAACCCAAGTTTAAAATATTTTTTTTTTAAAACCAAGTAAAACATAGTTTTTTTTAAAGTCAAGTCAAAAAAAAAAAAAATTTAAAGTCAAGTCAAAAATATATATATAAAAAAAAACTAACTTGGTTAAAAAAAAAAACTTTTCCCACTCCACCTTGATTAATGTCTTAATAAATCTTTAGGGTCCTAGATTCCAAGCATACAATTTAAAAAATATATAATACTTATTTTATATTTTTCTAATTTTCTATCTCACCCATTCTAAGTTATCAAACATATTCAACTTATGAGTGAGTGTGAGATGGAGTTAATTTTAATTTAATTTTATCAATATTTAAGAAAAAATATTGAGATTTAAAATATAAATTTAAAATTTTTAATGAGTTTGAGTTTCAAATGAGTAAACACTTAAAATTTTGAAGATTTTAAAAATATATTAAAAATTAATGAAAATTTTGCATATTAAATATGATTTGGAAATTAATTATCAAAAATAATTAAGATTTTTGAAATTCTAATTATTAAATGATTAGGATTTTCAAATTCTAATATGATTTTAAAATTAATTGTCATTTAGATTTTGAAAATTAAATATGATTTGAAAATTAATTATTTTTAAGGAATAATTAAGATTTTGAAAGTCTAAGAATTAATAATTCGAAATTTAAGTATGATTTGAAACTTAAGATTAAGATTTTGAAAATAAAAATTTAATAATTAATAATTTGAAAATTTAATTATGATTTGAAATTTAAGATTAAGATTTTGAAAATGAAATTTTAATAATTAATAATTTAAAATTTTTAATTATGATTTGAAATTTAAGATTAAGATTTTGAAAATGAAATTTTAATAATTAATAATTTAAATTTTTAATTATGATTTGAAATTTAAGTTTAAAATTTGAAAATTATAATTTTATAAATAATGATTTTGAATTTTGAAATTAATTATAGAATTAAATAGTATTTTTAAAATTAATTAAGTTAACTTAATTGAATTAATTAACTATTTTAATCCTAGGTCCACTCACCCTTTTTCTAAGTTATCAATCAGGGAACCTTAATAATTTTGTGAGATGGTTAACTTTAATCTTTAATTTAAATTCCATCTAAGGATTAATTTACATTTGAATTAGACTTAGGTTTTTCAATTAATTAATTAAATATACATTTCAAAGATTGGTTTCCAAGCTGTGGCGAGACACTAGGCATTCTTGGGTATGGGATCATCCACCACTTCTAGACAAAGTCTTTCAAAGAAATTATATATTTAATTTTTCTTTTGAAACTCCTAGAACTAACCAGTCAAGTGTAAATTACACCTAGGTCCTTAAGCTAGCCTAATCTAAGCATGTATAATAAAAAGCAGAAAAAAGCAAGCATCAAACAATTCTATCTATTGATAAAGATGGTCTTTCTATTGGCTCCCCCTGGATCATAGCCTCGATAGGGTCTATCAAGGTAGTGGATTTGATCCTTGGGGACCCAATATAGTCCAAATCCAACTTGATTAACCAAGTTCGACTTGGGGACCCATGCTTGGACCATGTTCCTATTTGATCTATTTACAAGTGACAAATATGATTTGAATTTATGTTTACGTTTAAACCCAAGCTTTGATCTATTGTAAACGGCTCTTTTTTTTCCAAGAATCAGATTAAGATTTTTGGAACCCAATGTGAATCATTCCAACGTGTCTTTAAGTTCTTTGATTTAAGTTTTCAAATTGGAATTTTCTTCTTCAAGTTGTTGGACTTGAGTTGAACTTCCAATTTGAACTGGCTCAGTCAAAGAACTCGAGTTAGTCACTTCCTTAAGGGTTGTTACCTCCTTTTGGAGTGACTTGACCTGGACGTTGGATTTAGCAAATTTCTTTAACAAGTAAGAAACTAACTTTTGTAAATCATCTACGTGAGTATCGGTGAATAGGAACTTACAATGGAGTTAGGCCCTTCGAAAATGGATACAGATCCGTGGCTTCGCTCAGACTTGATTTATGATTCACTCTCGATTTCGGACTCGAACTCAGACTCGGTTTCAACAATATTCACTTGTACCAGTAGAGCAAGGAAGCTTACTTGTTCTTCTTCGTCGGATTTGGATTTATCTGATGACTCGGACCATGTTGCCTTAAACACCTTTTTCTTTCTAGTCTCCTTTGTCTTGTTTGTACCTGCAGCCAATGCAATACCTTTCTCGGTCGGAGTAGTATTAGTCTGCTCATATAAATCAAATAATTCGTCTATTAAATCACGCTTACTTACTTGCGTATTGGAAGTACCTTCGTGTAGCTCAATCAGCTTCTTCCATAGCTCTTTCGCGCTTGAGAATAGGCCGACTCGGTTCAACTCCTCCTTTGTTAGACCACATTGAAGAGTATACGTCGCTTTGGCATTGGCCTCGACTTTCTTTATTATGTTTGTGTTCCAGTTCTCGCATGGTACCGGTTTTCCCGAGCCGTTAAGTGGAAGAGTGATCCCAGTCTTGATGATCATCCACATCTCAAACTGGGTTTGTAGGTATGATTCCATTCGACCCTTCCAATAATCGAAGTCCTCACCGGTGAAGAGCGGAGGGTGGGTTGTGTTGTAGCCTTCTTAATGGGCCATTTTAGAAAGACAATCTCGCACACACAAAAACAAAAAACTTTGTTCCAAAACTTGGTCTTGGATTAGCAGTGCGGAATTAAGAGCAAAATAACAATTCACTAATTTCAAAAAAAAATAATAAAATATTAATAAAAAATATTATTACAAATTTTTAAAAATGCGATATTTCCCTAATACCGACTGGATCCCCTTCGAGCGCCTAGACCATGTGGCTCGACCACTCCGCGTGCGCCACTTTAGCTTCCCGATAAGTTTTGGGTTCGGGGTGCCCGGACCAACTCCGGGTGCCCGGAACAGCTAGGGGAGCCCGGACGAGCTGGGGGCGCCCGAATCCTTTCCGGGCGCTCGGACTTGCTTTCTCCACCAACTTTATTTTCTGTAAAACAAAGTTAATATAGACATAAAATAATATAGAATATAAGAAATATAACAACCTCCGACTGCCCGGTTCTAACTTTAAGTTTCCTCAAAACTCTAGGTCGAACAGACACTTAATGTTCCCTCACCGGAGAATGTGTCCTCACCTACTCCACTCAGGAGAGTATACCTGTTGTCAGTTGATCCTCTAGACCAACTGGACTTTTGCTCGGTGCTCGAGTCTTCCGGTCTTCATGTTAGACATCCGCTCCACGATTCATCCAGTCTTCCACCTGGTTCGTGACGTCAGAATTTCAACCTAGGGTTACCGCCCCCTAGGATTTTTGCCCGAAACCTCCGACCCGCCAAGTCTTTCCGCCTAGAGTTACCATCCCCTAGGACCTAGAGTTACCGCCCCCTAGGGTTTCCCCTTTGCCTAACTGCAGCTAGGACTTTTCTTCACCGAGGGTTACCACCCCCTAGGACTTAGGGTTACCACCCCCTAGGATTTTCCACCTTCCTAACCGCAGTTAGGACTTTTGTCTAAGTCCACTTAGGACTTTCCTGCAAAGCTCATTCAACACATCAGATAACAAAATACCTTAACTTTGAACCCTTTGACATAATCAAAACATATGTTCGATCGTCGATGCTTCCCGCACCAACACCCGGGACACTGGTAGTCTTTGAGGTGAAGATTGGACTGATGGGGTAACGCGTCACCTTTTGCGCTAAAGGCGTAAGTGTTGCTCAGGAGCTATAGAGGGAGCCCTCTCGCCAGCAGCTACCTCGATGGGGAGGGATTCAACTCTAGGGGCCTCAGGGTCCCCAGACTGTTGAGAAGAAGCCTCTGCTAAGGTGTCGGCTTAAGGAACCTCCTGGCCTGTCATGATCTCTCGGCCTTGCTTCCGTAGGATGGCGCTGGCCATCGCGGAAGAGTCAAGAGTGAAGGCTCGAAACATGACAACTTCTGCAGGCAAAAGAGAATACCTTAGTTAGCGGAGATGTACAAGGAGAGTCAAGTAATCATACCAAAAGGGGCGCCCAAAGGTGTCTGGATGGGGCTTAGCCCAAAAGTATACAACACGCTCTCCCATAGCAAAGATGGGAACCGCAATTGCACTCCTTCCAATTTTTCAGAGGTAGTCAAACAAGCAGGTTGGTGCTAATGATCTCTCAACTCGAAGGGGGAGGGAAGATTGAGACGCCATTCAACAAGCCAGGTCACGGACTCGTACAATTGGGCATAGAAAAAGTGGGACTTCCAACCTTTATTCAAAGAAGACATGCTCTCAAAAAATCTATACCTAGTCTTGAATTGTACCATGAAGATGTCCGGTTCTGAGCGCTTAAGAGAATAGAAATGGTGAAAGAGTTGAGGAGTCAAAGAGATCTCATACAGACAACACAAGATTACCATTCCACACATAGCGCGGAAGACATTAGGAGCAAATTGGGATAAAGGAATACCAAAATACTGAATTAGGGAGGAGAAGAAGGAAGGAATAGGAAATCGAAGACCACCAAGAAGATGGTCATTGAAAAAGGTCATGAATCCATTGGGTGGAGGATACAGATGGTCATCGGGTCTGGGGAGGCATAGCTGATATGCTTCGAAAAGTCGCAAGCTGGATTGTATAGCCTTGAGGTCGCTCTTGTCCAAATCTGAGAGAAACTATGCATACTAGGGCACCACCATCTCTCCGATCATTATCTAATCAACAAGCAAAGGTGCAAAGGATGAAGAAGGAGTACTTACATGAAAGGGAAGATAAGCGAGCAAAAATAAGCAAAGGAAGGAAGGTCGGAGGAAGACGAAGCGCTGATGAGCAACTATTAGAGGTCTTTAGGGTTTTTAAACTAAAACCCTTAAGGAGTATCAGGATTTGAACCGGACAATCGAAACGGCGGAGTACACAATGACCATCAGATCAAGAGACAGAGGTGCCTTGGGGCCGTGTGCAGAAAGTGTGCCTTAGACATCATAACAAGGAAAGTTCGTGGGGCACGAGTCAGCTCCCTATTAAAGGGCATTTATGATGGAAAGGACAGGAAAATCATAAAGGTGATATGCAAACAATAGCACCCTACCTCACAATGACCATGCCTCGAGGATCGAAAATTCCATACAGTTGCCTCGGGAAATGAAGTGAAGACGACGGGAAGTGTTGATCAAAATTTGGCGCCTCTACCCATCCTCGGAATAAGAGTAAGATTCAAATTTAACTAATGCTTTATTTAATGCGCTTTATGATCGCAGGTGGATTAGGATAAGTCCACGAGCATAGCTCCTTCAAGCCACAAATGTTGCCCTTCCAGACCAATTCCCGACCGGGCTTCCAGGTTAATTCCCAGTAGGGCTACCAAATGACCTCTCGGTCAGTATTTAAACTCTCGTTCCAGCGCGAGTTATAAGTAAGCATGCTCTCACGACCAATGACCTCTCGGTCGGGCTCCAGACTCTCACCCTAGCATGAGTTATAAATGAGCATGCTCTTCTCAGTCGGGCTCCAGACTCTCGCCCCAGCACGAGTTATAAGTGAGCATGCTCTCATGACCAACGACCTCTCGATCAGGCTCCAGACTCTCGCCCCAATGCGAGTTATAAGTGAGCATGCTCTCACGACCAATGACCTCTCGGTCGGGCTCCAGACTCTCACCCCAGCGCGAGTTATAAATGAGCATGCTCTCACGACCAATGACCCCTCGGTTGGGCTCCAGACTCTCGCTTCAGCGTGAGTTATAAGTGAACATGCTCTCACGACCAACGACCTCTTGGTTGGACTCCAGAGTCTCACTCCAGAGCGAGTTATAAGTGAGCATGCTCTCACGACCAACGACCTCTTGGTCGGGCTCTAGACTCTCGCCCCAGTGCGAGTTACAAGTGAGCAAGCTCTCACGACCAACGACCTCTCGGTCGAGATCCAAATTCTCGCCCCAGGATGAGTTATAAGTGAGCATGCTCTCACGACCAATGACCTCTCGATCAGGCTCCAGACTCTCGCCCCAGCGTGAGTTATAAATGAGCATGCTCTCACGACCAACGACCTCTCGGTCGGGCTCCAGACTCTCACCCAACACGAGTTATAAGTGAGCATGCTCTCGTGACCAACGACTTGTCAGTCAGGCTCCAAACTCTCGTCCTAGCATGAGTTATAAGTGAGCATGCTGTCACGACCAACGACCTCTCGGTTGGGCTCCAAACTCTCGCCCCAATGTGAGTTATAAGTGAGCATGCTCTCACGATCAACGACCTCTCTGTCAGGCTCCAGACTCTCGCCCTAGCATGAGTTATAAATGAGCATGCTCTCACGACCAACGACCTCTCGGTCAGACTCCAAACTCTCGCCCCAACGTGAGTTATAAGTGAGCATACTCTCACGGCCAATGACCTCTCGGTTGGGCTCCAGACTCTTGCCCCAGCGCGAGTTATAAGTGAGCATGCTCTCACGACTAACAACCTCTCAATCGGGCTCCAGACTCTTGCCCCAGTGAAAGTTATAAGTGGTCATGCTCTTACGACAACGACCTCTTGATCGGGCTCCAAACTCTCGCCCCAGCGCGAGTTATAAGTGAGCATGCTGTCACGACCAACGAGTTCTCGGTTGGGATCCAAACTCTCCCCCTAACGCGAGTTATGAATAAGTGTGGTCTCAAGCTCAACGACCTAAGGACCAGCTTTCCTTCATGATATCGTCCCCTCATAGGTTCTAAACCAGCAAGGTTTTCATTAATGACCCTTCGATGACAATGTGGTATGAAGCAGAAAAGTTCCAATAATAAAAGAGCAAAGAGACATGAATTAGATCTACATTCACTTGATAACATACAGGGGATGCCCCTCACAATCTCATTATTACCTCTGTAAGGGCATAGAGGATAATTAAGCAATTAAACTGATTACACTACCGATAGTCTGGGAAGAGGAACAACATTTAAAGTCGTAGCAGCGAAGTAAAGGAGACTAGGGTTTGGGTCTATTCAATTGAACCTGAGCCTCATTTGACTAGACTTGTAAGGAAGACTTTTGATATGGTGCATAACTGTAGGGTCCTGTAAGGCCAGGCAGTCAGAAGTCAAGGGGACGTGGCAGTCAGAAGTCAAGGAAACGTGACAGTCAGAAGTCAAGGGGGCGTGGCAATTAGCATTCAGGGAGAGAAGAAGTGGGACCGTCTGACGTCATTAGCCACATGATTCCCGATCAAGTTCTTACAAATCAAGATCCTAGAACTGAGACATGATGTGCAACCCGACTGGTCGGATTTTCTCAGTTCGGTCTACATATCTAGGTATGGTGCTCTCAATAGACCAACTCCCGGTCGGCTCTTTAGCAATTCAAATGGGAAGATAGGACTCTCGCCACAGCTCCTCCTTCTCTTCAAGACTCGAGCCAAGTGTTATACCCGAAAGATCATCCCAAGCTGTCCCTAGTCAAACTCAGGCGGGACAGAAGGTACTAGGCGACAACAAGGTCAGGGAATCGTAACGGTCTATAAGAGAATAACTGTTGTATGTCAGGGAATATTCCAATGGTCTGCGGTCATCTACGAATGAAACCTTCTTCCAGTCCATGGGAGGATGTCACACGTCCTCCATCACCCGACAGGTCCTGACACCCGACATTCTCTGACATCGGTCAGGCTCCAGAGGTACGCACGGTCATATAAAAAGGAAGGTCCTCTCCCTTGAGCAAGGAGGCTCACATTTGCACTTGTCCTCTACCGTTCTTTTTCCTTCGTACACCTTCCTTTTAGGGAAAAAGTACCTAACTTGAGCGTCGGAAGGTCTGCTTTGGGGACTTTTTCCTTGGTTTATGACTTCTACCGTTCCGTGTGCTTGTCTGAGTGTGCAGAGCTTAAGTACCACCGACTTAGTTACCACCGTCCGTCAACGCCACGTGGGGGTCTGTTCTCTTGGGCACATATGATAAGGGTGTCCTAGTCGCCTCTCCGTCAACACCAGTAATAGCTCATCTGACCTTCGTCTGACTCAGATTCCGGACAGGATCAACTAGCCTCGACGATATTCAATATCAATTTATATCCTTCCAACGGCAATCTCCAACAGTGTTGATAGTCCAACAATGTTGATAGTCGTAAAGCGACTACAAGCATGAGGTATTGAAGACCTCACAGAATTATCAGGTATTCGTACTCCATGCATATTACCAAAGTACTACTTTCTTTTTAAAAACTTCATACACTTATGGTACATCTGAAAGTTATAGATAGACTGATATCTTAGTGAAATATTTGTATGAGCATTAGGACTTTTCAACTTGTCCAAACTTGCTGAACTGTGTAATTTGTCGTTTTAACAAGCTATATTGCAGCGCACTGGCCAATTACCACAATGACAACCATGTGAAGCCTAATTATTGTTTTCCTACCGCGAATGTATGATTAGGGTGCTGTACTATGCTTCTTTGCAGAGTTTTTGTTTTTGACTAAGGTTGCTGCTCATGCGAATAGAAAATCGATTTGTATAGAATAGCTAATATGTCCTAATTGATAAAATCATTTGAGCGGATGGAAGAAAAGTCAGATAAGCCTCAGCAAAAAAACATAGTGGCTCCTGCTCAACCAGTCCTTTCTATTATCTAATAATCCAAACCTTGTTACTCTGATACAGTAGGTAAAACTTTAAGTTAGCAGTTCAACCTTTTTTAAAACATCGTCACATGCCCTTTCCCTTACTGCATAATACGGAACTTGTTTTTATTTTCTCTCCAGATAATGTTCTTCATGATGTCCTTAACTGCAACAGTAGTGCATTACAGCATGCTGTTTCATATGTCATATGATGGTAAATTCTGGATCTTGTCTGCTGTTGTGTTTTGAGCTGATTAGATTGATGCTGAAATCCTGAATTAGCAACTCTTCTGCTTTGCATTTATCCTTGTCATTGAGAAATGTTAGCCAAGCAAAGCCCAGTCAAATCAAACCAAACCAAACTGTATTTGTTTTACTGGAAGGTATCACAAAAGTTGTTTGATTTCAATTTTCTTTGACTTGGACACCTCTAATTCCCTTCTTGGTCTATGAGAAGTTATATACTCTGCATAATATTTTTTTTTCAGTCTCGTCCACAGTCTTAGATTATGTGTCGATTATCATCCATCTCAGTATTGTTCCACTACAAGCTTTCATGGTGTTTAGACATTTTTCTCTTAGAACAGTTCGTTTTGTTGTTATACTTGTCTCACCCAAGAGCCCTTTCAGTCCATAAATGGTAATTAAACTAGAAAACTACTCTATTCGATTCAGTAAGATTTGTTGATAGAAACCTAGCTCCGCAGAATGATAACAAAGCTAAATAATAGTATCAGGAATAAATTAATTTTTCTGTAGAACTCTGAGTGTATGATTGAAGAATCAATTCTCATTATGTGGTCTAATCATCTTCAACTACCTAGTGGACCCATTACCTTACTTGAATTTGTCATGTGTCTTCAACTAAACTGGACTTTTCTTCTCGTATTATCTTGGCCTTTTCCTCCACTGAAACTTTCCCATTACAGTTTGGTAGAGCTCAGGGGGGATGGATCAGGATGTAGCAGACTAATTGCAACTATTCGCCACCTCTCTGTTCTCTTCTGTTCAAATAGGCCAATCTGTCTACAGCATGTTTATAACAATTAAAATTTTGTTTCCACCTTCGAGCAATTACCGTAATTTATCTGTTGTTGCTTTGACTACTTCTCCGCAAGTTGCTAGATTCTACCCCACAGAATTATTCTCTTGTTGCTTCTCAAGTATAACCTATCGATCTGAACTTGTTCCGGATTAGTTTCAGTTCATATTCAGCGACTCAGTCATAGGAATAATTTCTATGGTTGTGTGCTCAAGTTCATGACCCATAACAGCGAAGTGTCAAGTGCAGTGACATTAATGAAGAACCAGAGTTTGATTGGTGATCATATGCCAGATATCTGACACTAGATGCAAGCTTGTGTCTTGAGTAAGACAGTTTATTCCTTGCACAGAGCGCAACTATATTTGCCCTGTTAAAATCTTGCAACGAGGAATTGCGAGAGTACAGAATCAGACAGTGAGCAAATCACCAACACGTGAACAAGTGAGAGGCCATTTGCCAACATGGTCAGCTCAAACATCCATCCCCAGCCAAATCAGTCTCGAAACGGCCCCTTCCTTCCTCCTGTTTATGCTCTTGCTCTCGGCAAAATTATGATTTAGCAGTACTTTGCTCTGCTTTAAAGAATCTCATGATAAATGTGTCTTGTTTTCTATGATTGCACCTGTTACTTCCGAGTGACCTACATCAACCTAAAGAAAAGAAAAATGCCCTCACTGATATTTGACACCACTTCCCTTTATTTTTTTCAAAAATAATTCAGATATATAATTGTTCCAATCGATTAATCCATAAAAGTTTTTCACTGATCACTACCCTTTAATCTTCCATTCGTCAAACCTACCTATCAATTGTTTATCAGAAAGAGGAAAATTTGAGGAATTTTGATGTTTCCGATTCTTAGTTCTGCTTTCGTTGTGTTTGTTGCTCAGCCTTCATACGAAGATTTGAAAAGGTATTCATTTATTGCTATATTTATGATCATCGTCTACAGCAGAATAACTCTCCTGCCAATTGAAGTGTTCTTCTAGAGCTACAGGAGAAAGATTTCACCTCCCACAGGCAACAAGTTTGGCTAAAGCTCTAAAAGTTTGCCGCCTCTTGAATCTTGCCCAGCATTTGATGCACCGCCGTCGCGATCTCGTCCACCGATGTGTACGGGCAGTCATCTTCGACCTTCACCGGTAGCGGGAGGAATGGATCAGCACAAATTCCATGAAAGAAATTCAAGCGGATGAAATCTGTTAATTGTGGTAAACAGACCTTGAGACTGAATGAGTACATGGCCATGTGGTGGACGGAGGTGACGTTGAGGTGGAGCGGCAGGAGGCGCAGGGTCTGGAGGCCGACCACCAGCTCGAACAACTGCCTCGGCCGCCGGCGGGAGAGCACCTTCAGGTTCGCGTGGCTTTCCACCATTGTCACCTCGATGTTCGCCGTGCCCGTTTGGTGCCCCGCCTCATCCGCCTCGCCGCCGGCGGCGTCTCCGGCGGCGGGAGAGTAGGCGCAGTACTGTGGGAAGCTGAAGAAGTCGTCGAAAGCGGAGGCAATGCCGGCCGCGTCCGCTCGCTGCTTGAGCCGCTTCTGGACTTCCAGCGATTGCAGAAGCTGCTCCAGCTCCTTCACGTAATTGATCGCGCCGGCCACGATCGAAGCTTGGTCGCCCTGTTCGACCAATCTCACGAGCAAATCCCAACTTTATCGAGAAATCGAACGATGGGACGAGTAAATTACCCTTTGCACGTAGGAAGCGGGCATGAGGGAGCGCAGCACGGCGAGGTACTCGTTCATCTGCCGCCGGCGGTTGCGCTCCACCGCAATGTGAGTCATCCTCTGGCTCTCCACCTCCTCCTTGTTCTTCACGCTCCTCGTCCGCTGCCTCTTCCTCCGGGACCCTTCCGCCGCCGCCGGCGCAGGCGCCGGCGGGCAATTCACATTCCATTCCTGCACGCGATTCTGCACCAAGGAGGAGCAAGAGGCATCCAAAACCCCATCCACTCCCCCACCGCCGCCGCCGCCCATCTCACACTCCGCCTCCAGCATCTCTCCCAAATCCCCACGCCACGCCGCCCCTCCTCCCCAACCATAACCAAAGAAATCTTGAGGGAAAACCACCGCCTCCAAGGCCATGCCCCTTCCCCCTCACACCATGAACCACAAACAAACACACTCGACCGCAGCAATGAGGCAAAGGCTGGGATCCCAATTTAAAGACCCAGAACCAGAGCAAAAATAATTGTAAACTCGCCACGTGAATTAAACAAAACTGCACCACAGTTCTCCTCCCTTTTTTTTCCCCCCCTCCTCCTCCAGAAAACTTAAAAAGCAAAGCCTGTGATTTGTGAGTCCGTGCTTTGTTGGATGCGGAAGCAGTACCACAAGCAGGCATCGAGATCCAGAGAAAGGAGGCAAAAGTAGAGGTGCAGAAACGTGAGGCTACGATATAGGAACAAAGCCAGAGGCACAGATTCTGCTGCTCCACCTTGGAGTCATCAGAATGTGCAAGTCTGTGTTTTGCATATGAAGCCAATTGGGGTGAATGAGTGAGCGAGTGAGTCAGCAAGATCGCTGTCGCCATCTCAGTCTGAGTCGAGCTAGGATACGACCATAGTGCTCACTTGGCTTGTGACCTCTGCATCTGCCCTTTTAACTACAGTCATCTGGGGCTTGCCACTGACACTTATTTGTCCTAGGCGTAATAATGAGATTTAGGTCTTTGTTTGTGTTGTTATACGCTAACAAAAGCTTTGCCTGAGTCTTGACAAGAGCCTGCCGGTCAATGTACTATCAATGGATACTTGGTGATAAAATTTCCAGTTTATGATGTAGATTTGGACTGATGATGGATAGCTCTTATCTATCTGCCACTGCCAGTGCCAGTTGAAGTAGATATCACCATTTTCCTATGTGCAGAAGAGAAGTAAGTGATATTATTAAATATATAAATTAATCTAACGGCTTGTGAATTGTGATCCAACTCACTGGACTTTGATGGCCCCGACCGATCAACATCCGCATTCGATTTCGCGAACTAAACCCCAAACAACCACAATTCGTTATTAAAATATAGGAATCATTTCCTTGAATCAGCGGCACTGCTCTGGTTTCGCCAAAACCAACCTCACGTCCAACAAAAAACCGTCACGTCGCCAGCTTAAACCCACTGTTACGAAAGTACATTCCTACTGCCCTCCTCGATTAAACTCCAAGTCACAGCCTTAATCAATCACTAATCTCCAAACCCCTCCGCCTCCTTCCCCCCAACTTGGGGATTGAGATTAGTATTCTAATCCCCCGCTGTTTAAATTAAACAGCCACGGGACAAGATTCTAATCGGTGCGCGGTGGACCCCCAGACGTTTGCGTTTACTTAAGGGTGGAGTAATTAATAGGGGATCAGTACGAGCGGTCGCCGTCGCGAATCCTTGGGAAGATCGCGATCTAGAGGAGGGAGGCCGGCCGGCCTGCCCGGCGACTTAGCGACCTGTTGGACTGGAACCGGCGGTCGGTTGATGCCGTGGCTTATTTTTGCAGCTGCGTCCGGCAGGCTGTTTCATTTTTGGTGGCAAAAGGCGAAATCGTTCGTTCGTAACATCTCGTCGCACTTGATCCCAAGTCATTACGAGGGAGGTAAATTACAACAACCGAGCAGGCAAGTAATGGATGAGATGAGGTGCATAGGGTTCGAAGTTTTACGTCCCGACAACCCTACATTCTCAAGTGACAAACGAACCACTATTTATCAACTCGGATGACCCGTGGGGTCTCTTTTACTTTTAGTGTGGAATCGTCATATCAGCGGTCTCCTAAAGTCAGTCTCACGGATATGGAAGGAAGTAAATGCAGGTACACGGTTGAAAGCGCATAGTCGGGACGCTAACCCCAAATAATGACACCCCGAGGATCAAACCCTGGACCTATCGACCACGAAATCATGCACCCCCAGCTGTGGTACGCCCTAGGGACCACTGTTTTGCTTTTAGTTGCAAAAGGTTGGAACCGCCAACCCAGCGGCCCCCTCACCCCGGCCCCACAAGTATGAGAGGGAGTAAATCACGGTGAATACGGGCCCGGCTATGACATGGTGGTCTCAGGTGTTTAGCACGGACAGATATTGATGTTATCGTATTTGCTGCCGCGGACCACTGTTTTGCTTTTAGTGATGTGTGGTTGGGAGGAGTGAGATTAGTGATTTAGAGGAGATCTTTCAAATCGGATCTTCTAAATCATTTTTTATGGATTAGGAATGGTCCACAATCTAATTAAGATCGGATTATGATGATAATCTAGCCATAATTAATTACGATTCCTCCTAGATTTATCTTTCCATTTAGATTATAATTTAAATCGAAATGGGTTGGAAGCTACCTCTCGGCTATCTGCCTACCGCGACAGCCTCCGCCATCTATCCTAACCTAAATTATAATCTAGGTGAAAAAATGAATCTAGAGAATCATAATCCATTGTGACCGAATTAGATTGTGATCACATTCTTGCCACAATTGAATCACAGATCATCCCTTAATTTATAAAAAAATAGATCAATGGATTCTTTCCCCAGATCTTTGATGGATTTGACGATGCAATTAGATGACTGGAGGTTGATGATTTGTTGACCCATCGCGATCTAATTGGTTTGGGTCGACGGACACAACTCCGATTGGCTGGTTCTAGAGAAAGAAAATAGATTTCTTTTTAAAATAAAAATTATATGAATTAAAATGATAATATTTCTTTAAATATTTTAGCTCCTCTTTTAGGGGGAAAAACATAGTCGACATTTGCTGCCTAAGCCTAACTATCGTTGCATTATTGGTGACTCCTACTCCATTTGTTGTTATTATGGTGCCACTCAACGTCTCGTAATGCTCAAAGCAAATAGAGGCAAAGGGACTTGAATCCACTTCTACTAAAACTTATGGATGTGAATTGGAGCCGCTTCAATCATTATCTCAACACTCACTTTGCTAAAAGCACCTTGAATTTGCACTTCCTTTGAGCGTATGCTCGAAAAAGAGTCTCCCATCTAAACAAATTCACAATATTTATTGTTTTAGTTCGAGTACCAAGGATGACTCAATTTTCATGGAACTTAGTGTTGTTGACTCAGTGTTATTGACCTGCATCTTCTCCCCGAGTTGGCCTCGTGTAAGATCGATCCTCCTTGAAATGAAACAAATTTAGACAGAGGATTAGAGAGTCGATCGAGCGGAACTCGGGTCACCATATGATAAAATGAAGGAGAAAGCATGTGCTCACTTGTTAGAGGTTAGTAGGAAGCTCCTACTAACCTCCCTATCATTTATCCTTGTGATTTAATATAAATCAATTTTATTGTTTTAAAACTCTTAATATGAAAGTAAACTTTCATTCATATTGAAATTAATTTCATCATTAATATCCTTCCAGCTTAGAACTAATTTTTGAATTACATTAGAGCAAATTCTAACTAATTTTTCATTTACTTTTTCAACAGAAACCCCTTTGTCTAGAGATTTGAACACCAATAAATAAAGATGAGAGGCTAATTTTACTTTAATTCTCATATCTTTCAAGAAAATCCTGTCTTTCAAAATTAAAAAAAAAAATCTGAGCTAATATTTGATAAAAGAAAATATTTATATATCCAAGTGAAATTATCTATTATATTCCTTGGTTAAGTTGTATTAATATCACAGTACATATTTATTTAGTCAAATTTATTAGATATGTTAGTCTAAAATTAGGATTTATAAATGCAAAATATTTAGTTCACCAAGTGTGTGTATATATATATATATATATATATATATAATTTTATTATAATTACAAATCTATATCAAAACATTAGTAATAAAATTTATCCCAAAAAAACATCAATCACTAAGGAAATAAGATGAAACACAATTTATGTGATTGAATTAAAGTTTAAAATCACATTTTTTAGCAGAAGTTAGATATTTTTGGTGGCCAATCAAAAAAAAAATCTTATTTTCATATATTTATAAGTTAAAAGTAGAAAAAGGAGATTTTAAAAAGTATGAAAAACGAAGTAACTTAATGAGCTATAAATTGTTAATAGTACAGAAGATAGAAAATTTTTACCTATCAATTAATTAGGAAACTATAAAAATCTATTGGGAATCTATAATTTTTAGGTTATCTTAATTTTCAATTCTATTTGTCAACATACTTAACTAATATTTTTTTTATAGAAATAAAAAAACATTTTAAATATAGAGATAAAGACTAATCTCTCGCGTTTAGAGGGTTGATGACGGAATTAAATACAAGTCTCGAGCTTAATTCTCTTTGTCGGCATGAGAATCTTGTATTTATTGTATTCCTTAACTTTGGCCAGAAGCAATCCATTTAAGAAAACATTTAATCTTTTTGGAATTGGATGGTTATTAAAAAAGCTCCAAGACAAGAAGATTATTTTGGCTCGATCTGTAGCCAACTTTTATGATAAGCCGATTAGGAAAATATTTTATTCATATTTAAAGTGATAATAAATCACTACAGTGAATTAATAATACGTTTTTAAAAAATATATATATATATTTTTTTATTAAAAACGACAAGTGCAGAATTTTGACAAAGTCGCGATTGGACGCGTTGGCTTGTCAGGTTTTGTTTGTTTTACAGCGGCCCATTGATCCATCAACATCGCGAACCGGACTATGTCGGACCCGCCCTCTAACAAAAGAGCACGTGCTTAGGCCCATTTGTTATCGAGAATATATATATATATATATATATATATATATATATATATATATATATATATATATATATATATCCATTGTTAAATTAAGATTTCGATAAATGTTAAAATGGATTAAAGTTAGATATAGTATTTTTTAGTCTATTTACTAAGTATATAGAATTGAAAGATTTAATAGGACCTGACATAAGGTTAAAGTCCAGTTAGATCTAGAGAACTTGATAATTGGCACGAAAATACCAAATAGGTTAGTATCAGGCAGAAAGTTATTGGATTCACGGGACCTGACAACTAGCTGAAGTCAAGATGAGACATCTTACATAAAGTCCTAGAGGGTCAAGTGTTAAGTAAGTTTACAATAGTAAATAAGGTAAACACTGGAGGAGAGTGATCTAGTAAAGAAAATTCCTAGTGAGCTAAGCTGAGACCATGACTAGATCACGGTTTTGATAAGACAAGATCTAATTAATAATTTATTTCTATTATGTCAACTCTATTTTGCTAGGTACATTTATTTTTTGGACTAACGAGTTTTTGTAGAAGCTAAAATCCATAACTCAGTTTTGGATGAATAGTGCTCGAGATGCCTCGGAGCTCAGTGGAGGCACCCTAGACATGGTGGGAGCGTCCTCGCTCAAATAAACTTTGAAGATAGAAGTTTGTTGAGCGAAGGTGTCCTGGAGCACATTGGAGACGTCTCGAAGCACATTGAAGGCACTTTTGAGTCATTGAAGATGCCTTCGTGTGGATAGAAATCGAATACCTCAAATCAGATAAGTGTCATTGGAGATGCCCTGAACTATTGGAGGCACCTTTAATGGTGTATAAAATAGGATGTTAGGCAAATAGTAAAGACATAACTTCTTCACGAGCTCTAACGACCATTCTGCAATTACGTCCTCACGTTGTTGTCCTGCTACTACTCGACTATGTTAAACCATTGTCGGCAGACCGACATCAACACATGAGCACAACTAGTTCAACATTATCGTGTTGGGTAACATTTTAATTTCAAGTAATTTACTAAATTTTTTTAAAGGAAGTGTAGGGTGTAACATTTTCCTTTTATTATTCTTTGTACTCGATTATTTTACCGGGAGTTTACCGATAGATGATTTTAGTAGATTTCTCATCGATAAGTCAAATGGGCATGAATTTTGAAATAGGAGTTGCCGAAAACTCCTAACAAAGTAAATCGACTGTGTCACTATTTTCAATTTCCCATTTTTATTTTTCTTGCTTTATTGTTTTTAATTCCGCTGCACACTTTGTTTTTAAAAGTTCAATAAAAAAAATAGTTTTTAAAATACACGTGATTTACTTACTCTCACGTGCCTTCGATCCTATATATATGAGAAATGATATCATGCCCGATCTTATGTGAGCAACCATGGATGACATATGACGTAAACAATTTGACATGGTCAAAATCTTTTTTTTTTAATCTCTCATTTGCATGCAATAATTTTTTTTTTCTCTTTACTTTAAAATTCTTTCTTGTTTTCTCATTTGATTACATGTAACAATCACTGTAATGTTAATTTTTAAAAACTAACACTAAGGTGATGTAGCTACTATAATACTATAGTAGTTATTATACAATAACTGCTAGGTATTATAACAATTACTATATTATAATAACTATCACACAAAAACTGCTATACTTCATAGTAACTACTAATTACTATATATTTGTAGTAGCTGCATGTTGTAGAACTACACCACTTTAGTATTTATTTTTAAAAATCAATATTATTATGATTGTTACATGTAATAAAACGAGAAAAGGAAAAGATAATTTTATAGAAGAGAGAAAAAAACTTGTTACAGTACATGGAAAGAAAAATTATTACATGCAATTGAAAGCGATTAAAAAAATTGAATTTTAACTATGTCAGTTATCCACTGTCGCTCACATAAAATTGGATAGGATATCATTGGCACGTGTGTGTTACTTATTATTCACCTAATGGCCTCTGGGTCGTCCGCTAGTGGACTGGTTAGTGCGTGATTTTCATACAGAGAAGGATGAATGTTTGTTTATGAAGTTCTCTCTTTTCCTTTCCTTTCTGCTTATACTAAACAGATCCTTAATGGGCCATTAAGTCTTATTGATTAAGCTAATTCACACATATCTTTTTCCTTTCTTTTCTTCTCACTGCATTTCTTCTGCTCTTTGCTCCTCTTCCAACACAGAATGCGCAGAGAGCAGCAGTGTGATTTTGCAGGCGGAATCATCGTGGAAGGGAAAGATGCCTTTAACTGAAAAGGGGAACCAAAGTAGAGGGGGAGTAGGTGTTTGATGCAATGCTCGTGTGGCTATTTGGTCACAGAACCTGGGCATGATTACGCCTGTACAATTGGGAGCACGGAGTGGAATAAAGGAGCCCTAAAAAAGCAAGGGTTGAGAAGAGGAGGACAATTTTCTTCTTCTTGCATTTTATGTTGTCGATCGACTTTCGGAACCGTCCCATTCGTAATCATTCTTATTCCATTTTAAAGCTAATAACTAGAGGCCCGGTCCGACCCGTCGAGGCCCACATAAGTATCCGTGAGAGGCCGTTTAATCGTAGCCCGATCCATTTATGAACAGGATTGGACCCGCCGCGGGATCACCGATGCTCTATTTAAAGCTGAACAGTCCGTCTCGATCTCGCGTCGGTCGACTCAGGCCTTGACCGCATCGTCAACCGATCCCTCGCTCTCGTTGCGTCTTTCCTTTCCCCCTCCTGCTCGCCTCCAGTGTTCTTTCCATTCCACGCGCGCCGCGCGTCCGCCCGCCCCTAAATTCACATCGTCTCCAGGAATTTTACTGATCTTTCGCTTTGATTGTAGGGTTTCCCCTCTTCCTGATTTCTCGCGCAACGATCTATCCCTCCGCGGGCGAGAAGAGGCAGAGCGGGAGCGTATGGCTTCCTGGTTCTTGCCATTACACTAGGGCGGGTATGATAGGGTTGATCCACGCTGCGGCGCGATGAGGAGGAAAAGGAAGGGGATTAGGCCGCCGGACACTGTCGGTCTCTGCCGGACAGATGATTTCGACACGGCGCGTCAGATCAAGAAGCAGTGTGGCGAGGATTGGAAGGCTTCTCGTGATCAGAAGGTGGGATCTGGCAGCGGCAGGGGAGAAAAAAGACGTTTGTGTGCCGGAGGCGCGGCTTCTAGAGTGGTCATGACTGCCCCGCCCTCCGTGAGATTGGCGGCTGATCTCCCCGGCCGTGGCCTGAAGAGGAAGCTGGGATGCATGGAGCCTGCGACCAGGATTGGGAGGACGGAGAAACTGGAGGATGAGTATGTTCTTGGACACAAGATTGGGAAAGGGAGGTTTGGTTCTGTGCGGCTCTGCCGGAGCAAGGTGGATGGAAAAGAATTTGCCTGCAAGACTCTGCGTAAGGATGGAGATGAGACAGTGCACCGTGAGGTGGAGATCATGCAGCATATCTCGGGCCACCCTGGCATTGTAACCTTGAAGGCAGTTTTTGAAGATGTGAAAAGCTTTCATCTTGTTATGGAACTGTGTTATGGGGGCCGGTTGATTGACCAGATAAACAAGGAAGTGAGGTACTCAGAGCAGAGGGCTGCCATTCTGCTAAAGGAGTTGATCACAATCATCAAATACTGCCATGAAATGGGTGTTGTTCATAGGGATATCAAGCCGGAGAATATTCTTCTCACAGCTTCAGGGAAGATAAAGCTGGCTGACTTTGGTTTAGCAGTCCGATTTACAACAGGCATTCTTCTCTTCTTTTCTTTATTAATTTTATTTTTATCATATATTTTCAATGCATTTAGTTTATACTCTTTTTGCCAACATAAACTAGGATACATTCAGTTAATTGCATTCCATCTCTATCAGATTTTTGTTGTTTATGGATTCTTGGAGATTTGGCAAATTCTACGTGTGTTGCCTTCTTGTTACATTGTACATGGCGAAAGGATTGACAATCCCATTCCAAAGACTCAAAAATGAGCACAAAGTACTTGGCAGAAACATACTTTCTTTGGCCAAAGCACATTATGCCTGATATTACAAGACACAATTCTTTAACCAATTTCTGATCATCAAGTTGCAGCCTGTACCAGTCTACACTCATACACATTCATTCCTTCTTGATAGTACATATTAGAGTAGATTAGTAGCCTCAAGTTGGAATAAAATCTAGGAAAGTTGCACATGATTTACATGAAACAACCCCGTAGTTAGTCATGCATTTCTCAACAGAAAATCCTTGAGGTCAAAGGGCTGATGCAGAAAATTTTTAGAAAAGGCATGCTATTGGTCTTTCCATAGTGAATTCTTGGCTATTGACTATTCGTAAGACAAGAAAATGTTTTATCTTTCTTTAAAGATTGTTTTGCTAGCAACGAAGGACCACTGAATTGACCAATGGCCATCTTCAGTTTCAGTTTCAGTTTGCAATTGCTCTAAGGTTTTAGTACAAATTTCCATTGGGGGAGAGTGAAGAGGGGAGCATACAGACGAGACTCTGCTGCTTCTTTTTGTCATTTGGGCAGTGGAGGGAGCGGCCTGCAGCTTAATTTTCTGCACTACAATTGTTTGTCCAAAACTAGGAAAACATGATGGAGAGTGAAGGAAAAGGAAAATAAATAAATAAAATGACATATAGAGTCACCTATCTTTTATGCAATCGTGCCTTCAAATATTCCATTCTCTCCCAATAAGTAAAGGTTACTTTAAATAGAAAGAAGGTTGTCAGTTGATTCTTTCCTCGTTTGGTTCTTGCCATTGAGTTTTGAAGGTTCTATTTCTACTTTCTGCCAGTTTACTTGGTTTGTCAGTCTGATGATGTGCCTTAATATGTTGGCTTGTGTTAGATGAAGTTCCATCTCAGTCATTTGTAACTGACGAGTATTCTGCACATTCTAGTGTTTGAATCTTTTCCCATTGAGAATTATCAGGTGTCTTTTAGTGTAAATCTTCTTTTGGATTTTACCAAATAAATCATAAATTTCCAGCTTCTTCACCCTAAATATGCCATTGTAACTATCTATTATACAAATGCTTTTTTTTTTGTTCACTGTTGGTGGCTGGATTATTGATGTATCCTCGCCTGTGGTTTCATTGCTACTTGGATGCTCATCATTTTTTTTTGTTCTAGGCATTTCTCCTGTCTTCATTTACAAGTTCACGATTGCTTTATGTTATTTTGTTAGGTGTCATCCAAATTTGGTTGATGTACAAAAGAGAGCAATTACCCAAATTGCTCAAGATGCAAACAAATTTGTATTCACTGTAATGTATGCCAACATTATTATTATTGGTGAGAACCACATTGTATTATATTTGTTTGACTCAAGGCTAATTAACCTTAGGAGTCATAATTTGCCGTTTATTTTCTTTTGAAGTTTCATTGCTAATATTTGTTTTAAAGGTTTCAGTTTTCATGTCTAATCAAAATTATGTCAGTACCTGCTGGTCATAATAGCAAGCTGTCACCTGTTAAGTTTCTTTTTTTTTTATATATTTTTTTACCCTTGAGATACTTAATTTGCAATTTCCGTTCAACAATACCCAATTTTTTTGCTTAAACAGGGCAGAAGCTGTCTGGACGTGCAGGGAGTCCTGCATATGTAGCGCCAGAAGTTCTCCTGGGAGACTATTCTGAGAAAGTTGATATTTGGGCTGCCGGTGTTCTTCTCCATGTGCTCTTGGTTGGTGCACTTCCATTCAAAGGCCACTCTCGAGAAGCTGTCTTTGAGGAAATTAAATTTACAGAGCTTGATTTCGTCAGCGGGACATGGGCATCTGTCTCAGATCTTGCAAAGGACCTTGTTTGCAGGATGCTTACTCGAGACACCTCCAAAAGAATCACAATCGATGAAATTTTGTGTGAGTAGCATTTGCAATATGCATGTTTGTTTTCTTCACTTTTCCTTAGCTAACAGTTTATGTCTATTATTTCAGTGCACCCATGGATCCTGTTCTATACAAAATGCCCATCCGAGTTGATGCCAAGAAAGGCCAGGATTAGAAGTTCTAAACCCATACTTGCTATGGAACGAATTGCTGCACTCATTAGCAGCTCTCTTACGACAGAGAGTAGTTCAAATACAAGATCAGAAGAGCAGCACGATGGTAATTGTTTTGTTGACGTTTTGGCCACTGCAATGGCACGAGTTTCTATATCTGAGACGAAACGAAGCAGGCTGTGTGGTCCAATGCATCCCATCCAGCAGCAGCGCTCATCTAACATGGAAGCTAATCTTTGTACAGCATTCTGACTCTGATGTACAGCCTCTGATGTACAGCAGCAGGAGCAGCTGAACCCCTTCAGATTTCTTACTTGCTGAGTTTATTGACCTGAAGCTAATGGATTAACTACATCCACATGGCATTCATTAAGAGGCACACCTTCATTTTTCCAGAGAGTTAAAGTTATTTCTCTCTGTTGACCTCTTTAAGAAGTCCGAGGCATTTGATATGGTCTGATGATTGCCCAATAGGAGCTGCTTGTATATACCTGAGACTCTTACTTTCAGAACTTCTACCCCGACTTTATTAGATAGATGGCTATATTTTAGCATACTTGCTTTGATGTTGAAAAAGAGGAGAAATCCAAATTATGTGAATATGTTAACCACTGGATAAGTCTAGGAGATTGACTAGTTATCAAATGATGCTATCTCTGAAGCTTTAATTAAAGTATGAAACTGAGGTGATGGGTTTGTCATTCTCGCGATTTCTTACCATTAGTTTAGATGCTAGAAGGGCTGAAGAGAAGAGGAAAGTGACCATCCGTTGCTTAGTTTGCTTTGTTATAGGTACAACTAAATACTTGTGCCAACTTTAGACTAACTTCCTCATAGCTCCCAGCAAGCTAAGAGAAAATCTAGGTAAACTGATTGCATTATAGTATTTATGAGAGATACACAAATATACAATCAACTAATTAAAAAATTAAGTTACATGACAAAGATCAATCATGTATTCAGGTCATGACATTCTTATACTTTTATATCTGTTAATCGGTTTCAAAGTGAATCAAGATCGATGGATTATGTCAAATATTATCAACTCTAGATAATAATATAAAATATAGAATACTAACTCTACCTCTGGCACCACATATTACATATAAACAAGTAATGTATAATCAAGTTTTGACCGACATTTAGTAGAGGAAATGTTTGTAATGTGTTAACTCTATTTTAATATATAATTAAGTCTTAATTTATTTTCACTTAGGTGTTAAAATGTGATATAGTTTCTAAAAATACATGGGAGAGGAAATGGGAGAGGTTGAGCGAGCACTTGACAGTATTGTATTAGAGAAAAAACTATCTAAGATGGTACCAAAATAGTTCGGATCTTCTAGACCGATTTTTCCCTGGATCATCCTGGACCATAAAAATCCATATAAAAGGTTATCACGTGCAATGTGCGTGCACGCAGAAACGCAACTCACGTAGAAACACACCTAAACACAGAGGAACGCGCCGACAAATTTCAGAGCCCTAACCCCTCGCGTCCGCGACAACCTCCATCATCCCTGACGACCCCCAACGTCTGCGACTCACGCAGAAACCGACCTCCCACGGACATCGGACCTTCCTCATTTGATTTGACGCGTGCTGTGTGTTTCGACCAGCTCCGAGCTGGGAATCATCCGGCGACCTCCCGCGGGAATCGGACCTTCCTGTGCTGCGCGTTTCGGCCAGCTCCGAGCTTCACCCCTCCGCAACCTCCCGCGTGTTGCTCGGAGTTTCCAGAGAATCCGCGTGCTACGCGCTTTGCAACTCGTAGGTGTTGCTCGGAGTTTCCTTCTTTGACGCGTGTTGCGCGTTTTGCAACCCAAGCCTCCAACTCTGATAAAAGTGATTTACGTTTGAGTTATCTTTTTTCTTCTTGTTACTAGTTTGAGTTTAATAGGTCATGTGATATCAGTGTTCAAGTCGTCAACAATCACATAGCAACGACAGGGAAAAAAAGAAGAAAACATTCTCCATAATTATTTTACTTCCTCAAATTTGCTTTTTCCACCGTTAATTCATTCATTTCGTCTCTGTGAAAATGCAATGTGAAAAGTAATGCGCCTTAATTATCTACTGCAACAACATATTAAGGCTCACTTAATGAATTGATTTTGCATTTACCGGGGAATTCTGGTTCTTAGTTAATTACGGTTCATGGTAGGATCTGGAGCATTCAATAACTAAAGAGAAGTTGGGCATGTAATAATTTGACATAAAGTTGTTGTTTTTAGATGCTTCTGTTGTGGTTGTTTTTTTTTTTTGCCTTAAATAGAATTTTTTTTACAAGATCAAAGTAATTATCATGGAGAGTGAATCTACAAGTTGTCGTCGTTTGAATTTTGAAGGAAATGAAGATAGTTGGGAAGGTGACTTTGATTTTATTGATGAAGGTAATCAGAATCATATTGGGAATGTATTAAGCTTCGGTATATCAAATTTCCATTTTTAGCCATCTTGCTTTGTTTGTTTGATTGTATAGGCTTGAACATCGAAACAGATTTGGATATACCATAAATTGTTGGACCAGTGGGTATTTTGATGTGATCAACCAAGTTGGTTAGGTCCTGCTTTGTGTTTGATCCCTGTGTTGAGTATGCAGGAGCGCAGGAAGTCGAGCGGAAGACGCAGCTAGCGAGAAGGACGACATGGGAAGGGAGCCGACAGGCTCGGTGCATCCGAAGGACGAGAGAGCTGCGGAAGAGTACACCGGTGGGCGAGAAGTACATGCGCGGCGTTCGAGGGACGTTAAGCCGGGACGGAAGCCTGCTCGAGGAGAAGGCCGGGAATTGGGTTCAGGTGAGCTCTATTCCGGTTGACCGGAATCACCCAAAAGAACGGAGCTTCGGAAGCAAAAGAAAAAGAGCAGTTGGAGTCACTACACTGATGGAGCTAGGCGCCTTCATCAGGCATTGAAGGCGCCTCGGACCTGGCCAAACTGGTCGTTTAGCTTTCGGATAAAGTTTTATCCACACACTCATTGGAGGCGTCTTGGACCTCTATTGAAGGCGCCTTCAATGCCAGTTGAAGGTGCCTCAGACCTGGCCAAACTGGCTGTTTAGCTTTCGGATAAAGTTTTATTCACACACTCATTGGAGGCGCCTTGGACCTCTATTGGAGGCGCCTTAGACCTTCGAGATAGATTTTCCAGAGGCTATATAAAGGCCCCTGGAGCTAGGAATTACGTATCAATTCAGTATTCAACTCTGTAATTAATTTCTAGCAGCTTGTGAGCTTTCTCGGTGTGTAAAAAGGCTTCTCCACCTATAGTAAAGGAGACTTTCTTAGTGCACACTTTTCATCGCCTTGGATTAACAACCTTCTTGGTTGTAACCAGGTTAACTCCCGAGTCTCTGGTTTATCTCTGTTTTCTTTTTGCTTTATTCTTATTATAGTTGTTTTTATTTTGAGTTGAAAATTCCGAGGAGGGTATACTTTTATTTTTTCAGGCAATTCACCCCCCTCTTGTCGGCCTCCGCTGCATCTACAATTGGTATCAGAGTCAGATTGCCTCAGAAGGACTAACCGTCGACTGAAGCACAACGATCAAGATAATGGCCGGAGCGAATATTCATCCCTCGAAGTTCGACGGACACTTTGCGACATGGAAACACCGGATGGAGGTATTTTTTAAAACCGACTTCGATATTTTACTAACTATGAAATATGGTTTTGAAGTTCCAAAAAACAAAGAAGAGCATCAGTGGAGCAAGAAGGAGCAAGCCGAGTTTGTCACCAACGGAAAGACAGAGTTCCACCTGCTTAGCGTGCTGCCACCACAAGAGGTAAGTCGGATCGGAAGCTACGACTCCGCGAAAGAGCTCTGGAAAAAATTCCTAGGGCTTCATGAAGGTACATCCAAAGCGAAGCTTACAAGACGCGATATCCTCCGGACTCAACTTACGAACATCCGGATGAACCAAGGCAAGAAAGTAGCGCAACTCCAAGCAAGGATTAAGGAGCTAATAACTCAACTAAGCAACCTTGGAGAAGAAGTAACGAATCGGGACTCAATTCGGTACACGCTCAACGCCTTCCCCAGAACTCCAGAATGGGCGTCCTTAGTAGATACATACTACATCTCTAAGGACTTCGAGATAAGTACCTTAGAAAATTTGTTTTCTACTTTTAAACTTCACGAATCTCGAGTTGCAGAGCCCAATGGAATAGAAAAGACTAGTCAGAACATTACCTTAAAGGCAAGAATAAACGATTTTGACTCTGAAGCCTCGATCGACGAATCCGAAGCTGCATTAATGGTAAGATGATTTAATAAGTTTTTTTTAAATCTAACAAATTTAGATCGCAGTCTAGTAAACATCATTAAAAGAGAAGAACAGTCCGTTGCTACAATTGCAACGAAGAAGGGCACATCAAGGATGACTGCTCGAAATTGAAGAGCAAGCAGAAAGAGAAGGTAAAGGAAAAGCGACAATCTTCTTTCAAACAGAAGAACCTGAAGGTCACTTGGTCAGATTCGTCTTCTTCCGAATCATATGTCGAAGCCTTCTTGGAGTTAGCGCTAATGGCTAACCATCAGCTGAAAGAAGAGTCAAGCTCAGAGATGAGCATAGATGAAAGGGGAGGAACATCAGAGGAAGAAAGTTGCAGTGAAGGGGGAGCATCATCAAGTCAGGTAAGTAAGGTACGTAATCTAACCCCGACTCAGTCTTTTCGCTTTATTAAAGTCCTTTCTAAAGAGTTAGATAAATTAGAAAAGGAAAATGAACATATGAAATTAGAGAATGCAAAATTAAAATTAGAAATTGAAAAGTTGAAAACAGATGCTTGTTTTAAAACAAATATTTTTCAAAAGTCAAAACTTAGGATTTATGAAAAATTAAACTGGTATGTTAAACATCATCAAGGTCAACTTAGAAAAATTCCCAAGAACTATGTATCCTCTAAGTATTTGACTAATCTAGTAGGAAGAAACCTCTATTGGGTTTCAAAATCTGTGTTAAATTATTTTTTTTAAGGCTTTCAGAAGAAAAATTAAACGTTAAAATTTCTTTATAATGAAGCTTTGCGTAAGGAAGTGGTTGTTATTCCAATAACCAAGAAGGCCTAGTGTCTCGCCACGACCTAGAAGCTGAAATATTGAAATAAAATGTTTAATTAACTTTCTGAAAAAAATATTAAACTAGAATTAAATAATGCTTTGAAAGTTTTTCAAACATTTTTAGAAAATTCTAAAAAATTCATTTTGACTTAGAAATTATTTTGAAAATTTCTAAAATTTCAGTTTGCTTAGAAATTTTTTTTTGAAGACTCTAAAAATTCATTTTTGCTTAAAAATTTTTGGAAAAATTCATCTTGCTCAGAAATTTTTCTAACTTAAAAATTTGCTAAATATTTTTAAATATCATACTCCTACCCCGTTTTTGCTGTGATCAAAGGAGGAGAAAAGTACATGTTTAGGGGGAGAGAATTTTTTAAAATCTTAAAAATATTTTTGAAAAATTCTGTTTAACTCTTAATTAAGTAGTTACAATTTTATTTATTACAAACTTATGCTTAATATGTTAGTTTAGTAATTTTCTTTAAAAATTACTATTTGTCTACTTTTACACTAACTTGAACTTGGGTTGATGCACATCAAAAAGGGAGAGATTGTTGGACCCTGTGGGTGTTTTGATGTGATCAACCAAGTTGGTTAGGTCCTGCTTTGTGTTTGATCCCTGTGTTTGAGTGTGCAGGAGCTTAGGAGCGCAGGAAGTCAAGCGGAAGACACAGCTAGCGAGAAGGACGGCAAGGGAAGGGAGCCGACGGGCTCGGTGCGTCCGAAGGATGAGAGAGCTGTGGAAGAGTACACCGGTGGGTGAGAAGAACGTGTGCGGCGTTCGAGGGACGTTAAGCCGGGACGGAAGCCTGCTTGAGGAGAATGCCGGGAATTGGGTTCGGATGAGCCCTATTCCGGTTGGCCGGAATCACCCAAAAGAATGGAGCTTCGGAAGCAAAAGAAAAAGAGCAGCTGGAGTCACTGCACTGATGGAGGCGCCTTCATCAAGCATTGAAGGCGCCTTCAATGCCAGGTGAAGGCACCTCGGACCTGGCCAAACTGACCGTTTAGCTTTCGGATAAAGTTTTATCCACACACTCGTTGGAGGCGCCTTGGACCTCTATTGGAGGCGCCTTGGACCTCTATTGGAGGCGCTTTAGACCTTTGAGATAGATTTTCCAGAGGCTATATAAAGGCCCCTAGAGTTAGGAATTACGTATCAATTCAGTATTCAACTAATCAATTCCTAGCAGCTTGTGAGCTTTCTCAGTGTGTAAAAAGGCTTCTCCGCCTACAGTAAAGGAGACTTTTTTAGTGCGCACTTTTCATCGCCCTGGATTAACAACTTTCTCGGTTGTAACCAGGTTAACTCCCGAGTCTCTAGTTTATCTTTGTTTTCTTTTTGTTTTATTCTTATTATAGTTGCTTTTATTTTGAGTTGAAAATTTTGAGGAGGGTATACTTTTATTTTTTCAAGCAATTCACGCTCCTCTTGTCGACCTCCGCTGCACCTACACAAATGGGATTGGAATTTGAGACAGAAGAAGATGCATATCAATTTTATTTGATATATGCTAAAAAGGTTGGATTTGGCGTAAGGAGAGGTAGAATCCACAAGGATGAATCAGGTAAATTACTTGATAGGTTTTTTTATTGTTGTGCCCAAGGTAAAAAAGGAAAAGACAAAGGAGATCTTTATGTCAAAGCAAGTCGTGATGAAACATGATTTGGTTGTGAGACTAAATGAAGATTTGTAATCGGAAAAAAAAAAAACAAGTTTACTGTGGTGTAGTTTGTTAAAGAGTATAATCATTATCTCTCAAGTCCAAACAAAACACACCTCTATAGAAGTCATAGGAATATATCTTCTTCTGTAGTGATATAGATTGAGATGACAAGTGATGTGAGAATCCCCCCAAAAGCATCTAGTGATTTTATGGTGAGGCAAGTAGGTGGAAGGGAGAATTTAGGATTTATTCTTAAGAATTATAAAAACTACTTGCGATCAAAAAGAACAATAAATATGAGAGTTGGGGATACAGGAGGTGTATTGGAATATCTGCAGAAAATGCAGTTCGATGATCCTAATTTTTTTATGCTATCCAAGTTAATAAAGATGATTTGATTGCTAATATTTTTTGATCTGATGCTAAGATGAGAGCTAATTATACTAATTTTGGAGATGTTGTTTGCTTTGACACAACCTATAAAAAGAAAAATGAAGGTTGGTCAATTGCATTGTCTGTAGGTGTTAATCATCATACGCAATCCATACTTTTTGGTGCCACTTTATTATATGATGAAATCAGTTCGACTTTTGAGTAGTTATTTGATACATTAACTAGAGCTATGAGTGAGAAAAAACCAACTACTATTCTTACAGATCAAGATGTAGCAATAGCAAAGGCGTTAGCTTCCAGATGGCCTGAAACACATCATCGCTTGTGCATTTGACATATTTATCAAAATGTTGTCATACATTTGAGTAGAGTTTTCCTTTTAAGTTTAGAGACTTTGCTAAAGATTTTGCCTCGTGTATATATGATTTTGATGAAGAGGAAGATTTTATTTCATCATGGAACATGATGTTAGCCAAGTATACACTTGAAAACAATGATTGATTGAGGTGCATGTACAACATCAAGGAAAAATGGGCTTTAGTATATGGACGATAAATGTTTTGTGCGGATATGACTACACCCCAAAGAAGTGAGAGCATGAATATTATTGTGAAAAAGCATGTCACTTATAAACAAGTTTTTAGACTTCTTCAGTCACTTCCAAAGACTCCTTGATGATCGTCGATATGAGGAATTAAAAGCTGATTTCAAATCAAATACAATTGTTCCCTATTTAATATTTTCAATTGAGATTTTAAAGCATACTAGTGAAATTTATACTCCTGAGGTATACAAGTTTTTTCAACAGGAGTGATGCTTATCTCATGATTATAATCTAGAAATTTGTGAAGATGATGATACATTTACAAAATATAAAGTTACTCCTCACAAAAAGAGAAACTATCATATAGTTACACTTGATAAGAAATGTCAAAAATTGAGTGTAACTGTAAAAAATATGAATTTGCTAGAATTTTGTGTTCTCATATTCTGAAAATATTTATGTAGAAAAATATTATGAAGATCTCAAGTGATTATGTATTGAAAAGGTGGACAAGAAAAGCAAAAATAGGATATTTTGGAGTTAATGATTCAATGGCCAACAATGCTAGTTTGGATCCAAAAATACTTCAAAACATATGTTACAAAGAGTTGTGTGGGTTGAATGTTCAATTAGTTACCAAGGCAGCAGAAAGGGATAACACTTACATGTTTGTTAAAGATGCTATGTTGAGCTTGTGTAAGATGGTGGATGATAAATTACAAGGTAATGAATCAAATGTCCAACAATCAAATGTGAGCTAAGCATCCTGGGAATTTGTTTATGGTGAAGGGAACTCTACTGGAGTGAAAGGGATTAAAATGGAGAAAAAATGGTGTCAGGTAAGAGGTTAATGGTTTCTATTCCATAACTTCACAAATTTTGTTTATTTGGTATTATTTATTGTTAAATTCGAATAACTTAAATCATTTTATTTTTTTATAACACAGGGTGTAGATCAAACTATTTCCAGCATGACCAGCATACAATGTGACCGGATTAATTATCAAGTTGATATTTGTTTTACTTATGTTAATCTAAGATAATTTATGTTATAACTATCTAAGATTGTATTTTATTTTTTTTGTTTTAGCCTATAAATTCTATGCCAACAATTGGTAGCTTTGTTGGTAGTTTCAATATGACTAAGACCCAATTTCCATCATTATTGGCATCACAACTTTCTCAGGTATCTATACATCTTAGTTATCACAAGTTTCTTTAATTCTGACTGAAATTTATAATAGATATTACTTTCTATTACTACTTATTGAGTGTTGGATTTTAGTTATATAAATTTGTAATTAGCAACAAAATGAAGAAGCATTGTCTCGTTTGAATAAAAGGTTATGATTTGTTTTGATCGGAAGTTGATGAGGTTTTATTGGTGATGTTGGTAAGCTTATTTTGATAGCTTTGATATTTAATGAATCCAGCATTTGTTTAGTGCAGTTTCATTATTATCATGGAGTTTTGATTCTCAATTTTTGCTAGGTGGTAATTGATTGATGAGTGTATGTTTAAACCTGCAAAAAAGATGATGATTGTTAATGCTATTGTTTGTTTTTGGAATGGGGGAGGGTTGCTGTTATTCTTATTGATTTGGCAAAATTGTGGAGTTGCAATTCGTTCAACGTGTTTTTCTCCTTGTGATGTTGGAAGGAGCGGATGTAATTCTACTGGTGGTATTGATACGGAACTAGTGTTTTTTCTGATGAGTTTTTAATATTGGTGATTAAAATATTATGTAATTCTCATTTAGTCTTTTAGCTTATTTGTTTAATAGTTTACAGTTGTTTACTATTATAGATGCAATTCCCATTTGTATAGTTTCCTGGGCCACCTCCTACGACCTCCCCCCCCCCCCTTAGACATCAACGATCTCGTATGTGTCTATGTCTATTTATATGTGCACTTGAAATGCTAGTTAATCTAGTGATATGATTTCCTTTTTTGACAGGTTTCAAATGCTTTAGGAGTCATTTTGGCTTTTGTCGAACTGGTCCTCATGTATGTACGTTACTATAGATCCACATCGAAAGGGGAAGACAACGTTGAAATTGAACTATCTGTTTAACATTTTAAACTTCCTCTTTTGGCAATGGAGATGCGTTTAGTATTTGTTTGAAAAATATTTTTAGTTTCTGAAGCTTGAAAACTCTTACAAATGCTCTTTCTCCAAGTTTGATGATTCCTGATGTATGCTAGTAGATTATATAACTAACAACTTAGAGGCATGATAATTTAGCTACTAATTAAGCCAAGTCTCATTAGTAAGGTTCATACTTCCAAGTTAACAAATGTATAACAAACCACTATAAAAAGCATAACAGAACTAGTTCACTTTGCATAACAAAGCAAGTGTTTTGTATTAGCAATGAATGTTGTGAGTATCAGCAATATCAACAATGAATGTAATAGTGAAATAGATCATGTTCTAGAATAATGGAATTTGGCATCTCACGTACCCCATTGAATTGAAATTTGGCAGCTCCGCGGCATGCTCAACATCGACTTCCAGCTTATGATCACAATCGATATCCTTACCACAAACAAGATCAATTATACTCCTATGACTGAGGTAATCTCCATATACCACATTCATTCGTGCTTACATTCCTCCATCACATGTGCACACAAAGTCAAAGCACTCGCCAATCACACACAACATAATACGAAATGGCATTTTTATGTTGGACTTGCATTCACATCAACACCATTACATTGATTTACAATCAACGGACAGTAAGCAACCATTGCAACACAAGCTTAACTCAAACCAAACTGTGGGCACCAAGCATCACACAGACATCAAAAGCAACCATTGCAACACAAGCGAACCAATCAACCCTTGATGAACATTACCTCATAGACAGTAACTATTCTTTCTTGGATTTAACATTGCACGTAATACTACCATATAATTTCACATTCCTTTCAATATAATTTTACATTCTTGCTTAACTGAAAAAGTAAGTCCCGAAAGAAGAACAACACAGAATAAATCATTACAAAATTTTCAAGCCATTATATAACATGTTCCACAACATCCATCTTAAAAAAAAAAAAACTAATTATCCTATGACATTACAACACCAACATTAGTCAACACTAATTAACCACCTGAACTAATAAACTAATTAGCCTTCAGCGGGTTCTTACAAACAGTTAATCTGTCATATTACAACAACATTATTCAACACTAATTAACAAGACCAAACTAACAAAGTAATAAGGTAAACGACCAAAAGAGACAGATTCACTATAACTAATATCCAGATCACTGATGGTACATTTGAATTTCCTAGATTATGTCCACGAGAATCAATGGATTCACTTCCTATCCTTGACTCTATTCTTCCTAACCTTCCATGACATATTTCGCTGTTGTTTTCATCAAACAAAGTATCGGCTACCACCCACTTTTGCCAGCCATGTTGCTCATATCGATAATACCTCCTTTCGAGATTTTTGGTCGATCTAGAAACACATATGTTCTTCGTCCGTAGTCCCTACATGGTACATGTTCAAATTTCGTATTGTCGATGGAGTTGTAAATTGATGATGCCATGAGAAACCAACCTATTAAGCAAACATGAATTACTTAGATTCAAATATTTTTTAATGTTCATAGATTGTATGCTAAATAAATTAAAAAAAAAAAAAAGGAAATAAGCTATTTTGCCTTATTGTAAAAATCAGCAATAAGTACCACATAACTTATCTTATTTTGATAATAAGCAATAAGTAAAATATAAACTTATTGCTTTAAGCTATCTCATGACTAATTTACTTTTATTTGAATCATCCTCTACCAAGAAAAATAACTGGATGAGTTTGAAATGAAATCATCTTCAAGAGCAGAAGTATTTGTTTGATTGCCAATGAAGAAATAGAGCACGACATAGAGGTTTTTCTAAAGGTTTTACAATAAGTACTAGCATTGTGATTAAATGAGAATCAAGTGAAAAATCATTAGACAGAGACTTCAATGTCACATTTGGTAGCAGATCTAAATTATACAAATTCTTAAACTCAGTTAGCAACTTATAAATGAAACAAATTCAGCAAAAATATAGTTCTCAAAAGATATTGGGAATATATCAACTGGAAAGGTCCTCATGTTGTTGTCGTATATTCCTATATGGAGAACCATAAAGACTCCATGAATAGGGAATTCTTATACAGAATCTTGAACAAGATAGTTACTTGTTAATGACATTCTAGTGTGAACCTTTAACTAGTTTGTTAAAAAAATTATCACAGGAAAATCATTAGATGAAAAAGAAAGCTCAAAATTGCTCACATCAACATATGAATCAACAATGCACTTGCATGCTGGGGAATTAAAATCAACAAATTCAACATCAAATAAAATAAAGTGGTAAAGGAAGGGAAAGACAGAGAGTTTCAGTTACAAACTAAAATTGTAAATCTGGAACTCAAACTTTTAAATAGGAAGGAATTAAAGAAAAGCTCAAACTTGCTAGAACCAACAGTTGAAATCATCCCTAATGGCGGCAGAGCTTGGGTCGTTGTCGGTCGAGGGTAGGGCTGGGTCTTGGAGGAGTCGGAGAACTAGGTCATCATCGCTGGATCGCGGTGGGTTTTGCTCAAGAAGGTCACGAGAGGTTAGGGAGTCCGCAGTCACAGGAGGAGTGCGAGAGATTAGGGAGTCTGCAGTCGCAGGAGGAGCGCGAGAGGTTAGGGAGTCCGCAGAGAGGTGGTTGTCCGTCGTCGACGGATCGCGGTGGAGTTTTCATCGCTGGCGGATCGCGAGTGGTCAGGGCTGTACGCTACAACTCTGTGTTTCTGCGTGAGTTGTGTTTCTACGTGCATGCGTATTGCATGTGATTGTCTTTTATACGGATTTTTGTGGTCCAGGGAAAAATCGATCTAGAGGATCTGAACTGGTACCAAAAGTTGATTAAGCTCGTTCAGGCGGCTAAGAAAAAACAAAGGTGAATCATTAGTCTTCAGCGTCTCAGTGAATCCATTCCTAATAAATCATGAACAATACTAACTATTACTATAGGTGGTTAAAGCATGAGAAAAGACATACTCGGACACGTCAAGTTTTAACTTCAATATCTCATGTGGCAACACCCTATGTCTTAATCACTGTACTACCCGAGGGGACAACGGCCTAAGATGCAGCAAAAAAAAAAAGCGATTTACTCACCCCAGCGCCTCTGCCAAGCTGTCCTTAGGCCAACATGGAAGAGGTAAATTACGGGTGACTATTAGTCATTAGTGCATGTGAGCAAGATATGAGGGAAGACATGCTCGGACACGTCAAGTTTCGATCCCAATATCTTATGTGGGAATACCTCATGTCAATAATTGTATCATCCTGAGGAGACAAAGATGTGGCAAAAAGACGATTCACTCGTCCCAATACTCTCACCAGTCCGTTTCTAGGCCAACATAGAAGAGGTAAATTACGAATGGTTACTAGTCATTAGTACAAATGATCAAAATATGGAGAAAGACATATTCATGTATGTTGAGTTTCAATTCTTAAACTTTATATGATAATATTCTATATTTTAATCATCATACCGTCCAAGGAGATCCAAGGGATAAAGATGAACAATTAAAAAGAGGTTTAGATGAGGTAAAAATAAAATGTAGATATGTATTTACTCTCAAATGATTAGTTTAGGGTATATTTTTTTTTTAAAAAAAGGGACTTAACGTGATGAAAATATCATAACAATGGCACGCCACATTTGCCCCTCAATTATTAGCGTCGAAGTTAAATTAGTAATAACAGAAAAAGAATGCCGCTGCTCTCTCTTTCACGAACTTTCTCGGCGATTTCCCCAGCTCCTCCTCGCCAGCCTTCCTCCGGGGCACCAAAGCTTCGACGCCGCACTCCACTTTTCGGGGCTCTCTGTCTTCTGAGCCTCGGTACTCTCACCGCCATCGGATTCAGGTCAGGCTGTGCCGCGCAGTCGCTCAGCCGCCTCCATTTCCTAGGGTGAACTCTATTTCCTCCCTCCCCCCTCCTCCTTCCTGGTATGTGGTCTTCTTGCTGATGTATCTGTTTATATGTGCAAAGAAGATCCTCGTGGCTGAACTCTGATGATTTGGTGGACTACGCCTTTTTCAATGATATATTTGTCTTGTTTCGTATCATATTAATATTGATCTGCGATTTGATGACACCGTGTAAATCACGATAACCCCGGATTCTGTTACATTATATTATCTTCATACTCATTGGGGCTTCAATCCGATTCGGTCAATTCACCCCAAAATTCACTGTACTCACTTGAAAGAATTTCTAGCTTCGCCTTCTGCATACTAGATAAATAACTTTCTGAATACGCTGCCTATATTTTTGGTAAATCTGGATTGCAGTTCACTTCTCCATGTTTAGGGATCATATTAATTTTAAGAACACAGTACAAAATTCATGTTAGTTAAGCCTATTCTGGTCATTATGTGGTTTGTACCCTATGATGATGAAATCTGATTCTTTCATCATACTGGCTGTTATCTTAGTCGAAGTTTCTCAATCTACTCGATACTCAGAAACAATTCATTAGAAATTTCTCAATTTGCTGGGTATATTATAAGTTCAAAGCACTTGTACCTTGATAAAAGCATTTTCTTGGATGTGAAACACATGATTACAACTTTATTTCTATTTACTTCTTTTGCTTCTCACTAACAACTCAGCAAAACAGAGCTACTAGAGTTCCTTATTGCAATTCCAATAGATCTATTCTCTTTCTTGTATGACTCCCCTCATTGTTGATGAATTGAAGTTGCTGTTGTGCAGGTCAAAGGCCATTGCCAAACCGTCCACGAGAGGTCTTCATTCTACTGGTATGGAGGCTGCTTCAACCACTGTGCCATCTATTGTAGTCTATGTGACTGTTCCCAACAAAGATGCAGGTCTTTGCTTTGGAGCTTGCTTTACATCCCATCTGATTTGCACAAACAGTTTTCAGTTAATACATAATTTTATGAAATCTATTTGACTCTGTTTTATTTCCCTAGAAATCTACATTGTTTACATTTGTTTTAGATGTTACGTCAACTTTAATATTAGCATTAACAGCTGTGTGATGGCTTAGATTTCTAGGGGGGGATGACATTTAGATATGTGTGATTGTGATTTGACTAAGAATGAAATGATGTGTCTGCCACTGCCTTGAATTGAAGATATTATAAAGGTCACATGCATTTCATTTGTGATTTGCATATTATTAGAACCTTGAATATCACTACCACATCATTGTCAATCCGGTATTTAAATATGTCATAGTAGGCCCAATTACAGGCCAACAAGATCATGACTGGATTAGGCTGGATCATCAATGAATTAAAAAGGGTACATTAAAATGTTTTAAAAATGGATGCTTGATTAAGAAAGGATGAGGCACAGCTGGAAATAAAAAAATGGAATTTACTACACAAAAAAGAGAGGAGCTTCCAAAAAAGGAAAAATATTAGATATTCAATAGGTGATAGCAATAAAAAGAAAAATAAGTCGGAAGCATTTATTTTCTCAATCTTCATTTCCTTCTTACCCTTCTCTCCTTTTCCTCAAGCAGAAATATTGACGGCTATCACATTTCATCATCAGTTTTTGTCTTTTATTTGTCCTTTGATATATTTCGCATAATTTAAGAGGAGATCAAGGATTCTTTTCCAGTATATCTCTTGGAGTTGGTGTTATTTGATAGTTTGCAAAAGCTATTCAGTTCAAATAATCTGACTATCAATCACATGACATTGATAGGCTCAGTGAGAATGGAATAGTTAAAATGCAACTATTTGTGAGAAAAGGGATGAGGACAGCTCTATCCCTCATTTCTATAGTGCCACTTGTTGACTATCATTGTATAAAATAATACTTAAAGCTATTACTCAGGCATTACGATAAGTTTTTTTAATTAAATTTAAGCTTACACTGATGACTTAACCAAACCAAAATCTTACTTTTCTCTCTCAAGGGATTTGAACTAGAACCTTTACCATGGAGCTGCTATCTTGACCTACTTGTAGTAAAGGACCTTGTTCGCTGGTTGACTCAGACACCTGTGTGCAAAGATCAATACAATCCAAAGTCCTCTTCTCGGCGTCCTCTTCTCGGCGTCCTTGTCTCACCATGAATCCTATTCTTGTACTCATATATAATCAACTAATAGTGCTCATCCAATTCTCATCAATTTTTTTTTTTAAAAAAACGAAGCTAATTTTCAACTGAGTCTGATTACGTTTTTCACTTGATATATGCTGTTTCTCACTGTCTGTTTCAGTTTCCTATCAATTTCTTTTTTTTGATTGATATTATAGAAGATCCCATCCTAGGAATAAGTTCCTTTATAGCCATTTCTCTAGTCATCATTTTTATCATATGTAGTTTTTATCACTAGATTATTTCTCATCAAGGTGCATAGCCACCATAGAGATGAACACAATGGCATTGGGACTGCGCAAAAGAGGTACAAGTTAAATAGACGAAAGGGAGGAAGCATTGCTGATGAGATAGCTATATGCCAATAAATAATATTGGATGTTGCAGGAGCATCTTATGAGGGGGCAGACTGAAATTCCCTTTATCAAATCACTCAAATTGTTCACTTTATATTGAAATAAAATTTTCTATTTTATCAAGAAGATTGATTGGATTTAGTGAAAGTGTGAAGGTTTTGCTTTTATATGTATGACATTTGCTTTTCCACAATGAAGTTTCTTTTTTGCACTAAGACTTGGTTTACTTGCAAGAAGACTTACTTTTATACATGTACAATAATACATGGTTGATTGATCACAAAATTATACATGCATCACAATCAATCAAATATCATATACATATTATTTTTCCTCTGCCACCGCCACTTCTTTTCACATTTATCCTTCTAAGTAAACCTTCCTCAATAATGTAACACAATCTTTCGTCCAAGTTGAGTGCAGACTGACGGACAGTGCTCTATCTGATTTGTTGATATGTCTATGTTTATATGTAACAACAATTCAACTAACTATGAGCTAGTTCTCCATCTACACATCTCTGAAATTAAAATTTTTATTTTATTTAGCTTTATTAATCTATCACTTTATTTTTCACATATCATAACTTCACATTCTTAATTTACTCCATTCACTCTATAGGCATAAAGCTTGCTGAAAGCATCATCAAGGAGAAACTTGCTGCATGTGTCAATCGAGTACCAGGCATGTACAGCATTAACATGTTTTAGCAATAACAACTCTGCTTGAAATATTTGCCCAAAGTGTGTGCTTGCTGATCTTGTCCTTGTATTTTACAGAACCTGTCCATTGCAAATTTTTAAATGGTTTGGTTATGCAATTTGGCTTATATCAGATTCTTGTCTGAAATTTTTATATACTATAGCAAAGTTCATAGTTCATCCTTTTGTTTCATGTCGTGTAGTCTGTGATTTAACATTCAGTAGGATAAATAGAACAACATATTTTGATTCCTTTTAGCCAACCAAAGATATACCTAAGTAGGGTTATTTTCACTACACCCTACAATGCCCTCTCTAATAATGATGCATAAGAATCCTTCTCTTACAAATCTTCGTCTTCTTGACTAGGTATCTAACTTATCCTTATGAGATCTTGCACATAGATCCAGCAAAAAGTAATTCTGCTCTACCAACTGTTCTTCCATATCAAACATTTTGGACTTGTTGAGTATGGGCGAGCAAGGTTGTCAAATTGAGGATTGAATCAATGAATTATTTTGGTGATTATATGAATTGTGAATCATACTGAATCATGAATCATGGGTTCATGCTAAAAAGATAAATAAGTAAAAACAAAGTACTTTAAATTATAAGATTATCCTATTTAACATCTAATATGATTAATAAAGCACATTGCCACAAATAATAAAATGAATTATATAATTAAAAAGTCTAAAGGCCATATTGCTATATTGATATCCGAAAATCACCTATGATTTAAATATCTAAAACAAAAACCTTCAAAGAGACATATTGGTATTGTATCATAATCTCTCTATATCCTCTTCACTCAAAATGTAATTATCCTCGTCATCATCTTGGTCTAATATAACCACTTTTTTTTTTTCTTCACCTTCTTTCTCAAAAATTGCACTCACCTATGAAGGGAAGAAACCTCAAACATCTTGGCCAACAAGTTCCTAAAATCAATTGCTGAAGGCCAAGGCTGAGATACTCCGATGCCTTATGGTTGAGGCTTGAGGAGTAGACATACGTTTCTGTGTCAATGGAGGGCGCTCAAGGAATATAGATGTCAATAAGGATTGCTGAGATCAGTTCAAATCATATTAATTTGGGCCAAATTGTATTGCATCAGTTGCAATAGTATTAAATCAGACCAATTCTAGACAGAAACAGCCCGCCATACATTTTGTACCATTTTGGGTGATTTGCATTTTGGATCATAGGATTCTGGTAACCATGTTGGTGAGTAGAACTCAGAAGGGACCGAATATAATTTCCACATTTTTGAGTTGGTGCCTTCAGATTAGGTATCTAGCTTACCCTTACGAGATGTTGCACATAGATCCAGGAAAAGGTAGTGCTTCTCCATGCAACAAGATTTCTAACTAGGTAAAGAAGTATGAGCATTGAGAGTTTGAACTAACTCAAGGTCTAACAAGATGGATAGAGTCCAAATAATGATCTACCTTTGCTATTGAATTGATATGGATCATGCATCCAGATATTCACTCTTATTAGATTATTATACTATAGATCTGATTAAGTCATTAACGTTGAGTTCAATTAGATTTGTTCATCCTATAGTAATATTGAAGAAAGATTGTCTTTTCAGTCGCTGATGAAAATTTTCTTTACATTCATTAATTGAGTGTATATAGTATGGTGGAGAGAGACAGGGAGAGACCATAATAATGTATTACTGCTTTTATAAAGGTTTTCTGCATAACAATCTTCTATACTAACTGTATTGATGCTGTGCTATCTTTATGAGTTTAAGAAAATCATACGATTTGGATGTTGGGATTTGGTGTTCATTCTTATGCTACATAATTCATAAATACATACAGCCATTTTCCATGTTGACGTGGACATGTTAGAAAATTCAAGTGTTTGGGCAAAAAACCTTTTTATATTTTGGATCAGGTTTCATCAATAGGTAAATTTTCGAATATCATGATATGTGCATGCTTGGATATTTGATCTCTCTTGTAAGTGGTGTTCTCAGTGATTCTTTAGGTACAAGGTAGTTTACTTAGATGTGTTGATCTGATGATTTATGTCACAAACGCTTACTGGTGATGAGAAACCAATCTATTTTTTAAATGCCTAGTTCCTTTTGATTTATATTTTTCTAAGTACGTGCCTGTTTTGCTCGCAGGTATCCAATCAGTTTATTGGTGGGATGGCAAGGTAGAAATAGTTTTATATTGAGTTATTTGTCTCAACTACTGACCTGTTAGTTCAGTCTACTACATCCATGAATATTATTCAAGATTTCACTCAGTTAAATTCTTATCAGGAATTTTTTTCTATCCTAGTTTTGTTGACAGTTATATACAGTCCTAAATAGTTATATGCTGCAAGTTTAAGACGTCCAATTTCCATTAGATACAGTTATCGGTCATGCTTTAAAAATTCAGCATCGACCTGGTTAAAAATTGCAGCAGCAGGGTAGAATAACCCCCTTTACCTTAATGACTCAGATACAAACAGATTCGGAGGAACTACTGATAATAAAGACTCGCGAGTCTCTTCTTGGTGCTTTGACAGAGCATGTGAAGTCCAATCATGAATACGAGTAAGTGCCATTTGAACATTGGTTGTGATTAAATATGTTTAACTGATGAGAAATCAATCTGCAGGTTCAACCTCCATCATTGGTAAACTAACAATCTGAAATTGTTGCAGGGTTCCTGAAGTGATTGCGTTGCCCATCACTGGTGGTAATCTCAAGTATCTTGAGTGGATCAAGGACAGTACTAGATCATGAGGTTTCCCACGGAGTAGTTTTGAGCGTGATGCTGAGTTTTCCTGCTCGAATGGACATTATCCGAATAAGTTGCACTTGAAGGACTATCAGTTAAAGTATTGTCTTTTTTTTTTTTTTTTTTTGGCATTAGCATCGGTTTCTTGTATGCAGTTGTGTTTGTTTACTGGTGCATGCTTTTGTTTAATGCTTCCAAAAACTGTGATCCGTCAACTAGAATGATGGCTAAATAGTATGTTGGGTGATTGCTTCTCCCACGCCTTGACTGATTCTCACTTTGCTTTTGTAGCTGGTAGAATTGCTCAACCTCTCACTTTGATTGGCGAAACTTAACAAACAAACCTAGAAGAGGCTCCAACCCGGTGCAAATTTTTTTGCAAGTGATTACACAACTTCAATGCTCATTTCCTGTTTAAACGTGTTGACGTTCTGTTTCATTTTATTTTATCAATTTCATTGGCCTGAATAGCTTAATTGACTTGCTAGACTGACCCTCTTTGCCCTATTGGTCAGTTGTCTGAATCTATTTGTTCGATTGATCAACTTGACTAGCCAAACCAATCCTACTCAGTGATCCAATCGACACACTTGGGCTAACCAGCTTGCTCAATTTGTCCAACCGATCTCCATGAACTCACCACCTAGAGAAGATGATACCACCCACACTAATTCATCTATAACTTCTAAAGTGCGATCACAAATTCCATCTAATATAAATTCTTGAGTGCTGCAAGAGTTGAACTTGAGACGGGTTGGCGGGGGCACTGGAGACGAGTATATTCATCTTTTGCCATCTTAAGTGCTGCAAGAGTGGTCCTCTCATGGCAGTATGATAATTGAAATATGAGATATTGCCACATGAAATTTTGGAATTGAAACTCAACATGTTCGAGCAAACCATCCCTATGTCTTGACCATCTGTATTCATGGCTAGTGGCTATTTATAATTTATCTTCTCTGTGTTGACCTAGGAATGAATTGAGCGGGAGCGTTAAGGACGAATGAATCATTTTTTTTTTGTCACATTGAGTGCTGCAAGAGTGTTCCAACGAAATGTCCAACTGACTAGGGGGTGACATCCTAATGACGGTCGACACTTTTCTCCCTCTCACTTGCTCGGTTGCTCGAGTTAGAGATTATTGATTATATAATTTCTTGAGGTGTGTTTTTTGTGCGCTAAAAGTTGTCCGTTCTGAACTTCACTAAGAACCGATGAACTCCGTGGCAATTAAAAAACAATCCATCTTGGACTATTCCCACTCTATGTGACACTTCAACTCTGTGCTCTCATTTCATTAGTGATCCTAAGAATGTTGAACATATCAATAGCACAAAGAACAAAGGAATTGCTTCATTGTCTAATCAACTGTCCCACAATTGACAGGATAGGGAATTTATTTATCTATCTATAATGATAGACGACAAACATCATAATGCAGGTACTTGTAGCATTGCTATAGCACGCAGAAGGGCAATACATGAAAAATTTATGTCACAAAGACAGGTATAGATAATCTCAGAGCACTGTGATATATAGAACCTTCTATTTCACCATTAAATGATATGATTATGAAACAGAAAAACAAAAAAAGATCTTTGCCCAGTTTACAGTCCAGAAAGCAGGCATGAACGGCAAAGTCTAGGAAAAGCACTTTCTTGCATGTCATGGGAACAATATGTACACACAATTTCGTAGCATAAGGGATGTCATAGTTAATAAGGAATATCAATATCATTGGCAGAGTATTTGGTGAACAAAAGCTACTCCAACTTGTGAATATTATGTTGTGTGCTAGCCATCTGACATCGTTATGACCAAATTGCTAAAAAAAAAAAATTATAACCAATAGTTTCCCTTAAATATAATCTAATCCAATCTAATGACTCATTCAAATCAATGAGATAATGTATTGGATTGCTATAATCCTACAGGTTAAATGCTGTTTTAGAAGTTCAGCTTTGATACTTAGGCCACTTAAAGCAACCATACCGTCAAATTACATGTTTCATGTGCTTGCCATATGAAGTATCACAAAAACTTGGGCTAGGATTCGGTTAGAGACCTAATCATGTCAGAAGCTAAGCTCTTGACAAAAGGAAGCAAATTGTAGACTTATGGTTTAACTAGAAACACCATATGCTTGCAAGTGACCATCAATCAGACATAATCAAAATTTATTTACATGATAATACTATGTGAAAGAATGAGAATCAGAACCACATTAGGCAAAATTAAGATATGATAAGCAAGTGTGAATAATGTTTAAGTAAAACCAAAATGACAATAAACTTTGTAGGCGGTAAGGATAAAAAGGAGTACCTTTCACAGAAATCTTCCTTCACAAATAGCAGAAGTCACAAAACACTTTCCATGCAATCGGAGTTCAGGAAGTCAAATCCCCATTAAGCAGTCCTTATAAAGTTACAAGGATTACGAACTGATAAAAGATAACTAAAACAATGGTGGTCAGGATTCCAATACAACAATGCTGACCAATCAAAATACAGCGGCATTACAAGTGATCATTTGTCACCTTGAACTGAAAAACTAGTACACTAAGGCATCCGCAGATGCAGCTCTTCATCCCTCAGAAAGGGAAGATTCTGAAGGTTGTCTAGAATTTCATCAGTAGCATTAACATCTATATGAAAGTTAATAGTATAATCATCAACTGCATGGACTCCATCCTCAGAACCAGTCTTAATTTCTTGATTGATATTTATATCTCTACCTTGGACTCCTCCAATGTTTATAGGCATTGCCTCACTGACTGGCCATGGCTCAGGAACGTTAGGCAATTCAACACTTGCACTACTTTTCCCTTGGTTCCCACTAGCCAAATGATACTTCCTTGGACGCCCGACTTTTTTCACCGCCATCTTCTTACTCCTCATACCAGACCGCATCGACTCTGGCTCCACCAGGTTCTCATTGTTCCCGTTATTCTGCGGCTTGCCATGTGGATTCGACGATGAGCGTGCCATATCTTGCTGCTGATGATTGGAAGTTTTCAGTGGTTCGCTCATTCGTGAACAGGAGGACATTGGAAAGAACGGTTTCCACTCTGCATTGAGATCTCCTTTGGCGAAGATATCCGGAGCACCAGGAAATCCAAGAGGAAAGAAGCCCCATGAGCAGTAGTACATGTCGGTGCCTGGAACGACCGGGGGAGAAGCTGCGAGCTTGGTGGCTCGGAACCCTTGGCGGCAATTAGGGCAGCGGATGGTCTGGTTTAGATACTCCCTAGAGTATTGGTGCACGTAGCAGCAGGATTGGCAGGCTGTCCAAAAGGGATCTTTGGAGATAGGGGTGGGGGTGGAAGAGAAAGTATGGTCAGGAGAAGACGGCATCGCGGTGGAGGAGTTGGCTACGTGGAGCTCGGCATCGAAAAGGGACTTCTTTGAGGGATCCGAGAGAACCGCAAAGGCATCGGTCACAAGACGAAAGGCGGAGTCAGCTCCGTGGAACTTATTGCGGTCCGGATGGAGGAGGAGCGCGAGCCGACGGTACTGGCCCTTGACGGCAGCCATGTCGGCGTTAGTGGAGGGGGAGGAAGCTGAGGGGGGCTGGAGCTGAAGGATGGCGTACCAGTCGACGTGGTTATTGATCCATCGCTGGGAAGCGAGGAGGACGTCGGCGATGGCGAGGGTCTGGTCGACGCCGTCGAGAAGGGGATCCGCCTCCATCGCCCGCTCCGCGAACCGCTTGCACGCGGAAAGATCCCGCTCCCCGAGGAGCCTAAGCGCGATGGCCAGCCATTGCTTCGCTTCGGCCGTGGCGCCGGTTTCCATCTCGCCGTCCGTCGTTCACTCCTCCCTGCCGATGATGTGACCGAAGACGAGTCCGTGGCGGGGGTGACTAGGTCAAAATGCGGGGCAATATGAAATGACCGAAAAAGGCTCAAGCATCTGGATCCGGCAGAGGCCACATCGGCCGAAGACGCAGAGCCGCAGGGGTATTATAGTAATATTCATTCAAATTGGACGATGGATATTTAACTCGCAAGCTGATTAGCCACGTGTGCCAACCACGTGCTTCTCCTTCCGCAGTTTTGTTTAATCTTTTTTTGACCATTAAATTTAATTAGCATTAAAGTTCACACCTTTCAAAATCACCTACCATTTTTATTTCTAAAAAATATATTACTTTTTGATCCAAAAATGCTTAAATAACCTCTATTGATCTAGTCAAGTAGAGTGATTCCTAATAGATAGATCAATAGATTAACTTTGCATCTAGATTATTCAATGATTTCCAATTGAATAATATGGCTTTCGATGAGTGGCAAATAATTTAAGTGGTAACAGGATTAGACAAAGTGTGTTGGATAAATAATATTTCCTAAAAATTATAAAAGTAGGGGTGAAATTGAAAGTGAGATAGCTTTAAATATTCTAACATCTTTAATTCTTTGGATTATCAAGATTCCTTTTATTGGAAAGCCTGTTAATTCTATTTAAATGAATACTTAATTTTATATCTTATGAATATTATTTACATTTAAAGATTTTCAAAAAAAATATAAAAATAGTTTATAACCAAATTAGAAAAAGACAGAACGTTTTAATATGAACATATGCGAAATTAAAGTGCTTCATAAGGAAATTGGCCACTAGTCAATGTCGCATAATAATAAGTGCGCAGATACAAAAGCAGCCAGGACCTTCCGTAGAGCTGGTACGTGGACCTCGAAAAGCCCATCCACCCGTCTCCAAATCTCCCCATCCAGCCTACAAAATCTTTTATGCCACTGCCATCACTCACCGTCAGATCTAATCACGCCAGGATCCGAGAGTCCACCCTGCACCCCACAAATCTTCCCATGCGCCCATTCCCCAAAACTGCCGTACAGTCCCTAATAAGTAATTTTACTTAATTTATTACAGTCCAGTTCTTAATCCGATGGACTAAGTTCTTCCCAACACATATTAAATCACACACACAAATAAAAAATTAATAACTCCGATTTATCAGAAAAAAAAAAGAAGAGGATTTTTTACCCTTAAAATTTGAACAGTGCACCATGTGTTTTACACGCCGAGTTAAAAGCTGCAAGAAGGGAGCAGCGCCACAATGCGTCCTCTCCCTTTCCGTCGCAGCTGCCCTTTCTGGCCTTCTCCGCGCCTTAAAATCCGATCGCGAGAGCCAATTTCGCAGACCTAAATCTCAGCTCCAAATCAGCTAATCGGTGAGCACTTTTGCTATCTTCTTCTTCTCTGCTTTTTGTTCCTCCTCCTCTTCTTCTTCTTCTCTTTGTGTGTGTATATATATATATATATATATATTTTTCCATGTTAGGGTTTGATTCTCGTAGCGTGATTCGCTTAATTTGGAAATTACCTACGTGCCTTTTGTTTTCCATAATGACGCATAAGAAGCGGAGCGGGTGTGGTTTCCTTTTATGGGTGGAAATTGATTCGCCATTGTTCTTGGCGTGAATCGTACAGCGAGGCAGGTGAATTGCTGATGGCGAGGGAGAAGATTGAGATAAAGAAGATAAAGAGCGCAACGGCGAGGCAGGTGACCTTCTCGAAGCGGCGCCGGGGGCTGTTCAAGAAGGCGGAGGAGCTCTCCGTGCTGTGCGACGCCGAGGTGGCGCTCATCGTCTTCTCCGCCACCGGCAAGCTCTTTGAGTTCGCTAGCTCTAGGTAAAGTAATTAATCTTACTGTTAACTAATTAATTAGCGAATAAATATCGAGTATTTAGCTGTCTAATTATTATTATTATTATTATTATTTTGGTTTGCATTTTACCAAATCACTGATGCCTGAAGCTGCTTTCTTTTACGGACTATTCATTGCAATATATTAATACACCAATTGATTTATGAAATTGTACATTATTAAAGCAACAGAGACCCTTTAATGGCCGATAATTAAAGCCGTAAGGAAATTTGTAATACGGACCATTTTGGCAAATTAGACAGAGTCAAAGCTAAAGTTTATGCCAAAATTAAGGCGTGAGAGAGATCAATTTAACCATTCAGTTTAGAAATGGTTAAAAATCGAAAAGGGAGAATAATATTCATTGCTAGTTTTGTTGCAAACAAAGTAGACAAATTTCTTCTAGTTTCTTTGGAAGTTTCTGATGGGTGTATAAGTTAATTTAAAGTCAGTTTCGAGCTTGGTATACTCCATTCACTCAGTACGAAGTGTTGTAGATTACTCGCGTTGTTGTAGATTGCTTATAACTAGAATACTTAAGCAATGTATGTTATGTGTTTGTGGAATTGGCACAAACAACCTAACAATATCACATTCAAACACACGGGTTAACGCAGTTGGTACCTGCACGAGTGGATGCTCAAATAGGTCTTGGGGTCAATTCTCAGCGATGACCTCCCTCGTGCAAAGGACCGTTGTGCTAGGACAAATGCCCCCTTTGATTTACGCCTTTCCGGAGAGTGTGGAGTCAACTTGGAGGAGCCACTAAGGTGACGGCGTACCTTTTGCTCCAGTAAATATGCCAATGTGAACAACTTCAAAAGTTTAAGAGCTTCACAAATATATATTGTCCATAAATGTGTAATATTGAGTGTGTTAAATGAAATCAAATATCACAACTGTTTGGAAAAAGAAGTCATGTAGGCTTGTATCATATAATGGCAACATAGACCATAATTCAGAGTGACTGAGAAGAGTACAAATGAGTGCATAAGATGGTCACAATGCAACCATATACACTAAGAATATCTAATGAATGCAATCTACTCAGCTCTAATCTTGGCTCATGCTTCCTCATGCGATGCAACTAGCGTGCGTGAAGATGGGTGATCTCGCAATCGGTTGTGGCATCATTCAATCCTAGATGCAATCAAACATAGGATAATTTATCTAGATCTATAGATAGTTTAAAATCAGGTTTTAAGAACATATATGGTTAAATTGTAGATAATGCATATCCCTAACTATTCTAAGATTTGAAATATAGGGATTTTAGTGAATGCAAAATAATTCAACCCAGTTAGTTAATGTTATACATCGTGATCAATTTATGAATGTAGAAGAATGCCGAGGTTTCTTTGTCTAACAGTAATTGTTGCATGTATAGGTTTAGAATTGTTTCGTCAACGACATACTTATGATACAAAAAATTTAGTAATTTACTTCAAGTAATTGTTGGAGCCTTAAATAATAGGTCTTAGAATGTACCAACACTCATCTGGATTTGGCCTTGTGTAAGATGTTTAACATTTGATTGCTCAAAATATAGAAAAATGAATGTATTCACAAAGGCTAACAAAAGCGACACACCACTTGAAATTCAATTATTACTAATTTTTTTTGGTATATGACATACATTAATTGTATAGATGACTAATGTGCATAAACAATACAAATATATGCTGTTCTTAGTTTGTATTGAAATCTTCTTTTGGTGGATTTGAGCAACCATACATATATAAGCTTATATTCATGGTTTGGTTCATCGCCATAGATGCTATATGCCATCATTTAGTCACTCTTTGGCATTGTGGTTGCAGTGTTAAGGACATTCTTGAAAAACGCTGTACAGATTCACAGAATTTGCAGAAAGAAGAACATCCATACTTCGACTTAAATGTAATTCTTTTTTAAACTATTAAACATAGCTAAACATGATTTTCTATTCATCTACTCATTATTTAGACTTTATGAATCAATAAACTCTCCTTTTAGATAGATGACAACATCTATGCAAGCCTGAGATTAGAAGTGGCCCAGGAAAGCCTTCGATTAAGGTATCCTTTATTAGTTTTAACTGCAGTACACTTAAAATATATCTTCATGCTATATATTGTCAGGCAAATGAGAGGAGAAGAGCTTAAAACTTTGACGATCCATGAGCTTCTACATCTAGAGAAGATCCTTGAAGAAGGATTAACTCGTGTGCTCGAGAAAAAGGTGCGAGTTTCTTTGTCAATTCGACAAACTACTAACTCTTTCAGCATCCATTACGAATTTAATTTACACTTTCTAAACTACCAGGTCCATCAAATCATGGATCAGATTAATGATCTCCGAGAAAAGGTGACATTATATATATATCGAAGTGAAAAAAGGTTTTACAAATTGTATAACATATATAAATCAGTCAGACAATATTTTTAAAAAAATTTATTTGTGCAGGAAAAGCAACTGACAGGAGAAAATGAGAGGCTGAAACAACAAGTAAAACCTTTCTTAAATAGAACTAATTAGAAATTAATTAGTATTTACTCATTATATTAATCATGTGGTGAAGATGGCAAAGGAAGAGAAACAAGTAGTGACTGAATCAGAAAACCTTACGTGTGAAGATGGCCAGTCAGCTGAATCAGTCTCTGATGCTTTGCACTCTAGAACGCTTCTGGATCGTGTCAATGTTAATTCAGATACTACACTCAAATTAGGGTACGCAAACCTAAAGCTAATTTATTAACTCAATATAATAGCGATTTATGTTTGGGGGATTAACGTTTGCAGGTTGCCAGTGTAAAATTGGGTCTCATTTCTGTTCAGGAGAATACTTGAAAACAGAAACCAAAAGCTACGTATTAAGTTGGATCGAGTATTAGTAATGCTGCACTTTCTATTCTATATATAGTTATGTATGGACACTCTTAATTATAAGAACATGAAAACTCTGTAGTTAAGTATGTATTTTGCGTAGAGTTCATGTGAATCAGTCTTGCGTTACTTGCAATAAACTTTATCGTTATTATTATCGTGGTCGATCGTTTATGTTGATATTGTTTTAATTGTTATTGTTAAATTTGATTGTTCGAATGTATAAAAATAAATAAATTGATTCCTTGACTGTATTCAACGCGCGGGGCCCACGGAAAAAAACAAGGGTTAAAAAAAAAGTGGGGCCCACGGCAAAAAAACAAGGGTTAAAAAAAAAGTGTTTAAATTTGAAAAAGGTTAAGTAAATTCCTACTTCGGCAATTCGTCGGATGGTTTTGGCTTTTGGGGGGGACTGGCGCTTGCTGCAATCTTCCCCGAGAAGGAAATCAGGAGCCACCGAGCAAGGATGCGACGTTCCCGTCGACCTGCCGCTGCCGTCGTCTCGATCTCTTCTTCATCTTCCGATCAAGAGGGGCGGGGATCCGATTCGGACGATTTCGAAGAGGAAGAGGAAGATGTGGAGGAGGAGGAGGAAGAAGATGACTCTGATGATGAAGACTACATCGATAGCGATTGCGACGACCAGGATGAGGATGAAACAGCGTCTTCTAGGTTATTTCGCCTCCCTATGGGCTTGTGGGATTTTAATTTTATCTCTTTCGTCCCTTTGCTTCGCTCTCTTTTTGTTACGATCTTCCGACTCTGATACGGCTGGAGATGATAGGGAGGAAGAGGATGAGGAGAATGCAGTCGATGAAAAACCAAACGATGACGAGCGATGCAGGAAAGTCGTCCAGCTCTTAACAAGTACGCTCTCTTCACAGGCATATAATCCCGACCCTGCTAGTTGCTAAGTTTTGATGATCGATTTTTTATTTGATGATATTATTTGGAAGCGAATCAATTTCATTGTTCTGAAACGCTTACATTATGCGTCAATTTCCTTTGCTTGTGACATTTGCTTAATTATATCTAATAAAATGCTGCTTCGAATTTTTTTTGTACAGTAATTTCAGAAGTCGAATTTTAGTTTGGTGTGCCTATGATTATTGGTTATACGTCTTCAAATTTTTTCTGTGAAATTTGAAGAAAAGAAAATGGTGTATTTGCTTATGAGTGATCATTACATGGCTATAGAAAAACTCATGATAGGGTCCCATGTGAGTAAACCACTACACAATGCCTAATAAACTCAATACTTTAACACTCACTTTCAAGTTGGAGCAAGATACTAGCTATCTCTAGCCTAGTAAATGAATTAGAAATTTAAACTAAGACATGATTATGATGAAATAAGAACATGATATTAGCACCCAGTCGAAACAATGTAAGAAGTTAATGAAACACATATCTAAGAGTTCCTTTGACGATAGATGAGAAAAAGTTCTATAAATAATTGATAGAGTATGTAACTAACAATCCCTTTGTCCTCAAATCAGCACACAACCAATGATATCTTTAACCTTTGAAGTTTGATCGACATATCAGCAAGAGATAAAGAGAAATGATGAAATGAAATGGGAATAAAGAGAGATCTCAAGAACTTAGATGTGAACATGGAATTTTTTTTTATAGTTCAAGTTTTCATTGAAGATGCAAAACACAATTTGCCCCTTTGCTAGGTATAGCAATATGAGAGAGGACGTTTCCTCTATTCTGTTTTTCGTTAACATTTAGATGGCATATGCATAGCACATAAACAAAATAAAGTTGAGATAAGACCTGGATGCCAAATCTCATAGGTGAACTTCTCCCTGTGGGAGATGTATATAGCAGCACATGGCTATTAAAAGAAAGGGGACAGTCAAATCATTTCAACAAGGTCCTAAGACAAGGATCAATAAGCAACAGAAAATGAAGAAGAAAGTAGTGGAATAGAGAAAAATAAATGAACATGCTAGTATCACGAGGTTAAAGAAGAGGAACAAATATGAGCTAAGCAAATTTGAAGAAGAGGAATATGAATGCTGTTTGAAAAAAAAGCCTGCATAGCTGTGGTAAGAGGAAATTGTTGGATAATTAGGTTGAAGAAAGCCATTGCAGATGTGTGCAATGCCAATGTTGGCTGCTTGCACTTAGAATGAGCAACATGTATAGAAAAGTGGTCGGGAAGGCAAGTGGTTGACAAATGCTCTCATTAGCAGAGAACAAGTGCAACATTCCACTGCAAAGGAAGCATTATTGATTGAAGATAGCAGTAGTTTGAGGATTTTAGACTGTTGTAGCTTGCAGTACGTGGAGGAATTGCTACCGATTATGCTGGAAGAAATTGCCATTTTATTTGAGGCACACTTGTGAATGCTGATTGACCAAGGTGGTGAGAATGATGCTAGAGGATCCTGCAGAGGTGGATCCTTAACGTCTGGAGCTCTATAGAGATACAAATTCTAGAGCTCTGCAGAGGCAGCGAAGTATCTTGCAAACTGTTACTTGGCAAAGGAGGAAGACTTTGTTGTGTTTCAGATCATGTGTGTATGTCGTGCATCATGTGCAGAGGTGAGGTCGTACTCAAGTGGCATGCTTGATCACATGATCTGTAGGAGAGCTCTACGTGCTCTTAGACATGTGCTCTAGAAATCACTGTATGGGACTAAATATATGTGATTTGGACATTAGATATGTTAGAACGACAGCACTAGAAGGATTAAAGAAAGAGAGAAAAAGATTGAGAGATCAGGGGAGGTGGTGGCCAATGGTAGCCTCACTAAGGGGAATACCTCTTTGAAAACACTTAACCATAGAAAAAGGGCTTTTGATACCACAGAATTATGAGAAAAAATATATTTATTGCTTTACTAATATAGTCATTGCATAAGTATATATGGACTCATGGTAAATTCTTAGAAGAATCCATAAGGGACTAAATCTATACAATTCCTACTTAATAAACCCAATACCTTTAATTGTTTCCTTGAAACTCTAAGTTTCTAATCTAGTGATATGCGGATCTGGTTTACATACTCACAAACTGTATTAGATTATTCCTGACTTATCCAAGTCTTTGATCGTGCTCTGCGCATCTTGTCATGCTTTGCAAGCATTTTTTTTCCAAATGTTTGAAGTTAAAATCTCCTTGTAAACTTAAACTAGGAAGATGAGATATTGATAACATCAACTTATTTCATGGCATTTTTCTGTCCTTTAGGTAAAGAATCTTTAGATGCCCTTAAGGTGGAAGAATGCAAATCCTATTTAAGAAAGTATGGGCTTCGAATAAGTGGGAACAAAACTACATGTATCAATAGAATTTTGGAGCACTGGAGGTCAGTACATTTTTGTTATTTTGCAAATATTTATCATGTAGTTGCAATTTTTTTTTTTTGGTTGGTTCCAATCTACTTGAAAGGATTTGTTTATAATTAGTTTGATCACCTGAAAGTTAAAAGTTTCTTTTGCAATGATAACTAGATCTTTGAATAAATGGTTCAAGAGAAAAAAAAATAGAAATGAGATAAATACCCATATATGCAGATTGATGAGACATTTTGCTTAATTTTGTAACTTTTTATCTGTTTAACGTTTCTTTGTGCTTATTAATAGAGCGATGTGTTTAGTAAAACAACAGATAAATCTAACTTAAGAATCACAGCCAATAGACATATTCTGGTTGGCCAAGCATGATTCTTAATAGAATATAATGCTAACCAGTTGTCTTTTTACCCAGGCTAAAAGATGGAAATAGTGAGATCTTGTATCCACAATCTTCATTTGTTATAAACTGCACAGGTATAAAACTGATACACTGGTATAGCTTCTTTGATTTAATAACTTTGCTCAAATTTATTTATTTTGCAGGGGATGTATGTAAAGGTGATGTCGTCCTTTTTAGGCAGAGGGTTTATGATAAGTGTGTTTTTGATTTTTCTGTTTCTTTTTGTACTCTTTTTTCAGTAAAATATCTCTTATCTGCATTTCTAATAAAGTCAATTAGTTAAACCTTTGATAGGTTTGACAAAGTTAGGAGGAGAGCAAATGAAATCGGGAAGCGGACAATTGCAGGAAGAGTTGTGAAGGAAAGTTATGGTGCAGCCAAACAGCAACACACATTTACTGTGAGAACTGAGGACAACTTTAATAATCCATAGAACTAAAACATTTTTTGGTCATATACACTTTGATCCGTGTAGATTGAAGTACTATGGTCCAGGGGCAAAAATGCACTTCCTCCCATGTTTGCTTTACTTGTCAAGGGACGCAATCTTTACAGACTAAAGACTTTCCGCCAGGTATTCTTCATGTCATGAAGATTCTGTGTAACTGACACCTTTGCAAAGTATAGTACTTTTGCCCCTCTTGTGGTAAGAACTTGAAATTCTAGAAGACCAACTCATGACTTCTTTCTATTGTCCCTCTCGGTAAATATTTCAATTGTCATACTACACAGGAAAAGGGAAACAGAGAAGAATAAGGTCACCATTTTTCCATTTCCAAATTCCAGTGCATCTCAATATTACTCCAAGAAGCCATTTATACATTGGAAGGGTTCAAAATTGAGTTAGA